>NC_059333.1:100347500-100965000 GCF_018350155.1 Leopardus geoffroyi
TCAAAGCTATAGCAAGGTATCACCTCATACCCCTCATATAATCAAAAACACAAAAAACAAGTGTTGGCAAGGATATGAAGAAAAGGGAACTCATATTCATTGGTGAGAATGTAAATTAGTGCAATCACTGTGGAAAACAGTATGGAGATGACTCAAAAAATCAAAAATAAAAATATCATATAGTCCAGTTATTCCACCAATGGTTATTTACCCAAAGAAAGTAAAAATACTAATTTGAAAAGACTTATGCATCTCTATGTGCATTGCAGCATTATTCATAATAGCCAAGATATGGAAACAACCTAAGTGCCCATGAAAGATGAGTGGACAGGGGTGCCTGGGTGGCTCAGTTGGTTAAGTGTCCGACTTCAGCTCAGGTCATGATCTCACAGTCTGTGAGTTTGAGCCCTGCGTCTGGCTCTGTGCTGACAGCTCAGAGCCTGGAGCCTGCTTTGGATTCTGTGTCTCCCTCTCTCTCTGCCCCTCCCCTGTTCATGCTCTGTCTCTCTCTGTCTCAAAAATAAATAAAAACATTTAAAAATTTAAAAAAAAGAAAGATGAATGGATAAAGAAGACATTTTATATATATACATATAAACCATATATAATATATGTATATACATATATAAATATATATACATGATGCCATGTGATTTCATTTATATGTAGATTCTAAAAATTAAAACAAATGAACAAGCAAACAAAAAACCAGACTCCTAAATACAGAGATAAACTGGTGGTTGCCAGAAGGAAGGCGGGTAGGGGAATGGGCAAAAGAGATAGAAAGGATTAAAAGGTGCAGATTTCCAGTTATAAAATAAGTAAGTCATGGAGATGAAAAGTACAGCATAGAGAATATAGTCAATAATACTATAATTACATTGTATAGTGACAGATGATGACTACACTTATTGTGATGAGCATTGAGCAATATATAGAATTGTCAAAGCAATATGTTTTATACCTGAAACTAACATATGTTACATATAACATTGTATGTATATATACACAAACATAAAATTCCCAAGAATGTGAAGACACATATGTATTACATATATATGTGTGCATATATATGTATATACACATACACATCTATATGTGTATGTGTATATATATGTATATACATATACACATCTATATGTGTGTGTATATATATGTATATACATATACACATCTATATGTGTGTGTATATATATGTATATACATATACACATCTATATGTGTATGTGTATGTATATGTACATGCGTGTGTGTGTATGTGTGTGTGTGTGTGTGTATCTTAAACATAAACTTACATCACATGACTCAGCAATCACATTCCTGGGCATTTTACCTTAGAGAAATAAATGTGTATGTTCACACAATATTCTAATATGAACGTTCATAGTAGTTTTAATAGCCCATTAAACTATTTAGTATTAGCTAAATTATTTAATTTTAATAGTTTGTAGTAACCCCAAAGAAGAAATCCATATGTCTTTCAACAGCTGAATGGTTAAATATTCCATTGTTGGCACATCCATGCAATGGAATAGTATTCAGCAATAAGAAGGAAGGAACTATTTGTGCACGCAACAATTTGGATCAATTTTAAGGGCATTGTGCTGAATGAAAAAAAAAGTCAACCTCAAAAGGTTACTTAATTCCATTTATATGATATTCTTGCAATGACTGTAGAGCAGGACAACAGATTAGTGGTCACCAAGGGTAATGGAAGAAGGAGGATGTGACTTTAAAGACATGAGTTTTAGGCATTTCTTTGTGGTAAGGAGACAATTCTGTAACTTGATTGCAATATCTATTTATGTTAGTGATAAAAGGTCACCAAATTACATGCAAAGACATATGAAAAGAAATGAGTGCATTCAAAAGCTGGTGAAGTCCCAGTGAGGTCTGTAGTCTAGTTAATTGTATAGTGACAATGTCAATTTCCTAGTTTTGAGCATGTGCTATATTTATGCAATGACAGATACAGAGAACTTGTCTGTAGTATTTTTGCAACATCTTGTAGGTCTATAATATTTTAAAATAAAAAATTAAGGTTGATAAAAATGTGCTAAAATTAAAAATACAAATTGTGTTTTTCACATTGAAGCATCTTAAATTCTGCTAATCTTAGCAATCACATAGAAAACAAAATTCGCTTATTTGACAAATATTTATTAAGCTTGAGTGACAACTATGTGCTTGTCCCTGCTCTAGGGTCTGGAGATGCATCATGGAATAAAATAGACAAATATCATTGTGGAATTACTATCCACAGTTTCATGCCTTCATTGTTTCCGATTGGTCATAAATCTCACCAAATCCACTTCAGACAGTGTTCTCAGAGAATACATGATTGTTACATAACTAATTGTTGTACAACTAATATTTTGACACAACTAAGAGAAAGCACAAATTGAACCTATTGCCTTAGGCTTATAAGTTGTGTGATGATGAAAAAGCAAATTTCAATTTTAGTTTATTCAACAGTAAAAACTACTCATCCCTTCAACTAATGTTTATTCAGTGTCTAGTATGTTCCCAGTACTATTCTAAGCTCTTTAGATATATCGTTGAAGAATTAGGTAATACTCCTTCCCTGGTTGGTTTATATTCCAGTGCAGAAAATATGCATACCCTATCTCCATGATAGAGATTTTGAGAAAGAAATAGGAAAATGAAAATATGACAATATGAAAAAGTGAAAATATGTACCACAATGCCTGGGGTGAAGTTGATGTTCATTAAATGGCAACTAAAAAGTAATTTTTATATAAATTAGGCATAGTTTATTATCAAGAGAAAAATTTACTGTTAATACTGATATGTGCTCAAAATGAATAGTTTTTTTAGTCATGAATTTACTCCTGTATTTATTCAAAATTGTAAAAGATTATTGGTGCAAAGCAGGGAGATACTAGGTAAATTCATCAAAAACCAAATATTAACATTTTGAAGTTATACAAAAATAAAGTATTACCAACCGAGAACTTTGTAAATATCAGCCTTTTTCTTATTATTGAGTTGGCTAATAATGGCTGTGCAGAATGCATGGTGAGATTGTCAATCAGCAACAATGCAGGCAACATAACCATTGCAGGCAACATAACATTGCATCTGGTAAGATACCAGTGCTGCAGAAATTTCTTTCTAAAGAAAGAAAATGTGTTTGTGGTAGAAAATTTTATTCATATTGTCCAGAAGATTGAAAAAGACCACTATGCAATTGTAGGCTGTTTAACACCAGCTCTCCACAGGTGGAGGGAAAGCTCTGAATTATAGCATTTGCAAATTTCTGTGGTGTTCTGATTTTGTGCTGTTCAATTATTCTAAGGACTTACTTTTCAGCATTGCCAGGGAATGAAGTAAAATTATTATCAAAATGTAGATACACTTAAAATATTTCACACATGCAAAGACTATATAATGAAACATTCATGTGTTCACATTCCAGATAGAAAAATGTTAACTTTCTGTCATATTTTTTTTTCAGTTAAGTATATATTAGGTTTTGGAAACTATATTCTCTTTATTTATTTTTGAGAGGGAGACAGAGAAAGAATACAAGCAGGGGAGCAACAGAGAGAGAAGGAGACACAGAATCCGAAGCAGGTTCTAGGCTCTGAGCTATTAGCACAGAGCCCCGTGCAAGGCTCAAACTCATGATCTGCGAGTTCATGACCTGAGCCAAAGTCGGACGCTAAACCGACTGAGCCACCCAGGCGCCCCTGGAAACTATATTCTCATAAAATAACTTATTAAAAAACACCGAGAATAACATAAATTAGTCCTATAATTTCTTTTAAACAAAAAAATATATATATCTGGAAATATCCTTGATTATTGTATGTAAAAATAATGTAAAGCCTTAAAAAACTAAGGTAATTCCAGGTGTTATTTATCTTTACCTATGAGTCAAAAGGATAATAAAAAAGGTATATTCTGCATTTTATATATATGTATGTGCACACATTTTTTTCTTGCTTTCAAGTTTTGAAGTATGTTTATGAAATAATTTCTGATACCAACTACCCAGAGTTGGGTCAAATTTCATAGGTTAAGGACACTCTTCCAAAAGAGTGCCCTCACTTCAGATACCAGCTGCAGGTTCAAGGGTCCCCAGGCCTCTTACTCTTCTAACTGACTACAAATTCAGGGAGTTCCACTACCCCCTCAGGTTCAATAACTTGCTGAAATGAATTTCAGAACTCAGGAAAGTACTATTCTTATCATTACAGGTTTATTATAAACTCGGAAAAGTACTATTCTTATCATTACAGGTTTAGCTTTGTAAAAAGATACAAATCAGAACCAACTGAAAAAGAAATGCGTAGGGCCACCTGGGTGG
Source organism: Leopardus geoffroyi (assembly GCF_018350155.1). Taxonomy (NCBI): domain Eukaryota; kingdom Metazoa; phylum Chordata; class Mammalia; order Carnivora; family Felidae; genus Leopardus; species Leopardus geoffroyi. Next base: position 100,351,834 of record NC_059333.1, read on the forward strand.
CTCTGCCAGTTGAGCATTCGACTTCAGTTCAGATCTTGATCTTGTGATCCGTGAGTTCAAGCACCTCATCGGGCTCTGTGCTGACAGCTCAGAGCCTGGAGCCTGCTTAAGATTCTGTGTCTCCCTCTCACTCTGCCCCTCCCTTGCTCACGCTCTGTCTCTCTCCCTCTCTTTCAAAAATAAATTAATATTTTAAAAAATGCATAGGGCAGTAACAAGCTTCCATTGTCCTTTCCTCATGTAATCAAGACATGCCTTCCTCCTGACACATCCATGTGCAACAATATACAGATTATTGTCAACCAGGGAAACTCACCAGTCCCAGAGTTTTTATTGTGGTTTCATTACATAAGGCATCATTGGCTATAAGGTTAAACACAATCTTCAGCCACCCTCTCCTATCCAGAGATTGGGTTGATACTATGTGGCTCAAAACACTCAATCTTTTAATTGACTAGCCTTTCTGGCTTGGCCAATGACTGTCCTGAGTCATCTCGTTAGCACTAACTATCTAAGGGTCCCCCATTAGACACCTCCTTCTGTGTCTCCCTCTCTCTCTCTGCCCCTCCCCCACTCACGCTCTGTCTCTCAAAAATGCATAAATGTTAAAAAAAATAGTTACAATAGAAAAACATGTATAAAGCAGAAATAATTGCTCCACATAAAGTGAAATATACTATCATCCTAAAAGAGTTCAGAGGGAAACTATCATTTAAAACATCAGTTTAGGGGTGCCTTGGTGGTTCAGTTGGCTAGGTGACGGACTTCAGCTCAGGTCATGGTCTCACAGATAGTGAGCTCAAGCCCCAAGTCGGGCTCTGTGCTGACAGCTCAGAACCTGGAGTCTACTTCGGATTCTGTGTCTTCCACTCTCTCTACCCCTCCCCTGCTCACACCCTGTGTCTCTCTTGTCTCTCAATAATAAATAAACGTTAAAAAAATGTTTTAAACATCAGTTTATCTTTTTTTTCTTTTCCTTCCATGCCATAACTGTAACAAATAATAGTTCCATTTGGGAATGCATTTGTTCATCCGCTTGCTTATCTAATGAACATTTGTGTGTATACTTTAAGCCAGGTGTTTTTCTGTTTTGGGAAACAAAGGCAAAGGAAAAATTAAATTTCCCTGCTACTTATAGCCCAGTGACAAACCCTCGAGACAGGCAGAGTGACATTTGTCTAGGGACTTAACTGCCTTGATTAATACTTGGCTAAGGGCAAAAGGCAATCTTAGCTTAACATTATCCTGACCTCCAGGATCCTGTAAGTCTACTTTAACATATGAAAATTCCTCTGGAAACTTCCTTTATCTCTAACCCCCCAAGATATATGTTGGCGATCATCCTCCAAGTATATGGCCCATTGATATACATCTGAAGGGTCTCATGACTAAGGTTTTACTAAACAGTAATAAATGACCTCATCCTAACAGCAGCTAGCCCCTTAGGTCCTGGAAACCTTGCTTCCAAAATTCCTTGGAGACTTAGGCTATCCCAAGCCCCCTCCCAACTCGAAAGTATATAACCAATCACCCCTCACAACCCCAATGCAGCTCTTTCTGCCCTGGGATCCTGTCCCCATGCTTTAATAAAACCATCTTTTGCACCAAAGATGTTTCAAGAATTCTTTCTTGACCATTTGCTCTAAATCCCAACATTTCCACATCATTTTGGCACCTGAAAATTGTCATAAGTCTTCACATCTGGACTCTGAGCCTCAGCGCAAACTTGGTGAGTTTTTCCCTTCTCTTCCTTTACTTTCACTTCAGGGGCTTTTCAAGGACTACGGTCTTATTGGAACACTTTCATGTCGACTGCTCAGGCTGCAATCCTCTAGCCAGGGCTAGTCTACAGGGAGGAGAGAGACTGACTTTTGGCTGGAAGTTAGTATCATGGCCAGAATGGTAATAAGACCCAGAAGCTTGATGCCCTCTCTTTATTCCTGTCCTTTTACATAGTCATCTGTCTTGGACACAATATAGCCACTAAGTGACTAGCATAGCTGCTGAACTTAAGACTTCCCTGTGAGGTTTCCTCCTCATTGGTTGAATGTGATCCCCTTCAAATCACTGGTCGAGCCGCTTCTGGCCATGAGCCCTCCAACAGGAGCCAGCTGAAACTAGTACCTAACTGAACTAAAACCCACTGGGGACCATTTCCTAGGGAGGCTGGTTGTAAAAAAAAAAAAAAAAAAAAAAAAAATGACATATGTTGGAATGTCATTTAGACCATGCTGGATTTTTCTCTTTACTGTTTTCTGTCAATGTCCCCTACTAACTACTTAAATTACAAAACTGTATAATTTCCCCTTTTCTAGTGTTTCCATGAAAACTGTGGGTTCTTCACAGCAAGGTAAGGCATGGCCTTCATAGCACGGCCTTCAAGGCAAGGCCCAGCATGGCCTGGTCTTCACAGCAAGGCAAAGCAAGGCCAGGCATGGTATCTCAGTTCCATACACCGGCACCCAATTTGCAGTCTAGAATGCGATATGGGAAGCAGGGGAGTATAGTGTTCCTCCTACAAGGACTTTAATGGCAAGTTCGTGATATAGCTATTTCATTTAGGGATGTCTCAGGTTGCTTTGACACCAGGAACCTCTGACATGTCCTGTATGGGACACCACCTGGGAGTCGAAGGTAAAAGAAAGTAATTTTGCTGAAGGTAAACGAAAGTAATTTTGTCCTAAATGAGATTGGTTGTTTGGAGAGAAATGGCTTGGGACAAAATCTGAATGCGAAGGGAAGGTTTATGAAGGGAAATCTTTGGAAAGGAATTTTAGACGCGGTCAGGGCAGACTAAGGTTGAAAAGAATGGATTTTAAAAGTACACTGGTATGAGATTGAAAGTCTGCTTTCTCTCTGTTAAAAAAACAAAGTTTTCTTGGGACACCTAGGTGGCTTAGTCAGTTAAGCAATCGGCTCATGATATTGGCTCAGGTCATGATCCCACTATTTTTGAGATGGAGTCCCAAATCAGGGTCTGAGCTAACAGCATGGAGCCTACTTGGCATTCTCCCTCCCTCTCTCTCTCTCTCTCTCTCTGCCCTTCCCCTTTGCCCCCCCCCAAATAAATAAATTAACATTAAAAAAAGACAAAGTTTTCTTGAATTGTTGGTCTGCTCTTGATAAGAAAATATAAATAATGCTTTCTCTTTACTTGCCCAGAAAACACAGTTTCTATGTTTTTTCCTTATCAGCCTTAAATGATCTGTAATCCTATTTAGACATGTACTTTAAAATATTCTAAGGTTTTCGGGGCGCCTGGGTGGCGCAGTCGGTTGAGCGTCCGACTTCAGCCAGGTCATGATCTCGCGGTCCGGGAGTTCGAGCCCCGCGTCAGGCTCTGGGCTGATGGCTCAGAGCCTGGAGCCTGTTTCCAATTCTGTGTCTCCCTCTCTCTCTGCCCCTCCCCCGTTCATGCTCTGTCTCTCTCTGTCCCCAAAAAAAAAAATAAACATTGAAAAAAAAATTAAAAAAAAAATTTTTCTAAGGTTTTCAACAAACTTCCCAAGGTTTAAAATTATAGACGAAGTCTTTTTGACTAATTAGGTATGTTTATTTGGTATGTTACATCCTGGTATAAGGTCATCACTTGAAATTCTGATTATTAACGTGTTGTGTGTCACACAAGGAAACTGAATTTCCTTGTCAATTGCATCATAACGAACTCTCATATCAGATCATTAACAATGTTCATTTCTGAGTTTTTATCATTTATTGTTCTGATGCTCTTACAAAACATGCTTCAATTTCAAGGAGATTCATAAAAAGGACTTTTAGGACAAACACAGGTATTCAATATCTTTAGGATCATAAAACTGTAATAGATAAGAATTTCCAGAACTGAAAAGCTGCATTCAAACTGAATAAGAATTAGTAACATGGGACTAAATGAATTGGGGGATAGATAATCATAGTTTTCGTGACTATTTTCTTTTAATGTTTATTTATTTTTAAGAGAGAAAGAGAGAGAGACAGAGAGAGAGAAAGAGTGGGGGAGGGGCAGAGAGTGAGGGAGACACAGACTCCAAAGCAGGCTCCAGGCTCTGAGCTGTCAGCACAGAGCCTGACTCGGGAGTCGAACTCACAGGCTCCAACTCACAAACTGCAAGATCATGACCTGAGCTGAAGTCTGACGCTCAACCGACTGAGCCACACAGGCACCCCTAGTTTTTGTGACTGTTATTTGAATGATTGCTGGTTCTCTAATGTTTGCTCTTCTAGATTAAGGAAACTTTCTCTTAAGATAGCTGTAATTTACAGAAATGTTATAAAATATTCATTTGTAAACAAATTGAAGCATTTAACTTTTCCCTCTATCTGCACCCTCTGAAATTCAGAAACTCTCAGTGACTATTCTTTCCATGGATTCTCTTCCATGCCAATCATGGTCATTTGCATAAGTTCAGTAAGAATCTGTTCTCCTTGCAACAGGACACCACTGGAAACACTGGTTATTTTACCAAGGTTTGACTGGAATGTCATATTTGAGAGAGACATGCATAGACTCAGATATGACCAGACAGCTTTCAGAAATTAAGGTTGACTTTATGAAATATGGAGCCATTAAGCCCCTTGGAAACATTGCCCTGAATACCTTGCTTACAGAGTTCCCAGCAGCCTTACCCAATGAGTAAAGAATGTTACTTTCTGTCAGGTGCAAGGACCACAGGATTTTTGAGAGCCTCGAGAAGAGGAATTTGCCCTAATCTACTAGGTATTGCAGCATGTCTGATGGCAGGTACTTGATTTGGCTTCTAGCCTAGAAAGCCTACTAATAGCTCATGTATTGACAATCTTCATGCTTATTATTCTGTGGGGATAATAACAGGAGCCCATGGGCATATGATTATGTAAACAGCTGGGAAAGTGAGATGGACTCCCCAACAATTGTATAACTCAACTATCACCTTGACTAATTCTGTGTGGCTAGAATGATAAAATTGCTGCTTGAAAGCTGCAGCATACCCCACTTCATGAGATTATGTGTTTATGGAGATAATGGGTGACCCCCCCCCCATTCCCTATGATTGGATTAGATGATGAACTTGGGACTGCCCTTATCTCCTGAGACAAGTCTTCTCCCACTTGCCAGTGATTGCTTAGAATTAGGATAATGGTAAGGCTAGACCTCAAATAAAGCTTCTTGATGATTTTATTCCTTGGTCATATATGTCCCAGGAATTACCTCTATTGATATACAATTGCAAACAGGGGCTTTAGCCTAGCATATAATAGCCGTCCTAGTAGAAGAAACCTCAAAACTTACTATGAGACAGTCCCTGACAGTAATGACTCCATATCAAGTCCAGAGTGTCTTAGAGACCAAAGGCCACCAATAGATGATGGGAAGCCATCTTTTAAATACCAGGCTATGCTGGGGTGCTTGGATGGCTCAGTCAGTTAAGCATCAGACTCTTGATTTCAGCTCAGGTCATGATCTCACAGTTGTGAGATCTAACCCTGCATCAGTCTCCGCACTGAATGCGGAGCCTGCTTGGGATCCTCTCTCCCTCTCATTCTGCCCCTCCCCTGCTCTTGCTTTTTCTCTCTCTCAAAATAAATAAGTAAACATTATACATAGATAGATGGATAGATAGATAGATAGATAGATACCAGGCTATGCTTATAGGTATACCTGAAATAGTACTTAAAACCTGTCAATCTTTAAACCCAGCTACCTTTATGCTTAGACCTGACCATCCTGCTTCCATGTTAAAACATGACTACTCAGGCGTGCCTGGCTGATTTAGTTGGTTGAGTATCTGACTCTTGATTTCAACACAACCATCCCATGATCATGAGATCAAGCCTTGCATCAGGCTCTGGGCTGAGTGTGGAAATTGCTTAAGATTCTCTCTCCTTCTCCCTTCACTCATCCCCTACCTAGTGCTCTCTCTCTCTCTCTCTCTTCCTCCCTCCCGCCCTCCCTCAAAAACAAACAAACAAACAAACAAACAAAACCACTTGACTGCTCAGAGATTATTGACCTTGTTTATTCTAGCCAATCAGACTTAAAAGATTCTCCTATTGGGGTGCCTGGGTGGCTCAGTTGGTTACGCATCTGACTTCGGCTCAGGTCATGGGCTCATGGTTTGTGGTTTTGAGCCCTGCATTGGGCTCTGTGTTGACAGCTCAGAGTCTGGAGCCTGCTTCAGATTCTGTGCCTCCCTTTCTCTCTGCCCCTCCCCTGTTTGTGCTCTGTGTGTCTCTCTCTCAAAACTAAATAAACATTAATTTTTTTTAAATATTAAAAAAATAAAAAGATTTTCCTATTGAAAATGCAAATGACAGTTGGTTTATTGATGCCAGTAGTTTCATGGAAAAACTAGGTACGCTATACTCAGTCTAACACAGACTGTTGAGGCCAAAGCCCTACCAGCAATTATGTTTGCCCAAAAAGCAGAGTTAATAGCACTTACTTGTGCTTTACAATTGGCAAAGGGCCTCAAAATTACTATCTATACTGACTCTAGTCCTACAGGCCCATGGAGCAATTTGGAATGAGAGGGGATTATTACCAAGCCATAACTCCCCAATTAAACAGGGGCCTGAAATTATTACTCTTCTTGAGGCTGCACACCTACCTAAGGAGGTAGCTACAATTCATCTCAAGGGACATCAAAAGGACGGGTCTATAGAATCTAAAGGAAATAACTTAGCAGACCATGTAGCCAAACAAGCTTCACAAAGCCTACAGTACTCAGTCTCATACCAGTACTAACACCAATAAAATATATAATCCTGGTCTTAGCAGATCAAGAAACCAAGTAACCAAGGAATGGGATTTTCAAAAACATGCACAAGACTGGTTTATAAATGATAGAGGAAAAATCTTCATAGCCAAAGGCAACCAATGGAAATTAAAGTAAGGTATACATCAGGCTACTTATTTGGGTAAAAAGGCCCTGGAATGAATGGTTAAAAACACCTTTGATGGAATTATCTCTATCACTACCATAAAAACAGATATGTCAATCATGTGCTATTTGCACACAAGCAAATCCAGAGCGTTCAACTTGTGCCCCCTCCCCCCCCCCCCTTTTAAGGCCAGTCCTAAGGCACCTTTACTGGGTGAATAGAGGCCTTTCCTTATAAAACAGAAAAGACCACGGAGGTGATAAGAACTTTGCTAAGAGGAATGGTCTCTAGATTTGGACTCCCTTAGTCCCTACAAACTGACAATGGACCGTCTTTTATTGCACAAATAGCTCAGCAAATAGCTCAGATGTAATTAACTACTAATTACATTTGGCCTGACATCCATAATCCTCTGGAAAGGTTACCCTCCAAAATTGAATAGCCCTTGATATACTGCCTGCAGTTAAAGGAGGCCAAGAATTAGATGGCTGGCTCCTAATAGACCTGATAGTAACATGGCTCTAACTTTTGTCCATGGCTTCTCCCTGGATGGATAGGCCACTGTACTCTGAGTTTTGCCTGGATGCATGGATGCATTATTTAACCATCGCCGAGCCAGCCAACGTTTCAAATTTAAGACAATGGTGGACATGTTCTTTGTTTCATTGGTAAGACCACCTAGCATCCATCTTTGTTCCCTCTTTGGGGCTAGAAGATGTTGTTTCACACATGGAAGTTCTTAATAAATATATAGTCAAATTGCTAAGTGACATTCAAAATAGCATTTCTCTATTAAATACTAAAGTAAGGGGCGCCTGGGTGGCGCAGTCGGTTAAGCGTCCGACTTCAGCCAGGTCACGATCTCACGGTCCGTGAGTTCGAGCCCCGCGTCGGGCTCTGGGCTGATGGCTGAGCCTGGAGCCTGTTTCCGATTCTGTGTCTCCCTCTCTCTCTGCCCCTCCCCCGTTCATGCTCTGTCTCTCTCTGTCCCAAAAATAAATAAACGTTGGAAAAAAAAAAAAATTAAATACTGAAGTAACACAAACGGGTAAAGCAGTTTTACAAAATAGAATGGCAGTAGATGTTTTAACTGCAGCACAAGGCAGAACTTGTGCTATCACAAAAACAGAATGTTGTATATACATTCCAGATTACTGCAAAAATATTTCAGGGCTTCTAACTGACACGAATACTCAAACTGGCCCTTTAGAAATGGTGCTTTAATAACTTGTTAAATTCCTGGACTGGAGGAAGACTTTTGTCAACTATCAAAGGACTCTTATTTGGGTTTTTCTTTTTGTTATTCTTATCATGTTTTACTGTTTTCTCCCATGCCTCTGCACCTGGTGCCAAGACTTCCATAACTTCAGAATTGCCATAACTTCAAGCTGACAAATGATCCTTACCACTTGGGGATATCCATACATACTGACTCCATTGGATTCAGCTGCCTCTGCCTTACATAACTCCTAAATATATAAGCCCCCAACTGACCAATGTTGAGCCATAGGTAGGGACATCTCTACACCCTTTTTCAGCAGGGAGAAGTTACAGAAGACTAGACCTTCCACCCTCAGCAATCTTAAAGATTTAAGGGTCAAAATTGTTCAGGGGAAATGACATGGGAAACAAAGGCAAAAGAAAAAAATAAATTTCCTTCCTACTTACACCACACTGAAAAGTCCTTGGGACAGGCATAGTGACATTTTTCCAGGAATTCAACTACATTCAACATGTTACCAAATGTTGACACTTTGCTAAGGGCAAAAGGCAATCTTAGCCCATCCCCCCAGGATCCTGTGAGTCTACGTGAAACATATAGAAATTCCTTTGGAAACTTCCTTTATCTCTACTCCCCAAGATACATGTTGGCAATGGTCCTCCAACTAAGGTTTCACTAGACAGTAATAAATGACTTCTTTCTAACAATAGCTGGCCCCTCTGGAAACCCTGTTTCCTAAATTCCTTAGAGACTTACAATATCCCTAGCCCCCTCCCAATTTGATATTATATAATCAGTCACCCCACATAACCCCAGTGCAGCTCTTTCTGCCCATGGGTCCTACTCCTATGCTTTAATAAAACCATTTCTTTGTACCAAAGAAGTCTCAAGAATTCTTTCTTGGCCATTGACTCTGAACTCCAACATTTCCACATCATTTGGACTTGAAATGTAGTAACATGAACATTTTTAAGGCAGAATTTTCTAGCTCTAACATTTTTTTAATGTTTATTTACATTAGAGAGAGACAGAGAGACAGAGGGCGAGCAGGGGAGGGGCAGAGAGAGACAGAGACAGAATCTGAAGCCAGCTCCAGGCTCTGAGCTGTCAGGACAGAGCCCAATGCAGGGCTCAAACTCATGAGCTATGAGATCATGATGTGAGTCGAAGTCAGATGTTTAATAAACTGAGCCACCTGAGAGCCCCCAGGTCTAATATTAAGTCTCTGATCTATTATTTTGTCTTTTTTTTCTTTTAAAAAGGTACCATTTCTCTTTTATTATTTTTAATAATTTCTTAAATTATTTAAAATTATTTCTGAATAATTATACTTAATTATTTCTAGTTATTTTATTATTTGAGGTAGCAAATATTTGAAAAATATTACTATTTTAAAATAAGAAGATCAATTCTTGAAAAAAATAGTTGTGAGATTTAAGAAGTTGTGTGATTTTCAAAATATATCAGAATTGGGAATATTGAGAGAGTTTAATGTAAATGTTTCTTATTTGAAATATTTTAATCATAAATCAGTTTTAGTTGGGCAGAGGAGAATTTAAAAGCAATCTATGTTGAAGGAAGGAAGGAAAGAAGAAATAAGGAAAGAAAGAAAGAAAGAAAGAAAGAAAGAAAGAAAGAAAGAAAAAGAAAGAAAAAGGAAAAACAGATCTAATATGTAGTCACTTTCCTCCACAACATCAAAGCAGACTTAATTGTAGGAATATAACTTTTAACCAGTCAATTTGGAATTTTCTGGTCTGCACTAGTGTGATAATGTGCATGATAGAGACCTACTCTTTCCCCAAAAGGAAGGTGACCTTGCCTCAAACAATCCTTTTTTTTTTTTCTTGTACTAATAACTTCTTTTTCCTGCCCCATGTCTGCCTATAAAAGTCTTCCAATTTGCAAATCTACTCCTTTCTACCTATTAAATGGCATGCTGCCCAATTCATGAATCACTGAATAAAGCCCATTAGATCTTCAAATTTACACAACCGAATTTTGTTTTTTAACATCTAAAAATGTGCTAAAGATAAATCCAAACACAATAACCATAGTAAGTGATTCCCTGAAAAATAAAGAGAATATATGAACTATTTTAAAAGCTAAACTAAAATAGCAGTGATAGCTTGGATAAGCACTCAGGAATTTCTGCACTTAAGAAACTTGAGACCAAGGGAGCCAGCAAACGTACACAAAACCAGGATCATGTGGGATTCCTACAAGTAAAACTTCCAGCTCACAGCTAAAATGTTAACTGTAGCACATAAGGAAATCCACCTTGTAAGAGCAGACACAAGAGTCAATTTCACCTTGTACCTGAAAATTATCTGTTAATATTATCCTAAAATACATTAAAAAAAACTATTTTCAAATAATTACTAAGGTGACTTGATAGCCAATGATAAGTAATCGGGAGTTGTTTTTTTCCAGCAACAAAATATCCAAAAAATGTGACAAGGAAGAGAGACTTATATAAGTCAGAGGTATTTGTGGCACAGAACTGCACAAAATGTCAGAACGAGTAGATGTCAGTGAAACAAGGAAGAAAACAAAAGAGCATGAAGGGAAGGAAAAGAGATGCTATTCAGTAGGGTTATTACAAAGAGAAAACAAAAGGAAGGTACAGATGTAGAGAGTATGAATTAAAAAAAAAAAAAAATGTTACCAAAGTGTCCGATAAGAAAGACAATAATATGTCTGTCAATGACAACAAATGCCTCTGAAAGTTCTAAAGACACAGGAGAGTGAAGGAGAGAGATAAGGCTCAATTTCCCTTTAAAGAGTAAGGCAAGGTAACCACAGAGAAAACACCAGAAGAAGATGAATAGAAACAGGAAAAAGTCACATTTCCCTTATCATTAAAATTCTTCCAGATTGCATCAAACCACCAAATGTTCCCAATTCCTCTTCATCCTTTAGCCACCACTTTTGCTTTCACATGCTCTTGAGTAAAATGAGCATTTATTTTCCCTGACATCACTTCACCTTCCTCTTTCTTCCCATGTCTTTCTCCTTTTCTTTCAACTGTTTTCTCTCTTAAAGAGATTCAGTGCCAGTCAGGCTTGCATTTTAATGCAACAAACCTTCAATTTTAGGAGTACAAATCTAAAAAAAAAATGTAAAAGAAGGTGTGAATTGATGTGTAATACATGAATAGGAAGGGTGTTTTCCATATTTTAACATGGACACAACCACAAAACAAACAGAAGCATACCATTCCAATAGTCTTTATAAAGACGGATTATGACTGTTTTCAAAGTACTTGAAAGAAAATGCAGCTGATACATATGGATTTGACAACCTGTCTTATACAATGTTACCTTAACACTTTCTTGGCTCTTAGATTTAGACTCTTGGAAAATAATGGTAAGTTTTAGCAAAGTATAATTATAGGAAAGAATCAGATTACCAAACTCCAGTACTTTATGAGGGAATTGTCTTTTAATCTATAGAAAAATGTGTAAATGCATGCATCACCCTATTTGAAATTGTTTTCTCATCATTTCTTAAATTACACATCTCAGGTTATAATAGTCATAACAATAATATTAAAAACAATGACAAGAAACATTCTGATATTCTGCCAAGTGTTTTACTAGAATATGAACAGAAAAAGTCAAACTCAAGTTCTTATCACAGTCATCATTCTCTTCTTAAGAATTAGGCTTTATTTAAATTTTGTAAATTTTCTTATGAAACATGCTTTGAAATCACGCATTAAAAATTAAGATATAGAGGTGTCTGGGTGGCTCAGTTGGTTAAGTGTTCCACTCTTGATTTTGGCTCAGGTCGTTATCTCACGGATTGTGGGTTCAAGCCCTACAGCAGGCTCTGCGCTGACAGAGTGAACCCTGCTTGGGATCTTCTCTCCCCCCTCTCTCTCTGTCCCTCCCCTGCTTGCACTCTCTCAAAAAATAAATATTTAAACTTAAAAATAAGATATAATAATATTTCTATTGTTCTTGATGAGAATCAACTGGCATTCATTTCACTCATAATTATCATTATGTCATATAATAAATAAACTGAGAAAAAGCATTGGAGGAAATTTCTTACAATGTATTTGTACATTTCTAATAATTTACTAATTTTATCTGTGTATGTCCTGAACAATTAATTAATTTGTTTTCAATTATCATCTCTATCCCAGAATTGATATATTTTTGTTAGTTGTTTAAATTCAATCCAACCTAATTAAAAATTTCTGAAATGGTATATAAATCATCTGTGGGGACCCACTTGGGCTCCAGAGTTAGTATAAAGATTATTATAAAGTGAACACATTTGACTATAGAAGGTACAAAAAGAAATCTTATCTGAACTTCCTTTATGGGACCAAAGCAGAGTCTCCTGAAAATACAGCTGCCATTGACCCTCCTCTGAGGGATTCTCCAGTGAATTCAGCTGCCACAGAGACATTAGCATGAAAAAAGCCCAATAGAACCTTTCCTATCTTCCCATTGATGCCCAAAACCCTCCCCTCTTTTGTTAAGTTTGATATATAAACCTGTATCTCCTGCTATTCAGTGAGTTACTAATTATTTCTGAGTAACTCCCCAAGTGCAAGTGTAAATAAACTTTGCTTTTGTCCTGTGAATCTATTTATGGTGAGTTAATTTGTAGGCCCCCATTAATGGACCCAAATCAGAAGAGGAAAATATGTCCTCCCAACAGTTTTGGTGACTAAGATAGGATGGCTGGGACTACCTGCCAGCCCCAGAGACTGCCACACCTGAGATCCTGGGCTTCTGACCAAGCCAACAAAGGTAAACTATTTTTACTTGTCAGATTCCTGCATCTCTGCTCGGGGTCTGATTGAACAAGGACAGTAAGAGACTCTCCTTGTCTTTTCTAAAAGAGAGGTTTTTTTTTTGTTTTTTGTTTTTTTTTCCAGATATAGTTCTTTATATCTGTATATAAAGAACTATATAGCTAGTTCTTTAGCTATTGTGGCTCGTTATACATACTGTTGTTTCCCATTTGAGTCCACCTTTTCGTGTTGTTGTTTATCATAAGGAGAAGAATCATAGGGTAGATCACAGGGGTAGGTTATATTATAAGTCTGTTGTTCAAGTGCACCTCACAGACTGGTGAGTTTGTGGGTCACCAATGAAACTGGATGAAGTTTTCCTTACATCTTCATTTTGTATCTTAACAATTTGGTTTGGATCCAGAGAGAAAGTTCTCTGGTTTTCAGCATGCCTGGTGTGGGATTGGGGGACATAGACTATCAGATCTGTGATTGAAGATCAGCTTGGGAGCCCAAGAATTTATAGCCATCCAGGCAAAAATGTGGCAGCTTGGACACCCCATTTGCAGGTGGCATCTTACTGACAATTGCCAGGGATTTCATTTGAATCTAAAATAATAATAATAATAATAATAATAATAATAATAATAATAAGTACTGTTGTCTCATTCCTGTTGTTTTTGCTTACTGCCTGTAGAAATTATGGTCCTTGTTTTCTTTCTCCTTGGTTATTTGCGGGTATGGGTAGAGGGGGGAGATTGCAACTTTTGTACCTGGTTTGGGGATACCTTTTGTATCCATGCTTAAGCAATACAAATGGAATATATTGATTTGAGTCACATTTAAAAGGAGGACACACTGAAGCTGGGTTATAATTCCAGGCTTCTTTGTTTGAAGGTACCTCCATGGATAATTTAAAAGTTCAGTGACTCCTTTAAGAAAATGTAAATCTCCCATGCTGGCTCCACTAAAACCATCTTTTCCTACTCCAGGCTCTCAGTTTTCTATAGTTATTGGAATTTTAGTCCCCCTTGCCACTCCTGAGGGGTTAAAGGGACTCAGAGAGCCTCAAAAAAAGAAAAAGAAAAAAAAATTAAAGAGCTAATTGGGAACAAAATTTACTTCACAGCATCTATAAGATTATATAATAGGACAAAAGAAAATTTAAGTCTCCACAAATGCTGATGGAAAGTTTTAACCCTCCTATAGAGCAGGTAACAACTTGTTCCATCTGCCAGAAACACAATTCAGATAAAAATATAAAGTGGGGCAAAGATAAGAACTAACTCATATATAAACCAGTGAATTGTGTTCTATTGTATTTATCTCTGACCCATTGCTAAAACTTTATAATGAAAACCATAATGATCTCCACTTGCATTTGTCTATCTGTATGTATATATGTTCTGTATATGTGATATTTTCCTATCTTCAGATGGTATTGCCAAATTAATAAAGGACTTCTATTCTTACATAAATATTTCTTCTAGAACTCTCAGAAATACAGGTACTGAGCCAAATGTTTTTTAAATCCATGTGGTTTCTGATGAGGAACCAGAAGGCAAGCTGAGGGCCAAGCACAAGCTAGCACAACCCCCCTCCCCCAAGGTGGTATAGGTGTGATATTCCTCAGGCACTCTTAGCTGCCCAAGAACAAAGGAAAGGGCAGAAAACAAGTGGTTAAACTGATAGTCTCCATCAGTTTCCAAATATCTCATCAAAGCCTAATCAGGAACTCCCTACCATCTTAATGATAACTCTCTGCTAGAGGGAAAAACATCCTTAGCTTGACAATAGTTAGGTCTCCAGTAATCTGTAAATCCTCTTTAGGATATGGAAATCCCTTTAAGAAACTTCCTTTAGACTTTACCTCCCCCAAGACTACACAGTATGTAAGCAGTCACTCTGCACAACCCCAGTGCAGCTCTTCCTGTCTAAGGGTTCTGTCCCCATGCTTTAATAAAGCACAAAAGACATCTTCAAGAATTCTTTCTTGGCCATCGGCTCTGAACTCCACCATCACCCCAAAACCCCATCAATTTCTATAAGTCTTTGGTGAACACATCAATGTTATTTGGTTTAATAAAACAGGCATGTCCTCAGAATTGTCAACATCAGCTAATACAGACATACATTATTTTTCTCCCTGGGCTTATGAGTCAAAAAAGCTAAAATTAAATCTACTAAATGTTTAAGATAATAAAATTCACAGATATGATTGTAATCAAATTGAGTCATTGTTCTGACAAACTGTATTTCTAGAATAATTTTATTTTATATGTCTGCCTAAAAGTAGTTTCCAAGATCTTTTTGGTAACTTGAAACCTTAGAGTTGTTCGACATTAAGTAATAGATGTTCGATAAATACCTAGACTATTTCTAAGCGAGATCAAATACTGAAATATTAATTACTAAACATAATTTTGAACATATGTATTTTTTACTTCTGATAGAGAGACTAAGGATTTTTGGGTCAGTTAATAAACATGTTCTCTCTGTCACATTGAAGATATATATTATAAGAAAGCATATGCCTCTAGAAATTGTGAAATGATACATTCATAAAATTTGCCAATCTACTAAGAATGCTGGTATATGACAGATGATTCATAATTTTCTATTTTCTAGTTTTTTCTGTAAAATAAGGGTTACTAATGGTTAAAAATTATAATCAATGTATATAAATACAACTGCTATAAAATAATAAAGGTGAAGGGAAAAAAAATTGGTGTGAAAAGTGTTTCGTCAGCGTTCTCCAGAGGAAACAGAACCAATAGGAGATATCTATCTCTATCTCTGTATCTATCTCTGTATGTATCTATGGACTTTATTATAAGGAATTGGCTTATGCAAATATGGAGGCCAAGAAGCCTCATGATTTACCATCTAGAGGCTGGAGCCCCAGGAAAGCAAATTGTGCTTGTTTTTCTAAATAATTTCAAATAATAATGCTCATTTATATGTTGGCTGGCATGAAAAGTATTGTCAAAAAAGAAGAGATGCTTAACTTTTCCCCCTAGGTTGTATTTATGTGGGTAGATACTATCAATATAAATATTTCAGAAATTATATACAATTTCTAGATTAAAAAAAATTGTAGAGAGAACGTGAGCAAGGGAGAGGGACAGAGCCAGAGAGAGAGAGAGAGAGTGAGAGAGAATTCCAAGCAGGCTCCCCACTCAGTGTGGAGCCTGTCATGTGGGGCTCAATCCCACAACCCTGGGATCATGACCTGAGCCTAAGTCAAGAGTAGGATGGTCAACTGATGATGCCACCCAAGTGCCCCTAAAATTTTTAGAAAATTTTCAATGCCCTAGCAGTTTACAATATGTCATTAATGCTGCTTTGTCTGATAGTAGAAAACAATGGTGTAATGTTATAATTCATAATTCCACTTATTTAAAATGTTATGTCATAAAAACAACTAAATTTCCTTGTCAACTATTTTAATAAACTCTATTCAGATCTTTAACCACAGCTATTTTTAATCTCTTGTCATCCACAGATAGTTATTGTTTTATCTGAAAGCTTTTCAATCAACTATAAGCCAGAATGCTTCATTTTCAACAAAGGGACTGTCTCAGAGACCCCTGGAAAGGACTAAGACAGGTACTCTGTGGCAGAGGATTCTGATAGCATTAATAACTTTTAGATAATACCACTGAACCAGATAAGGATTTCTAAAACTAACGGGGAAGGTGATGAGTTTGTGAAACCACTAACTCAAGATCAGGTGGAACAAAAATTGTATGGAAGTAAATAAAGTGATAAATGACTATTATAAGTTTTTTGTGAACTTTTTTTGGGGAACATTGTTGTTTCTTCAATGTTCTATTTTTCAGATTTAAGGAACTCTTTTTTTTCATCTTAAGCTAGCCATAACTTATAGAAATTTAGTAGATTATACTATTGTAAACAGAAATGAAACATTTATCTTTTTTCCCTGCCTGATCCCTCTAGAATTCAGAAACTCTCATTAAGTATTCTTATATGGTAATCCAGTTATCTGCATAAATTCAATGAGAATCTGTTCTCCTTGTTACAGGGCACACCTGGGAAAATTGATCATATTATCAAGGCTTTAACTGGAATGTCATATTTGAGAATGATGTGCATGGAATCAGATGTAATTAGACAGTTTTAAGGACTAAGATGGACTTTATGAGGCAATGCTTGGTTATTCCCACCATATAGAAGCCTAACTTTGATGGGCACCATGCTCTCCCATCTGCATCACTACCTCCTTAAATGAGACACAACTATTAAACTAAACTGATCTACCTATTCCCGGGACTGAGAGACTGGTTCAGTGGGATGTGAAGCAGTTTCCTCAGATTTGTCCTTTCCTTGCTTATTCATCCTTGTTCTAATCAATGCTCATTTCCCCCTTTGCAGATTTCTTACCTCGTAATTTCTAACCTAAATCTCTCTCTACACCAATCAGTACAGCTGTGTGTGTAAGCCTGTGTGCGTGCGTGCACACACAACTTCTAGGGAAGTTTCAAATAGGAATGTAGGGACTCACCTGGATTCTAGGAGTTGGTATAATATCATTATAAAGTAAAAGCATTCAAGCTACAGAAGATGCAGAAAAATTCTTACCTGAACTTCCTTTATCTGACTAAAGCAGAACCCCTTGAAAACATACCTGTCATTAACTTCTCTCAAAGGAAGTTTCCCATGAATTCAGCCCACATGGAGACAGACTGCCTACTATTACTATAAAAAAAATACAGTAGAAACTTCTTATCTTCTCATTGAAGCTTTAATTCCCCCCTTCCATTTTTTGTTGATTTTGGTATATAAACCTTTCCTTCTGGCTATTCAGTAAATTACTTACCACTGACCAACTACCATGCACAAGTTTGAATAGACTTTGTCTTGTCTCTTTATTTGCTTATTGTCAGTTAATGTGCAGACCCCCAAACACTGGGCCTAAATAGAGAGAGGGAAACCTTCTCCTCCCAATACAGTTAACATATAGTGTTTCAAATATTTGCATGCAGTGAAAATGATCTATCACTACCAAATATGTTTCTATTATTCAACTGTACATTTAGTAATTTATTTCTATATAATTCACACAGCCT
Source organism: Leopardus geoffroyi (assembly GCF_018350155.1). Taxonomy (NCBI): domain Eukaryota; kingdom Metazoa; phylum Chordata; class Mammalia; order Carnivora; family Felidae; genus Leopardus; species Leopardus geoffroyi. Next base: position 100,369,757 of record NC_059333.1, read on the forward strand.
AGTCAAAATAAAAATAAGCGTTAGGTTATAGCAGATTAAATTCTGGGTGAAAATGCAGACTCAGCACAAATGTTTCCTACTCTCAATTCTAAGTTTTTAATTTAAATGACAAAAAAGATATTATAAAAATAATAAGTTAAAAAATAATGAAACTACAATAGCACTGGAAAAAGAAGAATCACCACAGAGGACCTGAAAGATAAAAGGCATATATGTATTTGGGTGGTGGAGAAATCATGACAGTAAAATCTTAGCCTGAGAAAAACAAGGTATATACTGTCAGTTCTAAGAGAGCCTTGGGGAAGCTACAACCTCTGAATCAACAAATGCACACAGCAAGAGGCTGAGGAGTAACAGTATCCAGAGCAGCTGGGCCTTTGTCCCTTCTTAAACCATCAAAAGGAAGGAGTGGATTTTGTCTTAAGGTCAAACTCTCTGTAGAAGAAAGATATAGCCTTTGGAGGACTTCTGGTTAGATTCCCAGATGAGAGAAGAACAGAACAGATCTAAGCTACTTCATCAGTTTGGGGGGAAAAAAAATCCTAAAACAAAAGGAAAACAAACGCAACCAAGGAAAAATGAATGATGTTAAAGAATACCATCTAACAAATCCACTTTAATTTGGAAATGGTGGATGTCAATGACTTAATTATCTTTTTGTTGTTCATGCATTCCATAGGAAACCCTGGTTATAAAAATATACTGCCCACTTACACAGAACATACAGTCTCCATTCCATGAAAAACTAAGGGCTATTAAGGATATAACTAATAATGTTATAATAAAAATCATTGCTGGTCCCTTATACAAGTCAATACATTTCACCCATCAGTGTGAATGAAGAATCAATGATAATTGGACAGTGGAGAAAAAAAGCAATAAAATAAATGTAAAGGATAAAAATGAAAATAGAATAAATGATACTAAGATGCACAGAAAAACTTGAGGATACAAAGATAAAAATTCCAATACTCAGTGAGATTAAGATAAAACCATAAACAAGAAAATGAATAATGGAAAAGAAACAATTTAAAATAGATCCTGGTGAAGAAAATTACATGAAACATGGAGATAGACAAGATAGTTAAAACATGGAGATTACTAAGTGTTCGTCAGTGCTGTACTAGGCTTGACTTTTCCAGGCTTTCTATTTATAGGGCTCTTTTACAACTCTAAAGGGTACCAGGTTAATGTGTGAATTTATGACTGGAAGAAATGCATATAATTTTTTCTGTTAAAAAATATCTCCCCAAAACTTAAGGTTATGGGCTCTAACCAGTTTGAATCATATACTATCATTGCTTAAAAATCCTAGCTTCTGAAAAACACTCCTTTGTATGTCTTTATTATGGTGTTGGTTCCCTCATTAACTATTGAGTTGAATAAATATTTCACACGTTTATTTTATATCTGCATGAGAACCATTTTTTTTTAAACCTTTCGCAATTGTGTAAGTTATTTATTGTGATGCTCCAGTGGACTTATCTGATGATGTCAAGAAAAACCGCCTCCAGACAAGTGCACCTCATGGGATGCGTAAGCCCAGGGAAGACTTTTTTAGACGCTCAAAGTGAAACCCAGAACTTAATATTTCTTGATGCTCTAGTGGTGCTTTTTAATTTTTTTCCGCTAGTGATTTTGTGTTTTGGTTTCGTGTCTGACTTGTGCAAAGCTGATAAGTTGTTCTCATTGATGGCTGTGCTAATTGGGAATTTGGTTTCATGGTTTGACCATTCAAAGATCTCTGTCAGATGGATGATGGTGATCTATTTTCTGTTCAATGAGAGATGACAAAGAATGTTTTGCTAGTCTTATTTATTTATTTATTTATTTATTTATTTATCTATCTCTGTTATCTGCTTATGAACTCAAATCTCAATACCCACTGGGAAGGGAAATAGCTTTTTGATATCTGAGCTGGTAGGTTTTGTTTATTGTTCACCTATTAACTGTGACTGATGTTGTAGAACTAAAATCATAAGCTCTCTGTAATTCAGAAAAACTTATCTTTCATGGTGTGAGAGTGACATCTTTTCCTACCACCAGAGGGCATTAATAAGTTAGATGATTAAGTTCCTTAAAGTAGCTCTACTCTGATTGTGTTACATGTCTTAAGAACATAGATACATTCATATATAAGTCTAACATTGCTAAGAATATGAGAAAAATAGAAAATAAGGAAAGTGAGCTTCTAGTACCTTAACGATGCTAGACATCTTAAGAAAAAATTCTTTTTACGGAAACTGCTATCTCAGAAACATTTATAAAAAATCCAAATTCATGTAATTACAGTGTTTTTTTTGACAAATTAGGCTCATTTAATACTTAAAAAATATAAATAGCTCTATGTGTTAGGCTTGGGTTTATTATTATGGGCATAATATAAAAATTGTTGTATTTTTAAAAGATGTGGATTTGTTTTTTTCATGAACAAACTAGTTTATCTGAACTTCCTAAACTTATATTGGTTTATTGATCAAATAAGCCAATATTACTCCTAAATAAATATTACTCCTAAATTTTAAGAATATAGTTTATTTGTATTCAACTAAATTTGATCATAATTATGATAAACATTTTTATAACAGTAATACAATTATATAATTATACTATGTCAGACAAACCAAAATTTCAAGATTCTTAGGTAACTTAAAACTATGAATAATTGTTGGGATCTTAATTTCAGAGTATGACTAAATATTGAAGTACTGATTATTAAGCATCATTTTAAATTTATATACTTTTTGTTTTCATTTTTATATACCATAAAGTATATATAAAATTTTACAGACTGTATCTTTGGGTTATGATAATGAGTGAGTTCACATTTGCAACTTTAAAATGATGTCGATTGACCTGTATGACTTCATTGAGTCAGCTTTGGTGGTCTGGTGGCTTATATTTGAGCGATCTGAATTATCAGCTTCTCAGTTTGCTGAGTGAAATATAAATTAGTTATTTTGGTTAAAAGCTGTAATTACTGCAGGTAGTTGAAACTACACTTGGGACAATGGTGACAGTGACATGAATGTGTAGACAAGGTAATGGAATGTATTTTAGTTCATCAAGATAAAAAGAGTAGTTTCATCTTAAATTGTTTGCAGTTTAGAATGTGAAAGGGGATAGTGAAACAAAACTAGGGTAGCTATAAAAAGTTGTAGTTTGCAGAAAAAGAATTATTTCTACTTGCCTTGGTTAAAAATATCTGCATACATTAAAGTCTGAAAAAAAGAAATGAAATGTGGTAACATTTTGCCAAAGATGGCTCAGTTTTGATGGGTTTATTCATAAGGAAAGAAAGCTTATATTCTTTATTCCTAAATATTGTATTTGACTTTATCTCTGTTAAAATGATAAATTGGTCTTAGAGGTTTCTTTTTTTTTTTTTAATTTTTTAACGTTTATTTATTTTTGAGAGAGGGAGAGAGACAGAGTATGAACAAGGGAGAGGCAGAGAGAGAGGGAGACACAGGATCCGAAGCAGATTCCAAGCTCTGCACTGTCAGCACAGAGCCCAACATGGGGCTCAAACTCAGGGGCTGTGAGATCATGACCTAAGCTGAAGTCGGATGCTTAAAGGACTGAGCCACCCAGGTGCCTCTTGAGTTATTAACATAGAATGGTAGAAATTACTCTTTACCTTCTGTGTAATGTACCCAGATAGACATATGGTTTCAGGTCTCTCTAGAATAATTGTCTCTATTTCGTGTTAACTTTATCACATCCTTAAATACTTAAAATAAAGACAATGATACACAAAAATACAAATAACAAAGGTTTCTCCCTTGTGAAAGACTAGAGTTACTTATAATATTGCTACTTTCATTATGTTTATTTTAAAACATTTCATCACTTTGATTAAATAGGTAAACAAGTATAATTTCTCAGGCACCTAAGATCTTAACTTGATTAAATGACCTCATATCATTTAACAGTTCTTTTAATTTTGTCTTCCAAGATCAGATCCTAAGTTAAAGGCTAGAAATAAAATTTCCTGGTTTTCTTTTATAGCTTAAACTATTTCAGAGGAAGTAAGAAAACTATTTTCCCAGAGGACCCCAGGAAACCTAAAAAATTCGGTATTTCACCTTATAATGGGGGTGGGTTCTAGAGTGATCACGCTCCATATTGCTTTATTACCTCGATACCATTGTAAGAACTACCCAGGTAGAACTATCAAGTCAGAAGAGATACTCCTAAATATCCTAAGTTACCTTTCCTAAGTTTATAGGGAAAATGATATTAATGTTAATATTTCACAAATTGTGTTCTTTTGGAGAAGGCCCTGGAGTTTTGCTAATGTCCTCATTATCCATAGGATATTCTTGCCCTTCATTTAAAATACTGATCAAACTTTTATAGAGTAGTTATTTACTATACCCAAATAGAGAATTTTACTCTTCCTCATCTTCATACTCTTGATTATTATAATAAATTGAGTATTATCCAACAGGTTTTTCCTTCTTGATATTTGCCAGAAGGCTCTGCTATATTATAAGTTTCAGACTAGAATTAGTATCTTCAACAAAGACAGTTTTAGCACCTCATAAAAAGGACTATACCAGTTACTCTGAACTATTGTTACTTCAATAATTCAAAGAATATATGCTTGGGTAAATAGTTTTAAGCTTATGCTGCTTAGAAAACTTTCAGACTGTACTAGTGGACTCAGTCAGAATTTCCTGGACCCTTGTCAGTCTGAAAGTGAACATACTCCATCAAAGTTCACTGCTAACCCAAGAGTCAATAAAACAAGAATTAATATTGGTCTGAATAAATGGACAAAGGGAATTTTATTTTGGTTATTTGTTAGGAATATTGTTAGAATTACATTAATTTATATTCTTTTCTGTATATATAAAAAGGTTTAGTCACTTTCTTCTTTACTTATCTCTAACCTTCAATTTTATAAGACCATACTTTTGTAAAGTGAAATGAAACATTTCTAAATGGTATCTGATTCTATCTCCTCAAAATTCAGAAATACATACTTTTTCTGAGTCTCATTATTTAGCAAGGTAATATAATTGTTTATATAAATTCAATAAGAATCTGTTCTATTTTTCCTGGACATATTTAAACAAATTGACTGTATACCTAAAACCAAAACCTAGACTAATCAGTGGTTTATTGATAAGTAGATTCAGTCAAAGGTGAGGAAAAGCAACTTCATTCTTTTGTTACTCTCCCTGAATATTTATTTGTGGATTTTTCCTTCTGCCTCCTGAATGAGGATTTTTTCCATAGGTTTTTCTGTCCTTAGAGAGTGAAAATTTCTGTCCAATTTAAAACCTCCAAACGTCCACATAATTAAAGCTTACTTCCGCCAACTATAACCTATCTTAGATCAAATCATCTATGATGTGGAAGCTTGGGTGATTTCTTTTCTTTATTTTATTGGTCTAATTTCTTTTCCTTTAACCAACTGCTGTTTTAGGCCCTTCCAGGATTAGAAATGGAGCCGCTCTGATAACTTTATAAAGAAATTTCCAATGGGTCTTTTCAACTTCCTTCCTTTCATACAATTTCAAGATGAGTAAAGATCAAAAGTTAAAGGTCAAACTCTTACTATGTCCTATATAAATGAATTGGCACCTTACTATGGAATGAGGGGACACCGATACCTGTTGTAATATTCTTGGTTCTAGAGACCTCTGCCTAAACTCTGAGACCATAGAAAAGTAACAGCATTCTGTCACCTTAATAGATATTTGTACTTACCACAAGCCAAGCACTTTTTTGAATACTTTATGTGTATTAACTCATTTAATCCTCAAACTACTACTAAACTGAACTCATTTATTTAATCCTCCATTTTACTAAAAGGTTATATAATTACCCCCATTTATATATATTCAAACTGCAATGCAGAGACATTAAATAACATAAGTTAGTGATAAGGTTAAAATTAAAACTTTTCCCTACACTGAATCTAAGGATAAGGTTACTATATAGAGTACCAAAAAATAAAAAAAAATAAAAAAGAGAGAAAAAATAAGATGCAACTATCATGATCTCCTGTGGTCTAATGGAATAATCTTAAATATTTGAAACACTGAATCAAACTGAAGGAATTTACAATCCAAAAACATAGTGAAAGATTTTAATGCATGTCTTAGGAACGGAAAGACTAAATATGTTAAAAAAATTAGAAAGGATATAAACTATTTGAACCACACTATTAACAGATATCACAGACAATTAGAGGATATACTTTCTTTTTTCCTTTCTTAACCATGATCCAGAAAGATGCATTCTAATTATAAGAAAGAAGAGAAAGAGAAGAATAAGGTGGAGAAGGGCAGGCTTTACCTGTATTTGTAACATTTAATTGTTTTAAAAAGAAAAATTAAAGGGTGCCTGGGTGGCTCAGTCAGTTAAGCATCCAACTTCACCTCAGGTCATGATCTCAGGTCATGATCTCATGGTTCGTGAGTTCCAGCCCCGAGTCAGGCTCTATGCTGACAGCTTAGATCCTGGAGTCTTTGGATTCTGTGTCTTCCTCTCTCTCTCTCTGCCCTTGCCCTGCTTGTGCTCTTTCTCTCAAAATAAACATTAAAAAAAAATTAAAAAGAAAATCAATCAGAAGTACAAATCTTACCATGTATTAAATCCAAGTGATGGGTACATTAATCATTTTAATCTAACATCAAATTTTTAATTTTTTGGCTTTAGGGGCACCTGAGTGGCTTAGTCAGTTAAGCATCTGACTTCGGCACAGACCATGATCTCATGGTTCATGGGTCCGAGCCCCATGTTGGGCTCTGTGCTGACAGCTCAGAGCCTGGAGCTTATCTTTGTGTTTGCCTGCTCAGGAAAGTTATTTGCATAAGTTTTCACATGTGTTGCCTGTGCAGTGGTCTCCTGTGGAAACTAAGGCTTTTACTTCTTTATTCCTAGTTGACACAGCTCCCATTCAATGCTTGGGTCCTAAACTGTGTGTGTGCGTGTGTGTGTGTGTGTGTGTGTGTGTGTGTATGTGTGTATGTTGGATGGAAAAGGCAGGTGTGCAAAAAAGGAAAACACAATTTGTATTATTCTTACATTATACAATACAGGTTTATAATAAACAATTGAAAGTAGACTGTAGTAAGTTAAAGATGCACATTTTTAATCCATAGATAAGTATCAATAGCTCAAAAGTCAGTAGAGAAGATAAAATGAAATACTAAAAGATACTTAGCTCAATTGTGCCCATACAGATAAAAAAGAAATAAAATACAAGTGGGACAAGTAGAAAACAATTAGAGGGTAAATTCAAATTCATCCATATCAATAATTAGATTAAATTTAAGTGGCCTAGGAGCATCTGGGTGGCTCAGTCAGTTGAACGCCTGACTCTTGGTTTTGGCTCAGGTCATGATCTCATGGCTCATGGGTTTGAGCCCCACATTGGGCTTCCCACTGTCATTGTGAAACCTGCTTGGGATTCTCTCTCTCCTCCCTCTCTCTCTGCCTCTGACCTGCTTGTATTCTCTCTCTGTCTTCAAAATAAATAAAATAAACTTTAAAAACATCTTATTAAAAAAAATTAAGTGTCCTAAACTTCTAAATGAAACAGATTGGTAGACTGGATAAAAAATAAGACCCAACTATATACGGTTTACAAGATATGACTAAAAATAAAAACAAAACTTAGATAGTAGCAAATAAAAGAATATGGAAAAAAGATACATTATACAAGCACTAAATATAAGAATCCTAGTTTGATTATAATAATATAAAACAAAGGAGACTTAAAGGAAAGGACTATTATGGAGAAGAGTCACTTGTATAATGATAAAAGTTCAATTTTCACCAAGAATAAACAACAATCTTGAATATTTAACTCTTAATCACAGTACTTTAAACATATTCAGCAAAAATTGAACTAAAGACAGAACTGAAGGCAGAAATAAACAAATCTATAATCTTAAGTATTTTTAACATCCCTCCTTCAGTAGATAACATAGACTAAAAAATCACTGAAGGTATTGAAAATATGATTGAAACTCCCAAACCACTTGACCTAAGTATTATAAGGATTGCATATATAAAATGTTCCACCCAACAGCAGAATACATATTCTTTTCAAGCACACATAGAACATATACAAAGAACAACTGTAATATGGACCATAAAATGAGCCTCAATAAATTTCATACTTTCTGAAGTATACAGGGTATGTTCTCTTATCACAACAGAATTAAATTAGAAATCAAGAAAACCAAGATAGAAATCCCCATATGGATATAATTTATGTAACATACTTTTATTTTTTTAATTAATTTATTTTTTATTTTAGAAAGAGAGAGCATGCACAAGTGGGGGAGAGGGGCAGAGGGAGAGAGAAAGAATCTCAATCAGGCTCCATGCTCAGTGAGGAGCCCAAAGTAGGGGTCAATACCACAACCCTGGGGATCATGACCTGAGCTGAAATCAAGAGTTAGACTCTCAAATGACTGAGCCACCCAGGTGTCCCTGAAACGTACTTTTAAATAAGAACAAATTAAACAGACCAGAAGTAAATTATAATTTATGTTCAACAGAATGATAATGAAAACACATGACAGGAAGTATAAAGTCAAGAGTGAAGTAGAAATCAGTGCAATAGAAAACAAACAATAGAGAAAATTAACAATGTCAAAAAGTATCCATTAAAAGGTTAATAAAACTGGCAAATTAAAGAAAAAGTGAAAAAGAAGGGAGAGGAAGAGGAGGAAAAGAATGGGGAAGGGGCAAATGGGAGAAGGAGGAGTGGGGGGAAATAAGGGGAAGGAGGAGGAGAGATTTACCAGTATCAAAAAGGAAAGAGGTAATACCCCACACATACCGCAGGAAGAATAGTAAGACATTGTTTAAAATTTTTCCCCAATAAATTCAAGAATTTAAACAAAATGGACAAATATCTTGGAAAATACAATTGAAAACCAACACAAGGGGGAGAAAAAGAAAATTTGGGATGCTGAAGATACTGAAATTGTAATTAATAACCTTTCCAAAAAAAGGCACTTGGGTGGCTCAGTTGTTAAGCATCTGACTTCAGGTCAGGTCATGATCTCAGGGTTTGTGAGTTTGAGCCCAGCATCGGGCTCTCTGCCGTCAGCACAGAGACTGCCTAGGATCATCTTTTTCCCTCTCTCTCTGTCCCTACCCTGCTTGCATTCTTTCTCTCTGCCTCAAAACTAAACATTAAAAAAAAAAAAAAAAAAAAAAAGAGTGAAACAAAACAAAAATAAATAAAATAAAAAACCTTTCCAAAATAAACTAGGCCCTAGTGACTTGACTGATGAATTTTACCAAGTGTTTAAGAAGAAATTAATACCAATATTACACAAATTCTTTCAGGAAATAGAGAAGGGGCTATTTTCCAACTCATTTTTTGAGGCCAGACTAACTCAGATATCAAAATCTAATGAGGACATTTCCACAAAGGAACATTATATATCAATCTCTCAAACACTTATGTAAAAATCATCAACAAAATGTTAGTAAATCAAATCCAGAAATACATAAAATAAATAATACATCATGAGACTACAGGGCAAAGATTGGTTTAGAACTTGGAAAACAACTAGTACAATTTATCACATCATCAGAATAAAAATTGAAAAATTATATTATCATCTAAATAGAAGCAGAAAAGGCATGTGACAGAATTTGACATTAATTCATGACTTAAAAAAATCTTTAACAAATTAGGAATAGGAGGAAACTTCCTCAATCTAAGAAGACATCTGTGACAAATCTACAGCTAACATCATAGCTAGTGGTAAAATATTTTATACTTCTCCAGAAGATTGGAAACAAGACCAAATATTCACTCTCATCATTTCTATTCCATATTGTACTGGGTTTCCTGGCCAAAGCAAGTTAAAAACAAACAAACAAACAGTCAAAATTTGGGAAGGAAAAAGCAAACTTTTTATTCAGAGATGATTTGACCTATACTTAGAAAATCTTAAGGTATGTAAAACAATTAAGTGAATGCAGCAAAGTCCTAGGATATAAGGTCAAGATTAAAAAACAAATTGTAGGGTCCTGTGGAGCCTGGATGGCTCAGTCGGTTGAGCATTCGACTTTGGCTCAGGTCATGATCTCATAGTTCCCCTGTTCAAGCCCTGCATCAGGCTCTGTGCTGACAGCTGAGAGCCTGGAACCTGCTTTCAGATTCTGTGTCTCCCTCTCTCTCTGCCCCTCTCCTGGTTGCGCTCTGTCTCTCTCTCTCTAAAATAAATAAGCATTCAAAAAAAATTTTTTTTTTAAATTGTAGGGATGCCTGGGTGGCTCAGTTGGTTAAGCGTCTGACTCTTGATTTCAGCTCAGCTCATGATCTCATAGTTCCTGAGATTCCATGCTGACAGACCAGAGAATCCCTCTCTCTCTGCCCCTCTCCTGCACACACGTCCACTCTCTCTCTTAAAATAAATAAATAAACTTTAAAAAACCCCAACAAATTGCATTTTTGTATGTCAACACAAAATTAGAATATAAACATTTAAAAATACCATTTATTAACATCAAAACCATAAAAAAGTTAGGAATAAATATAATGAAAGTTGGATTAAGATTCATCAATGAAAACTATAAACGTTGTATAAACTAATTAAGGAAGATGTAAATATATGAGCAGATATACCATGCTCACAGATTTCACAGATTGTTAACATGTTAATTTTCCCTAGCTCAATCCATAGATTCAATGCAATCTCACTCCTCTAAATAATAATGGACTTTTTTTTTCTTTTGTAAAAAAAAAAATGAGAAGCTGATTCTAAAATTTATATGGAAGGGGCACCTGGGTGGCGCAGTCGGTTGAGCGTCCGACTTCAGCCAGGTCACGATCTCGCGGTCCGTGAGTTCGAGCCCAGCGTCGGGCTCTGGGCTGATGGCTCAGAGCCTGGAGCCTGTTTCCGATTCTGTGTCTCCCTCTCTCTCTGCCCCTCCCCCGTTCATGCTCTGTCTCTCTCTGTCCCCCCCCAAAAAAATAAATAAAAACGTTAAAAAAATTTTTAAATTTATATGGAAATGCAAAGGTTCTAGGATAGCTGAAACAATCTTGGGAAAATGGAACAAAATTGGAAGATTTTTATTGTCTGACTTCAAAAGCTGCACTAAATAATAAAGAAGATATTTTGGTACTGATATGAGGCAAAACAAACGGAGCAACAGGACAGAAAAAGCAAGTCCAGAAATAGATCGATATACATAAGTTTAAACACCTTGGAAAGGAATCCAAGATTATTCCATGTTGAAAGGAAAGTATTATCAACAAATGGAACTGGAATAATTAAATATCTGTACAGAAGAAAAAAAAAGAGATTACCTTAACTAAAATGGAAAACCCCACCTTTCCCTCCTTTTAATTTTTTTATTATTTTTGAGAGAGAGAAAGGGAGATAGAGTGTGAGCGGGGGAAGGGCAGAGAGAGAGGGAGACAGAATACCAAGCAGGCTCCAGGCTCTGAGCTGTCAGCACAGAGTCTGACATGGGGCTCAAATTCATGAATGGTGAGATCATGACCTGAAGTTGGATGCTCAACTGACTGAGCCATCCAGCTGCTTCTGATTAATTTGATAGAGCAGATCAAAGAACCTAGTTATGGTCAGTAGTTTATTAAAGGATATAATAAAGGATACAGATGAACAGCCAGATAAAGAAATACACAGGGAGTAGTCTAGGAGGAGGGTACAGAGCACAGGAGGGTCTGTCCTTGTGGAGTTGGGGTATGTCTCCCAACTCCCCACACATGTAGATATGTTCATCAGCCTGGAAGCTCTCTGAATCCTGTACTACAGGGTTTTTTTTTTTTTTTAATTTTTTAAATTTATATTTGAGAGAAACAGACAGAGCATGAGTGGGAGAGGGGTAGAGAGAGAGGGAGACACAGAACTGGAAGGAGGCTCTAGGCTCTCAGCTTTCAGCACAGAGCCTGACGGAGGGTTTGAACCCACTAGTGGTGAGATCATGACCTGAGCCGAAGTTGGATGCTTAACCAACTGAGCCACCCAGGCGCCCCTGTACTACGGGGTTTTTATAAAGGCTTCTTCATGTAGAATGAGGGTGGGGCTGAAAATCCCAACCTTAAGAACATGGCTTGGTCTTTCTAGTTACCAGCCCCCATCGAGGAGCCACCCAAGACCCACCTAGAGTCACCTCATTAGAATAAAAGATGCTCCTAATTTGTTATCACTTAGGGTTTTCAAAAGGTTTAAGGAGTGCCTGGGTGGCTCAAGCAGTTAAGCATCTGATTCTTGATTTCAGCTCAGGTCATTATCTCATTGTTCATGGGGTCAAGCCCCAAATGGGGCTCTGTGCTGGTGGCCCAGAGTCTCCCTGGAATTCTTCTCTTTCACTTCCTCTCTCTCTGTTCCTTCCCAGCTCACGCTACCTCTGACTCTCTCAAAATAAATAAATAAACTTAAAAAAATGCATAAATAAAAAAGTTTTAGGAGCCCTATGTCGAGGATAGAGTCAAAGACAAATATCAGAACAAGAGATGTTCCTAGTGTTCTTATCACTTAGGGTAGGATATCACAAGAGTTTTTGGAGCCCTGTGTTAAAAACAAGTGGCATATATATATATATATATGTGTACATGTGTATGTATATATATATATATATATATATATATATATATATATATATATATGTGTGTGTGTTTCTTATTATTTCACATCAACATATACTGCACTTTAAACAAATTTAATTTGAGATGGAGCATATACTACATGTTAAAATGAAAGCTATAAGGCTTCTAGAAATAGGCATAGTAGAATATCTTGCAAGTTTAAAACTGGTAAAAAAATATATTAAGGCACAAAAACCACTAACCAAAAAACAAAGTGATGAATTAGAAATGCAAAAAAATTTTTAAATTTTGCTCAAAAAGTTGCATCAGTAAGTGAAAACTTGCCGAACCCGCAAAAAGAAAATCACGGATCAATTTCACTCATACATATTAATGCAATTTTCCCAAATATTATCCAGAAGCATACTATAATGTTTATTATCAGAACCAAGTGCAGTTTATGTTTATAAAGCAAGATTGGTTCAGTATTATGAAGTCTATTAAAGTAATTAATCAGATTAACAGATATAAAGAGAAAAATCATACCATCATCTCTATAAATAGTACAAAGAAATTTAACACAATTCAAACTTCTCTTGCTAAAAATATTGAATAAAATAGGAATCAATGGGTATATCTTTAACATCATGTCAGCCACAAAGGCAGGGTTTCATACAATGCATGGACGCTTATAAGCATTTCTATAATTTAGCACTGAACTGGGGATATTAGCCAAAAAATTAAAGAAGAGAAAAATCTTAAAGCTACAAAAACTGAAATAGAGACCTAATGCTCTCACTATTTGCATATGTTAACACTATGTCTGGAATATACCAGAGAGTAAACTACTCAACTGCTTATATAATAAAATAATGTGATAAAGTATTAGGGTACAAAATATAAAGAAATCAATAGCTATCTTATCACACAAAATCATTATCAAAAGTATATTAGAAGAAGCAAGCCTAAGGGTGCCTGAATAGCTCAGTTGGTTAAGCATCCAACTGTTGATTTCAGCTCAAGTCATGATCTTGCGGTTTGTGATATCAAGACTTGCGTCGGGCTCTGAGCTTATTTGGGATTCTCTCTCTCCTAGCCCTCTGCCCTTTCCCTCACTCTCTCTCCCTCTCTCTCTCTCAAAATAAATAAATAAACATTAAAAAAACTGTTAAAAAGAAATAAACCTATTAAAATAGTCACAAAAATAGATAAAATACCATAACATATTTTACAAGATATACAGATAACTTCTATGAAGAAAACATTAAAACATGAAAGGCATAAAAGGATATTTGAACAAACTGAAAGTCATGTTCTTGTATAAGACCCAACTTTGTGAAGGTGTCAATTCTCTCTTAATTTTTAAATTTAATATTCACCAAACATACACACACATACGCACACACACAAAAATATGTATAAACTAAATCTAAATTTCACATAAAGAATTAAACTGGCAAAAGTAATTAATATTCTGAGGATGACAATTGAAGAAGTATGTCATAGCCTACCTTCAATATGGTGTCCAATGTTCCTTATATCTTAGTATTCATGCTATTATGAAGTCCTTTCCCATACTGAATAGGGCTGACCTATACTATCAGTTGAATATATGGTTATAATGGTGTGTCATATAGAAGGATACTTTACAAAATACTGCTACTTTCTCCTTGCTGTCTCTTGGATTACAATCTCTGGGGGAAGTCATCACCGGGTTGTAAGAACTCTCAAGCAGTATCAGTGAAGAAGTACAGGTGGTGAAAAACTGAGGCCCTATGGCAATAGCTGGCAGTAACTTCCAAGTTATATGAGAACCAATCTGAATACAGATACTCTAACCTGGGTCAAACCTTAAGATGACAACAGTATTGGCCAACACCTTGAGTGAAATCTTTTGAGACTTTGAGTCAACCAAGTTGCTCCGGAATTTCTGACCCATGGAAATTATGTGAGATTTAAAGTGACAACAACAACAACAACGACAACAACAACACAACAAGCAAACATGTTTATTGCTTTAAGTCAATATGTTTGGGGAATAATTTTCTATATGGCAATAGATAACTGATAAAAAAAAAAGTGGAGTAACCCTACTATATATTCAAATTCAAATATTTTATAAAATCTCGATAATTAAAGTTGTTTGGGATTTGCTGCATTCCATAATGAAATTTTTACATGATAGAACAGCAATAGCAACAACAAACAAAACAAAACCCCAAACACTCTAAAAGGTCAAAAAACAAATGATAGGACTTTGGGTTTTAGCTCCAACATGTCTTGGAAGTTGTCACCCCTGTCTTTACAATTTTAAGAAAAAAATAGGGCTCCTGGGTGGCTCAGTCTGTTAAGCATTCGCCTCCTGATTTCAGCTCAGGTCATGATCTCACAGTTTGTGGTATTGAGCCTTGTATCAGTGAGGAGCCTGCTTGGGATTCTCTCTGTTTCGCATTCTCTCTCTGCCACCCCCTGCTCTCTCTCCCAAAATAAATAAACTTTAAAAAGGAAAAAAAAAAAAAAAAAGTGAAACAAACAACATTAATGACTACGTTTGGACCCATCAGAGAAAGAGAAACCTAGAAACCTGATGAGGCAGGTAAATATAAAGAATCACAGTTGAGGTCAGTTTACATGGAACAGAAGTGGCTGGGGCAATAAACAAATAAGAAAATAATTAATTTGACAAATTGTTGAAGGCTGACTGTGGACTAGTATGAGTGCAAGAAATTTCTGGAAGCCACAGTTTTGGGAAGGCCCTCCCTTATGCTTTTGGGCCTTTTACCTCCAGAATTCCACAAGATTATCAAAGAAAAGCTAAGAAAAATTCCCTCAGGTCTCCTGCAGGAATGT
Organism: Leopardus geoffroyi; assembly: GCF_018350155.1. NCBI lineage: Eukaryota > Metazoa > Chordata > Mammalia > Carnivora > Felidae > Leopardus > Leopardus geoffroyi. Next base: position 100,385,157 of record NC_059333.1, read on the forward strand.
GAGGAAAACATTAAAATACAGCAGAGTAATCTCCATAACAAAGTCCTCTTCAGGGAAAGAGCCTTTATCAGAGCCTTATCCCATCTGGGGGAAGGGCACTTACTCCATTCCAGCCCCTCTAGCCTTCTTGTCTCATCTAAGGGGGAGAAAAGATGAAGAAATACTTGTAAAGGTCACAGTTCTGTGATATAGCCCTAGTAAAAAAAAAAAAAAAAAAAAAAAAAAAAGATTAAGTCATAATACCATAGAATGTTTCTCCTCTGATACACTTTCTGTGCATCAACTGTGGATTACAACTCACAGACCTACAAGGCCAGATTCCATTTAAGGAGGATTTCTTTTGGAAACTCAAAAACAACAGGAGAGACAAAAGCAAGTATACTAAAGGAAATTGAAGCTTCCAGCAACTATAACCCCAGCTAACATTAAAAACAGTCCAACCCCTAACCATATTAACATGATACCTTACACTAAAGGCCCATTTAGTTTAGTTCCTGTTACCCAATACATCATGTCTGGTTTTCAACAAAATATTGCTAGAAATGCAAAAAAGACCAAAAAAAAAAAAAAAATGCAGTCTGAAGGGGAAAAAAAAAGCATCAGATATGACACAGATTTGGGGATTATTAGGGGATATTATTTATTAATAAGTTAAGGGTTCTAATGTAAAGAGTTGACACATACAAGAACAAACAGGTAATGTAAACAAAGAAATAACAGAAATGCTAAAAACAAGTAAAAAAAAAAAACACTAAAAATCAAATCAACTCAAAATGATTATATACCTGCAAAATGATGCTCCCTCTAGAAGAAAACATAGAAGCAAATCTAGATAACCTTGTGTTTGGTAATGGTTTTTTAGCTGCAACACAAAAAGTATGGTCCACAAACACAAAACTGATAAATTGGACTTTAACTAAATTAATAACCGCTTTGTAAAAGACCCTTACAGAAATGAAAGAAAAGTCACTGACTGGGAGAAAATACTTGCAAAATACTTGAGCTGTTATCCAAAATATATGAAAAACTCTTAAAACTCAACAATAAGTAAACAACCCAATTTAAAGAAGGGCAAAAGATCTAAACAGACACCTCACCAAAGAAGACATAGCAATGACAAACATACAAAAAGATGTTTGGTGTGCCTGGGTGGCGCAGTCGGTTGAGCGTCCGACTTCAGCCAAGTCACAATCTCGCGGTCCGTGAGTTCGAGCCCTGCGTCGGGCTCTGGGCTGATGGCTCAGAGCCTGGAGCCTGTTTCCGATTCTGTGTCTCCCTCTCTCTCTGCCCCTCCCTCGTTCATGCTCTGTCTCTCTCTGTCCCAAAAATAAATAAACGTTGAAAAAAAAAAAGACAACATACAAAAAGATGTTCAATATCATTTATGATTAAGGAATCTCAAATTACAACAACAGCTAGATACAACTACATACTTATTAGAATGTCTAAAATGAAAAAAAATGACAATGCCAAATTCTAGCAAGCTTTTGGAGTGATTCCTTTCATTGCTGATGGGAACACAAAATGGTATAGTCATTTGGAAGATAGTATGGTAGTTGTTGACAAGACACTCGCCATATGATCCAGCAATCATTCTCCCAGGTATTTACATAAATTATTTGATAACTAATGTCTACATAAAAAACCTACACAAATGTTTATAATAGCTTTATTCATAATCATTAAAAACGAACCAGTCAAGATGTCCTTCAGTAGATGAATAGTTAAACAGACTGGGTATATCCATACAATGGAACATTATTCAGCAATAAAATAGAAGTGAGCCACCAGGCTATGGAAAGACATGGATGGAATTTAAATGCATATTGTTAAGTAAAGAAGCCAGTCTAAAAAAGCTATATGCTATATGATTCCAATTATATAACCTTATGGAAAATGCAAACTATAGAGACAGTAAAAAGATCAGTGTTTCTGGGAATCCTCCGGATGAGATGATTAAACAGGTGAAGCTCATGAAGTTTTTTAGGTGATAAATTTCTTAGTGATAATATTTTGTATAATATTGTAATGTGGATATAAAATTATGTACTTGTCAAAACTCATCAACCTTTAAAGTACAAAGGTGAATCTTAATGTATGCAAATTAAAAAATTCATTTAGGAGGTTGGGGAATCCCAAGAAGGAAGACAGAGTATGACAACAGAATCTAACTGTATTACAAATGTATGAAACAACCTCACTAAAGGAGATGAGAAAAAGTGCTGAACTAAGTAACTCTGGAAATTGATTGAGTCTACACAACTAATGGGAAGAGGACTACAAATAAGCAAGGCACTTTAGGCTTTATGGGCCAGTTACAATTTTGATACTGTTATACATACATTGGAACTGAAAAATAGAGTAAGTGGATGGCAGATTGTGGAAACCAAAGTTTTCACTGTTGGAGTGGGAATTTACAGCTAATCAAGGGAAGGGGGCTAGAATGATCCATGTGGTAAGGGATTAGAGTTGGAGACATCTATATGAACTCATGGGTTTTTTTTTCCTTTTTTTTTAAATTCATGTTTAATTAATATGGTTACATATGATTGCATATGGAAATCACACACACACACACACACACACATGCACACACACACACACGACAGTATACACACATATATTTTCTTACTCTGTCCCCTAAGAAGGAGTAAAGGCAACAATACCACCCTAGCAATAGGCAAATATAGTGCCCAGACCTTGGTTTCTAACATTATTCTACAATAAAAGGAACCAAGACTCTTTGAAGAAATGGTTGGTTCTAGGACTAGGGCAGTAAATACACAAAATAAGCCTAGAGCATCTTATATTGCTAGAAAGTGAGGAAGTACTCAAACAAACCAGACATTGATGGAGTTATTTCAAAAAGACACAGGAGCCAAGTGAAAGAACTTCTAATGGACAAAGCTTTCCTGAGCAACAAAATGTATAAAATAGTATTGGTTTAACTCAAAGTACAAAAAAAAAAAAAAAAAAAAAAAAAAAAACAACCAAACAAACAGACAAACAAAAGCTTATGATTCCATATGGATATAAAAAAATGAATAAAGGGAAGATAATAAATACATCTCCATGCAGAACAATTCTAAGTATTAGACACAGATACTCCTCTCCCTGAGTAGGAGGGTTATAACTCCCATGCTTAAGTCTGGACTGGGCATAGTAGCTTTCTTCCAAAGAACTGGTATGGAAAGTAGGTGCAGTTAGAGAGTAATTTTATAATGGAGAAACCCACAAATGCTACCTGGGCCAGGAGATCAAGGTCAACATCAACAGTAATAAATCATGTGACAGCATATATTCTTGACATGTTATGATGAAAAGGGTACTATATATCCTTGTTTTTCTTCCCAAAACTCATAACCTCAGACTAATCACTTAAAAAAAAAATCAGAAAATTCCAATAAAATGGCATCCTACAAAATATCTAAACAATACTCCTGAAAACTGTCAAGATCAACAAAAACAAGGAAAATCTCACAAACTTTCACAGTCAAGAAAGCCTGATATGGATTGACTATCCCCCAAAATTCACATATTGAAGCTTAATTCCCAATGTGATGGTATTTGGAGGTGGAGCCTTTGGGAAGTAATTAGTTTTAGATCTAATCATGAGGGTAGAGCCTCATAATGGGATAAATGCCCTTAAAAAATAGGAAGAGAGAGGATCTCTCTCTCTCTCCCTCTGTCTCTCTCTTCTTCCCTTCCTCCTTTTCCCTCTCTCTCTGAGTGCACAAACCAAGGAAAGCCCATGAAGGGATCCAATCAAGAAGGGGGCTCTCACCAAGAATCCCACCATATTGGCATCCTTATCTTGGACTTCTATGTGTTCAGAACTATGAGATATAAATATATGTTGGTTAAGCCACCAGTCTGTAGTATTTACTTATAGCAGTCTGAATGATGAAAGAGCCTACAAAGACCTGAAAACTAAACGTATTATGGTTGCTTGGATAGGATCCTGAAAGAGAAAAACAAAGACAAAACAAACAAAAAGCCCATTAGGTAATAATTAAGGAAATCTGAAGAAAATACGGCTTTTAGTTAATAATAATGTATTAATATTAGTCCATTAATTGTAACATATGTGCCATACTATGTGAGATACTAATAATAAGGGAAACTGAGTATAAGATACCCAAGAACTCTCTGTACTATCTTCTCAGTTTTTCTGTAATCTAAAACTGTTTCAAAAAATAAAGTCTATTTAAAAAAATGAAAACTTGAAAAATGTTCAAATCACTTTGCATTTAAAAGATCAACCTCCTGAATACATTAAAAGAATTCCTAGATATTTATAAGAAAAAGACTAACTGTCCAGTTTCTAAAAATGAGTAAAGGTTATGAACAGAAAAGGAAATACATATTTGTCTTGAAAAAAAATGGAAACATGCTCACTCTAATTTCTAATGAAAAATTAATACTAATGCTACCTTGGCCAGGTGATCAAGGTCAACATCAACAGTAATAAACCATGTGACAGTATACGCTCTTGACATGTCACTATAGTGACATAGCGTTTTTGTCCTATTTGGGGATAAAACCTAAATGTTTGACAATATACTCTGTTATCAGGGCTATGGTGAAATAAAGATTCTAATACATTGGTGGTGGAACTACACATTAAAAATCACTAAAGAGAGTAATTTGGCAGCATCTATCAAAATTACAAAGGCATTTACATTTCAGCCAGCAATCTGACTTCTATGAATTTTTGCTATAGATATAGCTGCATATGTTCTTCTGTTCAAGAATTACTGCAGCATTAGTTGTAATAAAAAGAAAATTTGGAAGCAACATGATTTTGTATTAGTAGAGTACTGGATAGACAAGTTATGATTCATCTATAGAATGGGATATTATGAAGCTGAGATGTATTACGGTGTAAAGTTTCAGAGCCCAAATTGCAAGACTAACAGTTTCAAATCCTTACTTTATACCTTGACATTGTAAGACTTGCAGCAAGATTCATAAATATGTCTTCTGCATCTATAAATAGGAATTAAATAAATATACATTTCCTAGTGTGGTTCTGAAGAATATGCTATTACATATGTCTTACTATGTGTAAAATACTTAAAATAATACCTTGTGCATGCTAATTACCACAAAAATTTTGGCCATTATTATGATTCTGCTGTAAAAGAGAAATGAAGATATTTTCTGCATTTTGACATGGAGTGATCTCCAAGATATAACGTTAAGTTAAACAAAAAATGTATAAGGCTGTGTGTGGTCACCATTAATATATGAAGGAAAAAGAACAATACATATTAACTTTTACTTGTTAATATTTACATAAAGAAAATGCAGAAGCAGGCATATATACGCAAACAAATAAACGTAGTTGTCCACAGGTGAGAGGAAGGAGACTTGGAGGGGTAATTTTTACTGTATAGTTTTTACATTGCTTTGATTTTTAAAAAAAAACTGTTTGAGTACATTACCTATGGAAAATATTAAATTCAAAATATAAACATTTATAAATATAAAAACATGTAAATATATATAAGGCAGATAGCAATAAGGAGTCAGACACTTGAAATTCTGTATGTCATTTCAAATTCCTTTTTATTTGTTTATTTATTTATTTTGAGGGGGGCCTGGGGCAGAGAGAGAGGGAGGGAGAGAATCCCAAGCGGGCTCTGCACCAATGGTGCACAGCCCGACACAGGGCTTGATCTCACGAACCACAAAATCATGACCTGAGCTGAAATCAAGAGATGGATGCTTACCTGACTGAGCCACCCAGGTGCCCTTGTCATTTAATATTTCTATCCACCCAATACGGTAGGTTCTACTTTCTCCTAAATTTCTGAGGAACTGAGACACAGGGAATTAAGTAACTTCCCTAATGTTACAAAAAACAGATTAGTACTCTCGTCTAGATGTCTCTGACTTCAAAGTCTATATTCTTAACGACCATCCTCTTCCTGATTTGAAAGGCACACATATAACAAGTCACAATGTCAGGCTGGGTAACAGAAATTGCCCTGAGGGGCCTAGTGCTGGCCCTAGCTCTGCTACCTATTTGGTCTTCTCTTTTCTCATTATTAAGGTGGAAGTTTTGGACCGGTGGAATCCTTCTATCTATAATCTCTTATAAACTCTGTTTTTTGAAAAATAAATTCCTTGACACAAAGTTTATGTAGAGAACATTAAGTGCTAACCTGTTTTGGAATATATAATGTCACTATAATGTTAAATTTTATTAAATATCAAAATTTAATATCACATTATATGTAATATTTCTTAATTTTAACTGGATTTCCAATCACTGTAAAAATATTTAATGTGCATTTCTGAATTGATTAATATTTTGTTATATTGCTTAAAATGTGAAGACAGTATTATTTAAAAATGAATTTAACATAAAATTTAATTCTAGTTAATATTGATTATAATTATCTGCTATTATTAATTGCAACATTCTTAATTATTAATCCTAGTTACTTAGAACAGTAAGGTAAAAATTTCTGTCAAATATGGACTTATTCTGAAACAAAGACCAGTATTTCTCATTCAAAAGGTACTTTTTAAAAATGTAGGTTCTTGGGGTGTCTGCGTGGCTCAGTTGGTTAAGCATTTGACTCTTGATTTCAGCTCAGGTCATGATCTCACTGTTAATGGGATCCAGTCCTGCATGGGGCTCTGAGCTGAGAGCACAGACCCTGCTTGGTGTTCTCTCTCTCTTTCTCTCTCTGCCCCTCACCTGCTCTCTTCCTCTCTCTTTCAAAATAAACAAATAAACATTAAAAAAATAAAATAAAAATGTAACTCCTGAAGGTTCTTTGTCAGTAGGACTAGTGATGGGATTCAGGATTTTTCTTTAACTAATGATTCATATAGTTAGTCCTGGAACAGGCTTTCAGCAACATCGTCACAAAATGTCTCAAAGATGGAAGCAAAATTCATCCCTCCAGCCCAACATACAATTGATATACTCTCACTTCAATATATAGTAACAGAGGAAGGTTTATGATTGTGGGCAACATGAAATTTTTTTATAATATTAAGGTGTCACAACTAACAACAAAATACTAATACTGAACTAGATATCGGTGTCTATCAAACAAGTACCCTGGAGCATGATTCTCCCTGGATAGATTATATTTGTATAAATAGAAGGCTTTCCAGTTTTTTCTTACATGATAGGGAGGGTTATATCTCTCTCTCTTTTTTTAAACAGTCATTGATTTTGTTTGGGCTGTTATTTTTAAATTGAAAGACAGATGAGGAGTCATATTGGATTGAGTACAATTTCTGAATTCAATAGTGTTATAAATCAGATAAAAAAGACAAAATAAAGATTTCCATTTCTCAGCAGAGATATATAAAACTGGGTATTCAAAAAACCATAGTATATCATGTCAAATATAATCCACAAGAAATAGTGATTTCCATTCATATTGTCTGTCTTGTCTACTTTTTGATGGAGCTGGTAGATAGTAAAATATGTCTAATAGCATCATCAATTACTGAAAGATTAAAAAGAAAACTTTGTAAAGTTGAAATATATCAACTTTCACAGCTGTCTGCTTTGTTGCTTTATTATTTGAGCCTTAATCTTTTCTAAGGGTGTTGAGTGCCACACTATACTGCCTTTAGAACTTTAAAAAAAATTTTTTAAAACTGTTTATTGATTTTTGAGAGAGAGGGAGAGAGGCAAAGCGGGAGCAGGGGAGGGGCACAGAGAGAGGGAGACACAGAATCTGAAGCAGGCTCCAGGCTCTGAGCTGTCAGCACAGAACCCAATGTGGGGCTCAGACTTCCAGACTGGGAGATCATGACCTGAGCCGAAGTCAGACACCTAACCAACTGAGCCACCCAGGTGCCCCTGCCTTTAGAACTCTGAATTACATCACCAAGAAGAAAAATGAAACGACTCACATCATAAAATGTTTTCAATAAGTGAATTTAGCTTCCATTAATTTATATCAATGCTATATTTAGGTTTACTAATATTCTAAGTCCCTCCCTTTGCCAGCAACTTCCAAATGTGAGCTGAGACACAATGGTAGATGAAAGAGAAATCCCTGGTATCACATAATAATGCGGATTTAACTATGAGATTTTAACACTTTTAATTTTCAGTTTGTATTTAACTCCTATCAGTTTGTAGGTAACTCCTGGCATTCAGTATTTTCAAAATAATAATATTAATAACATTAGTATTACTATGACTATTACTGCTATTACAAAAAATATGCAACAAGAACACAATTTGACGATCAAGATATGATTGAAAGCAATTTAAATCTTTAACACAATTTCTATAGAAAACATCAGTAGAGTTATTTCTTTAATTATAGAGTTACTTTTAGTAATTTTTTAGGACAACATGTCTTAAAATTCCCTTGTGTTTTTTTTTCTTGCCCTCATAAACAGGATAGTTTCCTCAAATTTCCCTCAAAATAACCTCAAACGAACATTTTCCCAATCCACCTTGTTCAGACTCCAGCTATTCTCTCTAGCTCTGTTCTCCTTTCTCTATCCGATTATGATGATGATGAGGATGGCAGTGATTTTCTCCCACTTGCACTTCCAGGTCAGCTATTACTCTGATATAGACATGGCTTAGAGCTAATCAAGTCAAGATGAAACTCTCCAGCTCTCTCGAGTCCTTTGTGTGGTGGGGTGAGCTGACAAGAGTTCTCTGGTGGTAGAAAAAAGAAATGAGAGAGAGAAGCAAAGGTCTCCTTAGTGGCCACAGGAAGGAAAAAAAAAAAAGTGCTGAACACACATGTGAAAACCTTCTCTTTTAATCTTTCATTGAGTCAAATCACTGCAGTATTCCACAGAGGAGGATAAAATGCCAATCATTTGCATCCATAGTCCCACACTGACTCCTCTCCATCACTTTTTCTGTGTGTAGTGTAAGATTCCCTTCTGATAACTTAGGGGATGATGTGTGGCTTCCCTTCCTCGCATGTGTACATAGGAAATTCTTCTGGCTAACCTCATCATTTTCAGGAAACAAGCACTTGGAAGTTAATTCATATTTCCTAGTCCAATAGGAACGTGTCTATATCCAATCTGACTTCAAAAAACTGTGGCAAATTTTTTGTCACTTCTGGCTCCCTTGGTCTATTATGATTTCTTTTTCTCTTGCCTTCATTGGCTGGCTTTACTTTTCTTTTTTTTTCTTTTTTAAATTTATTTTTGAGACAGAGAGACAGAGCATGAGCAGGGGAAGGTCAGAGAGAGAGGGAGACACAGAATCTGAAACGGGCTCCAGGCTCTGAGCTATCAGCACAGAGACCGATGTGGGGCTCGAACTCACAAACCAAGAGATCATGACCTGAGCCACTTAGACGCTTAACCAACTGAGCCACTCAGGCACCCCCTACTTTTCAAAAGCTGCCAGAGAACTCTCTCTCCCCACCTCCCTCCTCTCCCTTCCCCTTCTTCTCCCCTCTCTTCTTTCCTCTTCTTTCTCACCTCCTTCCCTCTCTCCCCAGCAAAACTGAATGGAAAGTACAGAGTTTCTTCATACCCCTCCCCAACACATGTATAGCCTCTTCCACTATCAACATCCCCTACCAGAGTTATACATTTGTTACAATCAAGACACCTACACTAAAATATCACCTAAATCCCATAGTTTACATGATAGTACACTTTTGGTATTGTACATTCTGTGGATTTTGACAAATGCATAATGACATGTATCCACCATTGTATGATTATGAAGAGGAGTTTCACTGCCTTAAAAATCTTCTGTACCCTGCATAATCACCCTTTCATGTCCCCAAACCCTGGCAACCACCAATCTTTTTACTCTCTCCAGTAGTTTTGCCTTTTCCAGAACATCATATAATTAGAATTATATAGCATGCATCTTTTCAGGTTGACTTCTTTTACTTAATAATAATAATATGCATTTAAGGTTTCTCAATATCTCTCCATAGCTTGATAAAACTGCATGATAAAATGTGGTACAAGTAGACAATGAAATATTTTATCCATTCACCTACTGAAGGACATCTTGCTTGCTTCCAAGCTTTGGAAATTATGAATAAAGCTGCTATAAACATCTGTGTGCAGGTTTTTTGTGTGGACAGAAGTTTTCAATCCATTTGGGTAAATGCTAAAGAGCATGAATGCCAAATCACATGGTAAGCACACGTTGAGTTTTGTAAGAAACTGCCAACTGTCTTCCAAAGTGGCTGTACCATTTTGCATTCCCACCAGCAATGAATAAGAGCTCCTGTCGTTTCTCCATATCCTCATCAGCATTTAGTGTTGTCAGTGTTCTTAGTTTTAGCCATTCTAATAGGTGTGTAGTGATACATAATTGCTTTCATTTCATTATTTTAATGAAATATTCTGATTTGCCATATGTTTATCTTCTTCGGTGAGATGTCTATTTAGATCTTTTGCCCATTTTTTTAAAATTAGGTTGTTCCTTTTCTGATTGTTGAGTTTTAAGACTTCTTTATATATTTTAGATAACAATCCTGTATCAGATATGTGTCTTGCAAATGTTTTCTCCCAGTCCGTGGTTTGTCTTCTCATACTCTTGACAGATACCTCTTTTTTGTTGCCAGGAAAAATCAGTGTCTCCAAAAGCAAGGATTTCAGCAACTGCTTAGGTTGCTGAAGGAGCCTAAGGGACTTTATCTTTTCCTTTTTTGCCTTCTTTTTAATTTGTGACTATAAGTTGTCCAGCATTGATGTCATTGACATGCAAATGTTTGTAATTCTTCCAATTCTGCCCTAAGCATCTGTGCACCACTCTTGCCAGGTCTCTCACATGGATAGGCCACGGTAGAACACAATCCCTTCCAGCTGAATACATATCTGAACATTTTCCCCCTATCTGTTGATGTAAAGCTATGAATCCAACATGTATACCTCGGGTACTTGAAACTTGTAGTGTAGTTTGTAAGCCTAATCCATCCCCTTATTCTAATCACTAAACTCCCAGTGACAGAAAATAAGTAATAAATATTATTTCTTCACTTTTAAAAATTGACTCAAGGAGCCTGGGTGGCTCAGTTGGTTAAGTGTCTGACTTCTGCTCAGGTCATGATCTCTAGGTTTGTGGGCTGAGCCCCACGTCGGGCTCTGTGCTGACAGCTCAGAGCCTGGAGCCTGCTTCGGATTCTGTGTCTCACCCTCCCTCTGCCCCTCCCATGCTCATGCTCTGTCTCTCAATAACAAATAAATGTTTAAAAAAATTAAAAATTGACTCAAAATTATCTTGTGTATTTTTTTAAGTTTATTTATTTATTTTGAGATAGAGAGGATGAGTAGGGGAGGGGCAGAGTGAGAAGGAGAGAGTCCCAAGCAGGTTCCATACTTTCAGCATAGAGACTGATGCAGGACTCAAACTCACAAACCATGAAATCATGACCTGAGCCAAAATCAAGAGTCAGACGTTTAAATGACTGAGCCACCCAGGTACCCCTATCTTGTGTGTGTTTTAAAATTATGGCACCATGAAAGCTTTTTGACAGTAAAATGGAACTAATATAATATAGATGATATTTTATAAAGATATTTTCAGTTCTTCTTTGGTATTTTTTATTTATTTGATAATTTTAAATATTTTGGCTAATAGGCTTTATTTTGTAAATGAAATAATTTTGTTCATAATGAATTAACCCATTCTAGTGAAAATATATTCCAAGTAAATTCATTACATTCATTGTAATAGACTTGGTCATGTGCAATTTGCAATAGATCATATTTTAACATGTACTACTAGTAAGATGTTACTTATAAATTAGATAATGGTATTTTAAGCATATTTAAATAGAATTACAAGTCATATCAAGTGAGTTTAGAAAATGGTAGTAATGGTATATCAGGATGACATTAATTCACCTATGGATTTATATTTATCTTTGGTGATTTTTTTAATAAAAATTTATTATGATAAAAATAAAATGCATTAACACTGTAGCTATTGAATATTTATGTGCAATATTTTACACAATGTGTCTATGTTCAATAATAAAGAGAGAATAATAAACTGAGGATAAATTTTATTTCTGAAATATGTTTTCTACCACAGTTGTTTAAAATAATAATGAAAAAGGAACCTTAAAGGCACAGGAGTATACTGGAATTATTTTTATTTCTCATAAAACCAGCATTATTTAGCTGTGATCAGGGAAAGTAAATCCCAGACTTGAAATATGTTCTCTTCACTAAAGCTCTTTCACATTTTAGTTTGGTCCAGTTTAAGTGGTTTAGCTGTTGGGAAATAAAAAGCCCAATTCATTTTTTATATTCTTAAGAAATAAAGTTTACTTCTTGCTACCATAGAAATAACAAAGAAGAGATTTACCATGTACTGCACAAGGAATAAGACACATTCCATATGTGTAGTATAGTTAAGTATAGATTTCATTAATCACACACTGAAATGTTACCCTAGAGGGTGAAGTCTTAAACTCAGAGTGTGGATTATTTCAAAGTGTCCTCTAAAATTTATCTCCTAGATTTTAATTCCTTACCTAGTAATTGATTTTGTAAGTATCACAGTGACAGCAGCTATTATATTAACCAAGTAGAAAAGAAAAAATAAAAAAAAATCCTTTTTATATCTCTTGTATAATAACACATTTCATATCAATATCTGTTCACACACATATGCAATGGAATATTACTCAGCCATAAAAAATAATGAAATCTTGCCATTTGTAACAACATGGATGGGCCTAGAGGGTATTATGCCAAGTAAAATAAGTCAAAGAAAGATAAATATCACATGTTTGGAACAAACCAAACAGAAACAGATTCAGAGACACACAGAACAAACTGATGGTTGCCAGAGGAGGAAGTGAGTAGGGGGAATATATTAAATAGATGGAGGGGATTAAGAGGTACAATCTTCCAATTATAAAACAAATAAAACTCAGAGATGTAATATGGAACATGGGAAATATATATTCAACAATATTACAATGATTCTGTATGGTGACAGATAGTAACTGGACTTATTGTAGTGACCATTTGTAATGTATATAAATATTGAATCACTCACTATGTGGTCACCTGTAACTAATACAATATTGTAAGTCAACTATTCTTCAATTAAAAAATTAGATTAATGAGAGGGAGATGTGGTGATGGAAGAATGGTAAGACAGATTTGACACTCCTGGCTTTTAAGTGTGAAAATTGAGGTCATGAGCCAAGGAATGTAAATAGCTTCTAGAGACTGGAAAATGCAAGGAAACAGATTCTTCCTTAGAGCCTTTGGAAAAGAACATGACTGATTTTTCGCCCAGTGGGACCCATGTTAGGTTTCTGATCTACAGAACTGTAAGAAAATAAACTTTTTTTGAATAGTTTCTTTTTTTAATGTTTATTTATTCTGAGAGAGAAAGTACACATTAGAAGTGGAGGGGCAGAGAGAGAGAGAGAGAGAGAGAGAGAACCCCAAGCAGGCTCCATGCTATCAGTACAGAGCCTGATGTAGGGCTCGATCTCACAAACCATGAGATAGAAATCAAGAACCATGAGCTGAAATCAAGAGTCAGATGCTCAACCAAGATAGCCATCCAGGCGCCCCTAAGATAATAAGCTTTTAAGCCACTAAGTTTGTGGTTATTTGTTATAGCAGTAATAGCAAACTAATACACCCTACAATTAGCTTTCCAGGAAGCTCCCCTAGAATGTCTCCTAAGGATATCTAGATACACCTGATAGCTGCCTGGATTCTAACATTAATCACAGAGTGTCAGAGTTGGTTGTTTGCTTTTTTTCTGAATTGGGGAGGGGACAGAAGAGTAGGGTAATTAGAGTATAAGCTCCTTAAGGACAAGGTAATCTCTGTTGGGTTTACCTTTGAATTTCTGGGATTAATTCATTGCCTGATCCAAAGATGGTGTTCAGTATATACTTAGTGAATGAGTGAATGAATGAAGATCTGGTTATTAGTCAGGGAGCAGGTGGTTGAAATGAATGAGAGGAAGCAGTGATTAAATATATGTTATGTTCTCTCAGGGCTCTTCTCTGGGATAGGGCATATCTGTAAAACGATTTTGAGCTAAAGTTGCAAAGGGCAATGTTTGTACCATTTTCATGTAAAAATTCTTCAGTAGACTTTCTTCAAAAAGATCTAAATATTTTTAAAAGGTGAATGGATATTGGAGATGGGGTAAGGAAGCTCTAAATATCTGGTGGTCAGACTGACTTCTTCAATCCCATTGAGTCCTACTCACATTGGAACCAGTCCTGCTTCTCTCTTACACCCTTTCCATGATGACATTTGAGGGATGCCTTGCTCAGGGAGAGTATTTATCCCCCTTGTGAGCTCTTGATGCTGTCCAAGATTGTTGGGCTGCTAGCCTCCCTGTATTCTCAGAGAGGAGGACCCAAGTGAAACCCAGGCTGCTCTCAGTTTGGAATTATTAGGGCCAGAACACCAGAGGAGACTTCTCTAAACAACTTCTCTGTACCATGCATCTCCCTGGTACCTTGTAATGGTCTCAGTGCCAAAGACTCTATACAGTGATGATGGAAGACGGGGTCTTTGTGTAGGCAGTTACACCTTGGCATTTGCTTGGGAAGCGCTGGGAAAGCCTCTCAAAATTAAACCTTTCCTGCTGGCCTAAAATTCCACCATTAGAGGAACACCTGGGTGGCTCGGTTGAGCATCCAACCCTTGATTTCAGCTCAGGTCCTGATTTCATGGTGGCATGGGGTCTGCTTGGGGTTCTCTCTCTCCCACCCTCTCTCCCCACCCACACCCATTTGCATCTATATATGTGTTCTCTTGCTCTCTCTCTCTCTCTCTCAAAATAAATAAATAAACTTTTTTTTTTTTTTTAATTCCACCATTAGAGATGTGCTTTCTGGCTCTTCAATACAATTGTATTTAGCTCCCAACTATCAGTGTGCTTTCCCTGCCATGCACCTCTGTGGGACTCTCAGGATGAGGAAGACAAGACCTCACCATGCAGGTAGGTGCCCCCAAGTCCCTGTGAAAACAGTTTCTTCTTCAAGGTATAACCACTTAAGCCAACATTTGTCAGCTGTAGGAAGAGGACTATGTCAGGGTCCAGGTAACAAATGGTGTCACTGAGAGGGCAAGAAGGAGCGAGAATTGCAGAGACCTTTCTTGCTCCACAACTTAAAAGAAAAAATAGTAATCACTTTCAATGCCATTAGTAAGATCTACGTTTTTTGGACAATCTCAGAGTGACAAGACTAAGACTAACCTGAGTATATAAAGTATAATGTGGAATATTGCTGCTTTTTTCCCCATTATTTCAGCTACTTGAATAAAATTTTATTAAAAAATCTTAGAAATTTCAGTTACTACTTGAGTGATTTCGACCTCAAAAAGCTGACCATGGATAGTCTGAACCATGGGAAAAGGAGATTCTATTATGCATAATTAAGCAATTTGAGACAAGGAAGATAGTTTGCTATAAATGTTAATAGGGAATTAATAATGATCAATAATGGAATGCCTATTTTAAAATATTAATATAATTTCATGTCAGTTAACAACATAATACATAACAGGCTACAAAACCTATCACCAAAAAATAAAAATAAAAATAGGAAAAATCTCAAAATCTCAGTTGGACTGAAATAAAACAAAACCATGATGACAAAAGAGTAAATGAGAGAAGTGTAATTAAAAGAAAAGAAGACTAGGGGCTCCTGAGTGGCTCAGGCAGTTTAGTGTCTGACTCTTGGTTTAGGCTCAGGTCATGATCTCATGGTTCATGAGTTCAAGCCCTGCATCCAGCTCTTCACTGACAGTGTGGAACCTGCTTGGGATTCTCTCTGTCTCCTTTTCTCTCTGCCCCTTCCTCACTCTTGCAAGCTCTCTCTCTCTCTCAAAATAAATAAATAAACTTTAAAAAAAATAAAAGAGAAGAAGACTTATTTGTAGCTTTAGTATTCTTTATACATGTATAAAGTGATTTCCTAATTCCGTAAGCATAAATAGAGGAAAGGCATAGGGTATTGTGGGTATAAATATTTAGGCCACACACACTGTGCTGTCAAAGAGAATAAAAAGAACCAATTTTTCTCCTTAAAAACTTCACTTACATTATCTTTTAAATTTTTTTTATGTTTATTTTTGAAGGAGAGAGAGAGACAAAACGTGATGGGAGAGAGGCAGAGAAAGGGGGGAGAGGCAGAGAGAGGGGAGACACCAAATCCGAAGCAGGCTCCAGGCTCTGTGCTGACAGCTCAGAGTCTGACGTGGGGGTCAAACCACAAACCACTAGGTCATGACCTGAGCAGAAGCCGGAGGCTTAACTGACTGAGCCACCCAGGAGCCCCAAAACTTCACTTACATTATAATGCTTAACTATAGATTTTACAAAGGAATTGGAGATTAATGGATTATTCTCATTTACAGATAAATAAATGAAGGTCCTGAGAAGTTGACTATTCCAACTTCTTAACTGTGGTCAACTGTCATTAAGAAGGTGATTTCTAGAGTCAGACAACTTGATTTTGAGCCCTAGATCCCCAGTTTATGGGCTGAGAAACTGTTGGTACATTTCTTTTAATTTCTTTAAGTTCACTTCCTCACTGATAAAAGAAGGGTAACAATAGTGTTTTTCACATTGGGGATGTGAAATCAAATAAAATTCTTAAGCCAGAATGCTTAGCATATTGACCAGTTTTAAGTGTTTAGCAAGTATTAACTATGGTAATAGTAATACTAATATTCACATTAATATCACTGTGATTTATCACTCTTATTATTATTAGAATAAGAGTCCAGTTCTCCTAATACCAAAGCCATTAAATCAGTATCTTAGTATTAACTCTGTAATTAGCTTCAGCGGATGTTTCCCACATGTAAAAATCTATGGTCCCTTCATACGTTAACAAAATTACTAAATATTTCTTGTTATTCTTCTCTGAGTCTGGTAACTTAGTTATTTTGAGGGTTTATACTTTAACAATTGTGGCCTCTATCTGAAATGTTGATGCAGTCAGCCCTTGGTAAAAACAAAACAAAACAAAACAAAACAAAACAAAACAGCAAAAGCAACGTTTATTTTTATTACACAGTTTAAGTTGTTGCAATTTAAAAACTTATGTAATAGTAACGCATGGAACCACCCAGGAGGTTCTATGGAGCCCTCTTCAAGCAAAGTCAAATGCACTTTTTTCTACACTTAATGAGCTTTGAGTAAATATACTTTCCCTAAAGAAATGAAGTAACCTAATGCAGATAAAGGATAGGTAGATGGGTAGGTAGGGATAGATTGATGAATAGATGGACAGATGGGCAGATGAACAGACCAATATAAAAAGTTACTATCCAAATTATGGCTTATCCATGTTTACACTGACAAAGGCACAAGTGCTGTTGAAGCCCTCATACCTTCACTATTGACTCTAAAATAACATATTTCTAGGGAGATTTCATAGAAGAAACCATTGTTGTAAACAGGGGTATGTAGGGAAAATTCACTTACAAGTAGATGTATCATAGATGATTTTGAATTTTCACTCCATCATAGCATAAAAAATTAAATTGTTTAGACAATTTTTTGAAAAAGCCTAAATTTCGGGGAGACTGAGTAGCTCAGTCAGTTAAGCATCCAACTTCTGCTCGGGTCATGATCTTGTGGTTTGTGAGTTTGAGCCCCGCATTGGGCTCTGTGCTGGCATATTGGAGACTGGAGGCTGCTTTCGATTCTGTGTCTTTTTCTCTCTCTGCCCCTCCCCTGCTCATGCTCTGTGTGTCTTTCTCTCAAAAATAAATAAACATTAATTTTTTTTAATCCTTAATTTCTAAGAAGAAAGGCTAGACTCTGTGCCAATAGTTTTCTGTTTCACATATTTAACTTAGACATACTATTATCAAATTTTGCCACTGTAAAATTATGTTTTTAAAGACAGTATATTAAGATTTGTATATTATTTATATGGCAAATAATATTTTGAAATTTATAACAATTACACAAATGCCTTTTTTTTAATTTTTTTTTTAACGTTTATTCATTTTTGAGACAGAGAGAGACAGAGCATGAACGGGGGAGGGTCAGAGAGAGAGAGACACAGAATCCGAAACAGGCTCCAGGCTCTGAGTTGTCAGCACAGAGCCCGACGCGGGGCTCCAACTCACAGACCACGAGATCATGACCTGAGCTGAAGTCTGCCGCCCAACCGACTGAGCCATCCAGGCGCCCCAAATGCCTTTTTTTTTTTAACAGAGTGAGAGAGAGAGAGAGCGCGCAAGCATGAGCAGGGGTAAAGGGTGGAGGGGGAGAGAAAATTTCAATCAGGCTCCAGTTTCAGCATGGAACCTGAGGTGGGGCTCAATTCCACAACTCTGGGATCATGTCCTGAGTCAAAATCAAGAGTTGGATGCTCAACTAACTGAGTCATCCAAGCACCCCTGGGTGTTTCTTAAGTGTATACTTTGTAACATTATGTCTTATTATGCATGTAGCTTGCTATGTATAGAATGTAATAACTAATGACATTTAATGGAAAACTTCTTTTATGATATTCAAAAAGGAAATTACATTTATAGACAGTAAAAGTTATACTGGCTTCTGAATCTCTCAGGGATTAATTGATACCCATTTTTAGTTAACAAATTTTAGTTCTGAAAAAATTTGTCTATACACACACATATGCTCACACAAGCACATACATCTAGTAATTTTTATGGAAAAAATATTATGCATCCCATTCTAACCCAACACACCCAAATAATTTTCTACAGTTAGAAAAAATGTATCAGTTTAGCAGTGAAGCACATTTACATAAATAATAAACAATAGTTTTGATGTAAATACATTTCATATATAAAATGAAATTTACTGTGGAATAGAAGATATTTTAGTGGGTGGTGGTTGGTGGAAAAGGTGTATGAAGGACTCATCTTTAGTAAGTGATGGGTAGTCAGGTGATCTACCTTCTGGCAGGCATTTAATGTCAGAATCAGATGTAATTGATGGTAATAGAAATAAAAATAAAAATTAATCATTTCTTATACTTTTTTTTAGTGAAAAATTTATTCAGAATTAAAATTTTAGCTCTTGGCTTTCTGTTGTTAATAGACATTAAAGAAAAGCAATGGAAAATATAATTCTAGATAATCACATAGGCGAACATCTGTCAGGCAGTAAATGCCATATTCATAAGCATTACTGTAACTGTGAATTGACAATATGCTGGTTATACATTTTATTTTATTTCCACTGTTGTATTGGGAAGAGCAGAATAAGACTGATTGTGAATTCAATGTGAATTGTTCCCAAGTAAAGATTATGAAGGAAAAAAAAAAGACCAAAAACTACTGAAACAAAAGAAAATATTCACATCCCCAGGGAGTTTTGATTCAATACAGATGTCTCTTGAGGACTGGTTCACCCAGTGCTTTGCAGGAATAGTTTAGCATATGTTCTAAGCAGACTGGCATACAATTTTTAAAAATTTCACAGTCGTTATACCAGTATTGACAGACCAAAGAAAGAAATTTAAATAAGTGGGGTTTGGTATCAATGCAAAAGATACACTGCATGTGTGGTAGTGACACTGAAAGACAAAAGGAGGTTTTTGCTGTTTGACATCCTTTCTCTGACCTTAGCAGTGTGCATAATGAGATGGTTAGCTAGGGTATAATAAAGGGTCTGGAAGAGATAAAGAATCTGCTCCAGGAATAAAACTCACTTTGCACAAGGAACTTCTTCACTGGCCAGGATAGGGAAAGAATTCGGGTGGTACATAAAACAAAAGAGCAATTAAGTAACTTATCCAAGGTCATGTAGCTAATGGATTGTAGATCTGAAACTTGACACTGAATCTCCCTTCAATAAGTCCTCTCCTTTAGAAAAAATGGCCACTGTATATGCTTATGCTTCTGGAACCTATTAAATTGTATATGCAAACACATACCACACACACACACACACACACACACACACACACACACACATCGACTGAACAGTGAAACTATATTTACATAAGTAATAAACAATATTTTAAAAATAAATTTATATAAATTTTCACTGACCGTTAAATCTTCCTGAGGCTTAGGGATATTATAATTAGCTTTCCCGGAGGATCCTGGGAAGATGGCGGCGTAGGAGGACGCTGGGCTCACCTCGCGTCCTGCTGATCACTTAGATTCCACCTACACCTGCCTAAATAACCCAGAAAACCGCCAGAGGATTAGCAGAAAGGAGTCTCCGGAGCCAAGCGCAGACGAGAGGCAGAGGGTAGGAAGGGCGGAGAGGTGGTGCACACTCCACGGACTGGCAGGAGGGAGCTGGGGCAGAGGGCAGCCTGCCGGCCAAGCAGAGCCCCCGAGTCTGGCTTGCAAAAGTGGAGGGACCAGACGGAGTGTGTTCCGACAGCAAGCGTGACTTAGCATCTGGGAGGTCATAAGTTAACAGCTCTGCTCGGAAAGCGGGAAGGATGGAGGACAAAGGGAGGGAGAGTTGTTGAGCCCCAGATGACAGAGCGCAGCTTGGCGGGGAACAAAGGCGCTCGCCAGCGCCATCTCCCTCGCCCATCCCCCAGCCAAAATCCCAAAGGGAACCAGTTCCTGCCAGCGAACTTGCTTGCACCGCACAAACACCCAACCCTGTGCTTCTGCAGATCCGTCCCTCTGGAGGGTCTGACTCCCTCCTGGTGCCGCAGGGCCCCTCCCGAAGCAGATCTCCAAAGGAAAAGCGAGCTGAGCCTGCCCCTACCACCCCTGTGCACCTTGCTGATCCACCCCAGCTAATACGCCAGATCCCCATCACCACCAAGCCTGGCAGTGTGCAAGTAGCCCAGATGGGCCACACCACCCCACAGTGAATCCCGCCCCTAGGAGAGGGGAAGAGAAGGCACACACCAGTCTGACTGTGGCCCCAGCGGTGGGATGGGGGCAGACATCAGGTCTGACTGCTGCCCCGCTCACCAACGCAAGTTATTCAAGACAGCACAGGGGAAGTGCCCCGCAGTCCCACACCACTCCAGGGACTATCCAAAAGGATGAAACAGAAGAATTCCCCTCAGAAAAACGTCCAGGAAATAACAACTGCTAACGAACTGATCAAAAATGATTTAAACAATATAACAGAAAGTGAATTTAGAATAATAGTCATAAAATTAATCGCTGGGATTGAAAACAGTATAAAGGACAGCAGAGAATCTCTTGCTACAGAGATCAAGGGACTAAGGAACAGCCAGGAGGAGCTAAAAAATGCTATCAATGAGCTGCAAAATAAAATGGAGACAACTACGGCTTGGATTGAAGAGGCAGAGGAGAGAAAGGGGAACTAGAAGATAAAATTATGGAAAAAGAAGAAGCTGAGAAAAAGAGAGATATAAAAAATCCAGGAGTATGAGGGGGAAATTAGAGAACTAAGTGATGCACTAAAGAGAAATAATATACGCATAATTGGTATTCCAGAGGAGGAAGAGAGAGGGAAAGGTGCTGAAGGTGTGCTTGAAGAAATAATAGCTGAGAACTTCCCAGATCTGGGGAAGGAAAAAGGCATTGAAATCCAAGAGGCACAGAGAACTCCCTTCAGAAATAAATTGAATCAATCTTCTGTACGACATATCATAGTGAAACTGGCAAAATACAAGGATAAAGAGAAAATTCTGAAAGCAGCTAGAGATAAACGTGCTATAACATATAAAGGGAGACCTATAAGACTCGTGACCGATCTCTCTACTGAAACTTGGCAGGCCAGATGAAATGGCACGAGATCTTCCATGTGATGAACAGAAAAAATATGCAGCTGAGAATCCTTTATCCAGCAAGTCTGTCATTTAGAATAGAAGGAGAGATAAAGGTCTTCCCAAACAAACAAAAACTGAAGGAATTCATCACCACTAAACCAGCCCTACAAGAGATCCTAAGGGGGATCCTGTGAGACAAAGTACCAGAGACATCGCTACAAGCATGAAACCTACGGACATCACAATGATTCTAAACCCATATCTTTCTATAATAACACTGAATGTAAATGGACTAAATGCACCAACCAAAAGACACGGGGTATCAAAATGGATAAAAAAACAAGACCCATCTATTTGCTGTCTACAAGAGACTCATTTTAGACATGAGGGCACCTTCAGATTGAGAGTGAGGTGATGGAGAACTATTTATTATGCCACTGGAAGTCAAAAGAAAGCTGGAGTAGCCACACTTATATCAGACAAACTAGACTTTAAATTAAAGGCTGTAATAAGAGATGAAGAAGGGCATTATATAATAATCACAGGGTCTATATACCAGGAAGAGCTAACAATTATAAATGTCTATGCACCGAATACAGAAGCCCCCAAATATATAAACAATTACTCACAAACATAAGCAACCTTATTGATAAGAATGTGGTAACTGCAGGGGACTTTAACACTCCACTTACAGAAATGGATAGATCATGTAGACACATGGTCAATAAAGAAACAAGGGCCCTGAATGAGACATTGGATCAGATGGACTTGACAGATATATTTAGAACTCTGCATCCCAAAGCAACAGAATATACTTTCTTCTTGAGTGCACATGGAACATTCTCCAAGATAGATCACATACTGGGTCACAAAACAGCCCTTCATAAGTATACAAGAATTGAAATCATACCATGCATACTTTCAGACCATAATGCTATGAAGCTTGAAATCAACAACAGGAAAAAGTCTGGAAAACCTCCAAAAGCATGGAGGTTAAAGAACACCCTACTAAAGAATGAATGGGTCAACCAAGCAATTAGAGAAGAAATTAAAAAACATATGGAAACAAATGAAAATGAAAATACAACAATCCAAATGCTTTGGGATGCAGCAAAGGCAGTCCTGAGAGGAAAATACATTCGAATCCAGGCCTATCTCAAGAAACAAGAAAAATCCCAAATACAAAACTAAAGGAAATAGAAGCAGAGCAGCAAAGACACCCCAAACCCAGCAGAAGAGAAATAATAAAGATCAGAGCAGAAATAAACAATATATAATCTAAAAATCTGTAGAGCAGATCAACAAACCAAGAGTTGGTTTTTTGAAAAAATAAACAAAATTGATAAACCTCTAGCCAGGCTTCTCAAAAAGAAAAGGGAGATGACCCAAATAGATAAAATCATGAATGAAAATGGAATTATTACATCCAATCCCTCAGAGATACAAGCAATTATCAGGGAATACTATGAAAAATTATATGCCAACAAACTGGACAACCTGGAAAAAATGGACAAATTCCTAAACACCCACATGCTACCAAAACTCAGTCAGGAGGAAATAGAAAGCTTAAACAGACCCATAACCAGAGTAGAAATTGAATCAGTCATCAAAAATCTCCCAACAAATAAGAGTCCAGGACCAGACGGCTTCCCAGGGGAGTTCTACCAGACATTTAAAGCAGAGATAATACCTGTCCTTCTCAAGCTATTCCAAAAAATAAAAAAGGGAAGGAAAACTTCCAGACTCATTCTATGAAGCCAGTATTACTCTAATTCCTAAACCAGACAGAGACCCAGTAAAAAAAAGAGAACTACAGGCCAATATCCCTGATGAATATGGATGCAAAAATTCTCAATAAGATACTGGCAAATCGAATTCAGCAGCATATAAAGAGAATTATTCACCATGATCAAGTGGGATTCATTCCTGGGATGCAAGGCTGGTTCAACATTCACAAATCAATAAATGTGATACATCACATTAATAAAAAAAAAGAGAAGAACCATATGATCCTGTCAATCGATGCAGAAAAGGTCTTTGACAAAATTCAGCAACGTTTCTTAACAAAAACCCTCGAGAAAGTTGGGATAGAAGGAACATACTTAAAGATCATAAAAGCCATTTATGAAAAGCCCACAGCTAACATCATCCTCAATGGGGAAAAACTGAGAGCTTTCCCCCTGAGATCAGGAACACGACAGGGATGCCCACTCTCACCGCTGTTGTTTAACATAGTGCTGGAAGTTCTAGCATCAGCAATCAGACAACAAAAGGAAATCAAAGGCATCAAAATTCGCAAAGATGAGGTTAAGCTTTCACTTTTTGCAGATGACATGATATTATACGTGGAAAATCCGATAGACTCCACCAGAAGACTGCTAGAACTGATACATGAATTTAGCAAAGTTGCAGGATACAAGATCAATGTACGGAAATCAGTTGCATTCTTATACACTAATAATGAAGCAACATAAAGAAACTGATTCCATTCACAATTGCACCAAGAAGCATAAAATACCTAGGAATAAATCTAACAAAGATGTAAAAGATCTGTATGCTGAAAACTATAGAAAGCTTATGAAGGTAATTGAAGAAGATATAAAGAAATGGAAAGACATTCCGTGCTCATGGATTGGAAGAATAAATATTGTCAAAATGTCAATACTACCCAAAGCTATCTACACATTCAATGCAATCCCAATCAAAACTGCACCAGCATTCTTCTCGAAATTAGAACAAGCAATCCTAAAATTCATATGGAACCACAAAAGGCCCCAAATGGCCAAAGTAATTTTGAAGAAGAAGACCAAAGCAGGAGGCATCACAATCTCAGACTTTAGCCTCTACTCCAAAGCTGTCATCATCAAGACAGCATGGTATTGGCACAAAAACAGACACATACCAATGGAATAGAATAGAAACCCCAGAACTAGACCCACAAGCGTATGGCCAACTAATCTTTGACAAAGCAGGAAAGAATATCCAATGGAAAAAAGACAGTCTCTTTAACAAATGGTGCTGGGAGAACTGGACAGCGACATGCAGAAGATTGAAACTAGACCACTTTCTCACACCATTCACAAAAATAAACTCAAAATGGATAAAGGACCTGAATGTGAGACAGGAAACCATCAAAACCCTAGAGGAGAAAGCAGGAAAAGACCTCTCTGACCTCAGCCGTAGTAATTTCTTACTTGACACATCACCAAAGGCAAGGGAATTAAAAGCAAAAATGAACTACTGGGACCTTATGAAGATAAAAAGCTTCTGCGCAGCAAAGGAAACAACCAACAAAACTAAAAGGCAACCAAAGGAATGGGAAAAGATATTTGCAAATGACATATTGGACAAAGGGCTAGTATCCAAAATCTATAAAGAGCTCACCAAACTCCACACCCGAAAAACAAATAACCTAGTGAAGAAATGGGCAGAAAACATGAATAGACACTTCTCTAAAGAAGACATCCGGATGGCCAACAGGCACATGAAAAGATGCTCATCATCACTCCTCATCAGGGAAATACATTTCAAAACCACAATCAGATATCACCTTATGCCAGTCAGAGTGGCCAAAATGAACAAAGCAGGAGACTATAGATGCTGGCGAGGATGTGGAGAAACAGGAACCTTCCAGCACTGTTGGTGGGAATGCAAATTGGTGCAGCCACTCTGGAAAACAGTGTGGAGGTTCCTCAAAAAATTAAAAATAGACCTACCTTATGACCCAGCAATAGCACTGCTAGGAATTTACCCAAGGGACATAGGAGTACTGATGCATAGGGGCACTTGTACCCCAATGTTTATAGCAGCACTCTCAACAATAGCCAAATTATGGAAAGAGCCTAAATGTCCATCAACTGATGAATGGATAAAGTAATTGTGGTTTATATACACAATGGAGTACTATGTGGCAATGAGAAAGAATGAAATATGGCCCTTTGTAGCAACGTGGATGGAACGGCAGAGTGTGATGCTAAGTGAAACAAGCCATACAGAGAAAGACAGATACCATATGGTTTCACTCTTATGTGGATTCTGAGAAACTTAACAGAAACCCATGGGGGAGGGGAAGGAGAAAAAAAAAAGAGGGTAGAGTGGGAGAGAGCCAAAGCATAAGAGACTCTTAAAAACTGAGAACAAACTGAGGGTTGATGGGGGGTGGGAGGAAGGGGAGGGTGGGTGACGGGTATTGAGGAGGGCACCTTTTGGGATGAGCACTGGGTGTTGTATGGAAACCAATTTGACAATAAACTTCATATATTAAAAAATATATATAATTAGCTTTCCCAATGTCACTAAAATAATGAAGTGGCAGGCACAAATTTAAACACAGGTATTTCTAACCCGGAAGCCATCACTCATATCTTTCCATCTGTTCAGACAACAAACAATATAACAATTGAGGGTTTTATAATATAGAATTCTATTTTTTCATTCTAAGCAGCCATTTCAATACACAAAACTGAAGGCCTATCTCAGGGCAGGCCAAGAGAGTTGTTTTGTCATTCTAAATTATGTTGAAATGTGCTTTTCTACTGTTAGAGCGTCCTTGACAAGTACAGAGAATTTGACAAGAAAAGAAAATGGAAGTCAGAAGGGGAGAGGTTTTAAATGCACAGAGAACAGACTCATTCTGCTTTTCCCCATTGATATTCCTTTACTTATCTCAGCAACAGCATTAACAACTCTAGATAAGCTCTCCTTCTCTATTTATATAATATAGTAAAAGCCAGATATAAAGAAAAGTTAGAGTTCAAAGTTTACAACTAAGTGTTAAATCACTTAAATTATTTCTTCTTTGGATAGCACCAAAATCTCTATGTAAATTTCCTATTTTCATATCTACTGTTTTTTTTCCTCATTAAGAGAATTCTAAAACTCAGTATCTTTGAGATTTTTTTCAATAATTTTCTAAACTGCAAAAAAGGAATAGAGACTTACCTGGACCCATTTATATTTTTAATAGAGTGATAGTTGGAAAAAGATCAAATGTCATCTAAATATATTTCCATAGGTTTCAAAAGTAAATTTATGAATATATAATAATGGTTATTGTACCACCTTTCTAAGAGGCAATTAATTTAGCAATGTATAAAAAGCTGAAAGAGAAGTAAGGTAGAGAGAGAGAGAGAAAGAGAAGGAGAAAGAGAAAGAGAAAGAGAAAGAGAAAGAGAGAGAGAGAGAAAGAGAAAGAGAATGAGAATTTAGCCTAGTAATTTTTCTTATAGGAATTAATCCTCAGGAAGTAATCAGAGAAATTCATAAGAAAACATTTATAATGCTATTTATCACAATGTCATATAATAGCAAAAAAAAAAAAAAAAGAGGAAATGTAGAAATAGCATAAATAATTCAACATAAGCAAATCATAATAAATCCCTGTGCCAAACTTTTAGGTTGCTTCCGGCCACGTATTTAAAAAATATTCAAATGGGCTTAACCAGTATCGGCACACGTAATCGGGTGTATAAATGAGAGCAATTTGTGAATCAGTTGGTTTAGCCCCAAGTGAGTTCACCAGGTTGTTTCTGACTATCTACCATGTCTCCTCAGTGTTGACTTTATCTTCATTTGTATGCTTGGAAAACTCAGTACAGTATAAAACACTGACAGCATAGTTAGTATATGTACAAGAAAATTAAAATCTAGGTTCAGTTAAGCAGCGTATGTGTTGCCAGGTGAAGTGAGGAGACCCCTGGCCCTAAGGCCTCTACCTAGCCCATTCCCAGATGTCACTGGGTCTCTCCTCTCTTGGTGGGAAAGAATTCAGTCGTGGACCAGACACAGTGCTCCAGTGGTATAAGTGAAGAGTTGATTAAAGGATAGTGTGCTCTGGAAATATGACAGTGGGTGAGCTCCAGGGAGAGCTACACCCCTGGGATTTGGGTCTCTATCTTTTGTTGTTAACTAGGGGGTAGAATATTTATTACTTGGAAAAGGGTATTTCTTTGGGAGCAGGATTTTGTGGTCAGAATCTCAGACTTTCTTTGACTTAGGCCTCCTGTGTTTTCTCTCTAGATTTTTTGCCTTTCCACCTTCTAGTTACTCTATTTAGAATGTTAGCTCCTCAGGCTTCTTGTTAAACCCCAGTCACTTTTCCTGCAAAGCTGTAGCATTTTCTAGGACACTTAGTGTCACTTCCTCTGTGAAGTCTTTCTTGACCCCATAGATAAAGCTAACAAACTTTACTTCTCACTACTACTGGTCTAGAAGTTCTTTGAAGGTAGATAGCATGTCTTGATCTCTTCTACATCTTTGGTGCTTCAAGCAGTAACTTTATATTACAGGCACTTAGTAAGCATTTTAGGAGTTCGATGTATAATGAATGAATGAAAAACATTTTCCTTTAAAATATCTTCTGCATTTGGCAAAGTTGTAAACTTGTCAGTGTAATAACAGGCTGAGACTGTCATTGTTTCTGACGTAGGATAAAAACCTTGTAAGCACATTAGGATAAATGACACTGTTCTGTATCAGTAGAAAAATGACTGAAGAAGCCAAGTTGGGGTAAGTGATTGTGCTTGATATAACTACTGGATTAACAGAGACAGTTGCCAAATGTCTAAATGTTTCTTCCTCTACATTAATCCAACTTTAATGATTAGCTGATAATATTGTATAGGAAAAGATCAAGTTTCAGACTAAAAATTGACACTCAATATTTTTTACATTGTATATATTTTCTTTCTTATTGACTAGAAAAATGCATAATCCCCTATACTATTGGTGAAAGAAGTATGGCTTTTAAGTAAATAGCTTAAAAAATGTATTGATGTGACATATACTCCTCAGCATGTAATATACATATAATTATCATATTTGAAGTAATATTAAATAATTAAATAATTAAATAAATAAAATATTGTCTTCACTATGGTAGCTGAACTAAGTCTGCAGCTACTTTAAAACATTAAACAAGGGAGGGACTGGAGACACCAGGAAGCACCAGGAATCTTTCCCCCCACCTAGACAAAAATTACACTGGCAGGATCTGTCTGATGTAATTATTTTAGATCCCTAGCATCTGTTGAGGACTTGCAAAATCCAGGGGAAGGCTTAGATGGCAAATTGGTTAATTTTAGTAAATTTTAGCTTTCAGCACCATAGCAGCTATGGATGCCCCACCCCAAACTCCAAGGCAGGAAGCTTAGCAGATGGTGTTGGAGCAGCTTATAAACAGCTTGCAGAAGCCAGGGTGGGACAAAACGACTTCGTCCTCCAAATACTAGGGAACTGTTCTCTCAGAGCTGATTTTTGCTTTTAGTCTCAGAGATATGGACAAAGAGACACGTGACCATTGTTGTTGCACTTCCTCGTATCACTGCAAGACCCTCACCTCAAGCTAAAGTGACTTCAAGGAGATTTAAAGGGTAGTGGCTTTTTCTCCCCTTTATTTTTCTCCTTTTGGAGGCCAGACATAAAGATTAGGATATTCCAAAGCAGGGAAAGTCACAGGGTCAGTGTTTCCACCTCAGGGTGATTCTCAGCACAGAGACAGCCTATAGCAATAATACAAAAACAAAAACCAGCAAATTCTGGGGAAAGAAGAAAATATGATTTCTAGAGATGCCACATTATTACATTCAAATGTCCAACAAAAAATAACATGGCATGCATAGAACAGAAAGGTATAGTTCATTCAAAGGAAAAAAAATAAATCAACAGAAACTGCCCTTGAAAAAGACTGGATGGTGGATCTCTTAGATAAAGACTTTAACACAATTGTTTTAAAGCTATTGAAAGAACAAGGTAATATGTACAAAAAGTCAAGAAATTGATATATGAACAAAGTGGAAATATCAATAACAAGATAGAAAACCTAAAAAAGGAACTGAAAAGAAATTATACAGATGAACAGTAAAAATGACTAAAATGAAAAACTCATTACAAGGATTCATAGACAGATTTGACCAAGCAGAATAAAGAATTAGTGAACTTAAAGATAAGGCAACAGAAATTATTGAGTCTGAGAAACAGAAGGAAAAAATAATAACAAGTGAACAGAACCTAAGAGACCTATGGGACACCAAAGGACCTATGTGTTGTGCAGTCCCAGAAAAAGAAAAGGAAAAGAGCATACAATATACTTGAAGAAACAATGGTTGAAAACTTCTCATACTTGATAGATCATGAGTAAAAACATCTAAGAAGCTTAAGAAACTCTAAGACAAACTCAAAAAAAACCCATACCAACACACATTATGACCAATTGTCCAAAAACAAAGAGAAAATCTTGAAAGCAACAAGAATGAAGTGACTCATCATATATAGGCTATCCCCAACAAGAATATGAACAGATTTCTCATCAGAAACTTTAGTAAGCTAGTGAGCTAGTATATTCACGTGCTAATAGAAAAAACTGTAAACAAAAAAAAAAAATCTATACCTGGCAAACTGTCCTACAAGGGTGAAGAAGAAATTAAGACATTCCTAGATACACCAAAGCTGAAGGACTTCATCATCACTATACTTGCCCTGCAAGAAATGCTTAAGGGAGTCTTGCGGGGTAAAAATGAAAGGACACTTGACAGTAACCTGAAGCAGAGTGAAGAAATAAAGATATCAATAAACATAAATACATAAGCAATTGTAAAAGCTAGTAAAATAGTAACAGTAGTTTGCAACTTCAGTTGTTTTTGTACAAGTGTAAAAGACTAATACAAAAAAGAAAAACCCTAACAATTATAAGTTTAAAAGCTAGTATTATTATCAGTTTGGTTTATAACACCACCTTTTATTTTCAACACTAACTTAAAAGATCAATGCATTTAAAAATTATTAGTTTATTTTCGAGTCATACAATGTATAAAAATGTGATTCTGTGATATGAAGAACTAAAAGGGTTCAAGGAAAAGCTGTAAAAGAACTGATTTTTGTATGTTATTGAGGTTAAACTGTATAAATTCAAATCAGTGTGTTATAACTTTAAGATGTTAAACGTGTTCTTTGTGGTAGATATAAAGAGATTAGCTATATAATATGCTCAAGACAAAAGGAGAAATAAAAATTTAAATATTTTGCTAAAAAACAACACAAAATAAGACAATAATGCAAGAAATAAGGGACAAACACTGTAAATGTCTATAGCTGTAAATTTCTTCTTTAGCATTTGCTTTCACTGTTTCATTAAATTTTGTTACGTTTCATTTTGTTTTCATTCATCCCTAAGTATTTTCTAATGTTTCTTGTAATTTCTTTGTTGATTCATTAATAATTTAAGAATGGGAGGCTTTTTAACTTCCACAAATTTGTGTATTTTCTAGTTTTACTTCTATTGTTGATTTTTAACATCATCTTGTTTGGTCAAAGAAGTTTTCTTTATGTGATACTTGTCTTTTAAAAACTATTGACACTTAATCTATGGATTAACATATGGTCTCCTCTGGAAAATGTACCATTGAGAAGAATGTTGTTGAGTAAAGTATTCTGTATTTTTCTGTTAGATCTAGTTGGTTTATTGTGTTGTTTAAAGACTTCTATTTCCTACTCATCTTCTTTCTGGTTGCCCCAAAGGGAGAGTTTGGTCAAGGGTAAAAACTTTCATCTATCAGATGAATAATGTCTGAAGATCTAACATAAAATATGGTGACTATAGTTGACAACACAGTATTGTATAATTGATATTTGGTAAGAAAATGAACTTAAATGTTCTCACCAAAAATAAATAAAGAAGTAAGTAAATAAGTAAATAAAGTAACAGGTATGTTAATTAACTAGATGGAGAATCTTTATACAATGCATATATATATATCAAATCACAACACACACTTCAAATATCTTATAATTTTAACGTTAATTATGTCCCAATAAAACTGATTTTAAGAAATAAAAAATATATATATAAAAACAAAAGATCTCAAAACTTTATAGCTTAAGGAATTATAAAAGGAAGAGCAAACTAAACTCAAAGTTAATAGAAGTAACAATAAAGATTAGAGCAAGGACAAAAAATAAAGAATAGAAAAACAATAGAGAAGAGTCAATGAAACCAAAAGTTTGTTCTTTGAAATGATCATCAAAATTGACAAACTTTTAGTTAGATGGGTTAAAGAGAGAGAGAGAGAGAGAGAGAGAGGAACATTCAAATTACTAAAATTATAAATGAATATAGAGACATTATTACCAATTTTATAGAAATAAAAATATGAGTGTACTATTGAACAACTGTATACCCACAAACTGTATAACTTAGATAACTTGGATACATTTCTAGAAATACAAAACGTACCAAGACTATATAATAAATAAATAGGAAATCTGAATAGACTCTTAACTAGTAAGGAGATTAAATCAGTAATCAAAAATCTCCTGCTGAAAAAAAGCCTAGGATCTGATGAGTTAACTGGCGAATTCTACCAAACATTAGAAAATACCAATTAGGTATTATTAGAAAATACCAATCTTTCTCAAACTCTTCTGAAAAATTAAAGAGGAGGGAACACTTCCTAACTTATTCTATGAGATAAGCATTAGCCTGTTAATGAGGCCAAAGACACTACAAGAAAAGAAACTACAGACCAATATCCCTTACAAGCTTAGATAAAACATCCTCAAAAAAGAACTAGCAAATCAAATTCAGCAGCATATTAAATGGACTGTATAAGATAACCAAATGGAGTTTATTGCTGAAATGCAGAGATGTTTCAATATATAAAAATCAAGCAATATAAAATACCATTAACAGAATGAGAGAAAAAAATGACATGATCATCTCAGTTGATGCAGAAAAAGCATTTGCTAAAGTTCAAATTCATGATAAAAACACTCAACACATTAGGAACAGAAGTAAACTACCTCAATATAATTGAAGCCATATAGGAAAAACCCCAGTGAACTTCACACTCAATTGTGAAACACCACAAGATTTTTTCCAGAGATCAGTAACAAGGCAAGGATGCCCACTTTTGCCACCTCTATTCAACATACTGAGCAGGAAAACAGTATGGAGGTTCCTCAAAAATTTAAAAATAGAACTACTCTATGATCCAACAATTGCACTGCTAGGTATTTACCCCAAAAATACAAAAATACAGATTTGAATGGGTACATACACCCCGATGTTGATACCAGAATTGTCAACAATAGCCAAACTCTCGAAAGAGCCCAAATGTCTGTCAAATGGCAAATAGATAAAGTGATGTGGTATATGTATACAATGGAATATTACTCGGTCATCAAAAAGAATGAAATCTTGCCATTTGCAATGACATGGATGGAGCTAGAGGATATTATGCTAAGTGAAAAAAGTCAGTCAGAAAAAGACAAATACCATATGATTTCATTCATATGTGGAATTTAACAAAACAGATAAACAAATGAGAAGGAGGAAAAAAAGAGAGAGGGAACAAACCATAAGAGACACTTAACAATAGAGAACAAACTGAGGGTTGATGGAGGGAGGTGGGTGGGGACGGGCTAGATGGGTGATGGTTGTTAATGAGGGCAGTTGTTATGATGAGCACTGGGTGTTGTATGTAAGTGATGAATCACTGAATTCTACTCCTGAAACCAATATTGCACTGAATGTTAACTAACTAGAATTTAAACAAAAATCTAAAATAAAAAAATAAATACAAAGTCAAACAAAACAAAACAAAAAACATAACACTGGACATTCAAGGCAGAGCAATTATGTAAGTAAAAAAGAAATTCAAGGGATCCAAATTGAAACAGAGGAAGTAAAATGATCTCTGTTCTCAGATGATATCATCTTATATGTAGAAAATCCTAAAGATCACACACACACACAGGCTGTTAGAACTAATAAATGAGTTCAGCAGTATATATATGATAGCAGAATATGAAGTCAGCATGCAAAAATTGCATTTCTATATGCTAAAAAACAATCTGAAAGGAAAGTACAAAAACAATTCCATTTATAATAGCACCAAAAAAATAAAACACTTAGAAATTAACTTAAGCAAGAAGATAAGAGACCTGTAAAATGAAAACTATAAACCAATGATGAAAAATATTAAAGAAGATATAAATAAATAGAATCACATTTTACATTTATGAATTAGATGACTCAATATTCTTACGATGTCAGTACTACCCAAAGCAATCTACAAATAGATTCATGTAATTCCTATCAAAATTCCAATGACATTTTGTGAAGAAACAGAAAAACCCATTCTAAAATTCAGGTGGTATCTCAAGAGACTCTGTATAGCCAAAATAATTTTGAAAAGGAATAACAAACTTGGAGAATGCATACTTCCTGATATGAAAATTTATAACAAAGTTATAGTAATCAAAACAGTATGATACTAGCATAAAGGCAATGGAATAGAATACAGAACCCCAGAAATACACCTTCATATACACAGTCAAATGATTTTTGACAAGATACCAAAACTTTGTAATGGGGAAAAACAGTCTTTTCAACATACAGGGTTGGGGAAACTATCCACATGCAAGAGAATGAAGTAGAACCCTTTTCTCAAACCATATGCAAGAATTAACTTAAAATGGATCAAATACGTGGATATAAAATGAAAAACTAGAAAACTCTTAGGAAAAAAAAACACAGGAGAAAAGTAATATGACATTGAATTTGGCAATAATTTCTTGACACCAAAGGCACAGGCAACAAATGAAAAAAAACAGACACACTGGACTTTATGGAAATTTTAAAAAATTACACATTGGAAGTTAATACCAACAGAATAAA
Source organism: Leopardus geoffroyi (assembly GCF_018350155.1). Lineage (NCBI taxonomy): Eukaryota > Metazoa > Chordata > Mammalia > Carnivora > Felidae > Leopardus > Leopardus geoffroyi. The sequence goes on from NC_059333.1 coordinate 100,419,462, forward strand.
AATGCAAACCACAGAATTAGAGAAAATATTTGCAAACTATATATCTGTTAAGGGATTAATGTACAGAATATGTAGGAAACTTCTAAAAGTCAACAACAAAAAACCAAACACCCTGACTTAAAAACTGGACAAAGTACCTGAATATTTTTCCAGAAAAGATATACAACAAATGGGCAATAAGCACATGAAAAGGTGCTCAACATCACTAATAATTAGGGAAATGCCAATCAAAACTACAATGAGATACCAGTTCAGACCCATTAGGATGGCTACAATGAAAGAAAGAAAGAAAGAAAGAAAGAAAGAAAGAAAGAAAGAAAGAAAGAAGAAGAGGAAGGGAGAAAGAAAGAAAAAAGAAAGAAAGAAAGAGAAGAAGGAAGGGAGGAAGGAAGGGAGAAAAAAGAAGAGAAGGAAGGGATGAGAAAAGAAAAGAAAAGGAAGAGAAGAGAAGAGAAAAGAAGAGAAAGGGAAAAGAAAAGAAAGAAAAATGAAAAGGAAAGAAAAGAAAAGAAAAGAAAAAAGAAAAGAGAAAGAAAAGATGTACTGGTAATGATGTAAATTTGGAACCTCCGTGCACTGTTGGTTGGAATGTGAAATAGTCAAGCCACTGTGGAAAACAGAATGGTGGTTCCTCAAAAAATTAAAAATAGAACTATTTATATAATTCAACAATTCCACTTTTGGTTACCTACCCAGAAGAATTGAAAGCACGGTCTTAAAGAGATATTGGTGGTCATATTTACAGCAGCATTATTCATAATAGCTAAAATGTGGAAGCAACCCAAGTGCCCATTGACATATGAATAGATAAGCAAAGGTGGTATATACATAGAATGAATATCATTTAGCTTTAGAAAGAAAGGATATTCTGAAATAAGCTATAGCATAGATGAACCTTGAGGACATTATGATTGTGAAATAAGCCAGTCACAAAAAGATAAACACTGCATGATTCTACTTATATAAAGTGTCTGAAGTATGCAGAATCATAGAAAGTAACATGGTGGTTACGAGGGGCTAGGAGGAGGAATGAGGAAATGAGTATAGAGTTTTAGTTTTTCAAGATGAAAACAGTTATGTAGATGGATTGGATGGTGGTGATGCTTACATAATATTACAAGTGTATTTAATACCTCTGAACTGTACAGTTAAGAATAATTAAGATGACAAGTTTTATGTTATATGCATTGCACCAAAATAAAAAGAAGTGGAAAGAATCAAGTAAGGTTTTCTTAGGGTTTGTTTTTCAAATTGAACAATATCCTCAAAGGGACTACAAAGGCCCTTTTTCCCCAATGTCAGATGATCACAAGCATTCTCTAACCATAAGGCCATCTGGAGGGTTTTCAAACAGCAGCAAGGGACCAGAGGTTAATGGAAACACGTGTTACTCCCAGCTGGCATATCAAAATTAGTATAACAAAAATAACCAACAAAAACTATCTTTTCATTATCTACTTTCTTTGCATGCATTTCCTCTGGAGCGATATGCAAAATTACTTTCCCAATAAAATCTCCTGCCTCTCTCTGTTAAAAACTTGTCATCCCCATGCCTCACCTTTAATATATTCCTTATTCTCCAATACTCTTTTTTTCACCCAAAACTTGCAAAGGAGTTTTTTAAATGTAGAATTATATTTCAATAATCCACCACTCTAAATTTTGGAATTATCGAGTATTGCCACTGAGGCAAACCTGAGCAGACAGCTGTCTCAGTCTTAATATACTTCACAGAGATCCCCATTGCTTATTACTTCCTGCAGTTATAGTAAAGAAGGCTACCGAAAGGTCATGGAGTTATGGATTTATTCATGAGATCTAGATAGAAGATATGACCTTTCATATTTAGATTTAATCCAGTGAACTACATCATTTCCATTATTTTAGTTGGCTGGTCAGAGCCCCGACTCATCAATGAAAATGCAAATTGTTATTAGTATATCAATTACTAAGGCAAACAAAAATACATTCTGTAAATACAACTATTAAATCCATGGATAAAAGATTAAGTCTGTAAAGCTGAAGTGATCACATATACAAATATTCTTAACATAACCAGTAACTTTATATTACTAATATTGGAAATTGGATTTTATGTGACTCACTATTAGGGTTTTGTTCTATAGCGGCTCTGTGATCAAATTCCTAGGTTCAGTTCCTGCCTCTGGCACTTACATTTGTATGACCCTCACCAGTTAAGTCTCTGTGTACTAATCTGTAAAATGCATATTACACTTGTATCATCTCATGTGTATTACACTTGTATTTTATCTGTGAAGATAAAATAAAACGTGATTTATTTAGGAACTTAGCATAGTGTCTGACAAACAGTCAGTGCTCAACAAGTGTTGGCTATTATTATTTTTAATGAACAAAAGGGACATTGAAAGTCTGTAATTTTCTTATTAAACAGTAAAAATATGTCATAGTTTCTATAAAAGTTATGATACAGTTTCTATAAAAAGTTGAATCTATGTTGTTATAAAAGACAGAAAATACTTCTACATTACTCTTATTTACCTAGTGCCTAGATGAAAAAACATAGAGGTTGCCTTAAGCAAAGCTGTGTAGTCTCAAACTTCCAGATTATTCTACAAATTTTGCTTTATGGCTTACCCACACAGTTGTAGTCTCTGACTCATTATTTTTCTTCTCACTAGTCTTAAAACAACATGCGTTTCCTTCTTCAAGTCTATTTCCTAAAAAAAAAAAAATTATAGAAGGCAATACTAGTACTTTATTTTATTCTATGGAGATCCTCACGCTATTTCCTTGTTTAGTTCCTTGCATTCATCTGACTGTCCCTCCTCTCCATTCTCTATATCTACTTCAGGAAGTCTTAAACTATGAACTCAGTCTATATCCTCTCAGAAGTTTAATCATTTGACTACATAGGAAGCTGTTTTCCAACACTAACACTTTCCAACACTTTTCTTTCTTTCATTATTTTTCTTGACAGTTTATACATCAACTATGGAGTTCCATTTATTGGCAAATGCAATCTGCTTAATAATTTCCTATTAGAAATCTCTGGACCCTCCTGGTCTTTGCTAGAGTTGGCACTATTTGAAAGGACTGTCACAAAATAAAATATATGGTCAATAAGCAATTAGTCAAGCAATTTTGTCTCCGTGTTCTTCTTACTGCAGGTGATATTAGAAAGTCCAAAGTGTAGAGACTTTTGGCTGAATGAAGACTGCCACATTTTTGAATGGATAAGGCCAGTTCTATTGAAAAGCTCATGCATACAGGGAGTCCTAAGGACTGAACATAGGTGATCATCAAAAGTGGTCAGAAATAAGAAAAGACACTGGGTTAACACACGCTATCAAAGCAGCAGCATTCTAGAATGAGAAACAGGGAAGAGACTATGCCAACATCATCTAAAGCAGCATAGAAAGAAGGAAGAATATAGAAGTAAGGAATGAGGACTACTGAATAATATATAAGTTGTCTTGCTTAAAAGCATAGTTTCAAGAAGACTGTGCAAAGCATTATATTAATAAAATAATTATCATGACATTGACATAGTGTGATAACCCAATTTTGTAATCGAATTCAGTAAACATTTATCAAAAGCCTATTATGTATTATACATAGTATTAAATAATACATAAGGATTATACTATGTACTAAGGAAACAAATATGACATGATTCTTATCCTTACTATGCTTATTGTTTAATAAAATGAATCAGCAAGGCTGTGAAATTTTATTTAATTTTGGAAAACTATACCTTCTAAGTTAATGACATGGAATATAAATTAAGCTGGACAAGTCAAAGATGATTTGCAATTTTGATGACCTACCATAAATTGCAAAATTATTATGATAAAGAGTAAAATAATTGCACATGAATTCAAAACTTTAAAGTAATAAAATAAAAACAGATATATTATTAAAATATAGAAGCATGTAGTAATTGAAATATATAAAGCAAATGAAATTCTAAGTATAGAAGCATTTGAGGATATCAGAAAGAGAAATGATGACCAATGTGATAGATAAAATTAAACTTTTTTAATTCCTACCAATTCTTATATGTTAGATGCAACAAACTGAAAAATATTCGTCACGAATGTGATAGAAAAATGCTTTCTATTAATTAATTAGAAAGTTTAAAAAACATTGCAAAATTTATATTAATTTATCAATAGAAAAAGTGGCACGGATATTCAAAAGACAGTTCACTGGAGAGAATATGAAATCGCTGCTGAATATTTAAAATTTTAATCACATTATTCAAGAAAAGTCAATTTATTTATTTATTTTTATTTTTTTAATGTTTATTTATTTTTGAGACAGAGAGAGAGACAGAGCATGAATGAGGGAGGGGCAGAGAGAGAGAGGGAGACACAGAATCGGAAGCAGGCTCCAGGCTCTGAGCCATCAGCCCAGAGCCCGACGCGGGGCTCGAACTCACGGACTGCGAGATCGTGACCCGGGCTGAAATCGGACGCTTAACCGACCGAGCCACCCAGGCGCCCCAAGAAAAGTCAATTTAAATAATAATGATATTCATTAGCAATAGCTTCTATTGATTTATCAAAACTTAAAAAAAAAAGTGTGAGCCACTGATCAGGACATAAAAGAGAATCAATAGAAAAAATAAATTAAAATTAATAGACGAAAAGTAAACAATGAGAAACACCTTTTTAAGAAAACAAAAAGGAATCTGAAATAGAGCTTAAAGATACTTGCTTTGAAGTGCTTTATTTTTCTCAGACATCGTGGAAGGATGAGAAGTTCTGTATGTTGAGAGAGTGATCCATTGAAACATGGAGGTGAAATGAGAGAGCCTAAGTCATGTGTCTTGTTTTGGCTAAATGATATGCAAGACTGACAGCTAGAAATAAAGATTTTGAGAAATCAGAACAGGGAAAACACTCGGCAATTAATAAAAGAAGGCTGCCAAAGAGGAGAAAGAATGAAAGTTCTATCTGGTTTCTGTAAATTTATGGTGAGTCAAGTTTGTTAGCATGTAGGATCTTCTCCCCCCTCATCTCCAGCAGCCTCTCTGTCATCTGCTTTTAGATTGGATGCTTCAGTGATTAGAGATCAGTAGTATGCCAGGGGAGGGCATCAATAACATAACAGATCTCAGAGCCCCTGGATGGAAGGGTCCACTGAAATGAGGGGAATGCCAATATTTGAAGAAAAGGTATTGAGTCCCTAATGGTTCTGGGTGAAATGAAAATGAAATGATTTCTTTTTTTTTTTTTTTTTAACGTTCATTTATTATTGAGAGACAGAGTGTGAACAGGGGAGGGGCAGAGAGAGAGAGGGAGACACAGAATCTGAAGCAGGCTCCAGGCTCCGAACTGTCAGCACAGAGCCCGACGTGGGGCTTGAACTCACAAACCACAAGATCATGACCTGAGCTGAAGTCCGATGCTTAACCGACTGAGCCACCCAGGCACCCCTAAAATGAAATGATTTCTAAGGAGACTAGCATATGTTGGGAATACATGATTTGGGAATTCTGGAGGCTGAGGTGATGTCATGGTACCTTTAAATCACATCATTATGAGCTAGAATAGTTCTACTGCCTTCATTTTTTACAGATGAACTAACTAAAACTCAAACTCGTTTTTTGCTATGTTTCTTTGAGATCTGTGGGATGTTGAAGTTGAATATGCTTATATTTCCTATGTGTACTTACATAAAAATCAAAAGGTTTATGCTTATTACAAATATAGGGCAATGCTGAGGAACTGGTCAAGTACAAAAACTTAACGAGCTAAAAATCTAACCAGTATCCCATTTCTTCTGAGCCCTTTGGATGTGATATGTTTTCACAACTGCCACAAATAGTTCCAAGTACAAATACTTCCCTGGCCTGCCTCTTCCTCTTGCCTATTTCAATCACACATAGATTCATTCCTATCATTGAAATTTCCTAGATTTACTCAAGTCACTGGCCATGTTTTCCATTATCATTGGTTCACTTTTTTTTTTGAATGTTTTATTTATTTTTCAGAGAGAGAGAGAGAGAGAGAGAGAAAGAGAGAGAACGAATGGGGGAGGGGCAGAGAGAGAAGGAGACACAGAATCAGAAGCAGGCTTCAGGCTCAGAGCTGTCAGCACACAGCCTGACGCGGGGCTCAAACCCACGATCCACAAGATCATGACCTGAACTGAAGTCGGATGCCCAACCGACTGAGCCACCCAGGCGCCCCTGGTTCACTTTTTTCCTTTTTTAAGTTTGTTTATTTATTTATTAAGAGAGATAGAGAGAGAGCGGGAGAGGGATGGAGAGTGAGGGAGAGAGAGAATCCCAAGTAGGCTCCACACTGTCAGTGCAGAGCCCAATGTGGGGCTACATCCCATGAACCATGAGATCATGACCTGAGCCAAAAGCAAGAATCGGATGCTTAACAGACTGAGCCACCCAGTTACCCCCAACAGATTCACCTTTTAATCCACCTTTAACACTCTAAAGAATATCAACCCACTAACCAATGGATCCTAAATTTGCCCTTGATATGTACTGCTTGTGTGACCTTAGGAAAATCATTTCATCTTTCTGTACCTCGAATTTTTGGCCTGCAAAAATGAATATTATAAATATATTTTGGATAACATATATGAAGGTACTCAACATGTAGTAGAGGCTTGATAAATAGTAGTGTTCCTTCCTCTCCCTCTCACTAGATCTTCACTGCTTAGGATCTCCTAGATTTCCTCTTCTGATCACTCTTTTCCACCTCTTTCCTCAGTCCCACATATAGGAACCTCTCAAATCACAAATCTCCTTTCCTGGAAGACTCTTCAATTCCTATAAGTTTCCCTTGGATGGATCCCCACCAAAAACATTTTACCCTTATTTCTTCACCACCTTTCACCCTTTAGAATACCAGCTCTTTTTAAAAAAAGTTTCAAACTCCTAAAAAGTACCTTATTTCTTCTCAGTTCTAAGAGACTGTCAGTCTGCACTCACCATGTGAGACTTCCTTCCAGAGATGCTTCATCAGGGAGAGTGAGAACCTGTGGCTCTTTATGATGTTCTTTAGCTCCCAGGTGCCTAGGATTAGGGGTTAATGGAGGCGGAGGGAACACAAGTAGTCAATAATTTCACATGATGGCCTTTCAGTTTCTTGCTGTAAAATGGAGAAAAGCAACAAATAAACAGTTTGAATATGGATTACAATATAGCAAAGTGCATCTATAGAATAAAATTGAGCATTAATTTTTTTTTTTTTTTGAGAGAGACAGGCAGAGCATGAGCAGTGGAGGGGCAGCAAGAGAGAGGGAGACACAGAATCAGAAGCAGGCTCCAGGCTCTGAGCTGTCAGCACAGAGCCCAATGCAGGGCCTGAACTCACAAACTGCAAGATCATGACCTGAGCCAAAGTCAGACTCTCAACCTACTAAGCCACCCAGGCACCATTAAAATTGAGCATATAATTAACTTAATGTGCAGCTTTCAAGATTTGTAACTATTTATTTTTAAGGAAACAGCAATTTCTCTATAAGATGAAGAGATTTAAACACATACACACTCTACACCAGTGCTAATAGAAATGCAATGCTAACTTCATATGCAATTTAAAATTTTCTTTTCTTTTCTTTTCTTTAGAAAGAGAGAGAGCATGAACAAGCAGGTGTTAGGGAGAGATAATATCTTAAGCAGGCTCCACACTCAGTGCAGAGTCCAATGCAGGGCTCGATCCTGTGACTTTAGGATCATGACCTCAGCTGAAATCAAGAGTCAGACATGCAACTGACTGAGACATCCAGGGACCCTGCAATTTAAAATTTTCTAGTAGCTATATTGAAAAAATGTTTTATATAATATTCTTTTAATAACATATTTAATAGAATATATCCAAGATGTCATTTCAATCAATCAAAAATTATGAGACATTATGAGACTACTTTTTTTGTACCAAGTCTTCCAAGTTCAAGGGCAATGTTGATCAGATAGATACAAGCTGTGGTAGGCTAATATTAGCCTCCTATCTGCAAAGATATCCACATCCTAATCCTTGGAACCTATGAATGTTACCTTATAAGGCAAAAAGGACTTCCTAGATATGATTAAAGTAAAGATAATGAGATGGAGGTGTGATTAAATTGAAGATATTGAGATGGAGAGATTATCCTGCGTTATCAGAAGGGGTTTTAACTGTAATCATATTTATCCTATTTATTTTTATGAGGAAAGCAAAGGGAGATTTCACCACTGAGGAAGAAAGAGAATACGATGACAGAAGCAGTGATTGGGGTAATGTGGCCACATGCCAAGCAATGTCAACAGCTCACAGAAACTGAAAAAGGCCAAAATCAAATTGTTCCCTATGGCCTCCAGAGGGAATGTGGCCATGCAAATATCTTGATTCAGGCTCAGTGATACTTATTGTGGACTTCTGGCATCCAGAACTGGGAAGGAATACATTTCTGTTGCTTTAAAAGTTGGTGGTAATTTGCTGCAGCAGCTACAAGAAACTAATACATAAGTCATTTAGAGTAAAGTAATAACATTATATTCTCCCCTTTGTTGTCAACGTCCAAAGACCTTTGGTCCTATTCCCAGAAACTCCTCAACAAGTATCAGTGCTGAAAATGTCTTACTTTCATCTCACATGGTTTCAACTACTACCCATATGCTGAAAACTTCCAAATTTGTATTTCTGTCTTTCACCACTCTCCTGTACTCCAAAGCAATATTACCAAATATTTCGTGGGCATCACCAACTGTGTGTACCACAGTTATCAACAACTAGTGATGCCCAACCTGAACTCATCATTGTAACTAAAAACTATCTCTTTCCTAGATCCTCTGATCCTTTCCTAGATCAGCTAATGGACCGGTCTCCCATCTCTAGGGTAGCTTATATTTTATGCTGAATATTTATAACTAATTTTTCACTGATTGCTGGAACTTTCATTTTGCAATAAACTCTTTTAAGAACCAAAACATTTAAACTATAAGAAATAGATGTTTAATATAAAATCTACTACAAAAGGTTGCTCTGAGTTGCACAGAATATTTGTGACTTTAATCATCTACCACATGTGGGGCCATAATATCACAGACCACATGAAAACCAAATCTTAAGGGGAAACAGTAGCATTTAGTTTAGTTTAAAATTTTAAAAAGAAAACCATGCCAGTAGATCTTGATTTAATTAATATGCAAAGTGGGTTTATATATCACTCTGTGAAATGTAGCTTTTCATTTAGATTATATGACTATTCTAGGGGCGCCTGGGTGGCTCAGTCGATTAAGCGTCGGTCTTTGGCTCAGGTCATGATCTCACAGCTCGTGGGTTTGATCCCCACGTTGGGCTCTGTGCTAAACAGCTCAGAACCTGGAGCCTGCTTTGGATTCTGTGTCTCCCTCTCTCTCTGCCCCTAACCCACTCGCATTCTCTCTCTCTCAAAAATAAATAAACATTAAAAAAAATTTTTTTTAAAAGAGTCTATGACTATTCTAAATTAATTTCACTTTTTCACTCTCATTTTTTTTAATTTTAGAGAGAAAGAGAAAGAGAATACAAGTGGAGGAGAGGGGCAGAGGGAGAGAGAGAAAATCTTAAACAGGCTCCATGCTCAACGCCCCTCAATCTCAAGTTTTCTTAAGCACACACAACAATATAGTGACAACTATTCATAGGTTGGCTCTATTTTCCAAAGAAAAGCTTTGCAAAGGGTTAAATGATACATGGCTTAAATTGACTTTAAGTTACTTCAAATAGAAATTTTAATGCCAATAATAGTTATAGTTTTATTTAATCAATGGACTCTAAAACTTTTGGAAGGTAATTATTCTATGGTGAAACACCTGAGATTATTGTGACTAAAATTCTAAAATACTTAAAACTTCAACCTTGAAGGTTAAAATGATAAGCTTTAGGTGAATAAAAATATAAACATTTGTAGATCATAAAGCCAGTAAAGGTAATATTCTTTTTTGAATTAAGAAATGTATGGAGAGTGAATATATTTGGAATTTGTTGTATACACACAAACTTAATAATTATCTCCAACAATTTGTAGTATATTGCCAGTCTAACGTATCAAGCTGTAAACTACAGCAGCTGTACATACAAAAACACACTTACAAGGGGTGCCTGGGTGGCTCAGTCGGTTGAGCGTCCAACTTCGGCTCAGGTCATGATCTCGCAGCCCATGAGTTCGAGCCCCGCATCAGGCCCCGTGCTTACAGCTTGGAGCCTGGAGCCTGCTTCTGATTCTGTCTCCCTCTCTCTCTCTCTGCCCCTCCCCCGAGCATGGTCTGTCTCTTTCACTCTCAAAAATGAATAAATGTTAAAAAAAATTAAAAACAAAACAAAAACACACTTACAAAAGAGACTTTCACACTTTCTTTCTTCCCCACCATCGATAAATTTGTAGAAATGTTTTAGCCTTTAAAACAACCTTATAAAACAATCTAAGTGTCCTACAGTGGTATTGAACTATTTTGTAAAAGACTTTTCTAAATTTTGGTTTACTTTTTTTTTTCAAACTCTTTTGCTGGAAATCTTTTTTAAAAATGTCAAGTTTAGCACTTTCAGGAAATTGAAACAAAATTGGAGATAGAAAGAATAATTTTTTTTCTGACAGAAACAAACAAAAAACATCTAGAAAATCAGATGATGAGAGCTCAAAAAGGGTACATAACTTATTTTTGAAAATCTACACTTGAGCTGCAGAATAACTTGGGTTCTGAGAAAGACTTTAAAGGTTCTCCTTTTTTAATCTTAATAAATTAATATTCTGTGGTAGAATAGAAAGAAATTGAGACAGCTTTTGTTTACTGTAGCATCCAAGTTTGACAAGATATTGAAAAAAAATCATAGAGACATATTATTTGATGAATTTTGTTATACAAAAATACTTGTTGAAAAATGTTACTTTGAATAAAGGAAAAAAAACAGTCCTGGTAAAAATACTTTATTTTGAGAGAGAGAGGGAGAGAGAGAGAGAGAGAGAGAGAGAGAGAGAGAGAGAGAGAATTCATACACAAGTTGGGGAGGGGCAGAGAGAGGGAGAGAGAGAATCCCAAGCAGGCTCTGTGCTGTCAGAACAGAGCTCAATGCAGGGCTTTGTATCACACACCATGAGATCATGACCTGAGCCAAAATCAAGAATTGGAAGCTTAACTAACTGAGCCACCCAGATGACCTACTTGGGCTAAAATTTTTATGTGTTCCAATAAAAAACGTAAAATGAAGAATATTTTTTATTTAGCAGAATTAACTCTGAGTTTACAGGTACCTTAGGAAAATACAGATGATTTTTTCTCAGGTAAAAATATTTCTTGCCTACGGAACTTTAACAACAGAAGCAGCCCATTACTTCAAATTTATTAACCATAAAATACAATTCTGAGAAAGACTGCAAGCAATTTTATTTTAAAAAATTATCTGAACACATTAAAAAAATCATTCTATAATGACATAGTTTGAGACACAGATATGGCTAAGAAACTTATTAAAGTATATCAATATAAGCCAAAGACAGTAATTCTATTTATGTAATTTTTCAATATTTTGCTTTGTTTTGATATATACAGGTATGCATTTTTACTTGTACAAGTAATTTTATTTGTAAGAATAGTTTTGAATAAAAGTATGTATTCACTAATACAATAGCAACAAATTCATTAAGATATAAAAGTCAACATTATAAAAGTTTGATTATTTTAGAACCTTCTTTATTTTCGTAAGTTTTAGGATTTGGATAAAAAAAAAATTATGCAGTCTTCCTATTCAAAAGTGAAATCATAGGACCTGGCAGATCTTCCTTCTCTCTCACAGTCCTGACCTCGCATGCAATAGATTACCATATCCTACCAATTTTTCACATTTTCTGTCTTTTTTTTTATCCACACAATGATTTTATTTTTATTCAACTGTAAGCAAACAGCAGAATTAACACAACGTTCCACAACTCCAGATCAGGGTTTCTTATACAGACGGGGAGTGAACAGCTTAACAGGTGCAGACTTGAGGAATTCTGACAACCTCTCACCCAGTGCTGAAGCTCATTTGTATGGCCTTGCCTTAACCACAAAGCGATTCTCCCTATAGCTTTTTCCAATATTGCTCTTTAAAAGAGCCAGAGCGGGGCACTGACCCCTAGTAAGGAGTCCGAGGATGTATCACTTTGGGAGTCAGTGGCCACACCAGTCTCTGGCTATCCTGGTGAGGGACATAGCAGTGAAAACACTCCCAAAAGTGCCATCATGCATAATTCTGGACTCGGGCTCACAAAGGCAGAGGCAACAAATCTCGTTCTCTCTCTCTCTCTTTTAAACCTTTCTTAAGGATTCTTTGATGCTCTGCTCTGTTACTATAGACCTGGTCATTTTTTCTTCTTTAAATTCTGGATTGCTGTTCTTTTTTTTTTTTTAATTTTTTTAATGTTTTTTATTTATTTTTGAGACAGAGACAGAGCATGAGCGGGGAAGGGGCAGAGAGAGAGGGAGACACAGAATCTGAAGCAGGCTCCAGGCTCTGAGCTGTTAGCACAGAGCCCGACACAGGGCTCAAACTCACAAAACACAAGATCATGACCTGAGCCGAAGTAGGACACTTAACCGACTGGGCCATCCAGGTGCCCCTGGATTGCTATTCTTATATTCACAATTTGATGACCCCAACCTAGTACCAAAATATTCCCCAAAATACAGTTCAAATTTGTTCAAAACATAAACCTGGGTGTGAACCTCTAGAATTATAATGGTTAGGTAGAAGGAAAATTCACTCTAAACCACTACCTGATGGCTCAGGCCTCACCTGTGAGAATGGGAAGCTGGGAAGCAGAGAAATCTACATGCATCACTGAACTTGAGAACACTGCTCAACACCTCAGGGACGACTTCTGTCTCCTAGCATGCCTCTGCTTCCTAGATAGCCGCTCATAGAGTTTGGGCACACAGTCATCTCATTCACCCTGGTAGCACGTGCAAGTCACCAGGTGCCCGAGCTCATACTTTGAATTTGCCATGGTGGTCTCCAGATCAGTTGCTGAGAATGGGCTCATCATCCTTCTGTGACCCATTCTGCTGGTAAACCAGCCAGATATAGCAATTGAAGGCTGTGCCATTGGGAGGCGCAGAGTCGACATAATCAGAGAGGACTATGCCACTGCTGATGTCATTGCCCCTCACTCTGACCACCAGAAAATGGTGCCATTCCCTGTACTTGGGGTCCTTCCATCTGGGAGCATCTGGATCTGTCATGACCAAGGTGTAAGGTTTATGTGGCTCAAGACCACCCCATGAAGTCCTGGTGGGTCTGTTCTTATCCTGGGTGGGTGTCAGCAATCTTGCCAGCTGTCAACCTCCACCCTGGCATATTTGACCTGCAGCAGTTGCTGTGGCTGCTCATCCACTTCTATAAGCTCAGTCCTGGACCATTTGCTGAGGTCTATGGGCATCACGGGGCCGGGTTGGGCAGACAGCTGGGAAGAGTCTTGGGAGGCAAGGTACCAGCCTGCAGCACCGACTCCGAGTGGTCCACAAAGTGTTTCAATACATTTTCTTATTTTCACTTCATTGGCTTAATTTAAGTCCTCATTGTGTCTTACAAACCTATGTGGTAACTTCCTACTGGATTCATGTCTTTGCCTCTACACACTTTCTATTAATTAGGAATTAACAGGAATTTTCAAAACTGAAAATTCTTATAGGAATTCATTTGAAAATTCTTAGCAGGAATTTTCAAAACTGAAAATCAATTTTGTTATTCAAATGCTACAATCACATCAGGGATACTATATTTGCCATAGTCTAAATGCCAAAGTCCTTCGATGAAATTATAGAGTATTCTATGATTTAGTTTCTGCCTTTGTTTTCATCATTTATGTAGTCCCACCTCATTCAACTCAAGCTATATGCTAACTTCTCTGCCATTGCTCCTGATTTTTTTCTCCCTCCTGAAGTAAACAATTGTCTTTTAAGTGCCTAAAAATCCCTTGGTAGGCCTGAACCTAGTTCAGATGATTTTTCCTCTGTAAAGCCTTCCCTGTCCATGTTGCAAATTTGAAATTACACTTTTATTTGTCCAACACTATACATGTTGAGTGTGTGTGTGTGCATGTGCATGTGCGTGTAGTAGCACTTATCATACTAGATTTTAAACACTATTTTTAAGTCTGCCAAGCTGTAACATTTAGTTTTTAATTGGCAATGTCAATGAAAAACAGATACTCAGATATCTTTGTTTCTTCAGTGGATGGATGGATAAATGAATGATTACACTGTTCACAGCCTATTTAAGCTCATTCATATTTTAGCATGGTATGTGTTTTTTATGGATATACAAAAACACATAAAACCATTGCGAAACTCAGAAAAGATAGAATGCACCAACTAAAATGATAAAGAATGATAAAATATTCAGATATATTTATTTGCCCAGATGTGTGTGTGTGTTTTTCTTGCTTTTGCTTCTTAGATATGAAAGTTAGCTCTCAACAATATTGATGATTCAATCTGTCAAGAACACTTGTGCTTGTGTATTTAATGAAAGAATTTCTGGATTCTTTAATAATCTAATTTTCTTTTTCTTTTCTTTTTTGAGAGAAAGAGAGTGCTTGCATGTGGGTGGGAGAGGAGCAGAGGGAGAGGGAGAGAAAAGCTTAAGGAGGCTCCACACCCAGCACAGAGCCTGACATGGGGTTCTATCTCATGACTGTGAGACCATGACTTGAGCAAATCAAGAGTAAGATGCTTAGCTGACTAAGCCACCCAGTCATCTCTAATAATCTAATTTTCTAGTTTAATAATCTAATAATCTAATTTTCCATTAGATTATCATTGTCCAGCATATGTGACACAAAGGGCATAAAGTTTTGCATATCAAAACTAATTTTTATATTATATTACAATGTATTTTGTGTCATTCTTTTATAAGAACTCTAGCAAATGTAATCTCTTTGCCACTTTCTATAACTGACATAACTTCATCACTTATAACACAATGTGGGAAGTTAAATTTGCACATAAATAAAGCATCAATTTATTTGTGATTGCCCAAAGCCTCTTCTGTGATTTCAACTTGGACATGAAACAGAAGAAGCACCTAATAATTTCTTTTACTTGAGTTAAACATTTACATTTTCTAATTTATATTTCTGTATCGTTTATTTGTCTAAGACAGCAATTTAGAAATTTTGACAGGTACAAGTATAGAAAAGATAAAAAATACTCAAAATTATGTTTGGCATTTGATTGTGTATTAATTCTGAATTCTGCCTTCTAACCCCATAAATAGTAGGTTCATATTTGTACATGTTTGTGAGTGTGGAAGTTCTGAAATGTTCCATGGACTCCATTAAATTTTGTAATAATCATAACGATGTAAATAGGTGATGATGAAGATGAAAATAATGATAATTCTTTGCATTTTGTTACAAACAACACTATTTCAGAGTCAGGTGTTATTACACTCACATCATTAACCAAAGAAGTAAATTTAGGAGAAGTGACTTGACCAAATACACTCTACCTGGAAGAGGCAGATCACACACAGGGGTCAAATTTTTTTTAAAGGTTATTTATTTATTTTGAGAGAGGCAGAAATAGTGTGGGTCAGGGCCGGGGGTGGGGGGCAAAGAGAGAAAGAGAGAGAGAGAATCCCAAGCAGGCTCTGCACGGTGGCAGAGCCCGAAACAGGGCTCGAACTACAAAACTATGAGATCATGACCTGAGCTGAAACCAAGAGGCAGACACTTAACCGACTGAGTCATCCAGGTACACAGGGATCAAATTTAATGTTCTTTCCACTACATAATGGATATGTTTAATGAGACTGTTTCATTACATTTCAACCTTACAAAAATGAAGTTTTAATTTCCTAAATTTAAAAACACATGCTACATTGCAAGGTACTTGGGCAACTTTTGCCAATTTGGGATTTTTAGAACTATGAAAATGAAGTTCTTTCCAAACAGCATGAGACTATGACCAGCATGCAGTTGAGAGAGCAGGGATCCAGGAACTATAAACATACAGAGAAAGTTATTTAAAAAAATAATTACCTTATTAGTTGCCTTACAAAATAAACACTTAAGTTGAAAAGCTCTGCACCAAACTAAGATCAGGCCAGTCTGTTTGTACCAGAGAGAAAGAAATATAGAAGTAGTGCAGAATATGAATACCATTTTGAATATTAAGAATCTATAGCAGGGGCACCTGTCTGGCTCCCTCAGTTCAGCGTCCGACTTCCACTCAGGTCATGATCTCGCGGTTCGTGAGTTTGAGCCCTGCATAGGGCTCTGTGCTGACAGCTCAGAGCCTGGAGCCTGCTTCGGATTCTGTGTCTCCCCATCTTTCGGCCCCTCCCCTGCTCATGCTCTGTCTCTCTCTCTCTGTCTCTCAATAATAAATAAATGTTAAAAAAATGTTTAAGAATCTATAGCAAAAAATAATCTCTACATTGATATTCCCTCATTTCTGTTTCTCAGTGAGTCATAATATAATTTGTTAAAAGCTATTTTTTTTCTGTTTGTCCTCAAAAGCTTGATTGAGAAATTCGATTTTGTGATTGGGTGCAATCCCCAACCCGCTACTACTGACATCAAAGCAGAGAGATACTCTGCCTAAATCATGGGCTCCATTTCACTGCATAAACAGCCAACAGTTTTTCAGTAGAGAAACCAATAAAGATCATACAGTTAAATAATAGCTATCCACCTGCCAGGTTACTGTGATTTTTGGCATCCTTGGCATACAGGCTTAATTTGGCCAAACACTATTTCAGTTGCTGCCATATCATTCCCAGAGGTACTCTTTGGCTTCTAAATTGATCTGACATCTGCAGTGTTTCCAGGAATGAGGTTTAAAAACATAACAGCGATTCTGTGGATAGGTATATAAAGATCTTAGAATTCAAATACACATTTTTTTTCATTTAGGAGTTATAATATATCCCCTATCTATGAAAAACTTTCATATTCGCTCTTCATAAGCTTTAAAGCAAAGTATAAATATATGATGAAAGTTCAAAACACTACAGCCATGAGGTAAAGTTTTATGGAGCTAAAAACAGGATTTTTTAAAGAACAGCTGTTAAAAACTATCCCTCTACATTGTGGTTAATTATAAATTTCACAGGCTTATTCCTCTCAATTTAATCTCCCTAATCTTTCTTGATTTAACTTTGAACGTCTGGTTTTACATCACTTTCCTTAACTAGAACCAGGATATTCATGTTTATGTTATCCCATCTTTTATAGACTTTGTAAAGAACAAGTTTGATAATTACACTTTTTAGAAATCTGACTACATTCTGCTCAAAATTTCCCAATATTATTCTTCTACATCTGAAACTATTTTTAATTGTCCATTTTTTCTTTTTAATTTTTGTTACTGTTATTTTATGGATTTATTTATTTTAAATTTATTTATTTAAATTCAAGTTAGCTAACATACAGTGTAGTATTGGTTTTAGGAGTAGAACCCAGTGATTCATCACCTACATATAGCATCCAGTGCTCAACCCAACAAGTGCCCTCCTTACCCATTTAGCCCAACCCCCAACCCACCTCCCCTCCATCAACCCTCAGCTTGTTCCCTGTTTTTAGGAGTCTCTTATGGTTTGCCTCCCTTTCTGTTTTTATCTTATTTTTCCTTCCCTTCCTTATGTTCATCTGTTGTGTTTCTTAAATTCCACATATGAATGAAATCATACAATAATATCTGTCTTCTTCTGGCTGACTTATTTTGCTCAGCATAATACCCTCTAGTTCCAGCCACATTGTTGCAAATGGCAAGATTCCATTTTTTTTTTCATCGCTGAGTAATATTCTGTTTATCTATTCATCCATTGAAGGATATTTGGGGGCTCTTTCCATAATTTGGCTATTGTTGATAGCACTGCTATGAATATCGGGGTGCATATGACCCTTTGAATCAGCATTTTTATATCCTTTGGATAAATTCCTGTTAGTGCAATTGTTGGGTTGCAGGGTAGTTCTATTTTAAAATTTTTGAGGAACGTCCATACTGTTTTCCAGAATGGCTGTACCAGTTTGCATTCCCACCAACAATGCAAAAGGGTTCTCCTTTTCTGCATCCTTACTAACATCTGTTAGTAGTAACAAGTTGTTTCCTGACTTGTTAATTTTATCCATTCTGACAGGTGTGAGTTGGCACCGATTGTGCTTTTAATTTGTATTTCCTTGATGATGAGTGATACTGAGCATCTTTTCACGTGTCTGTTAGTCCATGTAGATGTCTTCTTTTGGAAAACTGTCTATTCATGTCTTCTGCCCATTTCTTCACTAGATTATTTGTTTTTTGGGTGTTGAGTTTTGATAAATTTTGTACAGATTTTGGATACTAACCCTTATCTAATATGTCATTTGCAAATATCTTCAACCATTCCATCAGTTGCCTTTTAGTTTTGTTGATTGTTTCCTTTGCTGTGCAGAAGCTTTTTATCTTGATGAGGTCCCGATAGTTCATTTTTGCCTTTGTTTCCCTTGCCTCCAGAGACATGTCAAGTAAGATGTTGCTGCAGCTGAGGCTAAAGAGTTTGTTGCCTGTTTTCTCCTGTACGATTTTGATGGTATTCTGTCTTACATTTAGGTCTTTCATCCATTTTGAATTTATTTTTGTATATGGTGTATGTGTATGGTTTCTTTTTTTTAAATTTTGTAATGTTTATTTATTTATTTTTTTATTATTTTTTTTTTTTAAAGTTTATTTATTTTTGGGACAGAGAGAGACAGAGCATGAACGGGGGAGGGGCAGAGAGAGAGGGAGACACAGAATAGGAAACAGGCTCCAGGCTCTGAGCCATCAGCCCAGAGCCCGACGCGGGGCTCAAACTCACGGACCGCGAGATCGTGACCTGGCTGAAGTCGGACGCTTAACCGACTGCGCCACCCAGGCGCCCCAGTAATGTTTATTTATTTTTGAGAGAGAACTAGAGAGAGACAGAGACAGAGAGAAAAAGGAAACACAGAATGTGAAGCAGGCTCCAGGCTCTGTGCTGTCAGCACAGAGCCCAACGCAGGGTTCAAACCCACAAACCACGAGATCATGACCTAAGCTGAAGACCATGGTTAAGATCATGGCACTTAACCAACTGAGCCACCCAGGTGCTCCAGAAAGTGGAATTCCTAAATTTACTTAACTGCTGTTAACTAAATTTTCTCTTTAGCATATTTTTGTCTCTTCTCTCAATGTAGCCATTTTTAATTCCTATAAAATTCTCAAAAACAAATATATCTTTCTTACTCACCGAGGCTTTTTTTTAAACAACTTAAAAAAAGATATTACCCTATCGTTACCTTAATTCTCTTCTAAGTGGGACACTGTCTTGATTTAGATTAGCAGTTCCAAAGGTCACTATGTCAAAAGCAGGGGGGTTGGGAGGGCAGGAAACACCTTCCAGAGCCAACTAACTTTAGGATTCATTTGATCAAATATAATTAAATAAGATTCCTTATTGTAAAACTTATAGAGTAATGGACTAATTTTTTTTTATAAATCTCTAATGGAATCTTCCAAACTAATTTGTCCAAAGAATCTTTTTTGTCTAAGAATCCTATAGATTAAAATTTATCCAAACCAGTTTAAAGGGAAATGTGGGTTGAATGTCAAGCACTTCAATATCATTTTGTACATAAACTATCTCTGTCTCTTTGTCTTTCTCTCTGTCATGTGTTCTTACCCTCCCTGGATACATACCCAGTATGTTCCAATTACTCTTCTAGGGGTTGGAGATAAAGTGATAGAAGTAGAGAAAGGTCACAGTTCAAAATGGAAGACAGAAATTAAATATACAAGAAAGATAAATTCAGGCGGTGATGACTACTACATACAAAATAAAACAGTGGATGAAACAGAGGAACTGAGGTAGTTCTTTAGATTGATTTTCAGGGAAGGTCTCTGAGAAGATGACATTTCAGCTGAGAACTGAATGAAAACAGGAAGCCAAGCATGAAAAATTAGAGGGCAGAGAGCTCCAAGCAAAGGGAAATGCAAATGCAAAGCATCAAGGGAGAAGCAGATGCAAACTTCAAGAGTGGGAATAAGTTGGTGTTTCCCAGGAACTTACAGATCCTAGTGTGGTTAGAGCAATGTCAATCAGGTAAAGAGAGAGAGATAAACAGAAAGACTGGAGAGAGAGGCAGTGATCATATCATATAGAGACTTGTATGGAGCTTGGATTTTATTCTAAGTGCAGTGAGGAGCTATTGGAGGATTTTGAGCAGAAGGGTGCCATGAATTTTAAAAGATCACACTGTCTGCTGTGTGGAGAATGGCTAATTAGGGAGCAAAAGTAGAACCAGACAAACCATTAAATAGACTATTGCATTAGCCCAGATGAGTGAAGATTTCTTGGAGTAGGGTAGTAGCAATGCAAATGAGATGTATTTTGGAAAGAAACAACAGGATTTTGCTGATGAGTATGGTATGGGAGCCGAGAAAAAGACAATTAATGATAATTCCTAGGTTGGTCTAATCAACAGAGTGGATGTGATGCTATTTATTGATATGAGAAAGACTGGAGGAGGAGGATGGGAGGAAAACAGGTAGATGAGAGGAAATTATGTTTTGAGACCTAAGTGGAGAAATCAGAAAAACATTCATTTATATAAATTTGAAGACAAGATGAGAGATAAAGACTGTTTGCTAGACATTAACAGTAGAAGCTATGGGACTGGTTAGATCACCTAGAGGGGCAAAGTTGATAAGAAAGAAGGGTTGTCTTAGGACCAAACCCTGGCAGATACATACATTTTGACATTTTTAAGTCTATATATTATAAGGTTTTAAATTACCTTGTGTCTTGAGAAGTAAGCATATTCAGGATGCTTCAGTATCTTCTGAGAATTTACAGATCACAGTTCTGGGGGAAAACCAAAGAACAAAACTATCAGATGAGACCAGATCAGATTTTGCAATCATCTTCTTAAAGGGGATACCTCTGTGAAGGCAAAAATCTGAAGTTATATTACTCAGAAGAAGTATAGCTGGCGTGTTTTCCAACCCCTTCTCATTTTTCTATAAAGAATTACCATTTAATTTCTGATATATTAGGGCATAACACTTGATTTTCTGAGAGCAAAACTGAAACACCATTAACACTGATCCAGACAAGGAAATTAAGGAAAGTTATTCAGGTAGTGCACTAAGCAAACCGTTACGTTAAGAGATCTATTAGAATAGATGCTTCATTGTCTTGGGTATTTAGGGACTTCTTTAAAAATGCTGCTACTATGCAGCATATGCAATGCAGATAATAATTGATACATTCCAATCAGAGAATTCGTTTCAGCAGTTAAAACAATTTACTAGAAACCCAGTAAATTCACAATAATGAAATTCACCAGATATAGATATTTGTATCTATATATTTGTCTATCTATCACTTAGTGTATGGATATGTTACTCACAATCGATTATACTGTCTCCAAATTTGATATTTACACAGCTTAAACATCTCCAAATGTTTTCTTTTTCATTTCTGAAAAAAACATCCTACTAGTGTCATTACATTGTTCCCAAGACAACTGAAAAAACAAGCATAATGAAGTGATTCTATTTAAATATCTGCCTAAATTAGAATAGCTCTTGGGAAAACTGAAGATTTTGTCGTAAGTAAAAAAAGACCATAAATATTTAGTGAGTCACTAAGAAATTAATTACTAGATACATAACAGTATACATTGTGGTGCTATATGTGTATCATACTAATATGCCTTTACTAGAAAATAACTAGTGGGTTGGGTTTTCAGCAGTTCCCATCTTATATGTGTAATCACATTTTGGTTTGCATACTATAGATGATAATAGAGTGTACAGCCATAGCTGTGGGGATTTACAAATGAAGATTGGATTTCTGGAAACAAGGAGTGTTTATAAATTATAGCAGACTCTGATTAACACTCTAAATCTGCTTTAGATTAGGTAACTTCAGTTGTGATCATTCTTTTGAACAATGACCTAACATAGTAGTGGTGACAAGTAGGGTAGTAGAGAAAAAAGTAATAAAAATGAGATTGAAAAGACCTGAATCACTGCAGCAGGTTTATGAAAAGGGGATCAAGTATCATCAATAACTGATCAAACTTGGTCTAAAGACATAGTTCATTTGAAAGTCAATTTCTGCGGTAAAAAGATTTTTCTGCACAGAGAGTTATAAAGAAAATTAAAAAAAAATAACTTTTGTTTAATTTTATCAACATTTTCAAATAACACACCATTGCATCATCTCCACCATTTCACTGTTTCCACTTTTTCCTGGATGAAATGCGTAATTATTCACTATTAGTTATTTTTGATAGCACAATTATATTAAAAACTCTTGAGAGCTATATTATGCCATTATTACTTACAAAGAAAACATAAACTTAATCTATGTAGGGCACTTTTCGTGTTGAGCACTGGGTGTTATATGTAAGTGATGGATCACTAAATTCTGTTCCTGAAAACAATATTATGCTATATGTTAACTAACTAAAATTTAAATAAAAACTTGAAATGTAAAGAAAAAAATATAACCCTTGTGCTTATGCTTTTCAATCCTACCTACACTCATTTTAGTGTTCATAAATCAAATCAGATTAACATATTTTGAATATTTTATTAGGCATAGCACCATCTTAGGCTATTTGGCATTGTGAGGAATAATAAACAATGGTCGTGTCCTCAAGCAGCTTGAAACTGGTTTGGAAAAAAAAAATTAAAATTATGTGGAAATGCAATTCCAACAGAACAAGAATCATATTGCAGTTTAAATAAATATTTGTTTAAATGTTTATTTTGAGAGACAGGGAGAGAGAAAATCTCAAACAGGCTTCGCACTCAGCACAGAGCCTGATGTAGGACTCAATCCTACGAACCTGAGATCATGACCTGAGCCTATATCAAGAGGTGGACATCCAACTGACTGAGCCATCCAAGTGTCCTTAAATAATTATTTTTAAAGATAAATAATCATTGATACAATATACAAACCACAGAAAGGCTCAGAGTGATGTCACCAAGATAGTGTATTAGGAAGTTTCAGTACTCAACCCCCTACAGAAACACTGATTTGAAAAGTTACCCACAGACAAGAATAACTTTATGGAAGTATAAGAGTCCAGTTGAGAGAGTCAAGCACTTCAGTCGAGCAAAACATCCAAGGATAGATGCGGGGAGAAGGTAAAAAAAAAAGTTTCATTTTATCTGTTACCCCTCCCTGAATGTAGGGCAGCTAAATAGCAAGAGAGACCCTCTTGACCAGTGATTTCTCCCACAGGGGGAAGTGAATGTTATGTGAGTACCTGGCTTCCCTGGCCTTGTGGGCCACTGGGCAGAAGATACAATTATATTAGATAGCATAGTTCCTATAAGTAATAATACTGTATTTAATACTTAAAAGAGGGTAGAAGTTATGTTGCATTCTTATTGCACATGCACACACCAATTCTGTCTTTCCCACCCAGGACACAGAGGGAAACAGAATGCCTCCATTGTTTGGGGCAGCATGCAAAAGGGGGAGGAAAGGCAAGAACACTCCCAAACTCATTTTATAAGACCAGCATTATCCTGATACCAAAGCCCTTCAAGGGAAAGCAAAGCAAAGCAAAGCAAAGCAAAGCAAAGAAAAACAAAGAAAAGAAAAGGAAAACAAAAGAAAAGAGAAAAAGAATATTACAAGCAGTATTACTGATATATATCTAAAAATCCTCAAAAAATGCTAGCAAATTGAAATCAACAGCACATTAAAAAGATCATAAATCTTGATCAAGTAAGATTTCTCCCTAAGAAACAAGGATGGTTCATCATTTCTAAATCAATAAATGTGGTACATTACATTAACAAAATGAAGGATAAAAGTCATACAGTTGTCTCAATAGATGCAGAGCATTTGACAAAATTCAACATTTGTTATTGGTAAACTTTCAACAAGTTTGAGATAGAAGGAATATAACTCACATAATAAAGGCCATATATGACAAGCCCACAGCTAACATCATACTCAACGGGAAAAAGTAGAATGCTTTCTCCCTAAGATCATGAAAGAGATAAGGATGACCACTCTTGCTGCTCTTATTCAGCATAGTACTCAAAGTTCTAGCCAGAGCAATTAGACAAGAAAAAGTAACCAAAGCCATCTAAATTAGATACTAAGATGCAAAATTATCTGTTTTTGCAGAGGACATGATTTTATATATAGCAAACCCCAAAGACTCCTCTAGAAAACTGTTAGAACTAATAAACAAGTTCCATAAATTTGCAGGATACAAAATTAACACACAAATGTCAGTCACATTTCTATGCCTTAACAACAAATGTTCAATAAAGAAATTAAGATAACAACCGCATTTATAATAGTATCAAAAGAATAAAAATATTTAAGAATAAATTTATTTTTGCTTTTAATTCCCTTGCCTTTGGAGATGTGTCAAGTAAGAAATTGCTGTGGCTGAGGTCAGAGAGGTTTTTTACTCTTTCTCCTTTAGGGTTTTGATGGTTTCCTGTCTCACATTCAGGTCCTTCATCCATTTTGAGTTTATTTTTGTGAATGGTGTAAGAAAATGGTCTAGTTTTATTCTTCTGCATGTTGCTGTCCAGTTCTCCCAGCACCATTTGTTAAATAGACTGTCTTTTTTCCATTGGATATTCTTTTCTGCTTTGTCAACTCTGTGTTGTATGGAAACCAATTTGACAATAAATTTCATATTTAAAAAAAAGAATAAATTTAACTGAGGAAGTGAGATATCTGTACATTGAAAACTATGAACTATTGATGAAGGAATTTGAAGAAGACACAAATAATGGAAAGCTATCTCATGTTCATGGATTGAAAAATTAATATTGCTACAATGTCTATACTATCCAAAGTGATCTACAGATTATTCAGTCCCTATCAAAATTCCAAAGACACTTTTCAGAGAAATAGAAAAAAAATCTTAAAATTCGGAACCACAAAGACCCTGAATAGCCAAAGCAATCTTAAGAAAGGACACAGCTAGATACATCACATTTCTTGACTTCAAATTATATTACAAACCTTATGAAGCCAAACAGTATTGCATTGGTATAAAAACAGACATATAGATCTATGGATCAAAATAGAGACCTCAGGAATAAAATGAACATACATAGCTAATTGATCTTTCACAAGGGCTCCATGAATACAAAATGGGAAAGTACTGTCTCTTCAATAAATGGTATTGGGAAAGCTGGACATCTATATGCAAAAGAATGAAAGTGGACCCATATCTTACCATAGACAGAAATCAACTCCAATGGATTAAAGATTTAAATGTAAGAGCTGAAACAGTAGAACCTTGAGAAGAAAACACAGAGAAACAGCTCCTTGACACTGGTCTTGGCAGTATTTTTTTTGGACATAACACTAAATCACGTCAATATAATAAAAAATAAAGTGGGATTACACCAAAGTAAAAAATTTCTTCACAGCAAAGGAAACTACCAACAAAAGAAGAGGCAACCTACAGAATATAGGAAAACATATTTGTAAGCCATATTATCTAATAAGAGGTTACTATAAAAATATATAACAAAATCATACAATTCTGGTGTGGGAATGTAAACTGTTAAATCAATTATAGGAAAATAGTACGGAAGTTTATAAATATAAGTAGTTCATTTTGAAAGTAGAACTATCACATGATCCAACAATTCCACTTCTGAGTATTTATCTAAAAGAATTGAAATCAAAATGTTGAAGAGATCCTTGATCTTAGGAGAATCTTAAGAGCACTCTTATGTTCACTGCAGCATTTTCACAAGAGCCAAGATATGGAAACAACTTAAGTGTCCGTCTAGGATGAAGAGATAAAAATGTAATCTTTAACGCATCTTTATATGGATATATATATATTTTTTAAGATATATATATATTATTTATATATTATATTTATACAGATACATATTTATTTAAGGTATATATTCATATTTACATGGACACAGATTTAAATTTATATTTATATATTTATATGGATATATATTTATATGGAATATTTTTCATCCTTATAAAAGGAAATCTGCCATTTATGACAACATGGATGGACCTGGAGGACATCATGCTAAGTGAAATAAGCCAGACACAAAAAGACAAGTACTGCATGATATCACTTATATGTGAAATCTAAAGTAGTCAAACTCAGAAACTGAGAGTACAATGTGGTTACCAGGGGCCACAGCGGGAGAAAATGAGGCAATGATCAAAGGTATCAATGTTTTAGTTATTCAAGATAAATAAATTCTTGGAATCTATTGTATGGCATAGTGCCTAAAACTGACAACATTGTATTTTTTATTGAAAAGAGGGTAGAAGTTAGGTTGTGTTCTTACCACATACATACACATATATGCGCAAATAATAAAAATAATAAAAGTGATGGGAGGAAAATTTGGGAGGCAATGGATATGTCCATGGCCTTGATGGTGGTGATAGTTTCATGGGTGTACATTTATGCCTAAACACATCGAATTATATACATTAAATATGAATATCTTTCTACACATCAATTATACCTTAATAAAATAAAAAAAAAATGAAAATCTTGACATATTTCACTCAGACAAAAATATTTAAGGAGAAACATGAAAGGATTCTCTGTTCACTTCTAGAGCTGTCAAAAGTCCTAGGACTTTTGTTGTCTGTGTTTCTGGCTTTCTTTCTTTATGAGGCATGATAGTGGAATAGATGGAGAAAAAGGAAATCCTACCCAAGAAAAAGGTTTCAACAAATACATCTCTAATTCAAGTGACAGAAACATCAAATCAATTAAATTCAACACCTATGCATTTTGTGTCCAATATATGCAAGGTACAAAGCTAGGTATTTTTTAAAATAAGGTTCTAAATACATTTTCTTATTTTACTAACTCACAGGGTCAAGCAAATATAGACTGATGGAACTGTGAAAAATAGTAGTTGGCCAGACTGACTTAATCCAGAAAGGTCATTTTTTTGTTACTCCCTGTGAAAATGTTCAGGCTATTTTGCATACCAAACAGCTCTGAATTGGAAAGACTTATTAATCCATGGAAACAGGGTTAAAATGTGAACATATTACAAATTACAATTGAAGTTCACCATCATTTTCTATGAAGGCATATAGACAGAGCATCTGTCAAATTGAGCACTGATTTGAAGGCTTAAGACTTTTTTATTGAAAGAAAAACAATAAAAGTATGCGAATATTTAAATTTATGTAAAAAGAGCCATAATCTCCCTCTCTTAACTCTTTTTACACTTTCCATACTAAACATAAATGAATGTTTCATCTTAGTAGTAGAAATAATAGTGTATATGCTGTTAACAATATTTCTATGTCTTCAATATCTACCCATAATCTGCTCTGTCCAAAATGGTAGCAACATTCCATATGTGGCTATTGAGTTTGGAAAAGTAGTTAGCCCAAATAGAAATATTTTGTAAATATAAAATTTGCAAAAGATTTCAAAGACTTGGTAGCAAACAAAGAATGGAAGAACTCTCATTGATAAGTCTTTTATATTAATTACAGGTTGAAATAATAATATTCTGGATATTTTAGTTAAATGTATCATTAAGATTAATTTTACCTCTTTCTTTTTACTTTTATAATGTGGCTACTAGAAAAAATAAAAATACATATGTGGTTCACATATGTAGTGGACTATATTTAAACAGTGCTGGGCTATATAATACCTGTGTTTTACTTTTAATGCACAAAAAATATTCCTACATATTAATGTGTGGCAGTATTATGTACTTAATCATTCTAAAATTAAAATTCTGGTGACTTTCATCAAGTTTTCCCAATTCTGTATAATGCCATGACACAGAGCTTGTGTTTGTAAGCTTCTATTTCTATTAAATTATTTAATGAGAATAAAATGGTAGGAATATATTCAGCTAAAGGCCATTAATATAGGTCTTATTACATGCAAGTATACTGAATTTTATGAGGTTATTATATACATTTGTAGTGTTAACAGTAATAAATTAGTACACCAGGTTTACTAAAACCATTCTAGAATTAGCTATTCACTTAAAAATATTGCTACTTTAATGAATATAAAATACTCTCAGGTTAATTTACATTTTTAGTTTTTACAGATGAATATTATACATTTATATTTATTAGTTAATGCCTTTTATTCAAATTGTCTTTCCTATTTTTTGCCTATTTGTTTAAATTTTTATAAGCTTTTTATAAATCTGAAGGAAATGTTTCCATTTAAGTACAAGTAGTGAGTGTATGGATGAGATTTGACAATGACTGAATGCCAACTCTAGTCCTACTACTGTTTAGTAATTTTATGTATTTACTTTGCATTTAATCTTCATGCTTATCTTAGACACAGGTATTATTAATTCCATTCAAGCAACTGAAACAAAGAAGTTTCAGGGCGCCTACATGGCTCAGTCAGTTAAGCGTCCAACTTTGGCTCAGGTCATGATCTCATGGTTCGTGGGTTTGATCCCCACATCGGGTTCTGTGCTACAGCTCAGAGTCTGGAGCCTGCTTCGGATTCTGTGTCTCCCTCTCTCTGCCCCTGCCCCGCTCACATTCTCTCTCTCAAAGATGAAAAAGAAAGAAAGAAAGAAAAAAGAAAGAAAGGAAGAAAGAAATTTCATAAATTTACTGAGAGTGACAAATCTGTTACAAGAAAAGCCTAAACAGATCTTCAAAGCCTGTATTCCTTCTACCATATAACTTTATCCCTGTACAGTAAGTAATTGTTTGTGAACATTTGATGTAACTATTTTCTCCTTTTTTTGCTGCTATTTAAATATCCATTTTGTTATTTAAAAATAACATAGGCAAACAAATAAAAACCCTCTCTTGTACTTGTGGCTATAAGTCTAATGTGTTAAAAAGTTTTGGGAAAAATCTTCAAAAAGCAGAAAATAGAGGTAAAAAAGCTAGATTTTGGAAAATTATTTTGAGAGAAAATGAGTTACTATTAAATTTGGACAAAATTCTGTTAGGTGGACATTTTTTGAAAGACTATATTGCATTCCTTCAGCAAATATTTACTGAATATATAAATAAAGTAGGTGCTGGAGAGATGAAGAGAGTGCCTTCTTACCCAGGGACTTAATCAAGTGACAAATAACTATTAGAGCAAAACAAGTGTTGCCTAAATGTCATAGGATTCACACACGTGCACGCACACGTGCACACACACACACACACACACACACACGACATATAAGCTCTGTATATGAGAAGGAATTTACTTAGAAACCAAGGTAGAAAAGGATATTCCAGGTAGTGGGACTACATGAACAAACATATAAAGGACTAGACATATTTGCAAAATGCTGAAAATCTCAGTTTTTACAGATGCTTAGATTACTGTGTTGGATGGGAAAGGATGTGTTAGAACAGATTTTAATTACCATTTCTCGAACACCTCCTGTGTTCCCAACACTGTGATTGTGTTTTGCATTTATTTTCTCTAATTCTCACATTTCTTTATGATTCCATTTAAAGATGGAGGTTCTCTGCTTCAAGGAAATAAATAACTTAAGTTCACATATAACTAGTTAATGATGCAGGAAGTGATAACCCATGTCTGTCTGCCTATGTAGGGTTCCACTTTTTAAATATCATGACTCTAGGTTTATGAGAGGGACTTTCACATATTGTGATGCATTTTGGGGACAAATTACATTTAAAATAAGATTAAGGGCACCAGGGTGGCTCAGTCGGTTGAGTGTCCAACTTCAGCTCAGCTCATGATCTCATGGTTCATGAGTTCAAATCCCACGTTGGTCTCACTGCTGTCAGCTGGTCTGCACAGAGCCCACTTCAAATCCTCTGTCCCCCTCTCTCTACCCCTCCTCCACTTGTGCTCTCCCAAACATAAATATTTTTTTAAAAAATAAATTAAGATTAATATTTTAAGAAGACAAACCGAATTAATGATAATGTTTGTGGCCTGAAGACTTGGGTAGTAAAGGGCTATTTAGAAGGCCACAGTGGGAAATGTGACAAGAATCAATGAGGATCACAAACAAGGCAATGAATGTAAGAATGGCAAGCAGGGGAGGTTTCAAATCTACATAGAGTTGTAATAAATAATACTCAGACACTACCTACATTAAGACAATGAAGGAGAGAGAGAAATTAAAAATAACTACTATTTTTCTAGCTTGAAAAATTGGCTGATGACAAGAGAAACAGAAAACAAAAACCAAAGACTAAATTCAGTTGTCTGATTTTCAGTTTTTGGGTCCTGAAGAATATAAAGCTAGAGACATAGAAAAGTCAGTTGAGGGCACCGGGGCGGCTTAGTCAGTTATGCATCTGTCTTCAGCTCAGGTCATGATCCCGCAGTTTGTGAGTTTGAGACCCACATCAGGCTCTCTGCTGTCAGCTCAGAGCCTGCTTCAGATTCTCTGTCTCCCTCTCTCTCTGCCCCTGCCTCTCTCTCTCTCTCTCTTAAAAATAAATAAATAAACTTAAAAAATTAAAAAAAAGAAAAGAAAAGTCAGTTGAAAACAGAGGTCTGGTATTTAAATGAGAGGTTAAAGTCAAAAGCGCACATCTTAGTCATTGGCCAGAGACTGTCAGAAACATTGAAAGAGGAGACCAAACACTCAACCAAATATGACCACAGTGAAGATAGGATAGGAGAGATGACCTGGAAGTCCCAGCCAAGGCTCCTGCTGGCAGGCAAGGGTGTAAGAATGGTGCAGGAGATTGAGAAGGGAAGACAGGGGTCAGGGATGCTCAGAAGAGGAACAAAGAAAGAAGGACATCAGGAAGTCACTACAAAAGAGTTTTGAGAAGTAAATAAATTCCCAGCTATAAGCTAAATAAGGTCTGGGGATCTGATGCACAGCATAGTGGCTGTAATTAATAATACTGTATTATATACTTGAAAGTTTTTAAGAGAGTAGATCTTAAATGTTACCACACTCCTCACACACGCGCGCACACACACACACACACACACACACACACTCACACACACAATTGTATTTAAAGGGATAGGGATGTTAACTAACCTTACTGTGTAATCATTTTGCAATTATGTGTATCTATTCATCACATGTACACCTTAAACTTACATGTAATGTCAATATTGTCTCAATAAAGCCAAGGAAATTTATTTTAACGAGCAAATAAGCTCAGTTGGTTAAACACCCAACTCTTGGTTATGGTTCAGGTCATGATCTCATGGTTCATGAGTTCAAGCCCTAAGTTGGACTCCAGGCTAACAGTGCAGAGCCTTCCTGGGATTCTCTCTCTCCCTCTCTCTCTGTCCCTCCCCCATGCATGCATGCTCTCTCTCTCTCTCTCTCTCAAAATAAACAAATAACCTTTAAAATAAATAAATAAGTAAATAAAGGTCAAAGGCCACAGAGAAATTAAACATACTGATAATAAAGAAGCTATGGAATTTAATAATTACACAGTAACTTTGATCATCTTAAGTATATATGTCAAATGTCTTTGTGGAGAAAACTCATATTTATTTCTATTTATATAATAACAATAGAATTAACATTATTGGCACGGTATTTTACAATTTCCAAATATAGCTACTGATATACTCTTGTCTGAAGAACAATCATTCTCTTCCTGGGAAAATTTCAGGAGAATTGGAGGGCACTGAGAGAAAAATCTAAGCCTCAAAGCCAGATCCTCTAACTACAGACTCAACACCCTTTCAGATTCATCACAGAGTGCCTCTTTTATGCAACTGAACCCCAGTTATTTTGGACAGTGAATGAGATGCTGATATTCAGCAGAATAAACTCAGGATTTGACATCTGGGCTTGAATAAATCCTGGACAGGCCACACACAGGCTGTGTGAGCCTCTTTGCCTCATCTGAACCAGAGGATAATAATACCCTTCCCTGAGTGTGGCTGTGAAAATTAAACTTGAACATGTGATAAGGAGCTGTCACTTAATAAATGTTTTCCTCTTTAAGTTCTGTAAAATAAATACTGTATTCATTCTTATTTTAAGGTATGACAAGTTATTAGAAACATTTTAAATTAGTTAAGCAAGTGAAATAAATATTGCTAAAACACTAAGTTTTTTTTTTTTTTAATAATCAAAGGAATGTTCACAATCAGAAAAATATCTTGTTATTTAGTCTCTGTAATTGCCTGGTAGGCAATCATGTACAGGATTGGGTATTTCACATTTTTAAATCTCATTTTCAAAATAATTTTAGGTCTGAAATAAGTTGCTGCTGTTGCTAAGTATTCAATAATATTTTTTCAAAAGCTTTCAACATTTTTTTCCTATTAGAAGTACATTTTTCAGGAAAACTTGTAAACATTTTCCTATAGATAGAGATGATTATATTTTCCTTTTCAGTATCTTGTATAGAAAAAAATCATTTATGAAGCAATGACTTTATAGAAATATTTAGAACTTTTAGTTATGGTGTTGCCTAGCAGAAATGGAAAGAACTAAGATCAAGAATTATATTCCAGTTTTGCTCCCAAATAGCTATGTGACTTCTGACAAGCTACCAAGTTTTCTTTCAGAGGTTTTCTCAAATGATAATAATAGTTAAGATGTATTCAATATAATGTTCTAAGCATATTAATTTCCATGTATTAAGTCATTTAATCCTCTCAAGAGATATGTGAAGCTACATTCTGTGGATGTGAAAACTGAAGTGCACAGAAGATTGGTTTAATTCACAGTGCTAATAAATGCTAGACCAGGATTAAAACCAAGAAATTCTGACATCAGATTTTATGCCTGTGACTCCTGTTGTACTGTCCTCTGGGATAGCTAAAGCCATAGAATTCTAGGCTCTAGAAGAACACCTAGACAATGCTTCAGCTACCCTTGTCATTTTATACATGAGGGCAATGAGGCGGGAGGAGGTTACATGATGTGTCAGATTAGATCAGTTAGATCTACACCTATAGCCCAGCTCCCCCAACTTTGTAATGCCTCTTTTACTATATACCACCTTAATCCCTCTCTTCTGAGAATAAAATTACAATTTTACAAAACCAGTTTAATAAGGACTAATCTTATAATTGTAGCTTCTAAGTGACACCAATTATTATTGATAATTATTATGTACTTTGATATACACTATGAAGTATCATTGAATGGGTCTCAGAGATTTTCTGATCCCAAACGGTTGTGGTCATCTTTTTTTTAATATAATTTATTGTCAAGTTGGCTAACATATAGTGTATACAGTGTGCTCTTGGTTTTGGGGGTAGATTCCCATGATTCATCACTTACATACAACACCCAGTGCTAACACTGTCCTACTTATCTTAACAGTACAGTTTTTATGGTTTCATCACATTTTTAAATTCAATTGGACGTTCAATAAGAAACTGTTCTCATGTGCTCCTCCAGATTTCCAATCACCCCTGCAATCATGTTGGTCACGTGATTACTGACGTAATACAGACAGAAGAGATGTAAAAAACTCACTACTTTAGCCAAATAAAATACCCCACCCAATTTTATGGCCCACTCTTCTGCCAAGGTGGCCTTGAAATCCATGTTCTTCCAACAGCATGGCTAAAACATGTAAACAGCTTAAATCCATGAGTCAATACTTAGAGGGGAGACACCCCGCAGAGAAACCTGGCATGACAGATAATGCCTTAATGAGAATAAACACCCGGGGCACCAGGGTGGCTCAGTCGGTTTAGGCGTACTTTGGCTCAAGTCATGATCTCACAGTCTGTGGGTTCGGGCCTGCGTCAGGCTCTGTGCTGACAGCTCGGAGCCTGGAGCCTGCTTGGGATTCTGTCTCCCTCTCTCTCTGCCCCTCCCTGACTCGTGCTCTGTCTCACCCTGTCTCTCAAAAATAAATAAATGTTAAAAAACAAATGTAAGTGTTAAGTCATTGGTATATTGGGTTTTCTTTCATTCTTCAGCACACTCTTACCTATCCTATCCTAAGCAATACATACATTAGTTTCTTAAATGGAATATGACCATAGTGAAAAGCCTACAATTTGTGGTAATTCGTTTAGCAAATGAATGGCAAATAGTTAGGAAAATTACTACCACAGCCTAGAGAGACAGAGGCACATAATTTGCAATAGCAAAACCTTTAATGGTAACTTGAAAATCTGTCCATGTCTTACCAAATTCTCTCTAAGGTCAGACTCCCGAACTCTGACATCTCTATCATTTCCACCACAGGAAGTTACAGTGGAGTTTTCACTTAGACACATAATTAAATTCTGAAAAGTATATATAGTCCGTATAAAATGGAGATTACAAAAGTTACTTCTCAAGATTGAGAGGGATAAATGACACAGTTCGAAAGAACTTCATGTCAGTTCATATTTAGATGGTCTTGAGGAACATGAATGAAAGTAGACAGACATGGTGAGAAGCAAACTGTGAGATGAAATATATTTTATTGTGGAAAATATAAGATACTTCTAACATATATTCAAGTTTCAATAATATGAAATTGGCTAATGGAAGCAGTTTTTCTAATTATAATTTTAACTGCCATTTCTATAATTAGCATGAAAAAGTAAAGTTTTAAAAACCCATCTCCATTAAAGTTTTTTTTAAAAAAAGGTGGGGGGCGCCTGGGTGACTCAGTCGGTTAAGTGTCCAACTTCGGCTCAAGTCATGATCTCCCGGTTGCTGGGTTCAAGCCCTGTGTCAGGCTCTGTGCTGACAGTTCAGAGCCTGGAGCCTGCTTCAGATTCTGTGTCTGCCTCTCTCTGCTCCTCCCTTGCTCACAGTCTGTCTCTCTCTGTCTCTGTGTCTCTGTCTCTTAAAAATAAATCAACATTAAAAAAATAAATAAATAAATACAAACCTATCTCATGCACTTAATTGTTCATTCATATAATATACACAATAAAGTATATTGTTACTGGCTTAATGCACAGATTTTGGAAAATGAAAGCTGATTTCAAATTAGTTTCCTGCCTAAATTATATTCAGTAATTTAACTCTACTAAGCTTCAATTTCTCATCTAGAAAATGCAGATTAGAAAATCACCTCAATTATTACTTAAATAATTTTTAAAAACATATGTTAACTACTTAGTATATTTTCTGGGTCAATAAAAGTGATGAAGTATTGGTAGCTATTGTATTATTGCAGCAAATACTATCATCATCATTACCATCCTTGTACAAGGCTCCAATGGAACATTGGACATTTTAATGTCCAATGGAATCTCAGCATTAGCCATCAGTCATTACCTGTGTTATTCTGTCTTCTTCAGTTAAAATTTTAGATTTTTAAATATGAAACCTTTGTGATAGTAAGGTTGCAAGTTAGTTCTGTATTTAGTCTT
Source organism: Leopardus geoffroyi (assembly GCF_018350155.1). Taxonomy (NCBI): domain Eukaryota; kingdom Metazoa; phylum Chordata; class Mammalia; order Carnivora; family Felidae; genus Leopardus; species Leopardus geoffroyi. The sequence continues at coordinate 100,454,667 of NC_059333.1, forward strand.
GGCAGATTGTCACCTATTTTTCTGAATGAGCTTTCATTAATTTGAAGCATGAGGTTGGTAATCTGTTAGTTTTCTTCACAATGCAGCTGAAAACCCTTTTGGCTCAATTTGTGACACCTATTCACTGGATTTTTCACTTGGAGGCTTCTCAAAATTCTTAACTGGCCTCATTATTTCATTTAAAAGTTTTGTGGGATATTTTTAAAAGCACTCAGAAACCTCATGAATTGTCAGAGGGTAATCTCAGAACACCTGAGCGGTACTAGACAGGAGAGAAAGAATGCTGGGTAGGGAGTACTTTGCAACAAACTGAATAGTGAGCTTAGACAGTTTCTTTTCAACTCAGAAGAATTTCTGAACTACTATGAACATAATAAGCCTCTGCCTCCTGACTTCATGACCTACAGTTTATACTAGATCATACCAAAATTTACAAGGGAATATATCTGTATGCAGGTGTCTGAATAATAATTTTTCCATTTTTTCTCAAAAGTGTGTATATTTATCCATATTTTAAACTGAAAGATAGTTTTAAGGAAAAAGAAAACATTCCCCTCTTTTATGCATATGAATGCATAATTAATCAGAGCAAAGGTACATGAACCACCTTTAAAAAGCAGGAAGGATCTGAGGTCACAAGATCTGATTCTATCTTTTTTTTTTTTTTTTTTCAACGTTTATTTATTTTTGGGACAGAGAGAGACAGAGCATGAACGGGGGAGGGGCAGAGAGAGAGGGAGACACAGAGTCGGAAACAGGCTCCAGGCTCTGGGCCATCAGCCCAGAGCCTGACGCGGGGCTCGAACTCACGGACCGCGAGATCGTGACCTGGCTGAAGTCGGACGCTTAACCGACTGCGCCACCCAGGCGCCCCAGATCTGATTCTATCTTGACTGAATATGTTAAAATATAGAGAAAGCATGTGGTTTTAAGAAGCAGAATTAGCTAGACATAAAATAAATCTAAAATCATTGAGCACTTATTACATTCCAGGAAGTATTCTAAATTCTTTAGATTATCTTTCATTTAATTTTACACAAACTCAATGAAATAAAATATGATTGTTACTGTATTAAAACTGAGGCACGTAGGAAAAGGAAACTGCCTAAGGCCATGCAGTTGGTTAAGTGCTGAAATCAGGTTAGAAAAAGAGTCACAGTGGGAAATTTTTCAGGGCTCATCCTAGCATCCTTCAGAGTAAACAGAGTTCTATGCAATGGACTTGGAGTGTTTCACTCCATAAGCAAATGTATTCCTACTGTGTTAACGGTGGATGAGGTTATCCGAGTCTGTTGTCTTTACACATTCTTTTCTTATAGTGTAATCCATTTGTTCAGAACCCATATTTGCCAGGCAATTAATAATTTGGTTTCCCCACCTACAAGGATATAGCTCAATATGTTGAAATCAGTATTTTTATAGGTTTGATAGTTAAGTTTATCACTATAAATTTATAAAGTGCCATTTTGAATTTATATCCAATTGCTTATAACAAGCATATTTTCACCCAAAAGTAACAGAATAGCAGACCAACAGTGGCTACAACATAGGAGTTAATTTTTCTCTCATAACAAGAAAACTGAAGATAGCCAGCTGCTGTTGTTGGTTTCAGGCTTGCAAATGCCAGGACCAGAATCTTGGAGATTAATTTATCCTTCTTATGATCATAAGACAGTAACCTCAACTCAAGGCATCATGTCAGTATTCAAGGCAAGAATTAAGAGGAAGGGTATATGTCCGTAGTATTTGGCTATTTTATTTTTTTTTTTTTTTTTAATTTTTTTTTTCAACGTTTATTCATTTTTTTGGGACAGAGAGAGACAGAGCATGAACGGGGGAGGCGCAGAGAGAGAGGGAGACACAGAATCGGAAACAGGCGTATTTGGCTATTTTAAAAGGGAAGAGAAAGTTTTCCCAGCAATTCCTTAGCAGACATTGGCCAGAATCTTTAACATGTCTACCCCTACCAGTAAAAAGATGGGAAAAGTGATGGTTTATATAGGGTATATAGTAGTGAAGAGAAAATAGAAGCAAGTTGGGAAATGGTGTGTTAGCCAAATTGGAATGACATTCATGAAAGATATTTTGCTTCTAGGATTTTTGACACCTTTGAGTTCTGAGCCTGCAAGCTGAATAGCCAGACTCCATGGTTGATAGATACACCAAGGTGAAGGAAAGTGCCAGGAAAGACTATTTTCTCCTGGCATTACCTCTATAGTATATTTTCATCCATCATGAAATTTCAAAAATACAAATGAAAATTCAAAGTAACCAACTGGCAACACAATAGAAACATCTGTTTTGTAATAATTATAATGTTCCACCACATTCACTTCTCCATATCCACATACCTATGGTCTCAAAGTTCTCCTAAGAAGAGAACACACCAAAACTCTTGGCAAGTCCAAGACTCATGGGGCACTATGACCAAACAGGATTTTATTTACACAAACACCTGTGAGTCCTGTGTGAAAGATAATAGAGCCCTATAGTGGATGAAGCACACCACCAAAAATTCAGGAACAAAAATCAATGACTCTTCATTACTGCGGCATAAAAACACTAAGAAAGAAACCACTATTAAGACAGAGATCACAGATGCATGGTCTGACAATGTTGGTGGATGCCAGGGAGAGAACAAATGATTCTGAGAGTAGAAGTGGGGAAGCATAGAATCTGTGGTCTTAGTCCCAGTTTCCTAGAAACTAGGGAACTGTGATCAATTTAAAGAACCAATGACGGGGCACCTGGGTGGCGCAGTCGGTTAAGCGTCCGACTTCAGCCAGGTCACGATCTCGCGGTCCGTGAGTTCAAGCCCCGCGTTGGGCTCTGGGCTGATGGCTCAGAGCCTGGAGCCTGTTTCCGATTCTGTGTCTCCCTCTCTCTCTGCCCCTCCCCCGTTCATGCTCTGTCTCTCTCTGTCCCAAAAATAAATAAACTTAAAAAAAAAAAAAAAAAAAGAACCAATGACATGAAAATTCTGTGAATCAAGACCATTCTATTCCTTTTCATTTTATTTGCAAACTAGGGCTTTCAAGTTGCTGGAAAATAGTAGTTACTTAATAAATGCTTGATATGGATACAGAAGTGCGTGCACGTGCACACACACACACGTACACACACACACACCAGTGCTCTTAAACTGAAAGTTTAAGGAAGCTCAATCGGGTGGTCTCACAAATCTGAGGATAATTATCTGTCTACAGTCCTGAGATGTGAATGATGTGGTATAGTATTGTCAGCAAAAGCAACAGCTAGACTGAGGATGAAAACTTTCAGCCTAGTGGGGGGTTTCAGGATCTGTAGAGGAGAGGGAGAAAAGGGATTTGGAACATAGTGGTTAAGAATATAGGCTTTGTTTTTTTTTTTTTTTTTTTTTTTCCTTTTTTCCTCCCCCTCCCCCATGGGTTCCTGTTACATTTCTCAGGATCCACATAAGAGTGAAACCATATGGTATCTGTCTTTCTCTGTATGGCTTATTTCACTTAGCATCACACTCTCCAGTTCCATCCACGTTGCTACAAAAGGCCATATTTCATTTTTTCTCATTGCCACGTAGTATTCCATTGTGAGGAGGGCACCTTTTGGGATGAGCACTGGGTGTTTTATGGAAACCAATTTGGACAATAAATTTCATATATTATAAAAAATAAAAAAAAAAAAAAAAGAATATAGGCTTTGGATATAAATATGATTAGTCTTAATCTAGGTTCTTCCAGTACTTTGTGATCTTGGTCAAGCAACCTTGTCATGGATATAGATGTGCTCTGCCCAGGTACACTGCCAAGGAAGGATTTGCTGCCCAGATATTAAAAATAGTGTTGGCAGCAAGTCTTCGGCTGTCAGCACTTAAAGGACTAATTTAGTTGCAGACCCACCTCTCCCAAGGTCATACCCTTCCTGGAGGCTACATGAATGAACTATTGGAGGCAGGGCTATAAACATGGAACTGTTTTAACTTCAGCCCAACCTGGAACAATTCTGACAGGTCCATTTTAGCTCCAGAGCTCCCTGTGGGGTCTGCTGAGACTGTCCAGCCTGCATCAAAGCTGAACTTCTTTCTCTGCTTGATTTTCCTTTTTTATTCTCTTCCACAGATGTCAATTTCAGGAACTATTCTTAATAAATATCTTGCACCCGAAGCTTCATCTCAGAGTCTGCATCCTGGAAAACTCAACCTGTAATATAACTTGCTCAGGGTGGCTTAGTTACTCTCATTTGAAAAATGAAGATTGGTAACAATAGCAATCTCCTATATAGGGGCCTCATATTTTGCTAACAACTCCATGAAAGAGACCTCCAGGCTAGTTAGGTTTGAGAACATGTGGAAAAATAAATTACAGAAACACAAGTTAGTCTAGTATCACATGAGTAAATTGCTCAACATTTAACTTGACATAGATGACATCTTGATATAATATCAAATGTGTGTGCTTATTTTGCTTTAATAATCTCAAATATTAACATCTCTTTGTGTTTTTCTTAGAATTTATAACCAGGATTTTTTTCAAGATTTTATTACAATGATATAAATTATTACTATATCTTTCTTCCAGAAATACATTTTTTAAGTGAAAAGAGTTTCTTTGTTGCAGTATTTTCCAGTAACTACTTTATTGTAGGACCACCATTTACCTTTTTGTAATTGATACTTCCAATGTTTTTTAAAACTCACTATATAATTAGATTGCAATCCTTTATGACATTCTTTAATAAGAACACATTTTCCTTTTTAAACATTCTATGAACTACTTTTAGATGTTTGTAATTTACACAATATTTCTATTTGTTGGAAGAGACGTATAGGTCTTTGAGATCATTTAAAAGGGTGGTACTCCAGATTCTGGGAAGCAAATGACAATTATGATTGTTATTGCAATTCTTTTTATCACATATCACCACAGGCAGTAGACAAATTTAAAAGTAAATTCACCAGTGAGTTAATGTAACTATCATCAAGAATAAAGACTATCTTTAGTGTATTTAAAACCTCATTCCCTGAACTAAGCAGACATATAAAGAAAATGAATGACATTATATCAATAGATTCAGAATATGTGATATAACCTGAAAGATGATATAGTTGAATAAAATGAAAAGGAGACATAGGCTCAACTGAAAAATTATAGTCAGTATAACAGCAAATCTTCAAACAAATATGGGAGCTTATTTATAAAATTCCATGCCAAGCACTTGGGAGAACACAAAGATGAATGTTTGCAATTTAGTATGCAACAAAGAAAAGTGCACAAAAATCAAGAAATAGTAAGTACAAGAGACAAAGGATATGTTAAGTATAAAAGATTAAAAAATGCTAGTGGGCTGGAGTTCCTGGGTGGCTCAGTGGGTTGAGCAACCAACTCTTGATTTCAGCTCAGATCATGATCCCAAGGTCACCGAATCGAGCCCTGCATCTGCTTAAGTTTCTCTCTCTCTCTCTCTCTCTCTCTCTCTCTCTCTCTCTCTCTTTATGCTTCTCCCTTGTGCCCACCCTCCCCCTTTCTGAAATAAAGTAAAAAATGCTAGTGGGGATCAAGGGAGGGAAACATCACACGTGTTCGGATGAAGAATTCAGAAGAAAGTGGGAGAAAATACCTTTCATAAATGGCATCTATGACTTGAACATTTTGGATAGGAGGCAGGCAGGTTGGAGAGGACCTATCAAGCAGAGAAACAGCATGGGCAGGTTGCTCATGCTCAGGGTTAGACAAAGGAAATGTCTGGGGAAGGGAAAATGGTAAAATTAAAAGTACAGAGTATATTTAAAGTAGGTGGATATGCATGTAGTAGGGATAATCAGGTGATAAATTATTATTGAATAATGATATACATGCATATGTCTTTTATTTATAAATTTAAAAATTATCCTTTCTCAATAAATATGTGCAAATTGGCTTGATTGGATAGACATACTTAGAACAAGAAAACATGGAATGTAAAACGATTTTTTAAACTCTTCTTCCCAGTGGCTTCCAATATCATTTAGGAGACATATTACTAAAGGGGATGGAGATGGAAAAGGTGAATTCCCAAAATACAAAACACTAACTTCTTCACTTTCACCCTGTTTGTTTCATCTGATTTAAACCTATAATACTCCTTATACATTTGTGTTCTTGCAATTTTGAAAGCTCAGCCTCTCTCTGAGGCCTCACATTCAGGTCAGGTACTTGTGATCCTTTAAGGGATTTTGTAACCTTCCCAACCACCAAACACTGGAATCCCACAGAAATGTGACTCCTATAGCTAAAACAAAATGAACACCTGGATCATTTTTCTCCTTTTTCCATGTTTCCCATCATCTTTTCAATCCCATTTTTCCTATTGCCAATCTATTTTCTACCTAGTAACTTTGTTCCTTAACATCTGATATGTTCTTCAAGCCCCACATCATACTTTCATCAGTAGGAGCATCACACAGCTCTATCTTCAAAACATCACATACATCTACCTCTACACATCCCACTTCTCTTCTTTATCTGACCTTCAAAATCTCAAAGTAGGTGCTTTCTTTCCATTATGATAAACCATTTACCTTTTCTTTCTTTCAGGTTCACTAATTTTTTCTTTTTATTTTCAGTGTGAACTCCTCTCACTCAACCCTGTCAATTTATTCAGTTCTTTAATCTCTAATGATAACTGACCAGAACTCATCTTAACCTTTGTTTCCACTACTGCACCCATCCCCAGAGTTTATTGCCTTTTCTCTGCTTCCAGGTCATGAATTATTGTTGGTTAAAGATTTATGTAGATGAAGCCAAATTCCCCCTTAAGAAAAAAGGCATAGCATTCATCTTATACTGGGAGCTCACTATTGCAAAACATTATTTAATTCACACATTTATTTTATTCCCTAGCATACATACTCCCAAGAAAGCAATGCCAAAATGTACACACACCCATATCTTTTTAAATCCCCAATTCACACATACTTTAATAGCAACTCTCAGCATGAACTTTCACAGATAATATCCTCCCAAACTCAACCAGCTACTTTTATCATACTTATCCCTTGTTCTACTATTTGGCCTAAGAAAAAGAGATATCAAAGAAATCTCTTTCCTTTCAATCCCAACATTCATATTTTAAAATGCTTGTCTTACTACACACTTAGGCCCTTCCTTGCCAATGTTTATTCCCCAAAACTGAGGTCTCCCTGAATATTCTACCACAAACCCTATCAATACAAAAAATGTAATTCATCACCTTGCTCTCCTCTCTTTTCATTTACTTAATATAGTCAACCAGTGTTAATGTTTAGATCATTGTTTCACTTGCCTTCACATCAAAGGTCAAGTTCCTTAAAATCCACTTGCAAGGTATATATATTGTCATCCTATCCTTCACCTCTTTTCAGTACTGCTACCACCAGCATTAAAAGCGTAGGACTTGTGTGATACCTTGAGTTCACTGTTGAAGAAACGTCTTAAATAGATTGATTCTTCTCTTATTTCTCTTTCATATATTATTTCAAGTTAATCTTTTAAAAACAATGCACTACCACATTGCTTTGTTGACAACACATCATTTGCCAAATAGTCTCACTAGTCTGACACTTAAAACTCTCCTGAATTGATCAGCTGTATTTTTATAATCTTACACTATTCCTCAAAATGAGCTTTGTACTCCACCCAAACCCAGTTCCTTAATCAGATTCACTGTTGAAATGAAAGAAGAAAAAGACAAGAAAAGAAAAATGGGTGGGCCAAATGCAGGTGAGAGGGCTGATGAGATACTTAGCATTTGACGGCAAAAATAGGAACTTCTTTTCTCCATAAAATTCTTAATTTAGTGCTCTGTGCCAACTACTTTTATTTTATTATAACCTCGTCCTTTTAATCTCAGTTTGGCTTATTTACCCACAAGTATATGAACATGCACTTCAAATCTCAAGTTACTTTTTCTCTTGACCAATCAAGTGTGCTTTTAGGTTTTAACTCTTGTAAATCGTACTACAGTGTTTGCTACCACTGACCAACTCTTCATTCTTGAAAAAAGATCTTTTTTGCCTAACTGCATGTTCTTAGAACTCCTTTTATCTGACCAGTCATTAACTTTCTGGCCCTTTACTGTACACTCTCTCCTCACTAACCTCCCAAATGTGGATATTCCCAGAAGCTCAAAGAAAAAGTGATCTTCTTTTTCTATACTTCTCTTGTTGATTTAATCCTCATTAAATGTATCTCCAACATCTTTCAAGATATTGGTATTGAATATATCATCATATTTCTAAATTTCTTACATCTGGAACTTAATTTAAAAGAGCTTTCCATCCTAGCTTTATGTCTTCTATCAATATTACTATTTTTCTTCCTATAGCACCACTTTGGAATACCTATCCTCTAAGGACTCTCCAAATATGGTAGGGTCATAACTAAATTAGAATACGAATTCCATGGAATAGGCACATAGTCCTTCTCTAAGGAATGAAAAAACAAGTTAATAGGTTACCAAAAACTCTCTTCTGAATCAGAACTGCCGGAAGCAGGGTGGCGGGGGCAGAGTGGTAAAAACACCTTAACGTCAAAAATAGGGAGTCCAATAATTATATTAAATGCAAAAGAAGGAAAAGTTTCCACATAATTTAGTGAAGTCTCCATATTTATTTCAAACATCTTTAACATTATAAAACACAATTAACATAAGCCTTCAAACAATAAGAAATATGTCAGTTTATCATTTTTTCTACATGTTGAAGGCTCGTAGTCCTTGTACCCGACTTCTCTGATTTTCACAATGTACAACTTATAATTTGCTTTCAAATCAGTAAGAGCATATAGAAGAATTCTGTGATAGCTTTGTCCACTTTCTGCTTATAATAATTTCTGTGAAATACTTTGGAGATTGTGCTGTTGTACAGAAAAACTGTATTGTGTAAAAAAATCTATTTCCAGATTTTGTTACTGACATTCAAAATTCAGCATGAGGGCAGGCAGAGGAGCTATAAATGAAGGAGAATAGGAGAGACCTTGAATTGTTTGAAGAAGACACGAGGCCTACTGGGTGGTATCTGGGTGGGGGAGTGACATTTACATTCAAGGAGAAAGGTAGAGTTTGATTAATACTACAAGATAGTAGAGAGCCTAGATAAGGTATTAATTTAGAAAGAGAGAGACACAACCATATTTAGGAATAAAAGAATAAGAATAAATTACTACTGCTACCAATGGAAGAAACAATTATGGCAGTGAAACTCAAAAGATATGGCATAGAATACATTTTGGAATATATATATGAAGAGATTGTCTTTAGAAAAGAAATGGGACTCAGAATCATAAAGAGAAGTATAAATTACATTTAGAATCACCTACTTACTTAGGTATAGGACTATTCATTGCAAAAAGATATTTGTCAAAATGAACAGCATAAAGGATTGTGTAACTGAGTTGCATTTCTGGTTCCAATAATATAAATTCTAGGTATTCCAAATATCTAAAAATGTGTGTGTGTGTGTGTGTGTGTGTGTGTGTGTGTGTGTAATTGGCAGTATAAAATTTGCCTCTCCCATTACTTAGACTATTTAGGGTAGCAAAACCAGAACGAAAAACAAACTATAAATAACAAATCATAACTACTATTTTATACTTTCTTGTAATTTGATTTTGTAAGTATCCATTCAAAAATAGAAGCATAAATAATTTTCTTATCAAGTGAAACGGTGGCATCTGGTCATTCTTATTCTTGGAAGTGGGTCAGAGCACAATTTCAAAAATGCTGGAATAAATCTCAAATTTTAATATTGGCAATAGATAGAAAATAATATAAAACTTTAAAAATGAGAACTATATTATAATAATAATTAATAATTCAAATTTCAATTATGTTATTTATACTTTGTTTCCATGGTGGCAGACATCTAGTATGTGTGTGTGTATTATCTTATAATACTATATAATATAAACTATATTATTTTATAAATTATAAATTATACTACTATGTATATATTTATAAATTGAGTGGCAGTTTTAATAGTAATGATATCAACTAATAGTTCAAATTAAAAAAAAAATTTAATGTATAATCATTTTTGAGAGAGAGGGAGACAGAGAAAGACAGAGTGTGAGCAGGGGAGGGGCACAGAGAAAGGGAGACACAGAATCCTAAGCAGGCTCCAGGCTCTGAGCTGTCAGGACAGAGAGTAACGTGGGGTTCAACTCACCAACTGTGATATCATGACCTGAGCCGAAGTTGGACGCTTACCCGACTGAGTCACCCAGGTACCCCTAAGTAGTTCAATTTTTTTTTTAATTTTTTTTCAACGTTTATTTATTTTTGGGACAGAGAGAGACAGAGCATGAACGGGGGAGGGGCAGAGAGAGAGGGAGACACAGAATCGGAAACAGGCTCCAGGCTCTGAGCCGTCAGCCCAGAGCCTGACGCGGGGCTCGAACTCACGGACCGCGAGATCGTGACCTGGCTGAAGTCGGATGCTTAACCGACTGCGCCACCCAGGCGCCCAGTAGTTCAATTTTTAATTGAAAATAAATATTGTAAAGTTCACTCAAGTTAACTAAATAAAATTTTTCATTTCTATCTTTTGGTGTCTCTGAGGGTGTATTTTCTAATTCAAATTAAAAGGCACATGGCAAAATGAAATCAACAGGTTGCCTCATTCATTGAACCAATCAAGGAATGGAGTCCTGATCTTACTTCATTAATTAGTGTAAAATATACCAAAGAAAGAAATACAAGACACCCACCCATAATGATCTTTAAAGATGAAACTTTCTCACTAGTTTCTGATCCAACAAAACCAAAGGATTTCATAGATTAATCTTCAAAATGAAGTAATGAAGGTGAGGACAAAATGGTGATCATAAGGTTGTCTGGATACTTAATGACCAAGATTCATTCTCTCTCTCTCTCTCTCTCTCTTATTTAAAGGGCTCCCTGGGGCACCTGGGTGGCTCAGTTGGTTGGGCGTCTGACTTCAGCTCAGGGGAGCCTGCTTCCGATTCTGTGTCTCCCTCTCTATCTGCCCCTCCCCCGTTCATGCTCTGTCTCTCTCTGTCTCAAAAATAAATAAACGTTAAAAAAATTAAAAATAAATAAATAAAGGGCTCCCAGGAATAATTTTCAAAGCAAAACAGCATTCAAGATTTCAGGAGGAACCTACATTTGTATACCACGAAAGACATCAGCTGTGCAAAAGCTTCTAACCGAAATGCTGCTGATTGGAGTCTCACTGTGGATATAAAACCAGTCTATCAAGCCTCCCCCCATAGCTCTGGAATCATGAAAATTCTGGTTACCCACTTAGCCTGACTCTGCTGCCAAGGCCATTTCTGACCTTAGCCAGGAAGAATTTAAGATGTTTAGTTCAATCTAATGAAAGTAAGTACGACACTATTTTTGTTGCTTGTCATTAATTCCCTCACTAAACAATGACTTATAGAGGAATGACTATGCTGAGAATGCTAGGTACTGCAGATATAGACATGACCAATACAAGTAGGAGTATAGGATGTGCTGACACCATATAGTTAGGGCTCTGACCTAGGTCGAGAGGTAAAGGGAGAATTTAATGCTAAGGAAGTGGTGTCGAAGATGAGATCCAAAAGATGAGAAAGAATTAACTAGATAGACCTAGGGGGAGAAAGAAGACAGCAGATAAGAAAGAGAGGAAGAAAGAAAGGAAGAAAGAAAGAAAGAAAGAAAGAAAGAAAGAAAGAAAGAAAGAAAGAAAGAAAGAGAGGAGAGGGAAAGAAAGAAGGGAAGGAAGGACGGAGGGAGGGAGGAAGGGAGGGGAAGGAATGAAGGAAGAAGAGCACTATATGCTATTAATAGACCTAAGGTGAGAAGGAAATAATGCATTCTAGCAATCTGAAGCAGGTGAGTGTAGCTCACTCGTACAGAACAAGGGAAATTGGTATGAAGTAAGAATTTAGAAGAGTAGGCAGGGAGTAGAAAACAAGGGGGCAAATCAGCCCCAGACTTTATCTTTATGGAAATTGGAAATCATGAAGGGATAGAGAATGGTAGAGACATGTATTTGCCAATTTTTTTTAAGACAACTCTGGCTGAGATATGAAGATTTAGATTCTATTAGGCAAGACAAAAGAGAAAGAGAAAGACTAAATATAAGCTCTTTGCAGAATTCCGGATGAGCCTGGTGCCACAGGAAATTGCCATAAAGAAAATCGTATGAAAAGGTTTTCCAGAAAGATTCAACTAGACTTGATGACTTAAAAGTAGAGGGTAAGGGTGAAAGAGTTATCAACAATGATTCTGGGGTTTCCCATCTAGCCCTTAGGTTAGTTTATGTGCTAGCTTTTAAACTTTGGTGCCATTACACACATAAATGCTTGTCTTAGTACTCTACCCCATACTCCAATCTTTCAGGAGTCAACTGACAGACATTCAAAGCTGACTGTCTGACTGCTAACTTACACATCCAGTTATTGTCTGTTTCTGGACTCCCCCTCTTATGCCTATTAAAGCACCCTATATCTAATTTTCTGACATTGAGGGGCTGTTTTGTCTACTATATTTATTTTTTCCTTATCCTTTTCCTTATTCTATTTATTTTACACTGTTGCATTAGAAAATTAAGGTTACCTTCCAAATACCTATAATTAAATCACTGAAAATTAAGGACTAAGGGAAAATGTAGATATAGATCAAGTGAAAGTTAGATCAGACTTTTGCAGGTCATTAGGTTTATGAAGTTATTTAAAAAAAGGTTGCAAATTTTAAATATCATACCATAGTAGTCAAAACACAAAATGAAACATGATCTGCCTCACAGTTTACATTATTTATAAAATATAAACATCAATTATTTGAGGAAAGCAATAGATTTGTTGGCACTTATGATTCAGACATCTCTCTTTAAGTGAGGCTAAATCATACAGGAATGCATCCCCTACAATCTCCTTTCAATAAATATAATACTGAGTTTTATATAATTGTTTCTTAAGATATCTTTCAATATTTCAACATGAGGAGGGAGTGCAGAGTTAGTATAAACATAATTATTAATGCTATCCAAATATATGGTTTGATTCAGGAATAAATTCTAGATATAGAAAACAGATGTGCATTGAAATGGGCAAACATTACAAGGGAGGTGTTCTTCACCTGGGAAGAAACGGATAAGGGGAGATCAATTTCTAACTACACCCACTTTTCATCCCTGAGAGTAAAATGCTTGTTAAGAGAGTAATATCTCTGCTATGCACTATCCAATCCATGAAATATGCTGTATACTTCAGTAATGCTAGAGGGAAAAAAAGGTGAGACTGACTGGTATTGAAATATGGGTAGAAGCCTCAGCCATCAAACTGGTGTTTCCCCTTTCTCAACACAGCACACATGTGCCACACACACACACACACACACACACACACACACACACACAGTCTCACAATCTCAACGGGACTTCTGATAAAAATTTGGTGGCAGATGAAGTTCAAGATCATTTATGTAAAGCAGAATTAATTATGTGATTAAGAGCGCATACTCTGTCTAGATTTGATCTTGGGCAAGTTAACCAATCTCCCTGAAGTATCTTTATCCATAAAATGGAAATAATACTGGTACCTATGTAACAAAAAGATTAAATAAATTCATTTTTATAACACGCTTAGAAAATTGATTGACATATAAATGCACTATTCATTGTGTTTTAAATTTTTTTTTCAACGTTTATTTTTATTTTTGGGACAGAGAGGGACAGAGCATGAACGGGGGAGGGGCAGAGAGAGAGGGAGACACAGAATTGGAAACAGTCTCCAGGCTCTGAGCCATCAGCCCAGAGCCCGATGCGGGGCTAGAACTCAAGGACCGCGAGATCGCGACCTGGCTGAAGTCGGACGCTTAACCGACTGCGCCACCCAGGCGCCCCTATTCATTGTGTTTTAAAAAATACCAGAATACTCCTTAAGAGTTTGGAGAATCAATTTGTTTTTTTAATTTTTATTTTTTGAGAGGGAGAAAGAGAGAAAGTGCACATGCATGTGTGTGCACAAGTCGGGTAGGGGCAAAGGGAGAGAGGGGAGAGAATGACTGCGAGATCATGACCTGAGCCAGAATCAAGACTCAGATGCTTAACTGACTGAGCCAAGTGCCTCTCAACCTCACCATGAACCAGGAAAACATGCAACCACTGTTAGCTCTGATGGATCCAAGTACCATGTATATTTCTAGTAGCATTTGAATGTGACCAAAACATGCTTCATTTCAGCAGACACAAGTCACGTGTACTTGAGCATGCATAGTGTGAAATCAAGGTGTGTTGTTCAACATATGTTTTATTAGCATGCATATTTTGGGGTTCTTAGATTAAAATTTCATATTTTTGAATAAATGAATATCCTTTATGTGTATCCTGAAGGCACATCAGGAAACTAAAATTTAAATATTATTTAAACATTGTATTTTCATTTCTTGGCAGAAAAGCCAATTGTGATCTGAAGTCTCTTCCAAATTATTTGTGACATTGTTGTTTTCACTAAAAAAAAAATGGAAGTACAGAGACACTCTGAGAATAAATGACATCATTATTTTTCTTAATGGAAAAACATTCATTTTAATGTCAGGATTAAAATATTAATGCCTCTTATAGGAAAACATTTTTACATATTAAGGATATGAAATGTTTTAAGATGGTTATGTAAATCACTTAAAAATTTGGAAAAAACTTTTATTCAGTTTACCAAAGGGCAATTTTCAAGAAATTAAATTTGTATTAAAATAAAATTACATTTATACTCTTCAGACCTGCAATTAGTTGAATTCACATGAAATTAATTTAAAACTTCAGGATTAAAATTTTTATTGTGAACTAATATTTGTGGTAGAAAAATACATGAACTTTTTTTCAAATATATTAGATTCTGAACTAATAACTCTTTGTAAGAAATATATAAATTCTTACATGATACGTAGAAGACTTAGTATACACCCTGTAGAAGGTCATCTTACAATTTTGTTGGTTCAAAAGTATTTATTATAGGGGTGCCTAGGTGGCTCATTCATTTGAGCATCCGACTCTTGGTTTCAGTTTAGGTCATGATCCCACGGTCAAGGGATCTATGCCTGAGTCAGGCTCCTTGCTGAGTGTAAAGCCTGCTTAAGATTCTCTCTCTTTCTCTCTCTCTGTCCCTCTTCCCAGCTCCTGGGTGAGCTCTCTAAAATAAAACAAAAACAAAAACTAACAAATGAAAAACAACAACAAAAACTCAGAAGTACTTATTATATAAAAGTGAACTTAAATGTATTAAATTTAAGAAACATCTTTTGGAAGATAGTGAGTACTTCATATATCTCAATATTTAAAAGTGCTTATAAATGTATATGTAGATTTCCATTTTATTTATATCTTTAATACCAATGTATATAGCAAAGTAGTAGATATATGTTTAAAGAAGGAGTGGTCACTATGACAAACAAATAGGATTTATGTACAGATTCAGAAGTCAGACATTTTTGAACCAAGGCAAATTCTATTGGAGACCCATATGATTTCCCAACTGAGAATCTGTTAGCCTCAGATTGCTAAGAGTTGTACAGAGTATTGTGAATCCCAACTATGCCATCTCAGTTTTTGGGCAAAGTCTATAACTTGTTCTTTGACTAATGTATCTAAAAAGCTCAATAGTTTTGGCACATTGACTAAACAAGTAAGAAAACTTTTCTAAGGGTCTATTTCCTCTTTTGCAAGGTACACAAGGGGGCAATCATAAAGGTAAACATAGCTGTTTCCAATTTTTATTATTTGTATTATTATTCCTATTACTACTGGTTAGACAATACTGGGACTATGACTTCTAAATAATGTTTGATATTGTCAATTATTGTCAGGTCTTTCAATTGGCTGAGCAATGTTGAGAATAGCTTAATTAAAATTAATCCCTACAATAGCCACATGAATTCAACAATACATTTTTAAAATAACAAAAATAGAATTAAAACTCTTCTGTGAAGAAGTTCAAAATAACTTACCCACATTCTTAAAGAATATCTTAGCAGTGAAATTCTACTATTACCTGTCTAATATAAAACTATTTTAAACAAAGTCCATACTCACAATACTCATAAAGAAATTTTAATATATTATTTGAAAAATATTAGCATGAAATAACAAAAATTAGCAAAAATAATCTTGGATAATCTATGGGGAAATCCACATTGCTGCAAAAAAAAAGAGAAAAATAAAATGAGAGGTATAATTTCTAGTAGTTTTAACTACAGTATGTATATTTGACTATTTTCCTAGAGTAACATTTTAAGATTAAAACAATTTTATTCATAATTTTTACTTATAAAAGGGTAGTAACACAGGAATGCAAAAAAAAAGAATATCAAAAGTATATAATCTATGGTATCAGGTGCAAAAATATAGATAATAAAACATATTTACCTAATTATACCATAAATAGAATGATAAATGCCCTGTGCCCAATAGATGCTATGAAACAATTAAGAACTGGTGTTGAAATAAAAAAAAATTTGCTACAAATCATTTTGTTTTTTTTGTAATATTATAATATAGATCAGGGACTAGTAAACTACTGACCACAATCCAGATATGTTTCACCAACTGTTTTGTAAATAAAGTTTTATTAGAATAAAGCTACATTCATTCTTTTACATATGGTCTGTGGTCACTTGAGTGCTACAATGGTAAATTTGAATAGTTATAATAGAAATCATATGGCCTTCAAAACTTGAAATATTTACCATCTGGCTCTTTCCAGAAAAAGTTTGCTGAGCCCCAAAATACCTCACTGTTATAGATAACCTATTGTTAATAAGATGGTTTAAATGGTATTTAAAATAATTCCTGGTTTAAAGTGCATATTTGCAAAAAAAAAATCATATTACTGTAGGAAGTTTTTCTTTTTTCAAAACTTCAAATTTCTAACAATGAAGATAAAAGCTCTGTTTCCTAATGTTCTCTGATATTTTAAATCTTCTAAAATAAAATGCTTTTAAAGTACATTTTAAAAGTATTTGGCTTAATTTTATATATCTGAGTCATCACAAGAGAATTCAAACTCTGCAATTGTTCTTTGTGAAATGAATGTTGTACACTTATGGACCCGTTAAAAATCTAAAATAATCTATCTTACATCACTGCTCAGTTTTATCCATTTTGCTTATTAGCAAGTAAATATTTTTTATTTTAAAAATATTTATAACAATAAGTTTCTCCTATATGTGCAATTACTTATATTTTTACACTGGTTTAAACAGATGTGGACTGATTTGCACTTTTCAAAAATTTTTTAGCAAACCAAAGAAATTCTATGGTAAGGATAAGTATATGGCTTTATAAATCTATTATGATAAGCCTCAGATTTTTTCTGATTTTCTAAATTAGTAATCCTTCTCTCCCGGCAAGCCACAAACTGTTTTCATTTCAGGAATGTCACTTTCTGCTCTGCTACAGAGATATCTTTGTAAAGAGCATAATTTCTGATGATGTGGAGATTAACACATGTGTGAGAGTCACTCAAGTGGTTATTATTCAATTTAAATCTAACTTCTGCATAATTACATCATAATGTAGCTTCCGTTCAGCTGCTTAATATTCTTGATATACTGTAATCTCAAGGTAATCACTAACCTAAGAGCAGCCTCTGCTGGCAAAGAGAGGCTGAGCTGCAAGCATTTGTACTGTAGTATCACAATGTCATTTGACTTTGTGTGATTACAAAGTGCATTAGGGGAAGGTTTTAACATTTTTATTATATAGAGAAGAGATATAAATTGTACATTTTTAATATAAAATGAAGGTAACTATGGTATATTTGTTTTTAGACTAAACAAAAATCAGTAGATCTAATTTAAGGGCTTATTTCTCAATGCTCAGCTCTGTGGCTTTGATCATTTAGGAAGGACAGTCAAATGAGGATAAGAGCTCAGATTTCACAAGATTCTTAAGAGTATTGAATGAAAAGATGATGTATCAAAAAAGTTTACTGTAAAATACAAAGTTCTATACAAATAAGTTAATTCTAAATTTTAATGGTGGTTCCGGTATAACGAACCTAATGGATATGATTACCTTGATGAATATTCCTTTTCAGATAAATATAATTGTAAATGAGGGACCATTTAGGAGGGACAGAATAATAATTCTCTTTTAGAAGTGTGGGAAAAAGTGCCACCTAGATATAACTTCAAAATTCTATCAAGCACCAAATCACTCTTCCTAGTCTGTGTTACTGAAGCACACAGAATTTATAAAATAAAATATAAAACACATAAAATATGAGCTGCATAGTAATCAGTAATGGTTCAGTAAGTATATATAACTCCTTTCCCCTTGACCTGGGTGCCATTGAGGATATCATGTAAAGGCATGTATATCTAGTCTGATAAAACTAGATACACAAAGGTAACACACTTAAACAATAGTGAACAGCTCACATCTACAAACACTCTGTGGACTACTTAATTATATGGCTTATATCCATTTAAGAGTTGTACATTTTTCTGGATAGAGTCATCCCTCTATGCTTCAAGGGGACATCCTGTTATAGCCTGAAAAACAAGTAAATTGTTAGGTCTTGTTCTATTTGTTTAATTTTTAAATACAGATCACTTTATACAATAGAACTCTATAATCACTTATGTCTTCAAGTGTATTTCCTAAATGAATCTGCTGTTCACATTTATCTAGTCTACGAATTCTTTGCACAAACATTGTACACAATCTTTCTTCTTAATGGTAACAACAGCTAACATGAATGCTCTGTACAATGGTTCTCCGAGTGGGGTCAAGGATCCTAAAGTTCCTAAGACACTTTCACGGGGTTCATGAAGTCAAAACTATTTTGGAAATACTAAACTGTTGTTTACCATTTTCACTGAAGGTGGGGAAGCAATGGTGGTGAAAACTGCTAGTGTCTCAGCACAAATCAAGTTACTAGTACCAAACTATACTATTATCACTGTATCCTTTACCACCACACAGAGAGTCAAAAAAACATATCAGATATATCAGGTATATATCAGCTACAAATATCCACCTACAAATATCCATGAAGTGTTAAAATTGTCAGTTTTAGGGGCACCAGGGCGACTTAGTCAGTTGAATGTCCAACTTGGGCTCAGGTCATGATCTCACGGTTCATGGGTTTGAGCCCTGCATCAGGCTCTGTGCTGACAGCTTAGAGCCTGGAGCCTGCTTCGGATTCTGTCTTCCTCTCTTTCTGCCCCTCCCCTGTCACACTCTGTCTCTCTCTCTCAAAAAATGAATAAACATTAAAAAATAAAATAAAATTTAAAAAATTGTCAATTTTACTGAATCACAACCCTTGAATATGTCTTTTTTACTCTTCCATGTGATAAAATGGAAAATATACATATAAGCATTTCTCCTGCATACTAAAATTACAATGGTCATCTCCAGAAATATCAGTTGTGTAAGTGAACTGTAATTGAGAGCAGTACTAGCTGCTTTTTTACTTGGAAAAACCATTTTTGCTTGAAAAAAAACAACTGAAAAATCACATTATTCAGATGGTTATTCGGCAGAAATTTTCTTAAAAATAAACAATGTGAGTTCATACTTCCAGGAAAACAACTTGCATTTTTTAATAATAAAATTCAAGATTTCAAGCAAAAATAAGAATTATAAAAAACTTACATCCACCATCATAAGCTCAAGATCTTCCCAATAATTAAAGACTTTTCTAATGTTATTGGTGATGACATTAATGAACATAATTTTCTGATATTGTTTAATGTAATGTGTCTATATTTGGAAGATCAGCATAATTCAGTTAACCAACAGTTTGTAAATAACCAATGCACAATGCTATAAAATTACGCATAAGTAAAGGATCCATTTAAACTACAACACAGGGGCGCCTGGGTGGCGCAGTCGGTTAAGCGTCCGACTTCAGCCAGGTCACCATCTCCTGGTCCGTGAGTTCGAGCCCCGCGTCAGGCTCTGGGCTGATGGCTCAGAGCCTGGAGCCTGTTTCCGATTCTGTGTCTCCCTCTCTCTCTGACCCTCCCCCGTTCATGCTCTGTCTCTCTCTGTCCCAAAAATAAATAAACGTTGGAAAAAAAAAAATTAAAAAAAAAAAAAAAAAAAAACTACATCACAGTCACAGATGAATGGACTTCAATGTATCAGAGTTCAAAATGTTCATTGATATAGTTTCAGATTCCACATTACAATTAACCTTAAAAAAACTATCATTTATCATTTATCTAGTTTTAATGTGGTATTAAAGGAGAATATCCACAATTCTAAAAAAAAATCTCTTGAAAATATTCCCCCATTTTCCATCTACGTCTTTGAATAAGACCAGATTTTCTTCATATACTCTACTAAAACAACATATCACAACAGATTGCAAGCATCAGATATGATAATCCAGCTCTATATTCATAGAGGCAAATGATAAGTGACTTAAAAAAAATATAACAGTCTAAACAATGCCACTCTTTTCACTAAAAATTTTTGGCTGAAAAATATGGTATTTTTCCTTAAAAAATGTTATTTATTTTAGCTTGCAGTGGGTTTATTATTATAATTTTAATTAATTCATACAGAAATATTTTAAACGTTTTATATGGCAAATGCTGATAGCCATGAACACACATAAAAATTTCCTTAAGGTGCACAATAATTTTTAAGTTTGTAAAAGGTCCTAAAACCACAAATTTGAGAAGTATCAGCCTAATACATGCTAGATACCAGTCTAAGTACATTGCAGGTCATCTAATCCTTAAAACAACCCTATGACTGAGTAATATTTTTTATGATTTATAGATGAAACAGTGGTGCAACAATTTGTCAGAGGTCACGTAGATAAAATGGAATAAAGCCAGGATGTGAACACCATA
This sequence comes from Leopardus geoffroyi, assembly GCF_018350155.1. NCBI lineage: Eukaryota > Metazoa > Chordata > Mammalia > Carnivora > Felidae > Leopardus > Leopardus geoffroyi. Next base: position 100,475,478 of record NC_059333.1, read on the forward strand.
TCCCATATTGTTTACCATTATACAACCTCCATGATTTCCATAATGAAGTTTCCCAGAAAAAGCCTACTTGATGGTCTAAGTCCTCCATTAAATAGCACTGTATCCCAAGTAGAATCAGTAAGAAAACAGAATGCCTAAATTTGATTCCCAACTCTACTATAAAATTCCTTAAGTTTCAGCAGCTTAAAAAATGAGCAAATTAATAATGTTCATGGTTATTATAACAAGCAAATTAAATAAGACATACAAAATTTTTGTACAACTGAAAAGCATGCTAAAGTTATTACTGCCTTTGCTTTATGTCCCAACTGAACATTCAGCTCCACAAAGTCTTCTTAATTATCAAATACCTCTATGTCTGTGGTCTTCCTAAAGAATTATGGCACTTTTTAATGCACTCATTTAATAACTCACTTTTCTTTTGATATGTGTCTCCTATCTCAATACTTAAATTATAGGCTCTCCAGAGCAGGGAATCTCTAAGTGCATTCCCAGCTCCTTACCTAAGGCCCTATAACCAGTAAGCACCCAACAGACATTTTCCTATGAAATCAATGATGATTATCCTATTAGTCAGGTTTATTAAGATTAGTCCATTTCAAGCCTTATGGGTCTCACCTAGCTTCTATTTAGGGAAGAGAGCCAGTAATGATTTCTTACTGAGTTGAATAAAAGCCACAGGTAGGAGAGATTTTAGAGAGATGTTCATCTACATTAAGGGAGACAAAATGAAACCACAACTAAAAGGAAAGAGTATGAGTTATACTTATAATGATGTATCATGAAGACCTATCTACATGCATGTTTTCCTACTTTGACACTAGGTCCTTGTATACAGAGGCTGTGAACAATTTGTGTACTATCTTTGAGGTTTGCAGACCTTGATGATTTAGTCATTAATTAATGCTCTAGAGGCATCACAAAAATTGTACTGGATCTGTGGATCCCACAGAAATGACACTAGAGAACTGAACAGTGCACACTCAATGAACTGGTTTCTTCACAAATCCTACATTGCCAATGCAAGTGTCTAGTAAACAACAGGTGCTTCCTCTTCTTCACTCAGGTGGTGATGTTTTCCATGCAAATAGCACATGCTTCGCCCTCCTTCTGATAGAATGTCCTGTGGTATCTGCCAATATCACCATTCTCCCTTTCCTGTTAGCATGCTTGTATAGTTTATTTTTATTTTATTTATTTATTTTTTTAACGTTTATTTATTTTTGAGGCAGAGGGAGACAGAGCATGAACGGGGGAGGGTCAGAGAGAGGGAGACACAGAATCTGAAACAGGCTTCAGGCTCTGAGCTGTCAGCACAGAGCCCGACACGGGGCTCAAACTCACAGACCGCGAGATCATGACCTGAGCCGGAGTCGGCGACTTAACCGACTGAGCCACCCAGGCGCCCCCGTATAGTTTATTTTTAAACATTGTCCAAACTAAGATAAAGTCGCACATTCTTCCTTCTCTTGGGTCCATGTCATTTTCCTTCTTTCCTCACGGCACGCAGAGCCCACATGTAGCATCCATAATTACCTGATTATCTCTGTAGTCTCACTAGTATGACTTGTTTATCCTTTGATCTTGTAAATTCTTAGTGTTTGGGTCTATTAACAAGAACACCACATACTTGTTACACTGTAAAATGTTTGAGTGTATGTTTTGTTTTGTTTTGTTTTTTTTTAATAATTTTGGTAACTCTTTTTATTGATTTCCTTCCTAATATGTATGAATTACTTTCCAAAATGTTAAAAACATATCTAATTAATTCAAACTAATCACCTTTTTTTTAAACTCTGCATTCCTTTGTAAGTCTTAACTACTTCTAAATAACATCAGTCCTCTTTCACAGAAACGTTTAATTGTTCATCTTCAGTCCACTGATGCATTAGGGTGTCATTTTTGATAAAATATCGGCTCACTTACTATATCAAAATAAAATTATTGTGCAGTAATTTAATGACATAGTTCTTCCCTTTTACGAGCTCTGAAAATATCTCATTAACAGTTTCACAAATTACCACAATAACTTATGCTGACATGCTCATTTATTCTCATTTATGAATAAATCTGGTTGACAAGTCTAATGAAATATTGCAGGGAATTCCCAGCCTTTAATATGGATCAGACATCATTAGAGAATCTCAAAATGGGGAGTATTTGAGCACAAACACTTCACTCTGAAAGTGGAATATTAGGTTCCGTCAAATTTTACACTAAATATGTACTTGTTAGCTGACACTTGTTCACGGTACAGCATGGAGATGTTCCTACTCCCACTCATCAAGAACCACAGTGATCGCCACCATCTGCCTCATGCTTCATGGAAAAAAAAAAAACAATCCTATAATTTTGAAATTTTCTGTGTTTAGAATATTATTTCATGATTTTTTTCTGCTTCTTAATTATGACAGGCTACCCTGATGATTATTTAGTATAAATAATAATAAAATAAATATAAAATATATATTATATATGTAAAATAAATAAAAAATAAAAATAAAAAAATGAGAAAAAATGCACAAAATTATTTTGGAGTTGATCCAAACCTATTTTATAGAAAAGTAGAAGAAATTTTTAACATTGCTATGAAGAGGCTAATAAAAAAAAAACATATACTTCAATTTTTGAGGTTTTTAAAAATAATTTTTATTTTTAAGCAAACAATGGTGAACTAAAAAATATAATTTAGGGTATATATTTTTATTTAATTAAATATCTATATAGAAGATATTAAGTAAATATACTAAAAAACAAGCATAGTTCCTATCCTTTAGAAGATTATATAGTCAGATTCATTTTGAATATATCCATAGAATTATATTCACAAATTACCCTATTTGTTTCCATACCTTTAATACATCTCTTCCTTTGACATCAAAAGTCTTTTTATTTTCTTCTTTAAAAATTATTTCAGATCACAAAAGAGAAGTATGGATGATTAACGTGTCTATAATAATATCATTTGTAATGGCCTCAGACATATTTTGTATATTGTCTCTGATGTTAGTACTATACTATACTGCATGCAATAGTACTTTGGCCATTATTGGATTGAAATAGTTAAAGGTTATGGATCTAAAACTATGACTCCATTTCATTTTCATCCTATGGACTTTATTACACAATTAAAATATTAAATTGATGTCAAGTCTAATTCTATTCATTTCAAAAACTTGCTGAAGAACTTCTACTAAAAACAGTTTGTATGGTTCTTGACTACATCTCCCATGTTACCTCTGACAACGCCCCTTCACCTTCACTGTGTTTTTGTCACAATGGTCCTCTTTCAGTTCCTCAAATCACCAAGTTCATTCCTGCTGTTTGCGCCTCAATTTGTATTCTTCCTCTGTCTAAAACTCTCTTCTTCCAGACTCTCACATAGCTAACACATCCTCGTCATTTAGGTTCTAACTTAAGGATCACACCCTCAGATATGCTTTTGTTGAACAGTTTTCTTAATTTAGCACAAAATTTGAATGCCTTTTTATCTTTTTATTACATTAGCCTGTTTTATTTTCTATCACAGCCTTAAATAAACTTATTTATTTGTCCACTTGTTGTCTCTTCCTTTCAAAAAAAATAATAAAGCAACATGAAAACATAGCCCCTTTTGTTTTCTTCATCAGCATTACATCATACAACAGTACTGACTTCTAGCACATCTTAAGAAAATATTGAATGAGTGAATGAATGATATTGAATGATTATATACCCCTGGCATCTAAAAGCACATTTTTCTAGAGCTAAGAGCAGATTATTAAACCAAAAATGTTAATAAAAATGTTAAATATTATAGCAAACATTTTTTTTTATTTTTAATTCCAGTATATTTAACATACAGTGCTGTATTAGTTTTAGGTGTATGGTATAGTGATTCAACAGTTCTAGACATTACTTAGTGCTTATCGTAAGTGTACTCTTAATCCCCAGAAACGTTTTTTTAAACAGCCATAGGAACATAAAGAAAGAAACAAAGTCCTGTGAATGGAAGGTAGAGAAACTTTATAAATGTATTAAATGTCTGAGCTGCATCTTAATAGAAGGATAATTATATAATTTCCATCCATTTCAGGATACATGTAAGAGCAAAAGGGAGATAGCAGGCATAAACTAGAAAATAGCAATTTGGGGGTGTGTGTGGAAGAGGGCAGAGAAACTGAAAGTGGGATATTTTGACACAGCATACAAAACGAGTGTAGATTTTATCCCATAGGCAGTAGTTTCTGTTAAAGGTATGGGAATGGCAAGATGACATTTATGTTTTAAGATGGGGTTCAGAAACATTCACTGCCTTGGTAAAATCTCTTTAAATTCCCATAAGCCCACTTGAGAATGCAAAGGATGTAGCAGAGTGAAAAGTAGGAAAGAGCTAAGGAAAGAGATGATAAAGATGTGCTAATAGAGTCACCCTTCTGAACAACAACTGGCTGGACAGGTCCTCTGGTCTTCTCTATCAAAAAGTGTCTGAACTGCATGTAGAGCCTAATGAGTTAAAACAAAGACCTGAAATTTCAGGATTGAGTGAAGGGGAATGCCAAAAGAAAAGTCCTGGACTCAAATAAATGGGATAACACTGAAGACAACTTAAAAAAAAAAAAAAAAAGGCAAAAAGAAACCCTATTTCAATAGAAAATAAAAGAGAGAATACACAAAAAGCCAGGCTGTGCTTATTGTTTTAGACCTTCTGACAACAGCTAAACTGGTTGTATGCACTGCCATAATAAGTATTCAATATGTTTATAGAACAATGAATATGTAATTTCATCGACCTATTACAATATAGAACTAGACAATACCAACAAAAAAGCAAAAACAAAAGTAAGTCCTCTGCATTTTTAGTTAAATTGATGAAACAGGTGTAAATATAACTTACAGCTTTGCCAATTTCATGTTCCATTTTAAACATCTTTGACTTAAAATTCCACTGAAATTGGAGAATAAAAGCCATTATCAGGGAAGATTTTCCTGTTAGGATTTAGGATAACAAAGCAAGATAAGGATACAAAAGGAAAATATAAAGAGCATGTTGGACAGTGCACATTAGGATGGAAAGCAGGACTCTGTATTACTGTATTTCATACACTTAAGGAAATGCTAGCCTCTTTACAGACCGTATATAAAGTAGTCTTTTCTCTCTCTGTTAAAATGCAGAGCTGTTCTGTTCTGCTCAAAGAACTTTTTGCAATAATGGCATTACCAGTAGAAGTGAAGAATAATCCATCTAATTGAAACTTAGAATGCTATAGATAGGCAGAAAGTAATTACCTATGATACAAACTACCCAGGTTCCTGGAAATAACATCCATATCTTTATGAAAAGTGCTATGAAATTATTCAAGACCATGAGCATCAGGACACCCATTTACATCTTATCTGAACCTCTCAGAGTTCTACAGGATGCATAAATAGGAATAGAGTAAATAAGAACAGCAAGGTAATCCTCCTATTATATTCATCACTGGTGAGATCCTACTGCGTCTAGTTTCACACCCCAGAACTTAAGAAGGATGAAGACAGTTAAGGATAGAGGAAGAAAAATAACTGAAAGGTTAGAAAATGAGAATTCCAAAAAGGGTTAAAAAGCTTTATATTATTTAGGCTAGAGAAGAGCTGGTTGAAAGGCCATTATTAATGCTCTTCAATGAAGGGTTATTCCATGGATTATGGTGGCTGGCTATTTTCATTTTTGTGGAAAACATACCAGAGAAAAATGAATCTTAATAGCAAAACAAGGGAATAAAGAAAGGAGCTTTTGATAATTGAAAAGACTGCTCACCACTAAATGGGTCCCCAAGGGATTTTAGAACATTGCAATTGTGGAAATATTTTAAAAATAGAATTTCAAATACATTAAACTTGGAGGTCAAGGGAAGGACAAGACGACCTTTTAAGATGATTTCCATGACTGCAATTCAAAGACTGTATTACAAAAGAGAACAAGACACCAATTATTCACTAAGAGGGATTGTGTGGATAGCGGAATCAAAAATGAGTACAAATGTACCCAAATGGGACATCTCTTCTTGAAGTTATTTACATAATTTTGTTGTACAAAACTTTTCTTCATGTGAGGTTGAGAGAGGCACTCTATTTTTTCTTCCCTCCTTGACGTACACATACGCATGCACAAGCATGTAGACATATACACAGTCTTCGAAAAAAAGAAAGCGTAATTGATTCCAACAATAAGAATTTCTCTTTTTAAGACAAGTTCCTTTCTAACCTATAGGGGATATAATCTCCCACATGATAGTATAGCAGAAAAAAACAAGGGGAAATCTTATAGAGCTGCTAACTTAACCACCTCCCCACCCCCCGCCAATAGTAAGGTGGGAAAGTTTTGGACTGAAAATACAGAACAAGGCTTCTAAACTCTAGTGTGCATAGAAATCACCCACAAGATTTGTTAAAAACGTAGATTCATGAGTCCACCCCTCAGAGATTATGATTTGATTGGTCTGAGTTGGACCCAGGAAATCCGCATATTCAGTGACAGCTCAGGTAATTATGATGTAGGTTGTCTGAGAACTATGATGTGGGAAACAATGGTTTCGAAACTTTGATTCTGGTTCATGTATACATTTACTTAATATTTTTGTTCTAATAACTACCAACAGTCCCTGATAAATTATGTTTTGACTTTATAATTTTTTGATTTTATATTGGTACAAAAGCGATACACATTCTGTAGAAACAGTACTTCAGATTTTGAATTTGAAGTTTTCCCTGTGCTAGTGACATGCAGTGAGATTCTGCTGATATTGGACATCAGCAGTGCCACAGCTCACAGTCAGTCCCACAATCATGGGGGTAAACTCCAAGACACTTACAACCATTCTATATTCAATAAATCAGCACAGTATTCAATAAATAATGTGAGATATTCAACACTTTACTATAAAACAGGCTTTGTGTTAGATAACTTTTCCCAACTGTATGTTAATGTAATTGTTCTAAGTATATTTAAAGTAGGCTAGGTTAAAGCATGATGTCAGTAGGTTGGGTGTATTAAATGTATTTTTGACTTATGATAGTTTCAGTTATGATGGCTTTATCCAGATGTAACCCCATCATAAATTGAAGATCTGCATATATAGTTAGTCTCCTCTTCTTTGACAATTAAATTACAAAGTCATCATAAAAAAGTCATGTGTAATCAAAATCATTCTTAAGGTTTCCATAAATCACCCAGAAGTTATAACATGACATGGGATATAAAAACTTGTATAGTAATATAAACAACCTGATGGCTTAAGAAGTACTTAGATATACCCAAGGCATGTTTAACTAAAAGCAATTTGGCAAAACATTACTATTCACAACAGACTGTTATTCAGGTTTAATAATTGGGGTGCCTGGTGGCTCAGCCGGTTAAGTGTCCGACTTTGGTTCAGGTCATGATCTCACTATCCTTGAGTTCGAGCCCCACCCCCCTGCCACCCCTGCGTAGGGCTCTGTGCTGACAGCTCAGAGCCTGGAGCCTGGTTGGAATTCTTGTGTGTGTCTCTCTCTCTTCCCCTCCCCCACTCGTGCTCTGTCTCTCTCTCAAAAATAAATAAACATTAAAAATTTAAAAAAAGATTTAATAATTTCCAACTGTGAATGCGGAATTGGTGGCTTAGTCTAAAATTAATATGTTTGTCAACAGGATTTAATATCAATCCTAATAGCTCCAAATGTGATGGTGAGGATTAAATGAGATAATAAATGTGGAAGTACCTACTATTAGTTCTGGTGCATTGAAGATGTTCAATAATTTTTTTATAAATTTAAAATTAAATTTTGCCTAATTACAGGTTTTTTTCTCCTTTGAAAAGCTGAGGAGAAGGACTTGGTGACTAGATCCTTAATTCTCTGTGTGTTTTCTAACATAATCTCCCCTCTTCCGCTATCTTTTTAATGCAGTAGGGGACTGGTCTCATGACATTTTAGGCTTTTACCACAGGGCTGATAAATTAAATGTTTGATGTGACTTGTCTGTAATACCATTTGGTCATTTTGTGTCTGAGTTTGCTCAATCAGAGGGTCTGGATTACATGAATTCAAAATTTTGTTCCCAGGTTTAAATTTCCCTGATTTTATACATGATTATATACTTTTTTGTTTGTTGTCTCCCTGGTCACAAATACCAGGAGACCACTTATAGTACCCTCTTAAGCAATTAATGTCTTCATTCTGAAACATATATCAAAAAAGCAACACAGGGGCACCTGGATGGCTCAATTGGTTAAAGTCTCCAACTCTTGGTTTCAGCTCAGATCAAGATCTCATGGTTTGTGAGATTGAGTCCCACATCAGGCTCTGGGCTGATGTGAGCCTACTTGGGATTCTCTCTCTCCCTCCCTCCCTCTCTCTCTCTGCCCCTCCTCTGCTCTCTCTCTCTCCCTCTGTCAAAATAAATAAATAAATAAATAAATAAATAAATAAATAAATACAGACAGACATACATACATAATTTTTAAAAGAAATATAGAAAAGTGGTTAAGGTCATGATTATGAAAATCACTCATACCTGGATTTGAAACTGGTTCTGACATTTAGTAACTGTGTAACATAGGGGCATTTACTGAGCTTTCCCCAAGTCATTTTTTCAATTTAAGTGGGTAAAATATTACATTTACCTCATAGGTGTTGAAAAAAATCAAATACCACATGTAAAGAACTTACCATGATGCCTTGGCATAAAGCAAGCACTCACTGAATGATAGATATTAGTTTAGTCCATTTTCTGAAAGAGTCATTATCACTACTCCTGAACTTGCTTTCTTTCTAATTTTTGTTTATGTAAGAATCAAAAATATACCATGAAAAATTATGAAAAATAACTGCAAAATTGGAATGTCAACAATTCACTAATTAGGATCCTGTTTATACTGGTTAATAACAACGCTCATCTAATTAAACAAAGGCCTCTCGATTATTAAGATAAGTTATGCTTGTATATTACAAATACATGATTGCACACATCATGTTTTTCCTACAGAAATCAAATTTTAAAGAAGCATTTACCTTCTGTTAATAAGTTATTGTCTCTCTTACAGTAATTTCACATAAGAAATAAATATGATAATAGCCTAACCCTGGCCTTATGTTAGTCTTGTACATAAAAAAATTCATTGGTTATTTACATTAAGAACAACATAGCTCTAATAGAATAAATGATGGAATTCAAACAGAAACAATATAAGGCATTTGAATTTTTTTCTTAAGTCTATCAACTATTTATTTTTCTTTCATTTCAAAGTTTAATATAAAAGAATATGATGCCCCTGCAAGTGTGTTGGACAAAATCTTTTTAAAAGTTAGTTTAAATTTAAAAGATTGCTTTCATAGCAAAAATTTAAAAAATAAATAGAAAAACAAACTTCAGAATTATATTGAATAAATTATATAATTTATAAGGCTTGTTTGGCATAAGCAATGGTATACTCTTATTAGCCATTCTTGTAAGGAAAAGGGGTGTTCAACTTTCATATAGTCTGGTTGCTATTTAGTTTTTATATATGTGCATGTGGTTTACTTGTTTTCATAGAATTGACTTACATTAATATCCAAGAAAACTAAATTGAGCATAACTTAATCACTGAAGATTTAGAAAGCATCCAAGACATTCTAGTGCTCTGGGTTATCATTTAAAAATCAGTCATGATTATAACTAGAAATTTCTGTCTCACGGACTCTTAGAAAGCACTGTTCCTGTCTATTTTCTCATTTTGACTCAGTTTTTTTCCATCAATATTCTAGGCTCATCAGTTCCTACTGTCTCTGGAAACCTAGCCTCCAATTCTTCCCCTTCCCTCTTTAACATTTGCATCAGGCTTTCTTCAACATCTCCTTTCATTCCTACTAGAGGCACATTAAGGAGTCCTTCAATTTTAAAATGTTTATTTATTTATTTTGAGAGAGAGAGAGATGCAGAGAGCACATGCGAGCAGGGGAGTGGTAGAGATAGAGAGGGAGAGAGAATCCCAAGTTCTGTTAGCACAGAGTCTGTTAGCACATGTTAGCACCTCAATCATGAGATTGACACCGGCTCAATCTCACAAACCATGAGATCATGACCTGAGCCAAAATCAAGAGTCAGATGCTTAACCAACTGAATCACCCAAGGCTCCCCAAGGACTCCTTCAATTTTAAACATATCAAAGGGGGGAGGGGAGCTTTTCATTTTCTTTCTCTTCCAATGCTCTTTGGTTTTCTAGCAGTGACAAAACCCTTCAAGACATGATGTAGGCCACATTATTTTCTCATGCTATCCATCCATCATCTTTTCAATGCATGAAATCTGGTTACCTTTCCTGAATCTTTTCTCTCAAAAGTTTTTATTCTTATCACTGGTTTCATACTTTTCCAAAAGTACTGCTATCATTTTCAGTTCAATAATTTGCAATAGTATCCTATTGCCTACCACATCAAGTGCAGACCTTTATATACAGCTTTCAAGACTTGCCATGAGCTAACTTGACCTATCAAATTCAAGGTTGGATAAGCAGTTATTCTCTAATATACACACACACAGCTACAATGAAGTCAATGCTTTCATCATCTCCTCTGCACATAATGTTTCTTTCTTACATTGCCTTCTTCTTAATGTTCTTTCCTTCTAGAATACTCCTTACCAATTCATACCTAGATATCCTTCTGGGCCAGACTGTGCATCATCTCTTTCAAGGACACCATCATTTACTCAAGTCCTCACATTTTATTCTCTTGAATTTATTCAGCATTTAGTTGTTTCAATATACAGCAATGGATTCTTAACCGAATATATATACATATATATTCCACCCAATGGTGGAAATCATGTTTTTTACCCATACTTTCTTTTCTTTTTTTTTAATGTTTATTTATTTTTGAGAGAGGGAGAGAGACAGAGCATGAAGGGGGGGAGGGGCAGAGAGAGAGGAAGACACAGAATCTGAAGCAGGCTCCAGGCTCTGAGCTGTCAGCACAGAGTCTGATGCGGGGCTCGAACTCACAGACTGTGAGATCACAATTCGATCCAAAGTCAGACACTTAACCAATTGAGCAACCCAGGTGCCCCTACCCTTACTTTCATTCTTTCTTTCATCTACAAGAACCCTAGGCTCCATGAGGTGGAATAGACAACTTTGTTTAGTTCCACTGATTACACTAGGAACATCATGCATACAAAGATGGGAAAGTCACTCCCTAGATTTTTGAGAAGAAAAGCCTACACTGTCATAGAAATGGCTTGATAATCATACAAGATTTCGTTAAATACATGGTTCTTATTTAAAACAAACAAACAAACAAATGAACAAACAAACAAACAAACATTGTATTGTATTTGGGTCAAAGTCCAATTACAGATGAAATATTGCTCTATAATTACAAATATTCAAATATAAAGGGATTTATGTGTGTGTTTATGTCCTAGCATCCAAGGATCCACAATTCAAAAACAAAAACAATTTACTACATTAAAGATCTTTTGAGTAAACCTTAAGAATTTATAAATTTTGAATACAGTTCATCAACTACTGCAGAACTCTGCCCACAACATAGAACCGCTGATACTATAAAGGAGCCTCAAATTTCTTCTCTGCAGATTGTAGTCATTTCTTTTTTTTTTTAATTTTTTTCAATGTTAGTTTATTTTTGAGAGAAAGAGACAGAGTGTGAGTGGGAAAGGGACAGAGAGAGAGGGAGACATAGAATCCGAAGCAGGCTTCAGGCTCTGAGCTGTTAGCACAGAGCCCAATGTGGGGCTTGAACTCATGAACCGGGAGATCATGACCTGAGCCGAAGTTGGTTGCTTACCCAACTGAGCCACCCAGGCGCCCCTGTAGTCATTTCTAATAGAAAGGAGGATACAGGAGATCCTTAACTTACCCTTACCTCACCACCCCATCTCAGGTTCAGAAATATTACTATGAGCACTGATCCACAATCAGTGATTTATAAGAAAAAAAAATACCCTAAACTTTGGAGAGGCTTGCACAACAAGAGAGTATAATGGTCTAAGATAACTGGTGGTTTCCTAGGTGAGTAATTTCCTGCCAAAAATTATCTCAAGCATAGAGGGAAATAAATTCCATTTCTTATAATAATAAATTAATCATGCAATTTTAAAGTATTTATCTTTTTAACAAAATATCTATATTCCTTCTCTATTTTTTTGCCAAACTATTTGGAAATATAAATACAAATATCTCAGGTCTTAAGGGTTCACCATCTTAAAACATATTTTGGCATCCTTTTTATATTTTCTGGTAAAATAATATAGATTTGAATTAACATTTCCAACTGTAACAATATGAATACATTATATTGATAGTGCTATTACAATACAGATATGAAAATGGTATTCTTATTATAACTATTCATAAAGATAATACATATCAGTTTCTAATATTAAGGGATTATCAATTCGGTACATACATTTGAATTCAAAGAGATTTATACCTGGATAAGGATTATATCAAGACCTTTATTATGTTTTTGTCTTATTATATGAATTTTGTCTAAAACATTGTTTTGGTGGGTTATGTATGATGCTTTTGTAACACGTTAACATTTGAAATAAGGAACTCAGCCTATTTCTTTACAGGGAAAAAAAATTAGGCATGGAGGAAAAACTTTCTATCTTTTCTCAATCCAGAAACGTCAAACGTGAAACAAAATCCCTAACTTGTCCTTGAAGAAGAAGTTGTGCTTCTGTAGGGTCTGGTTCAAGGATAAATAAGGACATTCCTGTTCTAGGAGGTAGGCTGTTCCCTGTCAGATACAAATGATCCAATGAGAATGAAGAGGGAGATGATTAAAGGGAAAAAATGTTAGCCTGTCATATGGCTAAAGTAATGTCTCAGACCTCCTGCTGTTTAGAGCCTGCATTTATGCTCTGAAGTTGAGCAGCCTTGACTAGTGGCTCTCTGTAGGATTTAGGCAATTGGGGAAGTAAGAGAGTTAATCTGAGAAAACATGAATACAGGAATGCCTCAGAGCAGAAAAGAATCCGCCCTCTGTTCATGCACAAAAAAGAGAACATTGAATTTAAATTAATAGCCTTTTCTGTAGCAAATTTTTCTTTTTCTTTTTTTTTTTTCTCCACTTTACAAGCTCCTATTTGCTTATTTTTTTTCCTTTGGTTATGTGGGGTTTCTTCATTGTCTGGCACAGTATGAAAACAATAAAGATGGAAACAAACTAGGCATTCGTGTAGTATTTATTCCTTAGAAATAAATGATAATCACCTTACTATATGCTTTCTAATGAATTCATCAATTTAGCTTACATTTCTATTGGAAATTACAATATGTCAACTATGAAAAATGCTGTTTATTTACAAAGCAAATTGTTTACATTACAAACAGACTTAGAGGTCTGTTTGTAAATGAGAGATCCCACCATATCTTGGTTGCCTGGAAGCAAACTGCAACCAATTTTATAAAAACTTTATATCCAAATACAGTAATATTAATGTGTCACACCTTATCTTCAGGGCAACTGCAATGTAGCATTTATTAATAATACTAAAAACAACAATAACCCGGATAAATAGAATGCATTTTCTTCCTAGGATCTAAAGTGCCTCTCCTAAATTATCTCATTTATTCTTATGACATATTTCTGTAAGGAGAAGAAAGCAGATACTGTAGGTAATCTTAATCTACACTTTACCAAATAACTTTGAGAGGATCCTGTGACATTCTGGCACTGAAACTTTCAGGCTTATAGCCACCTGGCTGCATGCCTGGTAGGCCGACAGCAGCTGGGCTCTCTAATGGACATCTTGGAATTGGAGGAAGTGTTGGCTTTATAGGGAGAGTGGAGTAGGTGATTACCCAAGACACTGTGCTTGAAAAATGCTTAGAATGCATGCTAATATATGAACGCTCCCCCCTACTGAAGCACAATATGTGCTAACATGAATTTCACTATTAGTTGGGGGTTTAGGCAATGACACCCTGCTTAAGTGCAAGTACTGACCTACACATTACAAATTCACTTAGGAAAAACCATAAAGATCTTAGTATGAATTATTCCACCAATACTTTTATTAATTGCTCATTCTCAATGGAAGAGAAACATATCAATTAGGTTTAGATAGGAAGATAGATTTAATATTTTCATAAGAATTTCATAATTAAGCTGTCACTTACGGTCCTCATAATTAAGCTGTCACTTATGGTCCTAACATTATAATAGGCCTGATAAAGAAAGGACAAAGGGAATCAAGGACATTCAAGCATAGACAAGGCTCCAGAATTGTAGAGAGGTGGCAAGAAAGCTTAGGTGGAAGTACAGTAAGTAAAGGGAAGATTTATCACAAGTAAAATTTTAGACAAACTACGATATCTTTCATAATACTATATATCATTAGAGCTAGAAATGAAATCCCATAATACCCAGTTCTGTAGATTCTATTTTTTTCTTGTTTTGTTTTACCAGACTTTATGCTTCAGTACTGACCTTATTTAAAGTTATTACAGAGCTTTGCTGTCTGATGAGAGAAACAAATATATAACTAAATTCAAGAGTGTCCAGGAAATTTTGGCTTGCCCTCTGGGCCCAAAGCAATGTGCATGCATTTTGGAGCTTTGTCAGAACAGTGACACGTAGTCTGCAGTAGCCACTATCCAGGAAGAAGTGGCTATAGAAACCAAGTCTGCTATCATTAATGATATCGCTATTATAAGATTATTTTAGATGCAACAAAAAAGCTATCCACAAAAGATATCCAAATGGCTTGTTCAAACTATATGGAGTCAATACATCAAAGGTTAAATATACCTATAACCATGCCAACCTTTCCACTTAGTACAAGAAGAAATTTCACATTGTAATATACATTTTACCAATGAGGGCAAGATATCTATCGAGGAGAAAAAAGTGACTTGTCTCTTGCCTGTCAGAAACTAGTTTATTTCTCAGTCTACAAAATAGAAGCTGATTTTTAAATATGTCTTTGCTATTGTTACTGAAAGAGCATTTCTTCTCATGCTGTCAGGTGTTCCTCACACTTAATTTCCCTCAACTCTCTAATAAGCTCCTTCTATGATTACCTTTTTTTTTAATGCCTAAAGCAACTGGCATAAATTAAGCCAGGAATCTCTTTGGGTAGGTTCTCCAGAGACAAACTATAGTCCCATTTAATGCGTTTGGTAGAACATACTTTTATTTTCAGTATAGTCTTATTCCCAACTCCATAATAATATAATAATTTTTATTTAGCTACAGGCTTGCATTCTGGCTCACCTCCTTGTTAGTGATGTCACACAAAATAAACTATTTGGGGTTCTGAATACAAGATAGCATATATGCTGAAGTGGGGAAAAATCAGGGTGACACGATGGCCAAAGCTTAAGTTTAAAAAGAGGAGAAAAGGATTTAAGTACTATCACTTAGGAGGAATGAGTAATTTAAATAAATTTGTGGACCTTTTTTTTTCTTATGTAAAACACGGATAATATCTGGTTTTGTTTTCATTACGAGACTGTTGTAAGAAAAAAATGGTATATAAATGAGTTTGAAAGCATTTTTAAATATAAAGCTTTTTTATTGTGGCCCTATCATGTACTAATTACTCTGCTGGGCATTTCCCAGACTGCAAAAAGATAGAAAGAATAGAGCATTGGTCTCTGTCATCCAGGCTCTCACAAGCAGACATCCAAAAAGATTTATTTAGTGAGAAAAATTAGGTAATACAATGAGGTTAAGTTGAGCAATTAACAGATTTATAAATGCTTGATCTCAGAGCAATGTCCAGCTAGTATCATCTTCTCTGATATATAAAATCTACCATGCAAGTGTGTTAGCAGTTCTCACAAAACCACAAATCCCTATAGCCTTTGCAAATAACTTCCACATAACATACTGCTTAAATCCATCTATAGTTCCTGTGGAAAGGCTTTTTTTCTGCTAATTACATAAAAATCTAAAAGTGATCTTTCTCACTTTGATATCCAGCTGTCAGTTTCCGGGACGGACTGTGCTGGAACACTATCGCAGACCATCAACAACCACATTTCTAGGTCTTTAGCATTTATCATTTCTGACATCGCTTGGGGACGCCACCTCTACTTGCTTTCAGCCCCTGTGTATTAAACTACTCAAACATTCATTTATTGGTAGCTAAACCAGAGGTAGTGATTCTGGAGATATCATGAGATCAGCATCCATCTAAGCATCTGTGTTGAGTTTTTGCCACAGGGCTCTGCATTGATTATTAGCTGGGATAAATCCCAAAATAGCATGTTCTCTAAAGAGAACCAGAACATGGCTTTGAACCCAGAGTAGATGAGATAGCAGAGCTGTTACAAAATTATAATTCATCTGCAGCTTGCAGACCATTTTAGTCTCTTGTATTTTTTTTTCTTTTAAAATGTGAAATTTTATGAAAGATTAAGAATAAACTCATTTGCTTCTATGATTTAAATACACTTCCTTTTGGTTGTGTGGCAATTTTTCCTTAAATCTTTGTAATATATTTGTCCACGCCAGGTACACATTGTAGGATTCTTAGAATCATAACACTTAAAAACCATCTAGTCTATTGCCTCTTATTTTTACAGAAGAAGAAAGTAAGGTTTATAATGACATGACTTACCCAAGACTACTCTCCCAGTTAGTAGAAACCTGTTTTCTAATCTCTAGGGAATATTGTTTTTACTGCAAAATGCTGCCTTCCTGAGGACAGGGACTTCCTTTTTTTAGTATTTGTAATATTACTTCCTCTTTCCCTTATACTCATTGCCTATTATGCCACTAAAGAAAATAATGATATTTTTTGTGTATATATGTGAAGTATGGCTGAAGGGATAGAGGAAGAAAATTGAAAATGTGTAATTTATGGACAAAAATTTTACATACATTTTTAACTAAAATCTGTAGAAGACATATTCATAGGAATATGAACTACATTTAAAAAATACTGATTAGAAATCTTCAATAATAATCGATGTCTATTGAACAGATACTGTAATAGGAACTTTTATTACCTTATTTAATCTCAAGAAAATTCTATGGGCTAGGTCTTATTTTTATCATTCCTTTTTGCAGAAGAGGAAAATGTATTGCTACATGGCTTCAAAATTAAAACATATATGGCATTTTAATATTATGAATATTAAACTATTGCAATATATTTACATGTTTAAAATATTTAAAATGCATAGCACATGTATACCATATATATGGCAATTAGCAATTATCACATACTGCTATTACTATAACTCTTTGTGTCCCTGTAGTTCTTTTTTTCCCTCTACAGTCTAAGATTCTTGAGAGAAAGAATTGGATACCTCAGAAGGTCCCTAGGTAAGAGCCAGCCACATGATTAGCCTGCAATAAATACTAAAATAATGAATACATAAATGCATTAAATAGCCCACGTTTGTTGTAATCGGGGTAAATGGCAAATAAAAAACACTGTTGAAGTAGCTGGTTAAGTTTTGTTTTGTTTTGTTTTTTTCCTTATAGAACTATTGGTCTGCCAAAGAACTTTCAGAACCACCTCACCCCCCGTCCAGACATCAAATAAAATAATTTTCTTCTTTACTAGCAACTCATCTTCACTGGGCTTAAAAATATTAACAGATTTTTCAATCCCCTCAGAATATCATTTATAATGTAATATTTTTGTGTATCTCTTATTACTTGTGTTTTACGCACGAGCAAATTGAGGTCAACCTGATTAATTTGTATCTAAAGAGACTGTCAGTCATCTAACTACCTCAGAGTCCAATGACTACAGCAGAGCACAACAGAATTAAAGAAATTATGAGTAAATATTTTCAACAAAATATTGTATCCCATTTATTTTATAGTTCCATAGTCTGTCACAAACTTGGCCTACTTATCTACAGAAATGAACTGATCATCAGTCATCATACCTAGAAGAGACAACTTTTTAAACTTTCTTTGAAATGATAAATTAGCAAATATTCTCCATCTGGTTTTATGAAGGTACAGACATGACAGCTTAGTTGACGCAGAACCTAAGGACTTCAAAGCATGTCTAACTCATAATAGATGGAACATGTAGTACTGGTGTTAATCAGTAAATTTCAACAGCTCTAAGTTAGGGCAGAGTAGTGGAGTGAGAAGCGTTATTCATTCCTTCTCTCAAAATGAAGGGTATGGTCTCTTATTTATATTGTTAGATCTTTAACCGCCACTAAAATCATGTAATTTAACTTTTATTAGTACAGCAAGGAGGAAGTACACCTGATGACTTTCAAAGATTTGAATTCAAATTATTGTTATTGTTAATACTATTATTGTTTTTCTTATTTTGCTGGTGTTCAAAATTAATTTTGTAGATCTGTGACTCAGGTACATCTGAAACATTTCAGTACTATAGTCTGCTAATGGAGTTGTCAATGTCTCAAGTGAATTGAGAACTCATGAAGTAGTGAGCCTTCCTTTACTTGAATTAATTGAACAAAGATTCTCTTACCACTCATCTCTGGCTCCCATCAGCCCCAAGTGTATGAATAGCAGGGATATGATATTGCAGAAATGTTTCCCTAGGGCATATAATAAAGGAACCACTCCTCCCTATATTACTACATTGTTCTTATTTTAAGATAGGATTATCATCACTTCCATTTCATTAGCACTGGATTTACTTGCTGTTTTATTGACACCACTGAGTAAGAAAGTGCCCCAGGTGTTAATGGCAATGGAACAATTTATCTTTATCATTTCAGTTTAAAATTACCATGTTAAAATAAAGATACAGCAGATTAATTCTTTCTCTTTCACAAGACATAATTCTTTATACAAAAAATACAAAATATTTGTTTCAATCCCGTTAAAACATCTTTCAAAAAAAAAAGCACTTAGATTAAGTTCACTGAAATAAAGCACACTTCTTTAAAGCTACATTTAGCCCTTCTTGAAAGACACAGCACCACAGGTTATCCTATGAGCCCCAGTGTCAGATTCTGTGAGTTAATCAGTCACACATTTAACATTACAGAAATACAAAGCTGGTGAAGTGAACTTTCATGAGTCAACACCATAACCTTCCAACTATGTTCCAAAATTGCATCTTGTATAAAAGGAAATGTGATTTACTGGGAAATACACATATGAAAGTAAGTTCCTCAAATTGCATTAATGTTAAGGAGAGAAAAAAGTATGAAGAAATAGTTTATTTAAAAAAAAATTGTTCCAAAGGTACGGAGAAGCCTATAAGCCAGGAGCTTCACGCTTGCCTCCAACTGTCAATTCTATTACTAACTCAAAGTTCTGATTTCAACTGAAAGCAAGCATCAGAGACACATAAGTGAATAGAGTTTTCTATGTATTTTCTGTCACATCATATTACAGTGCTTTGGCTGCTATACAGATTATACCATGGAATATGTAAAAGCACAAGTTACCTAATAAGTAACTGCAACAGAACTAAGCACAACTGTTGCATACACATGGAAACATTTGCTTTTAGCACAGTTATGAGGTTGCATTTTCTGTTTTCATAATAAAAATATATTGGCTCTTATTATAACTTTTGTTTTCTCTTTGTAGTGCTGTAATAATTCATGTTGCATTGTTTCCCTTCATGTTATATTACATACAAAAAATAATATTTAGATTTGATATAGATTTTCATCAAAGTCTTCATTATAGATTTATTTTCCTCTATGGAGACTATGTTTAATAAAATCTAAACCTATAATTAATTTTGAATATTTTAAAGCTTCTGGGGTTCTAAGAAAATCCAACTGTGAGAATATGTCCTATTAACTATTATTATAATATAATTAATTTGAATTATGGATTCTGACATATCCAAATGAATATATGAACAACTTAATAACTTCTCAAGGTTCATATTCTAGAGTTTCATTAATAGAATAGAACCGTCACAAACAAAGAAACTTATTTTAATATATTCCTAGTCCTCAATTAAGAAGTGAATTAATGATATGTTATTGTACTTGCTAAACAAAATCACAATGCTCTAGAATAATAAATCATGTGTAAATATACACATGCATCTTAGGAAATACTTGTGTGAAAGCACAATTTAATCAATGCCTGAAGTATTAACTGTTTAATATTAGAATTTAAATTTGGGAACTATGGGCTTTTCAAAAGCATTCCTGGGCACAGCATGCCAATAGCCATGGATTTATGAATTAGAACCTGGGAATTTTTCAATTCTTTTAGTTGTTTTGCTTTAGACTAAGCCAGGAAATTGCTTAAGCCACCAGTATAATTCAAGTGGGAAAACACAGCATCTATTGGATCTGGGTAGAGCAAGGCAATTTTAAATGATGATAATGATAATGCCTTAATTTAAATATGATGTTAGAGGGGCACCTGGGTGGCTCAGTCGATTAAGTATCCACTTTGGCTCAGGTCACGCTCTCAGGGTTTGTGAGTTCGAGCCCCTGTCAGCATAGAGCCTGAGCCTGCTTTAGATTCTGTGTCTCCCTCTCTCTCTCTGCCCCTCCCCCACTCATGCTCTGTCTCTCTCTCTCTCAAAAATAAATAAACATTAAAAAAATTAAATCTAATGTTAGAGTGTCATACACAAGCATGCTTCTATAACACCATCCCAAGCATAACCAAGTAAATAGTAGGAAATAAATGCTAAGAAAGAAAGAAAGAAAGAAAGAAAGAAAGAAAGAAAGAAAGAAGCAAGCCATCAATCCATCAATTCACTATACAGGTACAAGGTTGTGCAGAAAATCGCTTTCTTTAGAATATTCCAAAAATATTACTGGTACTCAGATTTCTGATTTCATTCCTCTGCACTTAGTGATCTATATAATCTCCCTAGGTAACCAATTAAACCACATTCACTTTGCATCCTGCCAATTCTGGAAACTCTAGATGTCAATTCTGGAAAATCAATCAGTAGCAGTTACTTCTGTGGAAACTGAAGTCTTGGTGAGTTAATACTTCTTTACTAGGATATTTGGCAAACTGTTAAAAGTGTCATTCAGTGTTTCTAACTAAAATGGCATAAAAGTCTAAAATCAGTAGGTAATTGTATCAAATCTGTTCTGTAGGATTGTGTTCTCCTTGTGATTGTTCTGAGATTTTTTTTAAATTTTGACAATTTATTATTTAATTTGATTTAAATACTCTAGACCATCATTTCCAAAAGAAGTCTTCCAGCAAGGCTGGGCTCTTTATTTTAGGAAGGGCTGACCTCTCAAGATAATTTGTTCATTCAACAAAAGTTTGATAAGTATCACCAAAAAGCCAGGTTTATAAAGATAGAGTAGTTGCCAGTGAAAATTTATCAGAGTTCTCAGACTAGTGGTGAAGACTGGCATATAAACAGATGAGTTGCAATATAAGTGATGTTGACTGTGACAGAGGTATAAATTTAATGCTTCAGAGTGTCTACCTCTGTACAAGAGTCAGAAGCAGCCTTACAGTAGCTATAGCATTTAAGATGACACTCAGAAGCACAGTTTGCCAAGCGAATAGAGGGGAAGTAACTCCAAAAGAAAAATAGCATGGCACAAAGCACAGCCTAAGAAAAAAGATTTACTGCATTGGTAAATCAGCGAAAAATGCATAAAGAGCATAATGTTTACCGGGGAGAAGACAAAGGATAAGACAAAGGGCAAAGAACTGGGGAAGGTAAAGCTCATCAGACTAAGAAGAGGTATTTTTCCAGCGTAAGGAATTCTGATTTTTCTTTGTTAGTTAATGGGGAGTGTACAGTGCCTTAAAAAAAGAAGAAAGAAAGAAAGAAAGAAAGAAAGAAAGAAAGAAAGAAAGAAAGAAAGAAAGAAAAGAAAAGAAAGCTTGAAGAAGATTAACAAATGGAGTGACCACAGATAAGACTAAAAGGACAGCACTTACTAAGTAGACCAAAGGGTAAGCAGTTACAAAAGCCCCAGGAGGGGATGGTGAGAGTTTAACTCTGTCGGTAATACTGAGAGTGGAAAGAAACTAGGCCAGAACGACTTTTTCTGAGTTACAGCCCAGTCAAGGATGGGGTGAAAAAAGTGTCATCTTTCTTGTGTGTTGCTACGGCTGAAATCTTTCAAGAACCACCTGATGTGCCCTGTATAAGCTTATAAAGCACTGCCATTTGGACAGTATGAGATTTCCATTTGCCTTTGCTACTCTCCACTCATTATTCTCATTTTTCTATTTCTGCTGGGCACCCTATACAACTAGCAGCTGTTGCAACTAACAGAGGCAATCTCTAATCTCTGGAGAAACCCTAGTTAATTATGAACCCCAGTTAATTGTTTCTCTCAACTATGATACCCTTTTTTTTTTCTCCAGTGAGAGAATTAGACTAAGTCCCTTTATCATACTGTCTCCTATCAAAATTTCAATGAGGATGAAAAAGTTAGGTTCCCTCAATTTAGGAATTCTTATATTGCTAAGAAGTGTGACAAGAATCCAGACTTGGGTTCAAAATTTCCCAAACAAAATTTCTGAGGTCCAAATGGTTTTTAGGTAACTAGTTTTCAGCAGTACTAGAGTGGCATTTACAAATGCTAGTAGCACTATGTATTTAGTTAAATATTATCTTGGTAAACAAATGTTCTGATTTTATTGAGAGCAACTGTCCTTGAAAACACACTGCAAAGTTGATGACCAATGTGAGTTTACCACAAGATTGCTGCACATATCAGATAGATGCACCAGATAAGAAAAATATTTTCCAATGTTCAACTTTCCTTTTTCTAGTAGAATCAAAATGGGCCCATGCAGGAGCTAAGCCACTTATCAATACATTTAACTAAGTGGTTCCTTTTCACATTCACTAGGCTGAAAATTTGAACAATAGATTTATTCAAATCTTGGTTCTTGGCTCACCCTAGTAGGGGTGGTAATGCCAAATAAGCAAAGCAACAAATAAAACTATTACAACTTGTGGAAAGATTGTGAATGGAAAGAGAAAGATCCAAGAGAATGATCAAATTCCAGCAGGGAGATAAGGTAGAAGGGTGGAAGAGACAACTAACAACGGCTCCTATGGCCCTCTGCCCTCTGCCTGTCTTGCAATTCACCTCCCCCCATGACACGGAGCTCATTCAGAGGAAAGCTAATCTTCTTTATTCATTCTACAAATAATTTGTTAAATTCTTATTAATCACTAAGCTCTGAAAATTGAGACAGCTGACACCAATCACTGCCATATACTAAGTAGGTCCTCCTTCCTACTTAGGGCTATTTCCTCCTTTTAGATGCAGTCCTTACTACAAACACCATTGCACATTAAAAACAACAACAAAAACAACAATTTAAGAAAGTTAAAAAAGAAAAAGAAAAAAAAAACCTCACTCCCTTAAGTGCATAGTCACTGGTAAAAGTATGATTTGAGAGTAGACTAAACAATATAAGATCCAGAATAACACATTGTTTACATCTTACTTAAAAGGAATAAAGGATTCACTTTTACCAGAGAACACTT
This sequence comes from Leopardus geoffroyi, assembly GCF_018350155.1. Lineage (NCBI taxonomy): Eukaryota > Metazoa > Chordata > Mammalia > Carnivora > Felidae > Leopardus > Leopardus geoffroyi. The sequence continues at coordinate 100,498,852 of NC_059333.1, forward strand.
AAGTGGCCATAGCTTAATGTATCCAGAAAACATCTTATTTAAATATACTGCAATTTTATCTGCCTTAAAAACAAAGTCAAATTTCAAAATAATAACTAAGGGAAATAAGAATGTTTTTCAAATGTAGTAAAATGATTTTAAGATGTCACTATAAGAATAACTTTTTGTAATATAATGTAAAGTAGATTCATGGAATTGTAGGAAAAGAAAAATTTTATCCTCTTCTCTTCTAGGTTCTTTGGCTGGTCTAATACATGAATTGACATTAGACAAATCAACAGGAGAAAAACAAATTTAATTTCATCTGCACCAGAGTCCCAAATATGGGACTCAAAAACTGCCCCAAACAGGCAGCTTTAATGCCTTTTAGACAAATAAACAATTATTTGTGAAGATCTGACGAACAAAGGGTTTTGGGGCTGGGATAGAAAATTAATGAAGAAGTAAGGAAGTTTTTTATAGAGGCTTCTTGGCTCTGAATTTCCTAGGTTTGGTGATAAGACCTTTCACTCTCCTGGTACACAGAGGATACCTTTACATGGAAGACTTATTTCCTGCTTTCTGGGGGACAAAGGAGGGTCAGAGTGTCTTTCTTGCACTGGCTGTTTCTTAAGAAGTACCTTTAATACAAAATAATCCATATGCCAAGAGAGCATATTCTAAGGTGGCATATTTTGTTCCCTCTCAAGATTAATGTCAAGAAACAAACAAACAAAAAAGAATGATCTATAGGAATACAGGGAAAAAAGACTACAAAGATGTCAATTTATATTGTTAACTTTTGAAATACAGATATTTGTTAATGTATTGAAACAGTAGAGAGTCAACATCCTCTTTCCTATATGTATTATTTATTCAAATTTATCCTATTATCTATTTTACCAAGTATATGTTTTCCCAAAATAAATCAATGTTCTATTTTCTTCTGCTAAGACTAAGAGCAATGAAGTGTGAAAATTTTGGTTAAACACTTCATTTTCTAATTTACATAATTTCCCATCTACTCTGAAGTCCTTCAAAGTGTAAGTGAATAACTCTATACAAACTACTACCAAAGTGAAAATTAGAAAACCAGTATTTTTTTATATATATAATTTATTGTCACATTGGTTTCCATACAACACCCAGTGCTCATCCCAACAGGTGCCCTCCTCAATGCCCATCACCCACTTTCCCCTCTCCCCCACCCCTCATCAACCCTTAGTTTGTTCTCGGTATTTAAGAGTCTCTTATGGTTTGCCTCCTTCTCTCTGTAACTTTTTTCCCCTTCCCCTGCCCCCTGGTCTTCTGTTAAGTTTCTCAGGATCCACCCAAGAGTGAAAACATATGGTATTTGTCTTTCTCTGTCTGACTTATTTCACTTAGCATAATACTCTCCAGTTCCATCCACATTGCTACAAATGGCCAGATTTCATCTTTCTCATTGCCAAGTAGTATTCCATTGTAGATATAAACCACATCTTCTTTATCCATCTGTCAGTTGATGGACATTTAGGCTCTTCCCATAATTTGGCTATTGTTGAAAATGCTGTTATAAACATTGGGGTGCAAGTGCTTCTATGCATCAGCACTCCTGTATCCCTTGGGTAGATTCCTAGCAGTGCTATTGCTGGGTCATAGGGTAGATCTATTATAATTTTTTGAGGAACCTCCATACTGTTTTCCAGAGTGGCTGTACCAGTTTGCATTCCCACCAACAGTGCAAGAGGGTTCCCGTTTCTCCACATCCTCACCAGCATCTATAGTCTCCTGATTTGGTTCATTTTAGGCACTCTAACCAGCGTGAGGTGGTATCTCAGTGTGGAGAAAACCAGTATTTTAATTGGATGTAACAAGACATAAGTGTTTCATGAATATTTCAAAAGGAAAATTCATGAAAAATAATGACTAATTCTAAGAAAGGTATAGAATACATATTCTTGCATATACTCAGAGAGGAAAAAAGAGTTGAGCTAAGAGATTTCTGAGCCTACTTAGATAAGAAATTGGAAAAAGAAAAAAATGGGAAGTGCTCAAATGAAGACAGTATCCTTAATGGATTAATGACAATGAAGAGGAAGAAGAATGAGGAGGGAGAGAAAACATTGAAGTATCAAGATGATCATCAGCACTCTATACCTGGATTTAATTAAACTGTTAAGGAAAATAAAAATCAATATTAAAGATGGTAAGTAAAGCATACTTTATTCAAGATGATTGCAATAAGCTATAGGGATCACCACTGCAATGGGATTTTAGGGAAAAAAAGATTTGGCTCAGTTCTGAACACAACACAGACAAGTGAGAATTTATAAATATGGAACAGGGTGGGGGTGAATGGATGGAAAATTACTAAAAGGAAACATCAAGGATAAGGGGATTCTAGCTAACCTGACCTAACAGGATTCTTGCTAAAGACAGGCCAGGGTGATCAGACAACACCGAGGGGTTTGTGGAGAATGAGGGACCTGATCAGATATTCAGGATGATCAGATATTGAGGGAGAGGTGGCGGGGGGTAGTTCTGATTACACCGACTTTGCAGGGTTCTTGCAAATACTAGATTTTACAAAAAAGTGCACAGATGGGCCTAGGAGAAGGTTCAGGAAGGAGTCTGACTACAGTTTGGTCAGCAAAGATCTTTGTCAAGACAACTAGAATTATAACAATTATTTAGTCAAGAACTATAATATTTTTGACATATGAAATATGTTGTATATTGTAACCAAGAATACAGGAGATTATAAAATAACTCTAGTTACAAGGAAAGAGATTATAAGTAATTTTGAGATGAGTAATTATTTTATTATGATCCCGGAGTAGAAAATCCCTAAGCATAAAAAATTAGGAACTAGAGAAAACCAAAGAGTGAACACAAATAAGTGTAGCTACTTGAAACTCACTGAGGGAAAGAGAAGTTGTGCTCAGATGGCCCCAAGCCAACATCCTTTTATCAATCAGAAAATGCCTCCTAGGATGGCTTCTGGTCATAATTGGTATGCTATACAGAAGGTAGTACTAATAGTCAGTTTTGAAAGATGGAGTTCTGGTTCTTGCTTCTAGAGAACCATAGGTATAAATACCAAACTCTAGTATTTCAAAGCTTTGTAACTTTTGCCAAGTTATTTAAACTCTGGTCATTGATAATACATAAACAAGACTAATAATACATGCTTTATAGAGTTTTATAAAGATTAAATGTCATAATGTAGTTATGTAAAGAAAGGCCTTAGTATAGTATAACAAATTAGGTAACATTAAATAAATATTAACTAATATTCTTTTGAAGTTCTCAGTATGGTGCCAGCCTCACATGGTGAATACTCAAAAATAGTAGTTTAATAATTTATACTAAGAAAAAGAAAGGGATTACATGTTGTGATAAGAATGTGTTGCTTTAAAGCAAAAGGCTAGATAAGGACAAGAGAGAAGCCAATGACAACAGGAGCAGAAATTGTCCATATATTAATCATAGGCTTTAAAGCAGCATTAGGAACAGACACTTATGTTTCTACTCTTTTAAGCAATCCCCTGTCTAAAATATTATGGAATAGTTGAGTGTGTGTGGTAGGCACATAATTTATAGGAATATACTCTAGAATTTAGTTTAGTTGATTCTAGAGTTTAAAAAGTAGAGTTAAGGCACAACACAGACATAAAGAGCACAATAACATACATAAATCTGTGACCTCAAAAAAATTGTGTAGCTTTTCATGTGTATTTAGAGCATTCTGGTTATGCTCTCAAAGAAAGTAAAGAAAAGTAAGAAAGTAAACAACAGCTAACCTGCTATTCCGTTAAAAATGCTTCAATCTCTGGACACTTCCAATTTTTAGGATAACCATAAAGGTATTGCTACCTGATGAATGGTTACCAAAATTCAATTATTAGCATCAATCTGTACTGGAGTCTCCAATTCCCCCAAAAGCAGCCTCAGCAACTGTCAGATGAATGTCAAATGCTCCCTTGACAGAATCTAGAATGCTTTCTGAAAAGTAACTCTGGTCCCTGGTGCAATCTCTTTAAGAAGTTCTTGGGTAAGTTAGATATCTGGGTTTAGGCAAAATGAGGTTGTGTTTTAGATTCTGCTGTGCAGTACCCAGGTTCACCAGAGAAATGTTCTTTGAACAACTAAGGCAGATGTCTAAGTCACAAAATAAGTTGTCTACCCAACTGATGTTAGGTAGTTATTCAACTTACATTACCCATGTAGTTGAGTAGTATTCCTTAATCAACTTATTGTAGTTACTCAACTTATAGTCAGTAACAAAGGTCTCTAACCTCCAGTTAAAAATTAAAAAAAAAGGAGTAATCTACTTTGTTAAGTGAGGAAATAATGGGGGAGAAACAGAAGGACTGTAGACGAAGTGCCAAAGTTTAACAGGGGAGAATAAAGGCAGCAGAAAGTCATATCATCAGAATGAAAATAAAGACTAGAAACCCCAACTGTGAGTGCAAATGGAAAGATGGTCAGAAATTATATTTGTTTTTTTTTTGTTTGTTTGTTTTTGTTTTTGTTTTTTAATTTTTTATTTATTTTGTTTTTATTTATTTTTTTTAAATTTTTTTTCAATGTTTATTTATTTTTGGGACAGAGAGAGACAGAGCATGAACGGGGGAGGGGCAGAGAGAGAGGGAGACACAGAATCAGAAACAGGCTCCAGGCTCTGAGCCATCAGCCCAGAGCCTGACGCGCGGGGCTCGAACTCACGGACCGCGAGATCGTGACCTGGCTGAAGTCGGACGCTTAACCGACTGCGCCACCCAGGCGCCCCTTTATTTATTTTTTTTAGAGAGAGTGTGTACAAACGGGAGGGCCAGAGGGAGAAAAGAGAGAGAGAATCTTAAGGAGGCTCCATGCTAAGTGTGGCTCAATCCCACGACCCTGGGATCATGACTGAGCTGAAATCAAGAGTTGGACACTCAACTGGCTGAGCCACCCAGGTGGCCCCAGAAATTATATTTGAATTTACATTGGCTTTCAGGAAACCGCCAGGAGTAGAATTGGCAATGAGGAGAATTAGGAAGATTATTCAAGTTTCAGCCAAATGAATTGAGAAAAGAAAGAAAAATCCACTAAATTTTTAATTTAATTCATTCTCTTAGTCACTGGATAGACATATAATGAGGATCTATTATATACCAAACACCGCGCTATGTGGTAAATTTTCAAACATGGTCCTTGAGTTCATAGACTTTACAGTCTAGTTATTCAAAAAATTAAAAATAGATTAATCAAAAAGACTATGCAGTGGCATAATTCCCAGATAACGGTGATATTAGCAAAAAAATTTTGAACTGGCCTTAGCAAGTGCTAATTTATTACTATTGTGACTGTACTGCAGTCTGTATGAAATTTAGATTTGGGAGTTTAAGTTGAAAAATTCAGACAAACTTATATGTGTTCTTAAAAGTGAAGAAAATCATTATTCTATATGAAGAGATATAATTCTTTGATTAAAAGTAATTTGTATAATTAAATTAAAATGCTCTCCTTTTAACTGTATTACTGAATTTGCCAGATTATAAAGAAATAGGGCTTATAATTAATGCAACCAGTATTATATGGGTCCTTATTTCAACAATTAGGATTTGTCTTTTTAATTTTGATGTGACAAACTACCTTACAGTAATAATACCCAGGAGTTATTTGAAGATATCATTCATAGATTTTTATTAATAGTACTGGAGAATATTACATTATATAACTATATTACATATTAGAATAACTTTCACAGGTACTACAAAAGTGTTTGTGCAAAAAGTAAATGTTTTTAAACTTAACTTGTATAACTTTTTATTCATATACATCTTGTACCCAGAATAACAGGTCTCAGAAGAAACTTTTCACTCCATCCCAGCCCCTTTACACATATTTAGCACACACAGAGCAACTATCCCATGAATGCCTCTCAAACATTTTTCAGTGTCCACATCCTACCTTGGACATTTCTCAGACATTTTTCCCCTTTACTTCCTCTATAACTAGTCATAACTCAATTCTGTTGGTTCCACTGCTCATGTTTAGCTCCATTCCTTGGCTCCTAGACTTTATCTAGCTATCACTTACTATTGTCTGTACCTGCTTTAAATGTCTACAAGACTTAAAACATCTCTGGATCTACCATTCGTGACTCCATGGAACTTCCTGTAAAAGTGCTCCTGCCCCTTCTCAGCACCTAGAGCTGTTCTTAATGGGTCTCCTCCATATGCCAGGGCAGGAAGATTAAACAGAACCTGTTACTGCTTAAATATTATAATGTTTTCTGACAGGATATATACAAAATGTACAATAATTACAGAAAATTTTAGCCATTACTCATCCTATATCTGTCACTTTTCGATTACACACCCCCATTAGCTATGATCTAACAAAGGGTCTTAAATAGCAGAGTTTTAAAAATGATTTTGTAGCTCAGAATACAAACACCATCCAAAAATATAGTCTCAGAATCTTAACATCTTCTCTCTAATTAAAAAATTAACCAATTAATAACATAAAATAAAATAAAGAATTTAAAATATAAAAGCAAGACTTCAAATCAACATTAGCTGACATGTTAATGGAAAATAATAGATGCTTCCAGTAAATGAAGAATAAAGAGGAGATACTTTAAAAAAGTATTAGCTTTATTTATCATTTGTTTCAATGAAATAAATTCATTTTTAAAAAGTATATTTTTCAGACAATTGAAATATATCCAATTAAGAGCCAAAGCTTTATTTCTTTAATAATCGTTGATGAAATATTTTTATAAATATTATAATCTTCACTATTTTTTAAAAAAAATAATTAGCATCAGGGGCACCTGGGTGGCTCAGTTGGTTGAGTGACTGACTTTGGCTCAGGTCATGATCTCACAGTTTATGAGTTCACGCCCCGCGTCGGGCTCTGTGCTGACAGCTTGGAGCCTGGAGCCTGCTTCAGATTCTGTGTCTCCCCCTGTCTCTGCCCCTCACCTGCTCATGCTCTGTCTTCTGTCTGTCTGTCTGACTCTCTCTCAATAATAAATAAATGTTAAAAAAAATAATTAGCATCCTTATGAGCCTCAAGTATTATACTGAGAGTTAATATGAAGATGCCTTATTTAGCATTAAGGCCGGTATATAAGAATGAATTTCTTGGATTAAATGGCCTTAAATCACTAAGCTTTTTTGCTATTGTGTTTTTCATAGCTATCTCTCCCTCCCTATCAGCCTGCCATCTCTTTTCATGTTCCTATCATTTCACTTTGATTTTAAGCTTTTATTTTAGTGTGACGTGGATTTTAAGTGGCTTTGGGGAAGTCTTCCACATTTTTCTCAAGCTTTAAACAGGTGAGGCAGCCAGAAAAGGAGCTTCCTGACAAATGAAGTGTCACTGCAATTAATTAATGTTATAAAGCCCCATCTGGCTGACCCTAATGAATGCTCTAAGAGATACAATAATAAAATAATAAAATATTTTGCTTCTCACACTGATTATATTTAAAACTTCCATAAATATAATCAAAATTATGTATTATCAAAATGTGCAATTTAATGTTAAAATTGAATACTGAAACTTTTGGTTTCACATGTTGACCTTATTTTAGTGTCACCATTTAAACTCAAATGCAGTCTACCTTTTTTTTTGTTATTCTGGAAAAAAAGAGTCATAAGCCAGTCCTAGGCTCCTTTGGTCTGCTGATTAATAGGGTTTTCTCATATTTCCTATCAGTAAATCTCTTTGGCCTGATTCAATGCAGCATTATCCTTCATTAGGGAGTTGGATTTCATGTTATCAGAGAACATTGTGGTAGTATAGGGACCTCAGAGATCATTTGCCCATCCCTTTTATTTTAGAGATTAAAAAGGGATTTTAGAAAGATGCTGCCTTTTGAAAAATCTCTTTTGTTCTGATTAAAGTTTATCCTTTTTTGGTACACTTAAATAAGTTTCTTATGTCTTCTTTACATAAGCAATCTCACTGTTATATAAGGCAAGCTGACTGGTGTTGTGCTTCTAGCAGACATTATCAAGTTGGGGAAAGAAAGAAAGTAACACATTTTTCATTTAAAATTTCACTCACAGCAGTGGTCATAAATTACATCTACAAGTTACAGTTTTATCCTAAAGAAGAAGTTCTCAACTATGACCAAAGAATCCTATCACATCTTCTCTATCCTTTATTCCATTTTCTATTCTATTCTATTCTATTCTATTCTATTCTATTCTATTCTATTCTATTCTTTGGAAGGGTAGAGGGGAAGTGATATCGAGGAAAAGTTATTTTAGTGGTATTTCTAAGAATTAAGGGATATTTAGTACTTTTTTCTGATCCTAAAAGTAATGCAAAATATGGTAAATAAAGAAAAGTATATAGCATAAATAACAGTAACTCATTATGTCACCATCCAGAGGTTGAATATCTTGAGACATTTCTATTTTGTCATTCTGCTGTGTGTGTGTGTGTGTGTGTGTGTGTGTGTGTTTTAACATGCATATATACATAAATATTGAATTTACAAGCCTGGATACTGTCTTAAAAAGATAATTTACTAGATTTTTTTTTAGTTTTGATGTAATACAACAAGAATAGGCCTGGAAAGTCATTCTTAAAGACTTCTTCTATGTCCACTTTTAATTCCTAGCTCAACTCAGAAAGGAGACTGAATTAGAAAAAGTAAAAGTAAAGGTCACCCCATTTTAATCCTGGAAAAAAATTAAAGAAAGAAAAAGAAATGTCTGGCACCAATAGCAGAAATTTCTCTCCCAGTTACCTATTTCAACCAGTGACAGGAGGTGACTTTTCAGGAAATTTCAGAAACAATCTAGGGCAAAGTGTTATTAAGGAAAGAAAAGCTTTGAATTTTAGCTTTATCAGGCTTATTTTACTTCTTGTATGGATTGGAGGTAAACTGAGAGCCAGAGAACCCACCGTGGCATCTGTTGTCATGTGGTGAGATGGAATCTGTCAAACTATGGGCTGATAGCAGTGGTTGGAGTCATTAGTGCCAGGAAAAGGTGAGTCATCAATGGGAGGTGGCTGAGAGGTCTCCAATGCCCAAACCAAAAGAATAGAATACCAATTCACCTGCAGGATAAGTCCTGAGCAAGCAGAAAAGAGTCATTGCCCTGGATACCAGTAAGTCCCTTTACACACCCAAAGAACAGCACAAAGTCCCTTTATCCTCAAATTTACAAAGACACAAAAACCTCACTCATCATGTTCACATAGGATGATGGTGGTTTAAGGGGTGAGGAGATGATTTGAGAAACTGAAAAATCTTCTCACAAAATAAACATTTAACAATACTTTAAATAAATGGGTTGCTCTTGACAGAATAGTTTGGGTAGTCACTACCCTTCCCCTCAACCACACACACATACTGTTCAAATGTTAGGATTCAAGAGAAATATTCACAAATTATATATAGTAAAAATCAAGCAGTTACTTTTCTTCTGTATATCCACACCATAGAATAGTTAAAATTCACAGATTTGTTTCATATGCATTTGCTTTTCTTAAATTTCTGTGGATAATGTGTGCTTCAGGCTGCCACAGCTTATTTTATTAGAGCATTGCACAATTAGTCATAGGATTAGAGATTTAAATCCAACGTCAACCAATTTTCCGTTTGCCCATCTAGATTTGAACTGCTCCTAACAGCCATTAGATAAAAGCATGCCTCTGTACAAAATGTAATAGAACAGTGTAAGCACAGATCACCTCTCCTCTTTACCAGAATGAGGAATACCAGGAAGGACACAGTCTTTCTTTGGTGAGAAATTTAAAGCAAATAGTGTCTTCATATGCACCTTTTATTCAAGGCTTGTGAAACCACAAAATTGTTAGTCATTGTTAAATTTACTTTATTTATTTTTTAGTTAAAACCTAAATTATTTTGCACAGAATAGCTATGATACAGAAAATAACCCCAAGAAAAAGATCTCCACCACTAAAAGTGTAATATATTTTTCTACGTTCTAGCTTCTCTTTATTAAGAATTCTCTCACTTATGTATTCAGGATTCCTGATTTTAAATAGAGCACATCTTCTAATCACTTTGTTAATTGCAATTAGTTGCTACAGGTTGATACCCCAGGATACACCCCTCTCTTTAAGGAAAGATTCCAAGAAGTTACAGTCATTAAAGAAAAATCACACCTAATTGAGACTTTATGATCTGAAGTCTTGGAAGAACATTAAAAAGGGAAATCTTTATAGAAAGCATGGAGAATTGTCTTAAATATTTCATGCAAAGAACCAATATTTCATTACTTTGCTTATTTGGAGTTTTCTGTGATGAGCAGATATTCTATATTAAAAATGCTATTTTCAGAATGCTAATAGACATACAGTTTTTTGTAACTCTAGATCCAAATGTAGAAAATGAAGAACCATGAGATAAAGCAGTGCTATTTCTAAGCACTTACAAACTGGGCAATTTAACATGACACCTAGAATTCTGATTCTGGGAATTATGTCACTGGATTGAGTATGGGGCATCTACAGACTTGAATGCTAATGACAATCAGCTAAAATATTCTTTTAAAACTATCATTTATAAAATGTTTCCACGGGGCGCCCTGGTTGGCTCAGCCACTTGGGTGTCCAGCTTCAGCTCAGGTCATGATCTCACAGTCCACGAGTATGAGCCCTGCGTCGGGCTCTGTGCTGACAGCTCAGAGCCTGAAGCCTGTTTCAGATTCTGTGTCTCCCTCTCTCTCTTGGCCTCTCCCCTACTCATGCTGTGTCTCTGTCTCTCAAAAATGAATAAATGTTAAGAAAAATTATAAAATGTTTTCACAACTTCTAAAGAAGAAGTCAACATAAATAGCCTGAGTCTTACTTATTAATAATAAATAGCATTTATTTCATGTTTAGTTGATCCTATTTTAGTCCTCTATTTAAAAATAGAAAGCTCAGGATGGTTAATTAACTTGCTGTAAGTTGTAAAACTTGTAAACGTTAAAGTCAGAAATCAAACTCAGGGCTTAAAGTGGGTGAAAACTTCTACTGCATTAGAAATTAAAGCCAAGAAAAAATTGTTTAAATGTGTTTATTAATTCATTTAAAATAACAAAATAAACTCATTACATGTTAATATAAAAACATTTGTAAGAACAAAAACAAAATTATGCTTTCTATAACAAAAATACTGAGAAGCCTAACATTATTATGCATTTTTGCAAATCTCTTTATTAGCTTCCTAGAAGGCAGTTGAACATATCTTTGGCATTCAGTCAGCAAGCCCCTGAAAAGAACCAACTGAATACTCATGTGAGAGTGAAAGTAAAAAGGAAATAACACCTTAAAATTATTAAGAAATTAGTTTTGACCTCTCAGTATCCCTGAAAGGATCTCAGAGATACCCAGAGTTTGATTATATCTCTACAGATCTGGATTAGAAGATCTCTATAGGTGTTTTCAATTCTGCAATCCCAAATCTTAATTGGTGATTTACATCTCTGAAACTAGGATTTTGCTATGGGGTATGATCAGTCATTATTATTATTTTTAAAGGTATCTTGAATCAGATTTGAAGAGAGCCTCAAAGGAACACAAGGAGAGTTAAAAAAAAAAAAAAAGCTACAGTAATAAGAAATACATACTAGTGATAACAGGAGTGCACAGTAGAATAGATTTGAAGCCAATCTAAATAGAATCAGGACCATGGTTGAAGCTGAACTGAATACAGATGGCATAAATGCATGATTGGATATTGATTAGCTCAAAGTCACCAACAAGAGGCTGACAGATGATTAAATATTTGCCAATGTAAGTCCAGTCCTATGACATTCAGCTAAATGAGGACCACAGATATTTGCTAGTGCCTTGCTGTTAGAACACTCTACCCAGTTTTCTTAGAAGATATGCTAAAATAATTGGAAATCAAGGGAAAGCAATGACTTTAAAAATGATATACCTGCCAAGCACTTTTCACCTGGGATGAGATAATATGTTTTAGTACAGAAGTCCTTGAACAGGGGACAGAAGGTCCATATCCTCTAATAACTACCTGTGAGATAGAGGTAAGTATCTTAATCTCCCCAGTTTCAGTAATTCTAAATAAGGAAGATAAACAGAATTATATCTAACATTTTAAAGTTCAAATGGTAGAGCAGAAGGCATTAGGAAATATCCTATTAGTGTTAGTAAATTTAAATCATATCATATATTTGATACCCTCGTTTTATTGCAAGATGCTCTTACTATTTTATTTCTTGCTATAGCTTTAAAATCTTTTCAAAATATATATTGAGGCATATTTAAACTACTGTAAAAACAGTTCAACTTCCTTTTGGGAACTGTGAGAGGGAAGTGTTCAGTTTAAAAATATAGTAGTCCCGGGGCTCCTGGGTGGCTCAGTTGGTTGAGTGTCCAACTTCAGCTCAGGTCATGATCTTGCAGTCTGTGAGTTCGAGCTCCATGTTGGGCTCTGTGCTGAAAAGCCTGGACTTGCTTCAGATTCTGTGTCTTCCTTTCCCTTTCTGCCCCTCCCTGGCTCATGCCCTGTCTCTCTCTCTGTGTCTCAAAAAATAAACATTTTTTTAAATTAAAAAATAAAATAAAAATACAGTAGTCCCTCCTTATCTGTGGGGGATATGATCCAAGACCCTAAGTGGATGTCTGAAACCCCAGATAGTACTGAACTCTATATATACTGTGTTTTTTCTTTACATACATACCTATGACAAGTGTAATTTATAAATAAGGAACAGTAAGAGATTAGCAACCAAAAGTACTAATAAAAAACAATTATAACAATGTACAGTAATAAAAGTTTTGTGAATGTGGTCACTCTTCCTCAGTATCATATTGTGCTGTATTTACCCTTCTTGTGATGATGTGAGATGATAAAATGTCTATGTGATGAGATGAAGTGAGGTGAATGTATTGGGATTTATAACATGGCATTACTATGGACCTTCTTATGATACATCAGAAGGAGGGTCATCCACTTTTGGACCAAGGTTGATCTGAGATAACTGAAACCCTGGAATGCGAAACCACAGATAAGGGGAGAAGTGCATACTAGTGAGAATTAGGGGAGTATAAAGTGGGACATATGTCCTGGGTCAGGGGAAGAAATATAAAAATGTCTCAAGGAGTCGAAATCAATCCCTGTAGTGAGACAGCAAGCGCACACAGCCAAAGAAAGAGAAAGTAGATCCTATGAGAGATTGAAAAAATAAATAGAAAATCACACAAGAATTTGCACCTCTTGTGGTCTGGAGCAAAGAAAAGGGACAGGGAACATGGGAGATGTTTCCAAGAATGAAATGAAATGAAATGATGCAGAAGCAATAATCTATATCATTTAAATTAATCACAGAAATTCTTTAGATTAAAAAGAACTGAGAAGGCAGATCCAAACTATTACTATATTCTAAGGAAGAAATCAATTAAAAAAAGAGACTTACACCATACATAACCCAGTAAAATTTTTGATTTATCAGGATAAATAAATTTGAGAGTCATCCATATAGAAAAATAAATAAATAACAAGTTAGTTTCAGATCTCTCCTTTGCAGAAAACAGTATACTAACATGATAGGAATTTTTTAATATTTATTTCTTTTTCTTTAGTTTTTTTTTTAACGTTTATTTATTTTTGAGACAGAGAGAGACAGAGCATGAATGGGGGAGGGTCAGAGAGAGAGAGGGAGACACAGAATCTGAAACAGGCTCCAGGCTCTGAGCTGTCAGCACACAGCCTGACGCGGGGCTTGAACTCACGAACCGCAAGATCATGACCTGAGCTGAAGTCGGACGCTTAATCGACTGAGCCATCCAGGCGCCCCAATATTTATTTCTGAAAGAGAGACGGGGGGGGGGGAAGGGGCAGAGAGAGAAGGGGAAAGAGGATCTGAAGCGGGCTCCAAGCAGACAGCAGTGAGCCTGAGGTAGGGCTCGAACTCACAAACCGTAAGATCATGACCTGAGCTGAAGTCGGATGCTCAACTAACTGAGCCATTCAGGCACCTCCAAGTTATTTTCCATTCATATAGAAAACTAAGAGACATTCTCAGATATGTATGGGCTCAGAAATAATGGCTTTAAAAGTCTTCTTAAATGAAAAATAAAAGTGTATTTTAACTCCCAAAAAATCAGGAAGCAGATAATAATTCACAATTTAAAAATACAAGAACTGTGATATTAATAGATTAAGAAAACGTTTTATTCTATTTGTATCCCAGAGTCAAAAATCAATTCTGCAGCCTAAAGTGTAAGGTTTAATCCTGTAATATTACCTAAAGTTTTTTCTTTTTTGCTTCTTTCCTTGTGCACGGAAATACCTCTTGAGCACACATCCTTCATCAAGAGTGCAGATGCAATCTTCCTCCTGATAGGAAGCTTAAAACATGAAATAGTGTGCTTTTTTTCCTTCAGGCACTTCTAATAATATCTAAGCTGCACAGTTGAGCTACTAGGCTCAGTGAGTTATTAAACCAAGTTTTGTTTTGTTTTGTTTGCCTCATTCAAATTATTAGTTTGCTTACAGCAACATAAAAGTAACTGTAATAGCCAACACACTTAATGACTTTTCTTGATAATTAAAACTCGTATTGAATTATTTTATCTATTATGTTACTTTGATTTTATGAAAAATGAAAATAAATCTCTTAGGATGTGTTATTATCTGTCAGTTAGCCCCCTTTCCATGTACTATTGAATCTCAGACAGTGACATTCCTTCAGTAACTATGTAATATTCAGTATGTAAATATGTATAAGAACAGTATAAAAGAAGTATGCCAAAAATATTGGTATTTATCACTTGTAAAATTCTAGGCAATTTTTAGTATTTTTAATGTACACATTTTTTTGAAGTGAAATTTTACTTTCATACATACAAAACTAAAATGTCAATATTTAAAAATTTTGTATACAGAAAATAATCACAACTAAATATGATTTAAAAACTACAGCCATGGGGCGCCTGGGTGGCGCAGTCGGTTAAGCGTCCGACTTCAGCCAGGTCACGATCTTGCGGTCCGTGAGTTCGAGCCCCGCGTCAGGCTCTGGGCTGATGGCTCAGAGCCTGGAGCCTGTTTCCGATTCTGTGTTTCCCTCTCTCTCTGCCCCTCCCCCGTTCATGCTCTGTCTCTCTCTGTCCCAAAAATAAATAAACGTTGAAAAAAATTTAAAAAAAAAAAAAAAAAAACTACAGCCAAAATATTAACAGTAGTTTTGTCCAGATGTTGGCCTTGTGAATATTTTTATTTATAAAATTTTACACCTTCCTATATTTGTCAAATTTTCCACAATGAATATTCATTTTTATAATAACAGAAATGCACTAATGAATATGTATACATTGTCATTTTAGTCCATGTTTTGGTCATGACTGGGCATAACTGGCATTTTGGAACATACCATTAGAGCCCTTTATGGATACTTACTTGGGTCAATTTTGCATATCTTTTTCCTCAACTTAAACTGTGAGCTCCTAAAAAAGCGAATCTGGTCTGCCCTGACATCAACAGGGCCCAGTACATGAGTACAAATTATTTAAAACTAAAAACTACCAACTGCAAAATAATATATGTTCTATCCTCTTACCTTAGCAGATATACTCTTCTAATGACAACATCAAAAGAAAAATGTACCAAGCGATCATTTTCAGAAGATTAAGCTAGTATCATATCAAATAAATAACTGTAGCTATCACTATCCATGTCAGGATGTTGTGTGGACAAGTTCTAGGCTGATAATGTCAGGAAGCATAAGTACATGTGCACACAGACACATAATGTTTTTCATATATACATATGTTTATATGATATATAATATGTAGTGTTTATTATTTCATAAATGATAACATATCTATTTCATAAAACATATTTTCTTTGCTTCATTTTCAGCAAAATCTTTTGTTGGTGATAATAATAAAGATTATAACATAATGACCTAAAGAAACAAATAAAATATAACTGTTCTAAAATATGTGAAAATTCAATACGTGATAATGAAATACATAATTCAAAGTAAGTGCAAAAATTAAAAAAGTAAAAATATTTTCATGTTATTCAAAATTATGCAAAATACTATGGTAAAAATAAAAAGAAATATATACATTATCATTAATGAATATCAAAAACTTTTAAATATTATAGAGAATTTAATTTTATGAAAGTTTTATTTAAAATAATTATTTTCACAAAAGAATTATTCACAAGTCTATAATTCAGTATCCATCTACTTACCCATGTGAAGAGTTGGATATCATGCTTTATGCATATTACAGCTAGAGCTACATTTATTCAAATTAAGAGTGATAAGAATTGTTATATGCTGAAAATTTTCTCAGAAGGTGCAACACATGTAAAAAATCTGCTTATTTACATGTGCAACACACGTAAAACCTTAATGATTATGAATAGGATAACATAGATAGGAGATGCAAGAAAATGGACACTCAACATTCCTGGGAAACAGTACTTTATTACGTAAGAATCTAACATATGCGTATTAGCCAAAAAAAAATGTTTTTAAAAATTGTTTTTAAGTGCTTTTGTCCCCCACATTTCCTCTAAATTCTGAAGGAGTATGTCAGTCTTTAACATTGGAAATGGTTGAGTCCACATGTCTTGAAAACATTTGGATACAGTCACTTTTTGCTTTAAGAATACGTGCTAAGATATGAAGTGAAGCTTTTTCTAGAATCTGAATGGTGTTAATTATGAAAGCAAATGTTGAAGATTATGTGTTGTGCTGAGCAGAAGTGTCCATGTGTTCTTTAATAAATTTATTTTTATTTGAGGCCTCTAACATGCAGAGCTCTTTTGCACAGATATAAAGGCCGTTATCAGTGGGAACCATGTCCTACCCACCTTGCCCACACAGTTGTTAACACAGCATCATATAGAACACTAAGTGTTCAATAACTGTAAGATTTATTAAATTAACTTGAAATATAATAATAAACTGCTAAAGACATACATTAGAGAGGGTCTTAAACAGGTATTATGATATTCTTTAGAATCTGCCAAATGAATGAGTAAATTGACATAAAGAATGTAATTAAAGATTTAAGATTGAGTAAAGGACCAAAACAAAATGAGATACAGTGGGGCCTACCCACAATACTTCCTCCCTTCTTTAGAGTATGAGTATGCATCTGAAATTTCCTACTCTTAAAAATAATAAAATAAGTCACTGGGGTGCCTGGGTGGCTCAGTCAGTTAAGCTCTGACTCTTGGTTTCACTTCAGGTCACGATCTTACGGTTCATGGGATCAAGCCCCACACCGGGTTCCTCCCTGACAGCACAGAGCCTGCTTGCGACTCTCTCTCTCCCTCCCTCTATGCCCTCTTTCCCAAAAATAAATAAATAAAATTTAAAAATAAAATAAATCACTAAAAGTGATATCATTACAAATAATAAAAGAGGATAGTCTTTTTCAAAAGCAAGTCCAACTTCACTTCTGCAAGGGAATGTTTACGCTACATGTGCAAAGCACACATCCTTTTATGAATCCAGAGTTTATATTTTTTCTTGTTCTAGAAATGTCATTTTTAAAAAGTAAGCCCTACACCCAACGTGGGGCTTAAATTCACGACCCCAAAATCAAGAAATACATGCTCTACCAACTGAGCCAGGCAGGTGCCCCTTTATGCCAAAAATGTCTTCGTTTTCATAATCATGGAGCACTATTTAGCACAACTGTGCAACTGAGAGAAATTATGTATGCTAAAAGCTATTGATTAAGGAAAAGAAGTATTTTTTACTGCCAGTTTGTTGAAGCAAATATCAGGCAATGTCAGGCTTTTACGGTCATATCTCCAAATATCTTTAGTTTTACTCCAATATAAGAAACACTCTCAAAAGTATTTGTGTATTTCAAGATGATTTCACTGAAACCAGTACAGGGTTTCAATAAGGTAATCAAATCCTACAGAGACTCTTCTAAATATAATTTGTAATCTGTAAGGTATTTTATATTCTCTTTAAAACAATACCTGACAGAAATAAAATATTAAAGGATTTCCTTCTTAGTCCCCAAAGACATACAGTAGAATTGATTCTGTTTCAGGCTGAGTCAACAAAAGTATTAATGGAAATACTACAACTAACTCAGTGTGTTATAAAATTGACAAAAATCGTCTAAGAGTAAAACAAAAAACAACAGAAAAACTAGAATAGTTTAAATTTTAATACCTCATTGTGAATCTTGAAAATTAAGGAGCCATGAAGTTTGTATGTATTTAATTATATGTATACATTTATATAGTATATATATACATATATATATAATAAACCATTCTCAACAAATTTATTTTTATATCCCTTCTCAAATGGTTCCAAAAATATTTTCTTTAGTAATGAGATTTTATTTTATACTCATGATTTTTAGTGTATATGATAAAATATCATTTTCCCCTGCTGTATATACTCACTTTCAATTCCAGTTAAATGATTTGAAAAATGCCATTCTTTCAGTTTTTCTCAATAACTAAAACATAATTCTGCTTTTCTAAAACTTCTAAAACTGATAGGAACTTACAGTTTTAGAACAAAATCAAAGTCTTCAGCTAATTTATATTTGAGTTATGGCTTATTCTGAATGAGTCTTTCTCCTACAATGTATATTTTCTGTGAAGTGTATTGGCTGTATTCAATTGCTAAACAGGGAAAAAGTGTCAATATAATGTGGAAATTGCATTGATTCATACATGGTATTCCCTAGCACTTCAGTGTTTTGTGCCAAGTAACTGCTGAATGCAGCGAGCCATGAAAGAATATGTTTTTTAATGTGCTGCCCACTGATCCCACAATCAGCCTCTTAGATCACGTTGGAAAACTCTTCTGACTTGAAAAACAATTATTACATAATGCGCTGTCATAATGTGTACTGGCTAAAATGGTAGCTCCAAAAATATACATCCATATACTACTTCTTGGAACCTGTGAATATTGCCTTATCAGAAAAAGGATCTTTTCAGATGTAACTAAGAATTTTGAGAAAAAGATTATCATCCTGGATGGGTCCTAAATCCAATGACACATGTCCTTCTAAGAGCAAAGTATAGAGAGATTTGAGACTGAAGTGGGCAGAGGACAAGGCCATGTGAGAATAAAGGCAGAGACTGGAGTAAGGCAACCCCAAGCTGAAAGAGGCAAGGAACAGAATTTCCCTCTAGAGCTTTCTGGGAGGAGTCTTGTCCTGCTGACACCTTGATTTAGACTTATGGCCTCCAGAATTGTGAGAGAATAATGTTTGCTGTTTTAAGTCACCCAGTTTGTGGTAATCTGTTATGGCATCCCCAGGAAACTAATACATCTTATAATTTTCATAACAGAGCACCCCAACACAAACCTTCCTTGTTCTTCCTTTCAGAGCTAACCTTTTACTTTCTTTTGTAAATAAGTCCTATAATGTACTGCAATATTCATACTTATTAGGAATTTCATATATTTTTTACTGCAGCAGTACATTTATAAGGAATGTCATTATTTGTTTTTATGTTCAATTTTGAGCGGCCTTGCCTATCCTTAATTTTACTACAAAGTCATGTCACCTTTAAAAAAAAAATAATGTTTATTTTTGAGAGAGAGAGAAAAAGAGAGAGAATGGGGAGGGGCAAAGAGCAATAGAGACACAGAATCTGAGGCAGGCTCCAGGCTCTGAGTCGTCAGCACAGAGCCTGATGTGGGGCTCCAACTGATGAGCCGTGAGATCATGACCTGACCCAAATTCGGATGCTTAACTGACTGAGCCACCCAGGGGCCCCCAAAGTCATATCATTTTTAATGTGAGATTTTGCAAAAGAGCTCAATTTTTTTTTTAGTAATGACTACTCTGTGAGATAATAGACATGCTCACATTTTATGTGCTTAGATAGCCCCATCAAAAAATTTAATTCTATATAAAAACTGACAGTTTAAAAGGTTATTGACTATTTAAAACTTTTTCATAATTTCTGCTACACATAATGTCATAGAAGCAGAGACCTGGATGTGATCTTGAGGATCATTTTGTCTAGCTCCCAGAGAATAATGGAGGAAACTTCTCTATGATATTTCTGTTAGATTGTCATCCAATAACTGCTTGAAGATTTCTATTAAAGGAACACTCACAACTTCACAGTATAGCCCATTCAAACTAGAGTCTTATAAGCATCTATGGTTTCTAAATTACAACCTTTTGAAATATATCTAAATTTCACTTTTTCATTTTACTTCCATTTATACTAATAGTTTTTCTATGAGTTTGCATATTTAAATTACATTACAGATTTAAAATAGCCTTCCTTTATATAAGATAAAACTTGATAGGGTGATTAAGAATTTGCTGCAGAGAAAATATAAATATATAGAAGTAATAATTCTCTAAGAATATGACCTGGATAAAACAACCCAAATGTTCATCATCTAATGAATGGATTTAAAAAAATTTGGTATAGTCACACAATTGAATATTATTCAGCAATATAAAAATGATATAATATGGATGAGCATTGAAAACATTGAAAAGCATTGAAAGCATTGAAAACATCATGCTACAAAAACAGACACATAGACCAATGGAATAGAATAGAAACCCCAGAACTAGACCCACAAACGTATGGCCAACTAATCTTTGACAAAGCAGGAAAGAACATCCAATGGAAAAAAGACAGTCTATTTAACAAATGGTGCTGGGAGAACTGGACGGCAACATGCAGAAGGTTGAAACTAGACCACTTTCTCACACCATTCACAAAAATAAACTCAAAATGGATAAAGGACCTGAACGTGAGACAGGAAACCATCAAAACCCTAGAGGAGAAAGCAGGAAAAGACCTCTCTGACTTCAGCCGTAGCAATCTCTTACTCGACACATCCCCAAAGGCAAGGGAATTAAAAGCAAAAATGAATTATTGGGACTTTATGAAGATAAAAAGCTTCTGCACAGCAAAGGAAACAACCAACAAAACTAAAAGGCAACCAACGGAATGGGAAAAGGTATTTGCAAATGACATATTGGACAAAGGGCTAGTATCCAAAATCTATAAAGAGCTCACCAAACTCCACACCCGAAAAACAAATAATCCAGTGAAGAAATGGGCAGAAAACATGAATAGACACTTCTCTAAGGAGACATCCGGATGGCCAACAGTCACATGAAAAGATGCTCAACGTCGCTCCTTATCAGGGAAATACAAATCAAAACCACACTCAGATATCACCTTACGCCAGTCAGAGTGGCCAAAATGAACAAAGCAGGAGACTATAGATGCTGGCGAGGATGTGGAGAAACGGGAACCCTCTTGCACTGTTGGTGGGAATGCAAATTGGTGCAGCCACTCTGGAAAACAGTGTGGAGGTTCCTCAAAAAATTAAAAATAGACCTACCCTATGACCCAGCAATAGCACTGTTAGGAATTTACCCAAGGGATACAGGAGTACTGATGCATAGGGGCACTTGTACCCCAATGCTTATAGCAGCGCTCTCAACAATAGCCAAATTATGGAAAGAGCCTAAATGTCCATCAACTGATGAATGGATAAAGAAATTGTGGTTTATATACACAATGGAGTACTACGTGGCAATGAGAAAGAATGAAATATGGCCCTTTGTAGCAACGTGGATGGAACTGGAGAGTGTGATGCTAAGTGAAATAAGCCATAAAGAGAAAGACAGATACCATATGTTTTCACTCTTATGTGGATGCCGAGAACCTTAACAGAAGACCATGGGGGAGAGGAAGGAGAAAAAAAAAGAGATTAGAGTGGGAGAGAGCCAAAGCATAAGAGACTCTTAAAAACTGAGAACAAACTGAGGGTTGATGGGGGGTGGGAGGGAGGGAAGGGTGGGTGATGGGTATTGAGGAGGGCACCTTTTGGGATGAGCACTGGGTGTTGTATGGAAACCAATTTGACAATAAATTTCATATATTGAACAAAAAAAGAAAACATCATGCTAAGTGAAAGAAGCCAGATACAAACACACACACACACACACACACACACACACACACACACACAAACATATACACACACACATACCACGTTTCATGACTCCATTTTTTATGAAATGTACAGAATATGCAAATCTGTGGATCAGATATGTTTGTGGTTGCCAAGGCCTGGCAATAGAGGTAAAGGGAAGTGACTGCTGATTGGTTTCTTTCTGAGGTGATGAAAATTTTCTAATATTAGATAATTGTGGATGCACAACTCTATTAATTCATTAAAAACTACTGAAATGTACATTCTAAAATCTGAATTTTATGATAAATGGATTGTATCTCAATAAAGCTCTTATAAAACATAATCACATAACACAAAACCAAACATACATACATATGTACATACATACATACATAAAACAAGAGCCACATGGTGTTAGCAGCTATGAGAATGGAAGCAGGGGGATGGCAAAGTGAATTTGGACAGACCTGAGAGCTTGAGAGCCTTTACATCACCTACAAAATTGATGATACTCCTTAAGAACTTGTGCAGCTAATCAGCACACAGTAGCCAAAACTGGATAAGGGCTGTGCACATTCCAATTCAAAGGCATATGGAAGGACACTGTCTAAAGCCTGTGGTAGAAGAGGCTGGGCCTTATGGATTCTTGAAACCTACTAACAAGGTGTCCTTTCCAGAATAATCCTACATTCAGAGAAACAGCAGGATATAGGATCTAAATTGAGAAGGGTCAGCTAGACTTGAGAAAGAAAAAGAGCCACAGATTTCAAAAATGCATGGCTATATTTTTTTAACATATATAAAAGTAACAGAAGTTCCAGAACCATAAAGTAAGGAAGGATATCTTGATGTATCTTTTTCTTAAGGGTATGGGAAGAAAAACTAATTTCATTTGTACATAAGCAATAGAAAAGGACCGTAGTAAAGCCCATGCAAGTATATTATTATTGAAGTATAAATAGGAGAAGAGTGACTTACAGCATATAAGGCACTTCAAAAATTAAAAAAAAAAAAAAAAAAAAACGACTTGGTATTTCAAAACAAATTACAGAAACTTAATAAAATGATAGAAACCAAACTTTGGAATTAAAGAAAACTCATATGATGTGATTGGAGAAAACAAAATTGCAAAAGACCTTATACAATTTAAGAAATAATTAGAAGAAAAACAAGAAACCATTTCAGAAATAGAAACTAAATTAGAAGTTTTATACCACCTCTTAAGAAAAGTAGGAGATGAAAGGAGGAAATTGTTGCAATCAAAAAGAAGAGAATGAATAGATACAGAGTACTTAAAAGATATTAAGAGAGGCAAATAAAATCAGAGCAATGGCATGTAACAAATACGAAAAACTATAATTTAAGAAACATTCTTCTGAAATAAAAGGAGACTTGAAACAATGTATTAAAATGGCAGACTGCTTACCTGGGGAAACTGACCCAAAAGAGTGAAAACAAGACATACACTGGTGCAGCCACTAGACCTCAAAAACACTTTTTTTTTCCTTAGAGGCAAAAATATCAAGAGACTTAAGAGAAAAAAAATCAGATTGCTTCCAGATTTTTCAACCTTAACATGTCAGAAAACAACAGAATAATATATTTATGGAACTCAAGGAAAGAAATGTGAGCTAAAGACTTTATTTACAACAAAACCAACTTTCAAATCAATAAGCTACAAACTGTTATGAACAGGGAATACTAATCTTAATGAACCCATCCGTGACAGCAAGCATCCAGTAAGAAAAATGACTGAATAAACCTGTATATGAGAATTTGTAGCAAATATTAAGTATAAACTATAACTAAAATTAAATGATGGTTATAAGGAAGTTATAGTACCTAATATCTATGTACTCTGAAAGTAAACCACTATCAATAAATTGTGTAGAGGGATAGAGAGAGTAAATGAAAAGTAAGTAAACTCACAGATTCCCTTACTGATAAAATAATAACATTTTAGATTAGGTGCTGTGGGGATTTATTATACTTTTTGTTCTGCTTTCATATATGTTTGAAACAATTCATAATAGTACTGTTAATAAAAGAGATAACTTTATAGTTTTCAGTTTAGAGGGACTTGAAATAAGCCAATAAAGACTTGAAACAAGGCATTGAATGAGGGGAAAAGAAAGGAGAGAACAAATAAATTACTAAATAGAATTGACAGGAGCTTGTGATCTGTGAAGATAAAAAAGGATAGACATGCGGAAGAAGACTCCAAGGCACTGGCTAAGATGAGTTGGTAGACTATGGATGTGATAACTGAGACATTAAACACATGAGGAAGATATGATGGAATTAACTTAGGTGGGAGCACAGAAGAATAAATTTGGCAGAGAAGATGATGAGACACATCTAGATAGATTAAATACATCTAAGCACCAAGTTAAAATTAAATAATTAGATATAATAATGTTTTAAATTCTAAGCCCAAATTAACAATAAAAGCTATCCAATAACTTCAAAATCAACTCTTTCTCTTCCTTTCTGTCTATTTTGGTTTGTAAATGTCAAAGTCTGTCAATGTCTCTCTCTTGCTTTCCCCTCTATTCTTATGTTTAGAAAAGTTATTTTTTTGGTGGGGGGCGCCTGGGTGGCTCAGTCGGTTAAGCGTCCGACTTCGGCTCAGGTCAGGATCTCACAGTTTGTGAGTTCGAGCCCTGCATCGGGCTCTGTGCTGACAGCTCAGAGCCTGGAGCCTGCTTTGGATTCTGTCTCCTTCTCTCTCTGCCCCTCCCCACTTGTGCTTTCTCTGTCTCAAAAATAAATAAATGAAAAAAAATATATATATATATATATTTTAGCAGATGATTTCTGTTCTTATTTTAATTCAAATTATAGGAGAAAGAAGCTAAAAGCTACTCAGCTTTAGAAAAACTGGTCACTGCCTTCCAATTCTGCTCCTCTGAATTAGGGGACTTGAAGTTCTGTTAATTATTTGTCCTGGCATTTACTTTTGTATTTTGAAATTACACGCAAATTCTATCAACTCTGAATTTATCAATGAATAGACAATTATTTTCCCATTAGTGTAAATAATGACTTAGTTTACATATTCACTTATTCTATCATCCCAATTAAATTATGCCACATTAATGTTAAGTTAGCATTTCTCCTGTCATTATTATGAGTCGTTAAATATTGTTACTCTTCAGCCAGTCAGTGTACTCTAATTGCATTTTGTTTTTCTTTTCAAAGTCTCTTTGTTTTTCATGGAGTTTGTAATTACTACTTTTTTCATGTTTTTTTTTTTTTTTTAATTTTTTTTTTTCAACGTTTATTTATTTTGGGGACAGAGAGAGACAGAGCATGAACGGGGGAGGGGCAGAGAGAGAGGGAGACACAGAATAGGAAACAGGCTCCAGGCTCTGAGCCATCAGCCCAGGGCCTGACGCGGGGCTCGAACTCACGGACCGCGAGATCGTGACCTGGCTGAAGTCGGACGCTTAACCGACTGCGCCACCCAGGCGCCCCTCATGTTTTTAATTTTCATTGATCCTTTATAATTTGCCTTCACAAATCATGTAAGAGTCCCTCAATTTAATTACTTCTTTTTATATCTTTCTTTAATTGAAGTAAAATAGTGAATTCAATTATCCATAAGATCAGACACCACATATTCTATCAGTTTCTCCTCTAACGCCCAAAAGACCTAGACAGGTATACAGCTTTCAAAATCTTTTGCACAGCTCTAGCCTCAAAGATCCCATCACCATACTTCTGAGAGTTTTCACCCAGTACTACATAGAGAGAGGTTGCATACTGTATGGTTTACAAACACCGATTTTGAAGTCAATTCTAACTGGGTTTAAATCCTACTTCTTAGGAACTGTTATAAAATATAAGTAATTTAATATGCATAAAATGTTGAGGGTAGTTAATTTACAAAGTTAAATGACATAGAATATTTTCAAATAAAATTTTTATCCCTGTATCATATTTATGGCTTCCCCTTTTTTGGCTTCATCTACTGTGTCAGTAGGACAGATGTTCCAGGAGCTTCTTGAGGAATGAGGGAAAATAAATTGTTGAAATATCACATGTTGAAAATAGACTTCTTCTTCCTTTATACTTGGTGACTTAGTCAATTAAGTGTCTAACTTTGGCTCAGGTCATAATCTCATGCTTTGTGAGTTCGAGCCCCACATTGGGCTCTGTGCTGACAGCTCAGAGACTGGAGCCTTCTTTGGATTCTGTGTCTCATTCTCTCTCTGGCCCTCCCCTGTTCTTGCTCTGTCTCTGTCTCTGTCTTTGTCTCTCTCTCTCTCTGTCTCTCAAAAATAGATAAATAAACATAAAAAAATTTTAAAAAGAGATATGTTTACAGAAATTATTGTTCCACAATTGTTAGAAATAGTGGCATCAAATTAACTTTTTGTGAAGCTATAGGTGATTAATACTCAGCAAAAAATTAAGAGTAGATTGTGAACTTTTTCAGGCAAGAAGTCCTCTGTATTTCAAATATTTCATGTGTGTATATGTGTGCATACATGTAATGGGAACTAATGTTTGCTGAACTTGAAAAAATAAAGAACAGTGATTAGACTTCTAAAAATTGCGAGGGGTGTCTGGGTGGCTTACTCGGGTAAAGGTCCAACTCTTGATTTTGGCTCAGGTCATGATCTCACAGTTCATGAGACCAAGCCCTCATCAGGCTCTGCACTTCTGGTATGGAGGATGCTTAAGATTCTCTCTTCCTCTCTTTCTGCCCCTCCCTTGTTCACTCTTTCATTCTCTCTCAAATTAAACTAAAAAAAAAAAACTGAAAGAAATAAAAATTGCTGAGATACTGTATATAAGTATTTAGAAAATACTCTGAAAAGTTGAAAACAAAGGGAAGAACAAATATATTAAGAAAATTGAATTCAAAGCAAACCTTCAATAGAATGTTTTATTCGTTTTTGAGAGACAGAGACAGAATGTGAGTGAGGAGGGCCAGAGAGAGAGGGAGACACAGAATCTGAAACAGGTTCAAGTTCCAAGCTGTCAGCATAGAGCCGCACATGGGGCTCGAAGCTGAAGTCAGATGTTTAAAGGACTAAGCCACCCAGGTGCCCCCAAAATAGCTTAGACATTACCAAAAATGTATAACATAACATTCATATACTTTTGTCATAAGATACATTATTAAATACATTTTCAATATGCATAATTTTATGAAGGAAAAAATATCCATTAATCTAATTTTATTCCTGGGGCACCTAGGTGGCTCGGTTGGTTAAGTGTCTGCCTTCAGCTCAGGTCATGATCTCACAGTTCATGACTTCAAGCCCCACATCAGGTTCTGTGCTGACAGCTCAGAGCCTGGAGCCTACTTCAGATTCTGTGTCTCCTTTGCTCTCTGCCCCTCCCCCACTCATGCTCTGTCTCAAAAATGAATAAACATTAAAAATTTTATTTTTGAATTAGGTTAGAGCTAATAACAAAATAACATAAATAGATGACTCTCAGAACAAAACCATAAATACATAAAAATTTGAGTGTTACAAACAATAAGCTTGATAGGTGGGAGCATTTATTTTGTATCTTAATATGGAGAAATATACTTCTTTTTCAAAGTTATGCTAACTTTACAAAAAAAGAACATGTATTAAGCTGTAAAGGTAGTCTCAAACTACTACACAAAGGAAAAAATGGAAATGATACTTGGAATGTATTGAACCAAAATAAAATGCAACTGAAAATTAAGAAATTCATAAATTAAAGTGTTAATAAAAATTAACCAAACAACCCCCAAAGACAATAAGCTTGCAAAATTTTAGAATATTCTTAATGGTTTAAAGAATAAATCAGAACAGAAATTATAGACTATTTGGAAATAAAAGGCAATAAAAATAATCCATATCAAAAATCTATGAACCTAGTCAAGATGGTATTCAACTAAAACACTTTATTCTTAAATATTTCTCATAAAAATATAGGTTGAAAGTAAATAAAATAAACTTTTTATCTCAAAAAACTAAATTAAAAAACAGCCAAAAAAAGTGAAAATGAAGCAACAGTAATTTTTTAAATTTTTTTATGCTTATTTATTTTTGAGAGAGAGAGAGCGTGAGTGGGGGAAGAACAGAGAGAGAGGGAGACACAGAATCTGAAGCACGCTCCAGGCTCTGAGCTGTCAGCACAGAGCCCAACACGGGACTCGAACCCACGAACTGCAAGATCATGACCGGATCCGAAGTCGGACCCTTAACCGACTGAGCCACCCAGGTGCCCTGCAACAGTAATTTTAATTAGATAACAATAATAAATTAAACCAATATAATAAAATGTGGTCTTTAAGAAATATCAACAAAAGAGAGACTTTTTTTTTTAGGTCTTATCAAAACTAAAAAAGCATACATATAAACTACATTAGAGGTAGAGAAAGACCATATTTTTAAATGTTAGGGAAGGCTATGTATAAGTTTAGTTAATAACCTTGAAAGTTTACATCATTAGACAATTTCTCATAACATCTGAAGTACCAAATTTGATTTTTAAAAAGGTAAAAATATCTGAATAAAATTAAAAGTTTAGATAAATTGGAAAGTTAGTCAAAGATCTCTAGCCTCCAAATAAGAACTTGATCAAATTTAGCCCCTAATCCCGATATGTTACATATTGTCATATTATATTATCCACAAATGATAAATAAATAAAAATAATATGGAATTCAAGGATGATGGCCAAGTTTAAAATAAACATGTTTCAACCAGCGTACTG
Source organism: Leopardus geoffroyi (assembly GCF_018350155.1). Lineage (NCBI taxonomy): Eukaryota > Metazoa > Chordata > Mammalia > Carnivora > Felidae > Leopardus > Leopardus geoffroyi. The sequence continues at coordinate 100,527,423 of NC_059333.1, forward strand.
GGAATTTTTTTAAAAATGAGATCTTAGAGAATTGACTCTATCATACAGTGTTTTAGTGTATATTGTTATACACTTTTTGAGGGACAATTTTAAAATCTTTATTTTTTAACGTTTATTTATTTTTGAGACAGAGAGAGACAGAGCATGAACAGGGGAGGGGCAGAGAGAGAGGGAGACACAGAATCTGAAACAGGCTCCAGGCTCTGAGCAGTTAGCACAGAGGCCGATGCAGGGCTCGAACTCACGGACCGTGAGATCATGACCTGAGCTGAAGTCAGATGCTTAACCGAGCTTAACCGAGCTTAACCGACGGAGCCACTCAGGCGCCCCATTGAGGGACAATTTTCAATGCGCATATTCCTAGTCCCTGAAAGGAATCTCAGAAAAGGACTTGAATATATATATATATATATATATATATATATATATATATATATATATATATATATGATCAAAAACTAAAAAATACTAAATGTCCATCAACGATAAGTGGTTAAATAAAATATGGTGGATTTATCTTAGGGAACTACTTAGGGAACATACTTTTTTTTTAAAAAGTATGATATCACTTATATAAAATGAAAACCACAAAATATATTTTAATTATAAATTTTTGTGATGTTTATTTAAATTTTGGTGTACTATGATGACATCCTGGTTTGTTTGTTTGTTTGTTTTCATTAATTCAGATAAAGTCTGGTCCTGAGCCAACATAGTAAAAAAGCTTAGAAGGATAAAAATCAGATTATTAAAGGTAGGGATGGGAGAGATATATTAAAAGGGGATTTATACATTGTATTCTATAATTCTGTTATTTATGTAACCATTTATTTCTTGTTAATACTAAGCATGTATTTGCTTTTTACTTGTCTTAAAATCTTTTTAAAATGTATAAGAAATATGGTAAATGTAGTTTTCAATTTCTTATCATTTTTGATGCTTCTCTTGTGGTAGTTATTATTTGGTTTTAGTGCCTATTAGCTGTTCTGCCAATTACTTTGGCACTGCCTTTGTAGGTATATGAAATGAAATAAAGTTCAGTAATGGTTAGTAAAATGATGCAAAAAGTTTAGAAGAAGTGATGAAATGAGCAATATCACTAAGCTGCTGAAAATGTGCTGAGATTCACTAAGTGCTTTACAAAAGAAAGCAAACAAACAAGACTTCATTACACAGTTCACTAAGCTCTGCAACTGATGGGCAATCCTCATTGCCTTGTGACATTCAGGCTCTCATTAGTAATATCAGGCCAGCAGAGGAGACAATAAAATTGGATGTATGTTGCCAAGGTGAAGTTTTAAGAGTTATAATTCTGAATTTATTGTTAAGAATCATATAAGATGGATAGATGGCAAACAGTTTTAGAAATGTCTTTAAACAAGAAGTTAGGGGGCTTTAGTCATAAGTCCAAAATATTTACATATTTTTAAAAAGGAGACAAGGAAACAGAAAAAAGAAGTTGTCAAAGCCAATTTATATTTTCAGAGCGCTTTGTATGAAAGAAAATGATAATGAATAATGGCTATGCCCATAATTCTCCATTATTTTCTCATAAATTTGACTTTAAGGAAATCATATTAATGACTTTAAGGAAATCATATAATGGGGAATGAGATATACAAACAAAACCTACACATTTACCTGAATGTAAAATAAAATTTTAGTAACCTCTCTGATTGTCTGAAATGCAATTCAAAATCCAAATCTGTATATTATTGAAGTAGTAACGCCCTTCGCAAGAGAGGCAAATCATACGTCATACTTCTAATCTTTCAGCAGAGAAAGAGGCTTGCAAAACCAGATTGCCTGCAAAGCCTTCTAAACTTTCGTTTTCCTTTTTTTTCTCTCTTTTTTTTTTTTTTTATCACAGAGGAACAACAGCTATCAATAGAAAATCTCAACCAAAGGTTTCATAAAGCTTAATCTACTAGATTAAACTGAAAAGCAATTCACAAGGCTCTCTTAGTCTAAATAAGAGTGGTATTATAATACTTTAGAGGCATTAGTGGGATTTTTAAAACCTGGTATCAGCTTTATAAAATTGTGGTTAATATTTTGGTCTCTATCAATATTTTTATAGTCATCATATTAAATTTTTCTCTCTGAAAAATTAAATTTATGACTATGTGATACATAAAGTTCTTTGACATCCTGTTATATAAACCTAAAATGACTTTTCATTAACTTTCAAAATTCTAAGTAAACCATATTTTTTTCTTGGGAATTTTATTTTTTAATGGATTATAAGAATTATAATAGTATACTATATGAAAATAATGAGAAAATAGTAATTCTATTAACTAAAACAAAACTTATTAATAAAAATAAAACCAATATTCCCAATAGTTAAGTGATCCAAAATTATGATATAAATAAATATATATATATATATATTTAGCCATATAACTAACATTAGATTTAGACTATTTTTCACATATACATGTGTTTTTGGAACAACGTGGTTTTAAAATATACTGGTATTCAGTTTGCTTTGGTATACCGAGTGGTCTAACTCTTAAGAAATAAAAATCATCTGAAAAAAATTAAAAATTGGGAACCTGGAAAGTCTTAGAAGTTGAACTTTACTAATTTAAAAGTGAAAAGACTGAGGCCCAGTGAGATTAAATAGTTTTACAAAATCACATTGCTAATAGGGAAGAGACTTCATCTCTAGAACCCAGGATCTCCTGACAACCAGTCTATTTTTTCTCTCCATTTTTGGGGCTGTCATTACCATTGAATAGCTTATAAACTAAGCTGTATTTACCATTGTTAGTAATGCCATAAATATTCAGTAAAGATAAAAGTTAAAATTATAAGTTTATCTGATATTCTGAATTATCATGAACTATATTATTGCATAGAAAAGCATAAATAAGATAGACACATACAGCAAAACTTTAACCTTTTTAGTTTAAAGGTAAATTTCATACTATTGAAGCATTACATTTAAAAATTTTATCAGCCATCACTAAATATTATTTTTTATTCACACATCTGTACTTCTTCAGATTAATGGCACTATTTATAGGTCCTAAAATTCAACACTATAGTCAATTTAAATCTACACATTCTATTAAAATAAATAATTAACTCTGGAATTCCAAAGAAAATTTATCTTTATCTTTAAAGATAAATATAGACTAAGGCAGAATGACAATTTCGTACTTTTTCTATGAAACATAATTTATACCTTATATGAGTTATGACTGAGCACCCTCAAAGTCACTTATTTAATAAGGAACTGTTCACATCACTAAGCAAATCTCATAGCATCATACAGGTCATATCTTTTCAAGTCCTGCTTCTACCAACCTTCCACTTAGTCACAAAGGCCATTGCAGGTATAGTCCTTTGATAGAAGGTGATTTTCGTTCCAAATTCAAAGCAACATAAGCAGTTTAGCTCAGTGAAAATACTACCTCAGAGCAATAAATGTTTAGCACTAGGCTTTTCGCTAGCAATGAAATGTGTGCTTCTGTCTGCTAGATACCAAAAAGGTCAGTGATTCTCAAGCAAACAGCTCCCTCCACTGGCTCAACCATCATCATATGCTCTGAAGTCTCAAGTCCCTTGAGTTCCCCTCCTACCAAGTTTGCATATAGACCACAGAATGCTAGGGCTGCTTGAGAATTTAGAAACACTGAATTAAAAAAGGTGGGTCAGCCAGCAGCTAAGAGGTAAAAATCCCTGTAGAGTACTAAGATCTCAATGAAAATTTTATGAGATGAAGAAATACATATTAATACATATAAATACCAGAACTCCTTTCAGGGAGAGCAAGACCTGAAGTTGGGAAACTCTCAAAAGTAGCCTGCAGTTCTGAGGCATATGATGGTAATGAATGGAGGAATGATGATCTCCAAACTCCCATCAAAGGGTAGTGGGTCTGGCTGGGCTTTTGTTTTACTGACTGGGTATTGAAATTTAGGGAGTGAACTGAACTGCTTGGGTCAGAGTCAAGATTGAATATTCTGTTATACTTGTTTGCCCTTTTCTCACAAAACACTCATCTTCTCCTAAAGAATATTTTCAATTTAAAAGGATGCTTATTATTAGTCCATCTGGGATGCCTATATTTCTTTGTTATAGGTATTGTACAGTGCAACTTTTTTTATTTTATAAGTGGGGAGGTTTATAAAGATGGAATTGTTTACTAAAGATATATTCACCTAGACCCTGACCAAATCACCTGACAATCTATTCTTTATAGAACACTTTTTCACAAAGTGTTGTCCCTGGACCACTAGCAGTTTCATCATCAACTGGGATTTGTTAAAAATGCAAATTATTGGGCCCACCCCAGACCTAGCAAATCAGAAGCTGAGGGAGGGGTAGCAAATCTGTGTTTTAAAAACCCTTCAGATGATTATGATGCACATTAAAGTTTGGAAACACTCTGACAGGTATAACAAATATTTTAAATTATTTAATAACATTACCGAAAACAAAAAAAAAATTAACAGTATTTATTGTACTAAATTTTAGTAAGTAAAATCAACCTATAAGCTCTGTTCAGACTGATTATCTTCAATAGATCTAAGATGGACAAATTGTTCTCACACGCTGACTGTACCCCTTCCAATATCCCATTCTATTTTGGCCAAAAATATTTATTCATTTCTCAGGTTCACTGAAGGAATAATCCTGTATGATTTTTTTTCTCCCTAATATTCAATCAAGTTCCAGATCAAATTGCTTTCCCCTTTTTCTCTAGGCATATTTTTTTCTTTTTTTAATTTTTTTTAACATTTATTTATTTTTGAGACAGAGAGAGACAGAGCATAAACGGGGGAGGGTCAGAGAGAGAGGGAGACACAGAATCCAAAACAGGCTCCAGGCACTGAACCATCAGCACAGAGCCTGACGCGGGGCTCGAACTCACAGCGCGATCATGACCTGAGCCGAAGTCAGATGCTTAACCTACTGAGCCACCCAGGCGCCCCAAAGGCATATTTCTACCAAAGCTATCTTAACACTTCACTTACTCATTTATAAGAACTTCCACTAATGGATTCTATTTGGGGGCTTTGAGGCCTCAGTCAAACATCTGACTTCAGCTCAGGTCATGATCTCACAGTTTGTGGGTTCAAGCCCTGCATTGGGCTCTGTGCTAACAGCTCAGATCCTGGAGCCTGCTTTGGATTCTATGTCTCCTTCTTTCTCTGCCCCTCCTCTGCTCACACTTTGTCTCTCACTGTTTCTCTCAAAAATAAATAAACATTAAAAAAAATAGATTCTGGGGCACCTGGGTGGCTCAGTCAGTTAAGCATCTGACTTTGGCTCAGGGCATGATCTCACGATATGAGTTCGAGCCCCACGTCGGGCTCTGTGATGACAGCTCAAAGCCTGGAGCTTGCTTGGGATTCTGTGTCTCTTTCTCTCTGCCCCTCCCCTGTTCATGCTCTGTTTCTCTCTGTCTCTCAAAAATAAATAAAAACATTAAAAAATAGATTCTATTTATTTGAGGGGCAAAAAACGTTTTATTCATCTTTGCATATCACCCCTCCCCTCAAGCAAAGTATCTAGTACAGAGTAAGTACTTAATACATGTTTGTTAAATGAACAATTGGATTAATTAACCTTATCTGGTCCTCAAGATTTTTAAGACTCTTATGACCACTGGCTTAAAGGAGAATTCTAGTGAATATTATTTAGATAGTTGTCTGCTCAACTAAAGAGCTAAAAAAGTAATGATGTCTGGATCTTTCCCATACCTCCCCACCCCACAAAGACTGAATGGTTATGAAATGCAGTCAGGTCATCAGAATTAAAAAAAAAAAATCCTCAGGTGATTCTACTGTGAAGTCAAATCACTGACCTGGAATTATCTCCAAGTTGATATCGAGAATTGTATTACAATAACAGGTTCAAGCTGTACCACCACCTCTACAGCAAACCTATTATACAAATGTCTGGTTTAGTTCTACAGAACTGGATTATTGAGTTTATGTACTGTCTCCATGCAAAAAGTAGAAAAATATGTTTAAAAAGTTAAAGAGTTCAGTACTTAGAAAACAATAATGAAGGACAAACATTTCTACTGACAATACTAATTGCCTCAAATATCTTACCTAAATCTTACCCCAAGTCCACAGCTGATATATTGAAGTACAATTTTCATAGATAAAAATCTCACAAGCTTCTGCCTCAGTCAACAATACTATTTTAGGATTCTATGCAAAATGTCTTTGCTCGGCTAGACAGTCTCTCAGAGCTACATTCTGGTTCTTTAATAAAAATGCTATTCTTGGAATATCAATCCTTAGTACCAACTATTTGAATATATTTACAATAGATTTCTAGTGTGATGTTAATATATTCTTAGTACCTTTTTTGAAAAATATGGAACACTTTGAGCATCTGGGCCAGAAGTTTCACATTAGTGGTCCCTGATATGTATATTGTACTAAATTCAACATGAAAATAGAAAAAGGCAAAGACAAGAAAAAGAGAGAGAGAAAACATTTTAATTTGGGTGTTTAATTTAAAGTATGAATTTATTATTTTTTAACATAAAAACTGGAATGTTTAACAATACCGGGCAGCAGCCCTTCATGACACATGAGAATGAAAGCCAGAAGCTACAATGGCCATGTTTACTCTTTATAGGTCTCCAACTCTTGAGTTTGCCATAGTCCCCATGAAGGTTGCTTCACTCATTTATTAACAGACTGGCTCTTTCACCCTATCTTTAGGCGGACCTCAGGTTTTATAGGTGGGGGTATTCATGCTAAGTGGGAAGATGGAAATAGGATGAAACAGATTTAAAGTTAAATTTAGTGGAGGAAGGTAAAGCGATTTCTCTCTATTAAGTCAACCTGATAACCTTATCTTTGTTAAACCCAGTTCTACAAAAAGTCAGAGTCCCATGAAAGAACCAACCTTACAGTAAGTATACACAGTCCATGTATTTTCATTTTAAAATTTTTCTTTATTTTTTAAGTAGGTTCTACAGCCAGCATGGAGCTGAATGCAGTGCTTGAACTCACAACCTTGAGATAAATACCTGCGCTGAGATCAAGAGTTGGACACTCAACAAACTTACTGTATTGTATTGCATTGTAATGTATTTTACTTTATATTTATATTTTTTTATTAAAGAATGTGCCAGCGGGGAGAGGGCCAAAGGGGGGGGGGAGAGAGAAAGAGAGAGAGAAAGAGAGAGAGAGTCTTAAGCAGGCTCGAAGCTCAGCATGAGCCCGAAACAGGGCTCAATCCCATGACCCTGGGATCATGACCTGAGCCAAAATCAAAAGTGGGACGCTCAACCTACTGAGCCACCCAGGCACCCCTGGTCCCAGTTTCTTAAAAAATAACTAAGGACAACATGGCTGGGACGGGAAAAACAAAATAAAAAATACGTGGAAGAAGGAAATTTTAATTTAGAAAAAAGCTGCCTGGATGTAGAGATGGTTTATGAATTCCAAATGCCAATATGTCTTATAAATTATAATTCAGAAAGGACTAAATAAATCAGTTTATACATGTACATAGACACACATAGTAGCAATTATTTCCTCATATTGTCATCTTTTCTCTTTGTTCTTGCTTAAATTTCATGTAATCGACAATTTCCAGCAGCTTTGTTTTGAGTACTTTGTCTTTACAAATGCTCTGATATGGGTGACTACAGCTTTTGAAATCTCTATTGTTATAATCCCAAATATGTCAGCTACAGGAATCTATCCTAATTTTTCTTTCAGCTGCCTCCAACTTCACTGCCTACATTTTCTTTGACTGGCCTTCTTTGATCACTTCCTATGGCAGATTTTTAGTATCACCCCCACTTCTCCATTTAAGTTGGAATGTTCTTTGCAGGTAGTTACACGACTGTATCTATGACTCTCTAAGCTAAGAAAGAGAAGAACAAGCCCTCTCTTTCTCAAATGTGCCAAGAGAAAAAATATTTCTGAGAGATATTGTAAAGACATAACTTTCAAAGTATTCTTCTCTTTCCTTTGATTCTCTCAACACTGACAAAGGGTCAGAGACTCACACATAATAATGTTCTAGAACTTGAGGATTTAACTTTGTACTGTGTTAGCTTTATTCTATCGTTGCTTTTCTGTTGTTGTTATTTAGGACTGGGGATTCAATATCAGAATGAAAGTTGTTTCTTTGTGTATTATAGTAACAACTAGAGAATATTTACTTCATTAGAGAATGATTGGCAAACAATATCATAACTTTTTTAGCCAGAAAAAAAAGAGAAAGTAAAGAAAAATTTCCAGAATTTCTGGAGAGTCATAAATACACACCCTGATACACACTAAGTATCTACACACATGAGTATATATTAACTCCATATAAAACTTATTTAGCCCAGAGATTCACAATCTCAATATCATTGATATATTGGACCAAATCATTATTTGTTTTGAGAGGCTGTTCTGTACATTGCAAGATATTTAGCAGCCTCTCTAGCCTCTACCCACTAGATGCCAGTAGCACCCCCCAACTCCTGTAGTAATAATGAAGGATATGTTCCTAGATATCGCCAAGTGTCCCTTGGAAAGCAAAACTGTTCCTGTTGAGAAGCACTGATTTAGTCCTTTCTAAATGGATATGCCTGCTCATCTCTACGAAATAGATTTCAGATATGAACTTTAAATGAAACTTGAAAGAGTATAAATATCTAGTAATATTATTTGATCCAAATTATAAATCATTATAGTCATTATTAGTCAACAGTTATGAAGCACCAACCATATGCAAGTTCTATTCTCCCTTTTCATCCTATTAAACTCAAGGTCAGACTTACATAATGGCTTAATTAGGCATGACATGATTTCAGGGTGTTAGAAAGTTAATTTTGAACCAAAAAATGTTCACCATACTAATAGCAATTCTTCACTGTTTTAAAACTGCCTAATAGTCTAAAAATTAAAGACTTCTTTTGGTTTAACAAGCTTTTTATATACCAAATTATAAAGTCTCATGGTTATGGTAGATATTTTGATTCATTCTCAACTTTACCTGGATTTGTGTATTCTGATTTGTCTTCTTACTACTGCTTTAGCTGAAATGTACACACCAGTAACACACATTTTGCCAGAGTTGGAAAAAAAAAAAATAAGAAGGTTAAATCTTACTCTTGTAAGTCCTTCAAAGAAAGGAAAGTTGTGGTGACAATGTTGACCTTTGCCTGAGACCTATGCTTGGAAACCAGGAAAGGTTAAGACACCCTTCCAATCATCTGTGTTCAGAGAAACTGAAAAAGACTACCCTTCCCATGCATATGGGATCTTCATAAGGTATATCAATATTAAAGTATGGACAGTCAAGTGAAGGAATTAATCACTTTAAATTTTACCATTTCCTTTCCATTAATTGAAGATAATGGTTAAATGAATGGTTTCTAATTTTCTTCTATGGTGTTTTGAGTTTTATGATATACATTTCAGAGATCACCTTAAAATGAACATTATGGGGGCGCCTGGGTGGCGCAGTCGGTTGGGCGTCCGACTTCAGCCAGGTCACGATCTCGCGGTCCGTGAGTTCGAGCCCCGCGTCGGGCTCTGGGCTGATGGCTCGGAGCCTGGGGCCTGTTTCCGATTCTGTGTCTCCCTCTCTCTCTGCCCCTCCCCCGTTCATGCTCTGTCTCTCTCTGTCCCAAAAATGAATAAACGTTGAAAAAAAAATTTAAAAAAAATAAAATGAACATTATGTTTATGATTAAAATACTTTAATGCTACAGATATTATTTATACACTTTAAACATTATACACTCTTGGGTTTCTCTGGGTAAAAAATTCTAAATAGTATTTTGGAAACACATAGATTAACAGATTTTCTATGTTGGTCTAGCACATTTGGGAAAGAACGCAGTTAAAAATAATAAATCCCTATTTTTAGTATTATACAGGCACCCTATTATAGAAATCACAATTCAGAACAAATTGCAACAAATTCAATGATGATTTAGGGATATACAACTCTAATAAAAGTGTCACCAGCTAGACCTCAAGACCTGAACTTTATTGCCCACCTGCATGTACTGCACAACCTCTGTCCTATATTTTTTCATAAATTCTTCTTTCTGGCTTACTTCTTAACACAGGTAAATGAAACCTGAAACTGTCCTGACAGGACCTCCAGCCATCCCAGACCACCCAGACCAGTTTGAGCTTAACCCCCGACTGGCACCTGCACAGACCTGTCACAGGAGTGACATCTGGAATGACCAACAATTCCCTCTTCCTCATTATAATAATAAAATCTCTACCCAAGGAGGGGCACCAGCCTCATTTATATAACATATGATGTATGTATAGGCATGTTTCCTTAAGGTGCATGCATGACCTCATGCCCACCTCTACAAAGGATGACAAGGCTTCCCTATTTAAATATTCATCCTAACCCTAAACAAAAGGCACTCATTCACCCTTTCTCAGGAAGTCAAGGCTTTGGAAATTATTCCGTGATCTCCTTATTTGCCTCAAATAAAATTTACTTTGTGTGACAACCCTACCTGGTGTATCTGTGACTCACCAAGGAGTGAACTCACATTGGTTCAGTTACAAAAGCACAACAGGATTTCTTTTTTCTAAAAAGGTATTCTAAAAACAGTATTAATGTCTTCATCTAACTTTATAAAAACTCTCACAAAACATCAAAATATTACTTTATGTTTGACAAAATTATAACTCATTGCCTTTGGGAGTTTTAATCTTCCTACTCATTACTGTTTTCCTATTGAAATATTTTCAAACTTTAAAACTTCTCTTTTTCATTGTTTTTGCAAAGTATCCTGTATGTCACTTCTCATTCACATGAATAATATAGGTTTGCACAAAACTTTGCATGCTAAATTTCAACTCAGAACTTCCTTCCAGTTTTATAGTAGGTCAGTCAGAAACACCTCCAGTTCACCTGAAAATTTTTCAGAGACTGTAAAATGAGGGGAAAAAAAAAAGGAGAGAGAATCAATTTTAAGTACAAGAATGTGGACCATCCCTTGATATGTCAGTGCCCAACACTGACATAACACTCATCAAATTCATCTTGGGCATATGAACCAAGTGGATCTAGTCTCTCACTTTTCTCATCATTTATTGATGAGTTGAATGAATAGTAGGTTAATCTTATGAATGACAGAGATAAGCTGGATTTCTTTCAAAGTGATCTTTAGACAGCCTTTGAAAAATAGATGTAAATCTGTGATTAGAATATGGGAGAAATTAACTAAGTGGGAAACCAACAAAAGAAAGGAAATGGCTTGAGAAATAGGAGAAATTCAGTACAAACAGGAAGTCTTATAACAAATTAAAATTTGGAAATGCCATTTGAAATCAAAATTTGGATTTTCTTTAACATTATGTATTTTCAAAGAAGTAAATGTCAATTTTGATTGTGTTGAAATATATTTAGAACATGTTTCTAGCTTCTCCAGTGTTGACATGAGTAGTTGGAAGAATTCTTGCGACTTCCCAGGTATACAAAGAGGGATTTTAAAGGCCATTTTTTAGGATTTCCATTACTTATGAGAATCATGGGAAACATCTCCTCATTTTCAAATACTAATTAATGAGTGCCTCAAATATCAACTGCTTTTAAAAGTATGTAAACAATAAGTGATCTAGATTTAAAGATTATGTTGCTCTTACATGTAACACAGAGGATTCAGGGCAGATATTCATGTTTGTCTTCCACTCTCTTGTTAAATTTCTTTAGTGGGGTGTTTCTTCTCCTATCTTTGAATAAAAACTCATGCAGCTTTTTAAAGTTTTCAGCTCACTCATTCTTAAATAAAAGAAAGTACTCTAACAAAATGCAGCCTAAAACCATGGTTTTAAAGACACGAGGCATCAGGCAATGAAGGACAGTAATATTTGAAAGACAAGAACAAATGAAGTGATAAAAAATAAATTTCAATTCATACTGACAACCCACACAAAGATTAACTCAAAGTGGATCATAAGTTTTTTTTTATTTAAAAAATTTTTTTCAACATTTATTCATTTTTTTTTGAGAGACAGAGAGAGAGCACAAGCAGGGAAGGGGCAGAGAAAGGGGAAGACACAGAATCCGAAGCAGGCTCCAGGCTCTGAGCTGTCAGTACAGAGCCCTATGCAGGTTTTGAACTCATGAAATGAGAGATCATGACCTGAGCCGAAGTTGGACGCTTACCCAACAGAGCCACCCAGGCGACCCTGAAAGTGGATCATAAGTTAATGTAAATACTAAAACTGTAGAACTTTTAGGGAAAACAAAAGACAAAAATTGTTGTGACCTTGAGTTAGGCAAAGATTTCTTAGCTATAATACCAAAACCAAGGATCAATGAAATATCAAAATGATAATTTGAACTTTATCACAATTAAAAACTTCTGCTCTTCAAAAGACTTCGTTAAAGAATGAAAAGACCAGCTGCAGACAGAGACAATATTTTGTAAATCATATATCAGAGAAAAAGATTTGTATATAGAATACACAAAGAACTTGGAAAATTCAATAGGAAAACAAGCAACTCAATTCAAAAAGAAATAGGCAGAAGACTGAACAATTTACCATGGAAGGTATATAGATGGCATATAAAGTCATGAAAAAACACTATGACAAAGAAGATACATGGATAGAGGCTAGATTCATGAAAACAGGCTCAACAACATTTGTCACTAGGAAAATGAAAATTAAAACAATGAGATACCCTAAATACATAATAGAATAGATAAAACTTAGAAGACTGATTATACCAAGCGTTATGAAAAGATGGAACAGCTAGAATTCTCACACAGTACAGGTGGGAACAATACTTTGGAAAACAGTTTGGAAAGTTCCTAAGAAGTTAAACATGCTAAACATGCACTTTCCATATGATTGAGCCATTCCATTCTTAGATATTTTTCTAAGAAAAAGTTAAAAATAAGTCAATGCAGGGGTGCCTGGGTGGCTCAGTTGGTTAAGTGTCTGACTCTTGATTTCAGTTCATGTCCTGATCTCACAGTCCCTGGGATCAAGCCCCACATCAAGCTCCACACTGACAGCACAGAGCCTGCTTGGGATTCTCTCTCTATTTCTCTCTCTCTCTCTCAGCCCTCTCTCTGCCCCTTCCCCACTCATGTGCACACACGCGCACACTCTCTCTCAAAATAAGTAAACATTTTAAAAAAGAATATGTCAATGCAGTGGCTTGTACACAGATATTCAGAGTATCTTTATTTGTAATAGCCCCCAAATGAAAACAATCCAAAAATCTATGAACAGGTGAATAGATAAAAAGTATACTATATCCACATAATGGAATACTACTTAGCAATTAAAAGGAATAAACTGTTGATAAAATGCAACAACATGGACAAGTCTCAAGATAATCATATTGAGTGAAATGGACTAGACTAAAACAGTGTGTGATTCCATTTATATAAAACTCTAGAAAATGCAAACTAATTTAAAATGACAAAAAGAGGAACAGTGGTTGCCTGGGACCAATAAAGGAGGGAGTGGTAGAAAGAAGAGACAACAAGGAAACATGAGAAAACTGTAGGGAGTGATGGATATTTTTATTATCTTGAGTGTACTGACAGTCTCATGGGTGTGTGCTTACATTAAAACTTAATAAATTGTAAACTTCACATGAATGTGCAGTTGATTGGATGTCAATTATATCTCAAAACTGTTGAAACAGTGACAATTTTAAGATGTGTTTCTGGTTTCAATTCACAATGTTCTAAACATTCCATTTCCTTCAAACATAATCACCACTATTATCTTCATTTAAGGAAATATGATTCCATCTCTGTTTAAACAGCTAGGCCTGATAACCTTTGAGGAAGAAGAAGATAGTAAGCTTCTTCTTTTTTTTTTTTTAACTTAGTAGCTAATATGTATTTTTTTTTAGTTTCACATTTTTATTTAAATTCCAGTTAGTTAACATACAGTGTAATATTAGTTTCAGGTATAGAATTTAGTGATTCATCATTTTTATATAACATCTAGTGCTCTTCACAACAAGTGCCATCAACCATTTAACCCCTCTCTCTGCTCACTCCCATCCAGCAACCATAAGTTTGTTTTCTACAGTTAAGAAACTGTTGCAAGGTTTGATTCCCTTTTTTTCTCCTATGTTCATTTGTTGTGTTTCTTAAATTCCACATACGAGTGAAATAATATGGTATTTGTCTTTCTCTGACTGTATTATTTCACTTAGCATAATACTTTCTAGCTCCATCCACATTGTTCCAATTGGCAAGATTTCACTCTTTTTTTGGGGGGGGGGCTGAGTAATATTCTCATTGTGTATATATACCGCTTCTTCTTTATCCATTCATCAGCCAATGGACATTTGGGCTCTTTCCATAGTTTGGCTATTGTTGAAAATGCTGCTATAAACATCAGATGCATGTATCCCTTCAAGTCAGTAGTTTTGTATCCTTTGGGTAAATACCTAGCAGTGAAATTGCTGGATCGTAAGGTAGTTCTATTTTTAATTTTTTGAGGAACCTCCATACTGTTTTGCAGAGTGGCTGCACAAGTTTGCATTCTCACCAACAGTGCTAAAGGGTTCCCCTTTCTCCACACCCTCACCAACATTTGTTGTTCCCTGTGTCATTAATTTTACCCACTCTGACAAGTGTTAGGTGATATCTCATGGTAGCTTTGGTTTGTCTTTCCCTGATGATGAGTGATGTTGAGCATCTTTCCATGGGTCTGTTAGCCATCTGTATGTGTTCTTTGGGAAAATGTCTATTCAAGTCTTCTGCCCATTTCTTCACTGGGTTATTTGTTTTTTTGGGTATTGAGTTTGATAACTTCTTTATATATTTTGGATACTAATCCTTTATCAGATATGTCATTTACAAATATTTTCTCCCATTCTGAAGGTTGCCTTTTAGTTTTATTGATTGTTTCCTTCATCATGCAGAAGCTTTTTATTTTGATGAGGTCCCAATGGTTAATTTTTGGTTTTGTTTCCCTTACCTCTGGAGACACGTCTAGTAAGAAGTTGCTACGGCCAGTGTCAAAGAGGTCACTGCCCATTGTCTTCTAGGATTTTAATAGTTTCCTGTCTCACATTTAGGTTTTTATCCATTTTTAATTTATTTTTGTGTATGGTGTAAGAAAGTGGTCCAGTTTCATTCTTTTGCATGTTGCTCTCCAGTTTTCCCAGAACTACTTGTTGAAAAGACTATCCTTTTTTCCATTGGATATTCTTTCCTGCTTTGTCAAAGGTAAATTGACCATATAGTTGAAGGTCCATTTCTGGGTCTTCTATTCTGCTCCATTGTTCTATTTGCTGTTTTTATGCCACACTGTCTTGATCACTACAGTCTTGTAACATACCTTGAAGTCTGGAATTGTGATGCCTCCAACTTTGCTTTTGTTTTCCAAGATTGCTTTGGCCATTTGGGGTCTTTTGTGGTCCATACAGATTTTAAGATTGTTCTAGCTCTGTGAAAAACACTGGTGGTATTTTGATTACATCAAATGTGTAGAGTGCTTTCGGTAGTATAGACATTTCAACAATATTTTTTTCTTCCAATCCATGAGCTTGGATTGCATTTCCATTTCTTTATGTTGTCTTCAATTTCTTTCATAAGTGTTTTACAGTTTTCAGGATACAGATATTTTACCTCTTTGGTTAGGTTTATTCCTAAGTATCTAATGGTTTTTGGTGCAATTATAAATGAGATGGATTCCTTAATTTCTTTTTCTGGTGCTTCATTATTGGTGCATACAAATGCAACAGATTTTTGTATGTTGATTTTGTATCCTACAATTTTACTGAACTTGCATATCAGTTCTAGCAATTTTTTTTGGTGGAATCTTTTGCATTTTCTGCATAGACCATCATGTTATCTGCAAATAGTGAAAATTTAAATTCTTCCTTGCAGATTTGGATGCTTTCTTTTTTTCTTTTTGCTGTTGATTGCTGAGGGTGGGACTTCCAGTACTATGTTAAATAACAGTGGTGAGAGTGGACAACCCTATCTTCTTCCTGACCATAGAAGAAAAGCTCTCAGTATTCACCCATTGAAAATGATATTAGTTGTGGGTCTTTCATATACAGTCTTTATGATTTAGAAGTGTGTTCTTTATATCCCTACTTTGTTGAAGGTTTTTATCAAGAATGGATGCTATACTTCGTCAAATGCTTTTCCTGCATCTATTGAAAGCATCATATAGTTCTTATCCAGTCTTTCATTAATGTGACATATCACAGTGATTGATTTGTGAATATTAAACCACCATTGCAGCCACCAAAGTTGCACTTGATCCCACTTGATCATGGCGATTCTCTTAACGTACTGTTCAATGAATGTGTTATGAATTAATGCATATATGAAATAATACATTAAATTAATACATATGTATATTTATTAGCACAAAATCACATAATAGCATTTATAACTGATATGATGGGAGAAACAAAAATAAAACCAATATAAAATCTACCCTTCATTAATTTAATGAGCAAATTACACATTATAAGTTCATGAGTTCTGTATCTTATCAAGACATTTTGGTCTCTGTCCTAAGGAAGCTTATAATCTAGATGTCAAGTTGGTAAATAAATAACTAAAGCATAAAATGCTATAAACACACTTGGCTCCTGAGTCTAACTTGTTCTATGGGTTCAGAAATTACATCTTCAGGGAAAGAAAACACTGTTGGGGATCAAAAGAAAGCAAAGAAATTAACTAGTATATTTAACTGTATGGGGGAACAGCACATGTGAAGAGCTTATTGTGCAAGAGAGTGGAGTGCATTTGAGGAACTGAAAGAAAACTATCATGGTTGGAATATATGGAAAAAAGGATAATTTGATTCATGGTAAAACTGGAGATGCAGATGGCATTGAGAATATTTAGGGTTCTGATGTTCAATGTAAGAATTTTTGAATTTAAGGAAAACTGGGGAGACAATCACATGGTTTTAAGCTAAGAACCTATGTTTCTTACTTTAAAACATTTTCTTTCTTTAGTTTAAAAAATAAATTTGAAGGAGGTAAAACAGATGTGGGGAATCTGATTAAGTCACATCTATAATAGACTGGACTAGAGAGAATAATAAGGGATTGGTTTCATGGTGTCAGTGTTTGGTCTCTGTGTTCAAATAAGAACACATGTATTATTTAAACGATATTATATTTTCAAAAAATTGTATATACAGTAAAATTTTGGTTTGCAAGCATAATTCGTTCCGGAAACATGCTTATAATCAAAGCACTTCTATATCAACATGAATTTCAAGAACCAATGGCTCAGTTGTGATCCTGTATATTTGGCATCACGTACTACTCATACTGCAGAACATTGCTCGTTTATCAAGTTAAAATTTATTAGAAATGTTTGCTTGTCTTGCAGAACACTCACAGGACAAGTTACTTGCAATCCAAGCTTTTACTATATACAGATTTATATACAGAGATTTATATATAGAAGTGGATGAGATGAATATCGAATATATATATGGATATTTAATATACATTTATATATCAAGCATAATTTTAACTATAATTTTTATACATTCTTAACTGAATATATATAAAATGTACTGTTGTATTTGATTTGCTAATATTTTGTTGAGAAGTTTTGCATCCATTATCATAAGGAATATTAGCCTGTAGTTTTTTTATAATAGGGTCTTTGGTTTTGGAATCAAGGTAATGCTGGCCTCATAGAATGAGTTTAGAAGTCTTCCTTCCATTTTTATTTTTTGGAACAGTTTGAGAAGAAGAATAGGTATTAACTCTTCCTTCTTTAAATGTCTGGTAGAATTCCCCTGGGAAGCCATTTGGCCCTGGCCTTTTGTTTGCTGTGAGACTTTGATTACTGATTCAATTTCTTTGCTGGTTATTAGTCTGTTCAAGTTTTCTATCTTTTCCTCTTTAATTTTTGGTAGTTTATATGTTTCTAGAAATTTATCCATTTCTTCCAAATTGTCCAATTTGTTGGCATATAATTTTTCTAATATTCTCTTATAATTGCATTTCTGTGGTGTTGGCTGTGATCTCTCCTCTTTCTTTGATAATTTTATTTATTTAGGTCATTTCTCTTTTTGATAAGTCTGGCTAGGGGTTTATCAATATTATTAATTCTTTCAGAGAATCATCTCCTGGTTTCATTGATCTGTTCTACTGTTTTTGCTTGTTGTTTCCACATTATTTATATCTGCTCTAATCTTGATTATTTCCCTTCTTATCCTGGCTTTAGGTTTCATCAATTGTTCTTTTTCTAGCTCCTTTAGGTATAAAGTTAGGTTGTGTATTTGAGACTTTTCTTGCTTCTTGAGGTAGGCCTGGAAAGCTGTATGCTTCCCTCTTATGACCACTTTTGCTGAATCCAAAGGATTCAGACCATTGTGTTTTCATTTTCATTTGTTTCCATGTTTTTTATTTCTTGTTTAATTTCTTGGTTGACCCATTCATTCTTTAGTAGAATGTTCTTTATCCTCCGTGTATTTATGGTCTTTCAATTTTTTTTCTTGTGATTGACTTCAAATTTCATCGTGTTGTCATAGGAAAATATGCAAGGCATGCTGTCAATCTTTTTGTACTTGTTGAAGCCTGATTTGTGACCTAGCATGTGATCTATTCTGGAGAATGTCCCACGTGCACTTGAAAAGAATGTGTATTCTGCTGCTTTTGAAATGTTCTGAATATATCTCTTAAATCCACTTGGTCCAGTGTGTCATTCAAAGCCATTGTTTCCTTGTTGATCTTTTGTTTATATGATCTGTCTATTGATGTAAGTGAGGTGTTAAAGTCGCCTTGTATTATTGTATTAGTATCAATGAGTTCCTTTAGGTTTGTTATTATTTTATATATTTTGGTGCTGTCAAGTTGGGGCATTAATATTTTTGAGACTTTCAGGGGTAGGAATGAGGACAGATAAGAGGTATAAAAAGTTCTTATTTGATTGTCACTATCATATAATGGATTGGCAATCTCTAGGTATGGCAGGAAGTTAAAACTGACTTTTGTTTCAAGGGGCATTTCTGTAGTTTCTCTAGAATTGAACTGTCCAATATGGCATTTGTCCAATTTGAAGGTACTGAGCACTTGAAATGCGGTTTCTATAGAGTAAAATACATGCTGATTTCTAAGGTTTAATATGAAGAAAGAATGCAAAGAATCTCATTGGGGCGCCTGGCTGGCTGAGTTGGTAAAGCATGTGACTCTTGAACTCTGGGTTGTGAATTCAAGCCCCACACTGGGTGTGAAGCCTACTAAAGAAAATTATAAAATAAAGAAAGAAGAATCTCATTGAGTCTTTTATCATTTTGACTATGATGTTGACAAAAATTCATTAAACATCTCAAATTATATTTAAATTAGAAAAATAGTAATTTATTTATTTATTTATTTATTTATTTATTTATTTATTTACAGGGAGAGAGAGAGAGAGAGAGAGAGAGAGAGAGCACATGTGCATGCAGTTGCAGGAGTGGGGGAGGGCCATAGGGAGAGAGAGAATCTTAAGCAGTCTCCATGCCCAGCGTAGAGCCCTATGAGGGGCTTGATCTTACCACTGAGCTCATTACCTGAGCCAAAATCAAGAGTTGGATGATAAACCAACCAAGCCACCCAGGTACCCCAGAAAAAGTTAAAAATTTAAATGTTATTAAAATTAATTTCACTTATTTCTTTTTTTAAATTTCACTTTCTTAGCCATTTCTTAAAATATGGCTACTAGAAAGTTTAAAATTACATATGTGGTTCACATTGTCTTTCTAATGGGCAGTGCTACTCAAGAAAATCCCCTCTTAGTCCTCTTGATACAATTTTCTTGGCAGTAGCAGTGCTCTTCCTTCAGCTTGTTACTTCAAATACAACCTTGGCTTATGCCCCAATGATACATTCCATTACACTTACTGCCAGCATCTCTTCATATTGGAAGGCAGCAGAATCCAGGCTGACATTCACTCTGTGGGTTTTTCATATGGAATGTGGGATTTGTAAAGGGTGCTGTGATGCACTGCCCAGATACCCCTTCAGAAAAGAAGGACTTAATCCCCGACGTAGTGGGAAGGTTACTTTCAGCTATCATCACTCTAGGGATCTTTCACCTGTGGTCACATTTCCCTCCCTGGGCAGCCAGTGTCCACAGGCTGAATAACACATGGATATAAAGGACCTGTCCACTTGTACTAACTTAGGTAAACTCTAAAGTTTACTCAGATAAACTGTACTAACTCAGGTAAACTCATTCAGCTTTGCAGCTCAACTTCTCACTTAGTTCTCCCTTCCACAGGTGTTGACTCTCACTGTAGTCACTGAAATATTTTTCACAAGCTAGCTAATCTCTGTTCCAGAGTCTGCTTCCTGGGAAGGCATCATGCAACAATATTACAGCACATTAACTCATGAAAAACAAGAATAAGTTCTTTACACACACACACACACACACACACACACACACACACACACAGAATTTATTTCATTGACAGTAGTCCCTTTCTTGGTCCTGCCTAAAGCACCAGTCCACTAAGCCCACCTCTCAATTACCAACAACACACATCAAGCTCTCAAAGAAATCTGAATGAAATCTTTCTCATTAGGCTCAAAGTGAAGGGCAGATTTTTTTCTCTTTACAACTTAATAGGAAGATAGGATTATCTCCAAAGGAATCCTCTCCAAAAATCCTGTACTTAGCACTCTCTTGTCTCTTCTTTATCCTCCTTGAGAGTCAGTCATAGGTTTTTCAAGTTTGGGGCCATAACAATGCAGCACTGTTTTTTGCCTTTTGTTTTTTTCTTTATGCCTCAACATAAAGTGAAGCAAGAAAGGAAGAGTGGACAGTTTAATTGAGCATTCAGTTGCTTGTATAAAGTCTGAAATTCCCAAATATCTCCTGCTTTAAAAACACCAGAATAATACAAGTTCAGTAAAAATATCACAAGACTATGTGGATCCTGAGAAACTTAACAGAAGACCATGGGGGAGGGGAAGGAAAAAAAAAGTTAGAGAGGGAGGGAGCCAAACCCTAAGAGACTCTTAAAAACTGAAAATAAACTGACGGTTGATGGGGGTGGGAGGGAAGAGAAAGTGGTTGATGGGCATTGAGGAGGGAACCTGTTGGGATGAGCACTGGGTGTTGTATGGAAACCAATTTGACAATAAATTTCATAATAAAAAAAAAAAATCACAAGACTAAGAGCTAGTCAAAGTTAAGATAATTTGTACTAATTCAAAGTTTTATTTTAAATACTTTTTCAATATCACATATAAACTTAATAATTATTTTTAAAAAGTATTTCAGAATTCTTTTTATGATTAAATGTATACCTAAATTTCTAAATTTATAACATCGATATTGAGAGAAATCATAAATACCTCCTTATAAAACAAGACACATATGCATTCAAAATCTTTTTCTATATAGGAGTAATGTTTTAATGTGACAAAATATAACCCACAGATTTTTCTGAAATTCAAGTAAAAGAGGTAGTTATAATTAATTATAAGCAAATTCTGAGTGTCAACCTAGTATAAAGCATAAAAATACTACCATTTACCTTGATATTATATTCTATTTGAAAATAAGCTTTTTTTAAAAGAATTTTTTAACGTTTATTTTATTTTTGAGACAGAGAGAGACAGAGCATGAACGGGGGAGGGGCAGAGAGAGAGAGACACAGAATCGGAAGCAGGCTCCAGGCTCTGAGCCATCAGCCCACAGCCCGACGCGGGGCTCGGACTCACGGACCGCGAGATCGTGACCTGAGCTGAAGTCGGATGCTTAAAGGACTGAGCCACCCAGGCGCCCCGAAAATAAGCTTTTTATATTACTTTTATTATAATTTTTTCCCCCACAACATTATGCAAAGTATACAGAGCAAGTGTTATCTTCATCAGTGGCCTAAGAAGGTTAAGTAAGTTGCTCAAGGTCACATAACTTATAGAGAGGATGAACTTAGAATTCAGGTCTTCTCATTGACACATTATCACCCATTTCACCCCCTATCTGTGATTAAACCTATTTTTCCTATTAAGCATTATGTTTCCCTCTTTCAATTATGGTTACAAGTAACTTTTATCACACCATTTAGCATTTGATTTTATATAAACAGTAATTATTTTCTAATGGTTTAATATTGTTCATATATATTTTTCCTAAACAAGTTTGTTATCTATCTATTGCTTTATTGTGAGAGCGCCTAACAAATTTAATAACATATTTGGAATATATGGTATACACTTTATTTCTAATAATTAGACACCACAGTAATAGGTTTTAAAAAGCTAATCTACATGTCCCATTATTCAATACCTATTGTATAAAATTATTATTGTGTCATTATGAGACATAAAATGTACTTAATAAAACATATGTTGTATCTGCATTAAAATTGAAAAATACTTTTAACACTGGATTTTATACTGAGCGGCATTTTGAAAATCAGTATTAAGCCTGGCCCTTCAATTCTACTACTAGAAAGTTTTGTGACATATGAGTATGTCTCTCTTTCTCCAGAGAAGTATACAAAACATAAAATTAGTTTTTAGGTTTGGATTTTTTTATTTTGGCTCTTAATGAACTGAAAGACCACAGTGATTTAAATTTCTTCATGTTCTTGGGGCACCTGTTTGGCTCAACCAGTTAAGCGTCCAACTCCTGATTTCAGTTCAGGTCATGATCTCACAGTTTGTGGGATGAAGGCCTGTGTCAAGCTCTGTGCTGTCAGCATGGAGAATCCCTCCTTGGGATTCTCTCTCTCCTCTATCTCTGGCTCTCCCCCCTTCACTCTCTCT
The DNA here is from genome assembly GCF_018350155.1 of Leopardus geoffroyi. Taxonomy (NCBI): domain Eukaryota; kingdom Metazoa; phylum Chordata; class Mammalia; order Carnivora; family Felidae; genus Leopardus; species Leopardus geoffroyi. Next base: position 100,550,121 of record NC_059333.1, read on the forward strand.
CTCTCTCTCTCTCTCTCTCAAAATAAGTAAACATTAAAAAAATAAATTTTCTCATGTTCTATTCAAATAAATCACTGTATATGAAATAACAGGTTCTCTGACCTAGTGTTTCAAGGTGAGAAGCAGAAGATCAGTCCTACTGCTAATAAGAAGAGGGTTTAGAACAAAGAGAGCTTCTTAATAATATTCTTTGGTATAATGCTTTGGTATTTAGATTAAAAGCTATACTTCTTCATATGGTAGGACAAGAAAGAATGATAAAGTTAGAACACAAGTGGAATTTATACGTAACATGATTTGTGAGGTCAACCATAAAAATACTGCTGACTTTCCAATGCAAAGATGACATTTTCTGACCCACTACCAGGAAAGCATGTACATTAGTTTCTTTTAATACTAATGATGGATTTGCAGTAACTGATCCATATTCTTTCACAGGGTCCTTCTTGAAAGTGTAAAAATGGTCTGGGTCAATGTTTATATCCATGGAAGAAAGAAAAAGCTGACAGGATTAAATCCCCACTATTGGCCTCATTACCATGTTTCAAAGAAGTGAATCATCAGCTTCAGAAACCATATTAGCATTTTCATAATATTATTAGTAGTTGTAATGTTATATTTATTGTTTGGTAAACAGATAGATCAAATAACCTCTTAGTTTCATAATCCAGTCAATTCCTTTATTTAATAAATCATACTGGGTTATTATACTAAACTCCATGACAGAAAGAAATAACATGGACGTGGTTTTCCAAAAACTTATAGTTCCATTATTACAGAATATATGCACACATATAATTTCAAATAATAATATTTACAGAATGGTGATTTTCCCAGCAAGAAGATATAACTATTTTAAACATTTATGCACCAACATGGGAGCACCAAAATACATAAAGCAATTATTAATAGATGTAAAGGAAGAAATTTATAGCAATACAGGAAGAGTAGGGGACTTAATATCCCATTACATCAATACATAGATTTATGACAATGGAGGCAAGAATATACAATGGGAAAAATACCATCTCCTATCATCTCCTCAACAAATAGTATTGGGAAAAGTGGATAGCTCCATGCAAAAGAATGAAACTAAACCCTTTCTTACACAGAAAAAATAAACTCAAAATGTTTTAAAGACCTAAATGTGAGACATGAAACCATAAACTTCCTAGAAGAAAACAACAGGCAGTAATCTCTTTGACATCAGCTATAAAAACATTTTTCTAGATTTGTCTCCTCTGGCAAGGGACACAAAAGCAAAATTAAACTATTGGGACTACACCAAAATAGAAAGCTTTTGCACAGTAAAGGAAACCACCGATAAAACAAAAAGACAATCCACTGAAAGACAATCCATTAACCCCTGATAAGGGGTTAATGTCCAAAATATATAAAGAACTTATACAACTCAAGACCAAAAACTCAAATAATCCAATTAAAAATTGGCAGAGGACATGAATAGACATTTCTCCAAAGAAGACATATAGATGGCCAACAGACACGTGAAAAGATGTTCAACATAATCATCAGGAAAATGCAAATCAAAGCTACAATGAAATTGTCACCTCTCAGAATGACTAAAGTCAAAAACATAAGAAAGAACAAGTCTTGGCAAGGATGTGGAGAAAAAGGAACCCTCATGAACTACTGGTGAGAATGCAAGTTTATGCAGTCACTGTGGAAAACAGTAGGAAGGGCCCTCAAAAAATTAAAACTAGAGTTGCCATATGATCCAGGAACTCCACTACCGGAATTTTATTTTATTTTACCCAGTGAAAATGAAAACATTAATTTGAAAAGACAGATGTATCTCTGTGTTTATTTCAGTATTATTTATAATAACGAAGATACAGAAACAACCCAAGTGCCCGTTGATAGATTAAAGTATAAAAAAGATGTGGTATACATACAATAGAATACTACCCATGTGTAAAAAAGAATGATATCTTGCCTTTTGCTAAAACATGGATGGATCTAGAGGGTATAATGCTAAGTGAAATAAGTCAGTCCTACAAAGACAATACCATATGATTTCACTCATAAGTGGAATTTAAGAAACAAAACAAACGAACAAAATAAAAAAGAGATACACACACACACACACACACACCAAATAAAAACAAGAAAACAAACAAACAACAACAACAACCACAACAACAACAAAAACCCTTTTAAATATAGAGAACAAACTGGCAGTTACCAGAGGAAGTATGGGTGAAATAGGTAAAGGGGATTAAGAGCACACTTACTGTGATGACCAGTGGGTAATGTATAGAACTGTGCAATCATTATATTGCACACCTGAAACTAAATATAGCACCACATGTTATTACACTAGAATGTAAAAGAATAAATTAATTTTTAAAAAAGAATGGTGATTTTTTTTTTGTAACTATGTGAATTCCAAGTCTATTGATCTACTTCCATTGACTACAGCAAAGTAAGGTCCAAATCCTTGGGTAGGATATACTACACAATTCCCTAAAGTTACTGACCAATACACTTTTACACCATACTCTTTATATCTTTGTAAGTTTGAAATACACATTCTTACTTCCAGAATTCTTATCCAGCTTTCAGACTTAGTTTACATATGACCTCTACTGAAATCATCCCCAAATACTCTAAACAGAATTAATTAAAATCTGAGCTTTGCTTAAACAACACCAGAGAGTTGCCATGATGAAATAGGAAAAACAAAGGCTTTGGTGTTTGTCAATTCTCATCTCTACCACTTACTTGCTATACAACCTTACACAATCACTTACCACATGAGCCTCAGCTTCTTCTTGTGTAAAATAAAACTAGTACTCCTATCTCACAGGGCTTGCCTAACATATGTAAAACACAGTTGCTGGTACATGATAAAATATGCAATAACATATTATTATATAATTATATATAAAATGTTTAGGATATAATAGGTGAATAGTAGTACTATTTTACAATAATAATATCATAATAATGTCATCTTTTGGACCTCTATCTTCCTTATTGGCCTTAATTAATGTATTTATTTATTGTCCTTTATTAATAGAATTAAAGACAAGAATTGTGCCTTTCTCATTTTATGTCCTTGGTTCAGGTAGGTCTCTCAGTTATAATAAGTATTCAGTGAATGTTTGAAGAATTAGTAGGCCAATAAATGAATGGCACAAAATCTGAAATGATTCTGTTTTGGTATATTAGGTTGATTTGCCAGGATGTAATTCAGTAAGAGTATGTTGAAAAGTAATGGATGGAGAACACAGGGACAGAGGTTGAATTAACAGTACCAGATTATGGGGACTCAGGTGGCAATGGGGAAAAAATATATAGGTTTCTTTGTGGGACAGCAGTGGTTGAAATTTTCCCCTTGCTCTTAGAATTTGGGTAATTATGTGTTTTGTTTGCCATTGTATAATAGACTTAGCATACAGTGGCACTTAATATTTATTTTAAATGAAAATTTACATGCCCTGTACAAAAGGCATGAGTTAGGTACTGTTAAGATAATAGGCAGTATGGCAGAACAGAAATATTGTAAGGCTACAGGACATACATCTGATCCTTGGCAGGACTGAGGCACCCACTGGGATTCAATCAAGTTAGTGCTCTTTTTCCCATTCCTGTTCCTTCTTATGCCTGAGCAGATAAGGAAGAACTCAGTGTCTAGGCCTTACACAGGCAGACTTTATTTAAGGGGACTAGATGTATATATTTTTTTCTTATTACCATGTATACAGTCTCTTTGAGTCTATGGCTGTGCCTGATATTAGTCAAATATCTCCATCTGTAAAATGGGAATAATAACATTCCTGACCTTGTTGGATTATTGTGAGGATTAAATGAGGTCAACTATGAAGGACAGTTAACATTCAGTAAGCATTTGGTATACAATAAGCATTGACACGTCACTTGTCACCAACATTAGCAAAGACCCATTCCTGTACAGGAAAAAAATCCTATTTTATTTCTACCTCTAGAACCAGAAAGTTAGTCCTTAATCATATGAGTACTCTGAATTAGGAACCAGGGCACAAGAGTTCTACTTTGCCACAGTCACTAACTTGTTAAGAGACCTTGATTAGGTGACCTAGCCACTCTGGGTTTTGGGTTCCTCATCTGTAAAATAAATGATTCCACTAAATGGTCTCTGTGGTCCCTTCTCATACTGTTTATAACCCACTGTGCTGTGCTAAGGACAACGGATGTATGAAGATCAGTCCTACCTATGCAAGGCGCTGACCTTTCATGAAAACAGTGGTCTGCAGAGAGGTGGAAAGGAAATGAGAATGCATGAAATTAAGAAAAGGAAGATGGAAAGGAGAAGTAGAAAGAATCAAACAACCTGACCATAAAGCAATGAGCTATAAAGACTTAACAGAATGAGATAGCAAGTCAAATTAAAAAAAAAAAAAAATTAAAGTCAAAGATACTTATCTGTGGCTAAAGACAAAGGAAGATATCAAATATTCAAAAATATTAAAATGCATACCTTTCATATCTATTAATTTTTTAAAGCGAGTCTAATAACTTTTTTATCATTTCATTAACTAAAAGTTTTTGTTATTGTGTCTATTAGTCACTCTTTTCAGACTTTTTTTCACTTTGTTTCATCATTTCAGAAAGCCCAATCAACAAGCTGTGAATTTTGTTGCCAACCTAAGAAAGTTAACTTAAAACTAGCAGTGGAAATTAACGCATCTTCAATACCATTTCCTTTTTTCATAGAACCATAATCCAACCAGAAGATTTTTTATCAGACAAAGTAAAAACAGCCCATGATCTTCTAGCTTTCTGTACTGCTCTGCACTTTAAACATAATGATACACTTGCCCATTTTGGCAGAACTAAGGACGCTATAATTACTGAGGCATAAGATAAGAAAAGAAACTAGAGAATGAGTCAAATGAAGGAAAAAGGAGGTAACAGCTTAAAAATGAGGATGCACATAGACACCATGCCGTAGCTGGGAGACAATAGGTTTTAAGCAAAGGGAATAATCTAAAAAAGAACTGGTAAGATTGGAGTCAAATGAGAAAATTGAAACTGGATGGTTAGAATATTGTACAGCCAAGATCTCTGATTTCCAGAATCTGAGATTTACACTAAATGGAGAAAAAGACTAGAAAAATCCCAAAGACAACTCTTAAGTGGAATGCTTAAAATCATCTACCAGAGTAACATCTGCTTTTGATAACATATATTATAGAGCTTTTCATTTGCAACAGTAATATACCCAATGGTTAGCATCATCTATTTCCCTCATATCCCAAACTATAAAGGAAATAAATGTCTGGTAATTTTCCATTTATTAAGAAGAAAATATGCTTTTACATTTAATGTTATTCAGCCTACTTTTTCTTTAAAATAATTATAAATTCATACATAAGTTATTTAATAGTATTAGCATTTTGGGCTTTTAAAGACAGTAATTGGACTCAAATATTTATCACTGAATTCTATGTGAAGGTCTGCAGGCTTTTTTTTACAAAAAAAAAGAAAAACAATGTTTTGTTTTTGTTTCTCTTTAAAAAAAATTTTTTTTTACATTTATTTATTTTTGAGAGACAGAGAGAGACAGAGCACAAATGAGAGAGGGGCAGAGATAGAAGGAGACACAGAATCCGAAGCAGGCTCCAGGCTCTGAGCTGTCAGCACAGAGCCCAATGCGGGGCTCAAACTCACAAACTGTGAGATCATGACCTGAGTCGAAGTCGGACGCTTAACTGACTGAGCCACTCAGGTGCCCCTGTTTTTGTTTCTTTTGTCAGCACTTTTGGGGGGACACTTAACAGTGGAAAAACAGTGGAAACAGTGGAAAAACTGTTTTCATAGCCACAATTTGCTTTTTCTCCTTTATATGTGACATGTGGCATGAAATTAGTGTCTTTGTATCAACTACAAAACTTTTTTCTGCTAATCTGCTGTATCTGAACCTTCTTTATAACTTGGAATTAAGTCTTTTCATCCCATTTTGACCAGCTTAAGTCTTCTTCTGTAATGAACCTGCCTTTGAGTCACTATTTCTGCCTACTGAGCCACCCAACACACTACTCTCTCTGAATAGAAGTTTCTAGCAACTCTTCTCTAAAAAAGAGCATCCATTCCTCCTTCCTAGACTATCGTTAAGACTTCCTTATTCCGTTAAGATTTATTATCTCATCCCACTTTACCCCACTTTTCTTTTTAATGAAAGTTAAGAAAGGACAGTAAGAAGGTAAAATGAATATAAGGCAGACTCAACTGACTTTCTTTAGCCCTGAGCAGAACCACAGACAAACAAGTCAAGGCTTGCAGTCATTTTACAACATTCAAAAGATTACCTGATACTACCTGAATGTTGAATCCAACTTATTTCTTTATTCTACATGGTGGATGTGGGTCTTTCATTCTGTGTCCACGACTGAAATCACTCAATCCAAGTTCCCTCATGTGAACATCCATTTCCTTCTTTCAGTATATTTATTTATATTACTCAAGGGGTATTATAAGGACAAGGAAGTCAAACAATAGTTTTGGGTGGAATCACATAATAATGATATGAAACACATTACACAAGGTTAGAAGCCTAGACTATCTTAAAGAATTAAGTTAATATTTCCCCCAAGCCTATTCCTCTCAAATGATATTCATGGGACCTTAATAATATAAAGTTAGGGGGCACCTGGGTGGCTCAGTCGGTTAAATGTCCAGCTTCTGCTCAGGTCATGATCTCACGGCTTGTGAGTTTGAGCCCTATGTCGGGCTCTGTGCTGACAGCTCAGAGCCTGGAGCCTGCTTCTGATTCTTTGTCTCTCTCTCTCTCTCTCTCTCTCAAAAATAAACACCACAAAAATTTTTAAATTCATAAGTTAAGTCATTAAAAATAAGTCATTAAAAGATTTCGAATATATATATGTACACTTGAGTAGGTAAGAAGCTAACCAGAAGAGTTGAGGAAAGAGTCAGAAATACAGAACTGGAAAAAGCCAAGATTGAAGAGTCATCAGCATAGAGAAGATTTTTTAGAACACATTAATTGATATAATAAAAATGATAAAGATATAAAGAGAAAATGGGACCAAGCATAAAATCTCAGTGAATGCCTAAAATTAGGGATCAGAAAGAGGAGGAAGTCAAATGCTGTTTATCATTTGGTAAATTATATTAATGAATCATCTGCTTCACCAAGATGGCAGAGTAACAGTGTTATTTTAGTACTTGATAATTTATAAAACTATTATTTCATTTCTCTTATTTTAATTAAAAAATCATTACCATTTTGCAAATATTGCAAATATTCAGCAATGCAATCCATTCCATATCCATGCTTAAGGTGTAAGTAATGTGTTAGGTGTTGGAACATACGTAGATGAATATGACATGGTCCCTGTCTTCAAGGATTTTATCCTGAAGGGTGACCGAACATTCCCACTACATACCTATAATGTATAATGTATAATGACTATACTCACTCCAATTAAAGTAACTACAACTAAAACTCCTTTTCACCAATAATTTACTCTTGAATAGGAGGACTTACAATCTTTTTATGTACAAATTTTCTCATTTATCATCTCATTTGATCTTTATAGTAACTCTGTTAAGAAAGACAAGCAGGTATGTTTCTGCAGATGACAAATTCTTCCGACTTATCCAGCCATATCTGTCATCTCTTAAGGGATCTGTCAGCAGGACAGAGTGTTGGTGATGGGAAATCTGGTGCAACCCCAACTCCTGTTCCCCTTAGGGAATACTGAAAATCTGTGGCTTCCGTAGAAGGGTTTCTCCTATCACTTAAGGTCAGGTCTTTCCCTCAAACCCTGGTCATCAGAGATACATGTATTTTCTCTCAGATTCTGTTTCTACTTTTGCTGATACAAAGTTATACAATATACAAGTATATTTTAATATTTATTTTCTGCATATAAAGGTGACAATTTATCACATAACATTTGAGACTATAACATAGTAATAAAGACATCGATCATTACCACTTTAGAGGCAACTATCATTAAGATTCTGGTGTTCTCTATATCTACATCTAGAACTAGGTTTATTTCTATATCTATTACTATCTATAAACAGTGGTGTCATATTTTGTATTTAAATTTGTATCCTGCCTATATTACTTAACACTATTTTATCACCTAATAAAACCATCTGGTCCCATGAAAATTTTCCACTTCAATCTATATGGAACATGTTTACTATTTCTTGCAGGAAAATTATGTTTGGTAGTTTTATCTGGGAAAGATTGAACATAATGTTTATCTGCATGAGTCTCATTTCTATAGTAGTCCCTGAAAGCAAAAGACCTTTAAGTAAAAAATAGCTGTACAAGCACTGAAGAGAAAATCCATAGCACTATGTATCCCATTAACTCTAGACTTAACCTGCTCACATTTTTATTAATGACTTGGATCAATGTGTCTTTAAGGTATGCTGATAAACTGTGCAGATGGCATAAAACTGGGAGAAATAATAAACATGTTAGATGATGAAATTCATAATCCATGAAAGAAGAGTACATTTTTAAAAGGATGGATATGAATTTTCATGCTTGGGTTAGAAACAAAAAAACATCAGTAGTATATGATATGGAATGTGATTTAACAGAAAGTTCATGCAAAATAAAAATAACAAAAGAAAAGATGGCATAGAGTGGCTGATAAAAAAAGAGCTAATGTAATTCTGAGATATTTTAATAAAAATACTATGACAAAAACCAAGAAATTGATAGTTTGTTTTTCGCTAAATTGGACGGGTCAAACATGGAGTTTGTTCAATTCTCTGCTCTACAGCTATAGCTTAAGGAGGATATTCAAATGGTTGCCATTTGAAGTGCCTGGGTGGCTCAACTGGTTAAGTGTCTGACTCTTGATTTCAGTCAGGTCATGACCTTATAGTTATGAGACTGAACTCCACTGTGGGCCCCATGTTAAGTCCAGTGTTGGGATCCACGCTGAGCACGGAGCCTGCTTAGAATTCTCTCTACGTCTCTTTCTGACCCTCCCCTGCTTGCATGTGTGTTCATGTTCTCTCTCTCTCTCTCTCTCTCTCTCTCTCAAAATAAACATTAAAAAAACCAGTTGCTATTCAATAGAGAGTGCTCATGTTGCAAAACGTCTCAAAATACAACATATAAAAGAAAGATGAAATATTAAGGCTATGTAGTCAGGAGATAATAATGTTAAATTCTACAAATCTGATAGCTATATTAAAATATGTAGAGGGATTTAGAAAAAATAATTTGTCCTAATAGACTTATTTTGTGTCCCATGAAAACAAACTTAAGACCTAACAGGTTCTGATACTGATTCCACTGTGTGGAGGAGTCTCCCACATCAACCAGCCCTTGTGGAGACAACAGCTAGTGTTCTACAATTCAACTCAATTCTGACACTATTTACCTGGTGATAGCTTCTTATTTCACAGTTTAAGGGCTCAGTCCCACAAGACTACCCATCGCTTCAGATGCCAATCACAAGACCAGGTTACTTGTGCTTCTGACCCAACCAGTTACAAACTAGAGGTTCCAAAACCTCCCTCCAATTCTGGATCCCAATCACAAGTCCAGGTTGTTACCTGTACTTCTGACAGACTGGCCATAAATGAGAGGTTCCCACCCCCCTACCTTGGGTTCCACTAATTTACTATAACAGCTCATAGAACTCACTAGATCACTGAGTTACTACAAATAATATTAAAGAATATTAATCAATGGCCAGATAAGGAGATACGTAAGGTAAGATCCTGAGCAAAGGAGCTTCTGCCTTTGTGGAGCCTGGGACTGGCACGGTGGTATGTGAAAGTGTTCTGGTTCCCCAACCTAGTAGCTCTCCAGACCTCCTCCTTTTGGAGCTTTATGGTATCTCCATAACATAGGCTTATTGATGAACTTATTGGCCACTGGTAATTGATTCAACCTCTAGCCCCTCTCCTCTCCCAGGAAATTAGGGGGCAGGATTCAAAATTCCAACATTCTAGCCATGATTGGTTTTCCTGGCAGCCAGCACTCATTCTTCAGCACTGTCCAAAAGTCACCTGCATTAACATAAACCCAGTTACGGTGGGAAAGGCTTGCTATGAACAACAAGACCCATTTCACCTTATGGCTCTAAAGTTGTTTCTCAGCAACTAAGGACAAGAAACCAAACATTATAACAAAAGATGCCTCACTGCTCTTATGTTGAGGAAATTCTAAGGGTTTCAGGAACTGTGACCCAGGAATAGTAGTTGATGACCAATATGAGAAATCTTATAAATCACAATATCACAAGAACCAAAGATTAGTTACACAAAGATTAATTCTGTCCCACTACAAGGAATTTGGCTCAATATGTGACAACATACAACAATAATAAAAACATAAAACATTTGAAAGTATTCAAAAATATAATAAATTGGGGCACCTAGGTGGCTCAGTCAGTTAGGCTGACTCTTGATGTTGGCTCAGTTCATGATCGTGAAAGGTTCATGAAATCAAGCTTCATGATGGCTCCATGTGCTGACAGCATGGAGCCTGCTTGGGATTCTCTCTCTCCCTCTCTCTCTGCCCCTCCCCTGTTCATGCTCTCTCTCTTGCTCTTGCTCTCTCAAAATAAATAAATAAACTTTTTAAAAAGTAGAATAAATTGCCTCAATCTATCTCATGAGTTTAGGAATATTCAGTCTTTGGAACTATTCAAGGAAAAATGAGATAAGTATATACTTATCTACACTCTTTTGCATAATCTCATCTTTGCACATTGCTTAAATCGCCACCATTGATTTTTTTAATGTTTATTTATTTTGAGAGAGAGAGAGAGAGAGAGAGAGAGAGAGAGTGAGAAAGGGACAGAGAGAGAGGGAGAGAGAGAACCCCAAGCAGGATCCACACTGTGAGCTCAGAGCCAGACGTGGGGCTCAAACTCACAAACCATGAGATCATGAACTGAGCCAAAATCAAGAGATGGACACTTAACCAACTGAGCTACCCAGGTGCCCCCCACCACTGCTGATTTTAAATATTGATTTCAAGTCTCATCTATATTTTAAATTCTAGACACACAACTTTACCACCCTCCTTGTTGTGTCTGTATCAATGGTTTCTCAACTGGGGACAATTTTGCCCCTGCCTCAGAAAATATTTGGAAAAGTCTGGAAACATTTTTGGTTGGCACAACTGAGATGGGTGCCAGTGGGTAGAGGCCAAGGATATTGCTAAACATTCTCACCACTACAAATTATGCAGCCCAAAATATCAACAGTACCAAGGTTAACAAACACTGCTCCAGATGTATATCCAACAGGTAGCAAACTCAGCATTACCAACTCCAACCTCTTTATCTCCACTCCACTATTCTGCTTTCCCTGTAAAATCCAAAGTCTCCTCTCAATAAAGCTTAGTTGCTATTCCCTATTATGATTAATGGCATCATTAGCTACCCAATCACATGAGCTAGAAATCCTGGAGTCATCCTTAACTCCTCACTTTCCCTTGCCTATTAATCTACTTCTAAAATGCCTTTCTAAAATTTCCCCCTCCTTTCCACCACTCCTGCCACTGATTTAGTTCAGTCTCACCCACATTTTCCCCCCACAAGATTTTTTTCCCCACTAATTCATCTTTTGCCTTGCTGCCAGGATTATCATCCTAAAACACAGAAGCAATAGTCCTATTATCCCATGCAAAACCACAGTTAAGCCACCAGTGTCTAACAAATAAAAGTTCAAACTCTGCATTGATATGGAAGATGCTAAACAATCTGGCCCCAAATTCGCTCAAGAGTTTCATCCCATTCACTACCTCCTCTCCTTGGCTACTGGGTTGTAATATTTTTAATGTCCTTTTAAATATTTAGATTCCATATCGCTACTGCTTTTCATTTACAGACAAAAGAGATAGCAGTGTTCTCATTCAATATGTCCCATTACATTGTTATCTTTACATGAACATCCATTATCTTGTTTCTGATGAGGCTTTAATCTGAGTTGAAATTCCTAGAGAGAATATATCAAGAACAGGAAATGTAAAATAATCTCTTCCCAACCATAGTGATTTTATATGTTTTATATGTTTGGTAGTCAAAATAAAGACATTTGCAGCTATTTACAGTTTGCTTTTTGATATTTTTTTTAATATTTAGATTTTATGAGTAAATACTTCCAAAGATGAGAAGTCCAAAATGCCAGAACATGTTACATTCTCTCACTGGATGAGTGAGAGGATCATTATGTGTGTTGTACTTTCTTTTTATTAAGTAGTAGAACTTCAGGGAAGGCTAAAAACTTAACAGTTCTTTGAGGCTGTACTGAAAGGAAAACACTTATTTGACCACTTAATGCATGTAGCCAGGATGAAACAACTGGTCATACAGATGGTTAAATGTGAAATATGTAGCTAAGGGAGACCTCGTGAAATATATTTGAGTATGTACTGCATTGAAATACAATAAAGGTACACAAATCTCCAAATCCCTTTATTAATAAGGTAGAAAATGAGGCATGTTTTTGGATGCACCCAAACCCTTTATATTTGCCTTTGGAATTTGGGCTCCTTCATACTCTCAACACATGTACTCAAACAGTCTCCTCCTCTGTGTTGCAGTTGAATCCTTCCTAAGACGACAATGCTGCTGGCAGCCAAGAACAAAGTTAGGTGTTCCAGGCAAGCAAGTCTGGGGTGACAGCCAAGTCTCCACAAAGCAGAGTTCTCCAGATAATAAAGAGTTGACTGTGGCGGCAAAAGCCTTCTTGCAGGTGCAGATGCGTGTATTTTGGAAGACAAGCAAAGCCTTTCAGCTGCGTCCCTACCCCACCAGCACCACCTTATTTTTACAGTGCTCTGATCATACTGGAGTTTTCACTTCAGGAATTTGTTACTCCAAAATGTTCCAGGTGTGGGATGGAGGAGGAAAGCAGAGAAGACATGGAAGGGTGTAGTATAGAAATAAAAAGAAAGGAAAAGAAAAGAAAATGGGACAGGGTATTAAAGGCCTTTCTATTTCCCCAGCCTTATTCTTGCTTTTAGCAATATAATCTGATGTATTCTATTCAAATTTAATACAATCAACCTTCATGCATACATTGCTGACATTTTGGGTAGTAAGCAAATAGACGACTCTGTCAAATTGAAGCTTCAGACATCAATTAAGATATCTGTGTCATCACTGATGTTTTTTTTTAAAGAAAACATATTTCTTGCAATTTTATTGGCTGAAATTCTTTTATTTCTGTTAGTCTGCTGCATTTCATATTTATCTTTGTAATAAACTAGTTTTGATATAGTTTGTTATCAGATTCTAAAAGATCACAGCACAAGAACAATTCTGTAACATTTCATCCCCTACCTGTAATACAGGAAATTTCCTCTTCAACAATATTTTTTATAATAAAATGCAAACCAGTAATTGATTTAAGTAGAGTTTTAGACAAAATTAAAGAGACCAATTTCTCAAGCTCTGTAGTTTGCTTATCAGCAGTAAATGAAAACTAAAAATAGAGCAGAGTAGTCCGTAAAGCATCATTTTCTGATGTCTAGCTTAATAATTATACAAACCTAGATTTTTCATGTTCTTCTCAATGCTGTGTGGATCATCAAAGCAGAAAAACAGTATCCTCTTTTTGTTGATAAAGTTTTTCATGTCTCTCAAACTCAGTACATTACATCTTTGGCCACTGTAATTTGCCTAATCTTGTAGTACTGACAAAGGCTACGGTGACTCTCCACTTTAATTTTCCAGAAACATTTCAACATGGAATGGTGAAACAATTTGAACATACATATGCAAAGCCAAAAAAGATGTATTCTAAAAAAATGTAATGATAGATATTACAAGTGTCTCTGAAATTGACTTATGAAAATCATAAGCATATGTCAGAATAATTCATTGCGATAAATTGTATTCAATTTTAATAAATGGATTCAAATTTGACAAAGTCAGTCTGTACTGAATCTAATTTCCTTTATGTGAGATGTCCATATAATAAGCTCCATTTGCCAGTGAAGGTTGACATTCAAAGATTCTGTGTAAAAAGTGGCGATCAATAAGATCCTAGCAACCTTACCAAACTGAAAAATCCAGACACATTCCAGGATAGAATGTACCTTACAAAATGAGAAGAATGAGAAAAAAGAAATGAGAATTTTGGTAACTAGAACTAGGTAGTGCAACAATATGGTGAAATGACTGAAGATGACATATTACAGGAATGGAAGTATCAGATTCAGTCTTTAAGCTAAAGGACAGAAGAGGTCTTTACTTTGACAAAAAGTCATTACTTAGGAGCCAAGTGAAATGATCAGTGTGATTACGAAGGGGAACAGAATATACCACCCCAAAATAATCCACTTTGGCATGTGGATGATTTTGAGCTGAAGGCAATCAAGTCCCAGCAAACTCAAAAACTTTTTACCTGTCCCTTAACTACCTAAAATAATTTAGATGAGGGCTTGGCCCAGAAAGAGAGCTATTGCCAGAGATCACTCTTTTATCTGTAAGACTTTGCTGCATGCCAGGGCAAACACCTGCTCTTCTTATCTTCCCATGAATTTGCCTCCTTTTTGATGCCCTAAGTTGCTATCCCATTCATTAGCTCAGAATGACCTGTAAGCCTCAATTGCCTGATAGCTTTAGGTCTCATATTTTTATGGGGCTTCCACAGGTACAAAATTAAATTTGTTTTTCTCCTGTCAATCTGTCTTTTGTCAATTTAATTATTAGACCAGACAAAGAACCTAGAAGTGTAGAAGTGTAGAAGTAGAAGTGTAGAAGAAAAAGTTTTCTGCCCAACAATCATTTAGTCAGACAATCCTGTTTTTCTCTCCCTGTATATTCATAATATTCATAATATTACCTACCATCAGGCTGTTATCAGGATTCAATAAACAGCCAGTAGGTAGCAATGTCATTATTACTGTTACATATGTGCCCTAAAGGCAGGGTTTACTCTTTGCACTATTTATAAACACATTTAACGTTTGGCACAAAGTTCTGCTTATGAATACTACATGCCTAAAGGACACTGATGATAAGTGCCTCTGAAATTTACATACAAAATCATAATTATGTGCTCTTTTTAGGATTCAGCTACCATTGGTTTCTTGGTGTGGCTAGTTAAGAGTGCAAGGTAAGAAGGCAAGTAGAGAAGCTCGAGAGATGACAGCTACAAAATAATTTTTATAAAACCGAAACCAGGGAGAATGATTTTATAAACTAGAAATAAGAAGGCAAGGAGGCCTGGAAAAAGCCTTCTTGTATCTACCTGAATGTAAAGCATGCAATATCCTGATGCAGAACCTCTGCAGAAGGAAATCAGGAAAGCACCGACTACACAGGTAGCTTGCCTACAATATTTGTGAGGAAGATTTTGATAATAACCTTCTGATATCTAAATGACATGTATTAAAAGGACAGTGACTAGCTTTTCTCAGTCTTCACTAAGAGCAAGCAAGAAGATGTGTGTTTATACAGCAGAAGAGATTTGGGAATGGGTTTAACCAAGAATTTCTTAACAATGCAGGTAACTGCCCATGGCAAGGGATTAGCAAGGGAAAGTATGACATACCTTCTACAGAAGTACTTTGAGGGGCACCTGGGTTGGTCAGTCAACATCCTCTCAGACCATGATCTCATGGTTCATGGGTTTGAGCCCCATATTGGGCTCTGAGCTGACCACTCAGAGCCTGGAGCCTGCTTCAGATTCTGTCTCTGACTCTGTCTCTCTCTCTCTGCCCCTCAATACTTATGCTCTCTCTCTCTCTCTCAAAAATAAATAAGTAAACATAAAAAAAAGAAAGTCCTTTGAAATCATAAAGATTCTCATCTCATCCTGAAAAATTACTTTTAAAGCTCTTTTTAGCCCTCTAAGATTTTAAGATTGTGTGGTAAGGGCCAATTAAAATTAGAGTTGCAGTCGGGGCGCCTGGGTGGCGCAGTCGGTTAAGCGTCCGACTTCAGCCAGGTCACGATCTCGCGGTCCGTGAGTTCGAGCCCCGCGTCGGGCTCTGGGCTGATGGCTCGGAGCCTGGAGCCTGTTTCCGATTCTGTGTCTCCCTCTCTCTCTGCCCCTCCCCCGTTCATGCTCTCTCTCTGTCCCAAAAATAAATAAACGTTGAAAAAAAAAATTAAAAAAAAAAATTAGAGTTGCAGAGAATTTCTAGGTTATACTTAACTGAAAATAATAAACTGGGAATGCCACTTTTCCTGTCAGTCAAATGTCTAACCTCCCTTAAGTTTAATATTTAGTAACAAATTGATAAAATTATTTGGCCCAACTGAAAAGTTTTCTGGAACTGAAGGTACAGCAAGGGATTTAATACCTTCAATAACAATTTCATAAAAACTAATGTCAAGCACTTTACTAATTCCTGAAGAAGAAGGAAAAAACACATAAAAAAGTTTTAGAGAACATTGGTGTTAAATATCAAAAAATATTTTCTTTAGAAAATCACATCAAATACTCTACAATACAAAAAACAAACAACAACAACAAAAGAACACAAGTCCTAAAATCCTTGGTGTCATTTTAAAGAGTTAGTAGTAAAAAATGTTTCCCATAGAGAACTTTTTTAAAGTTACGAAATGTTTCTGTCAAGTATTAAAAATAATGAATACATGAGTTGAAACGTAATTCACTCAAAAAGTATTTAAGAATCCTCTTTCAATGAGAGTCTTAAGTAGTAGCCAAAACCAATTTAATCAACTGTTATCCGGTATGAAAGGTTGGAAAAATCCAATAGAAATGTAGAGCATTTCTATTAGTAGGAACTAATACTAATATATCACACTTAAAAAAGTTAAATCAAAAATTCAAATCAGATTTCTTAGCTCCGGTGGTGTATTTATGATTATGATCCATAGGCATCAAGGACCCAAAGCATTTACTTTCATAATCAACCTATTTCAAAGCACATCCCACCTACGTCAGTAAATCTTGACTGTCTGCCATTTCTGTTAAGTCAACCCGGTATTATTTTTGCTTTCGATTTCAAGTGCCCATAATGTATTTCATATTTCAAATGATCTAAAGAAATGAAGCCTTCAAGCCCCAAGTTGTTTTTATATCCAGACAGTTTCCAGGCATGGTATCTCCCTGGGGAGGGCTCAGTCTACTCTCAACCAATACCTGATGACTGACAAATTTCTGTCTCATCTTAAACTTTTCATGCTCCCTCCAGCCTATTTTTGCTAGTCACCTGTATCTTTGGCTGCCATTTACTATTTCAACAAAATCACCAAGGGAACTTGTTAAAGCAAAGACAGTGACCCTCCTTAGATTTTGAATCTGAATCTCCTAGATTTGTGTCTGGGACTTTGGACTAACAAGCCTTCTGCCAGAACGTAACTCCTAAGGGATTCTTAAGCTTTATCAGTTTGAGACAGTACTTCATGACGTATCTATCAATGCTAAAGCATATCTATCAATGCTAAAATTGAGTCCTAGGATATATTCCTTAGGATCTCAATCTCCATATAGTATTTAAATTAATTGTCACAAAAACTCTAAGCAGTGAGAAATACTATTTCTATTTTACACAAGAGGATAGCAGGGTTCAAAGAAATTAAAGGGCACCTGGGCGGCTCCCTTGGTTGACCATCCAACCAGCTCAGGTCATGATCTCAGTGTTCGGCAGTTCAAGCCCCACATCAGGCTCGCTGCTGTCAGCGCAGAGCACGCTTCAGATCCTCTGTCCCCCTCTCTCTGCCCCTCTCCCACTTGCACTCTCTCAAAAAAAAAATAAATAAATAAATAAAACATTAAGAAAGAAAAAGAAATTAAGTATTGGGTAAAACTATGAGCATGGCCAACATACTGTGTAGACTGTATGGTGGGATGAAAAAAACAAAGGACTCAGAAGTGAAACTTCTATTTGAATACCAGGAGGGCCACTAATGCAAACCGGTATTTCCATTCAACCCCTTTCAACCCCCAATTAATCACAGTAAAATGGTGACTCTAATGCTGACCTTTGTAGGTCATAGCATATCATTGTTCACTCAAGAGATATTAATCCATTTCATCTGCAATTTTTTTTCCTTAGAATTTCCTTAGGCCTAAACTTATTTTAAAATGCTTCTTTTGGCCTGTTTATTTCTGAGTAGAAACACAGTCCTACCTTTTAACAACCTTATTATTAGATGATAATCAGTTATCTAAATACAATTATTTAGGAGGTCCACCTGTAATTTAAAGCACCATTCATTTCAAACCTATTTAAAATAGAAACAATTGGAGAATTTCCAAAATTAGGAGAATATTAAACAAATAAAAATTATTAAATAAAATTATGATACAGCCACACAGAATAATACTATGCAATCATTGAAAGTTGTAATTTTTGAAGAATTGCCAGTAACAATAAAATAGTAGACACAATAGGACATGAAGTTATATTTATTACATAATTCCATTATCAAATATATGTGTACAAATGCATGTGCATGAACATATATACATGCAATTGTGTCAAAAGAGAGAAAGGAAATATACCAAAGTATTAATAGTAGTTATTTGTGGGTTGAGTAATTATAGATTACTTTTATTTTCTTCTTTGTAGTTTGTTTGGATTTTACACATTTGCTACAAAATTATATGTACTTTTTACAAAGAGAAAAAGTAAACATCATATAAACGAAATGTATAAGTAAAACAAAATAAAAAAGTGCTGTAAAGCAAGCAAAATGAGGCAATGCTATCATTTGCTTCTTTTTACCCCTGAGGTTGTAACAAGAATATATTTCTTATAAGGGTTTCTTTAATTTCTTTTATACCCAACATTATAAAATGCTCAAAGAAAGATAAAGATCCTCTCAGATTACACTCATTATAAGTTTCTCTCTGACCATATCTGGCTTCCGTGAAAATTCTACAAATATAATATCTGCAACAGAAGGCTCTAAAATAAGGGAACAAACTGTTTTTAACTGTGTGGGGTAGTTTCTCACTTACACAGAAATCAGTCTTCCCCAAATAAAACTGCGGTACCCCCATTCTAGCATTTAATACAAGTCTACTCTATCCTGGGCACTATTCTAGTTCTTCTGTTTTCATTATTCTTCCCTCTGTGGCCTTGAGCAAGGAACTTAACCTTTCTGTGTTCCTTTTTCCCATATAAAGTAGAATGACAGTAGTAACAACTTGATTAAGCATTTTTAATTTGAAGATTAACTCAGTTGATATTTAGAAATCCCACAAGAAAATAATCATAGTATAATAATAATGATGATGATAATAGTAACGATAATAAGTATTATTTTTAACCTTAACAGCCATGTTTAAGGAGCAGGTATATAATTGCCTCAGACAGTTGATAAGGACACTGGGATTGAGAGTTTAAGTTACTTCTCACCTTATGTGTGCCAAGAGTCAAACGCAACTTTTGCTGACCCCACAGCCCATACGCATCCTTTAAACTATCATGCAACAGACAATATTCATAAAGAGTCACAAACCTATTATAAGCTAGACACAGAAACCGAGAAATATGGGATAAGACTCAGCTGTTGCTTTCAGGCTAGTGAAGGGAGCAGGCAGGTCTTCAAGCGGTAAGTACGATGGCAGGGATGAGAATATGAGGCTGTAATGGCAGAGAGAAAGGTGCTAAGTGCAGCTAGAGAGGTCCGGGAAAGCTACCCGGAAGAAGCAACACTTGAGCAGAGATCTGAAGAATGAGTCAGAGTTAGCCGGGAAGCTGGTAAGGAACAACAATCAGCTGGCATTTGCTCTCTGGAGTTCTGTGCTGGAACTCTGGAGCTGCCAACACTAGCCTCATGCCAGGTGACAAATGATCTGAGTGCCCACAGCCGCAGCTGCCGTTTTATACCCTCTCCCTCCTACTTCCATCGTTAATGATCCTGAGACCAGAAAAGAATACATCTTAGTAACCAAGAGCTCTTCCGTTAGCCTTTAGTGCAGAGATACAAGAAACGTTCTTCACTCCTGTTAACAATACAGCTACACGACCTTTATTATTTTCCTCTACCACTTGCTAAAACAGACGTTTGCTGCTACTCATTCTCATTTGTATTCATCTTGGTGGCAGCCTGTTGTATGCTCATAAAGTCCTCATTACAAAAAATACATGATTTTTTGTCCCCCCAGGAACAACTTTAAAGCATGTCAGTGCTCTAAGGTTGCTTAAGGTTAATTCTTGCTGCCAGGAACACTTCCGATCTGCCTTCACTTTTCAGCAGTTCTGACTTTGGAATATTCTACCTGCAGTTACACAACACCCCAGAGACACAGGTATGCCAGAGGTATCTCTTCCAGATGTAAATAGCTTTACCAAGTGAAGGCAAGGTTTGTGCCTTTATAGATATCTCTGTATATCAAATATTTCTTTTTAAAAATCTCATTTCAAACACTCGATTTGAGGAGAAATAACTTTCCCTTTCTGTTGTAGTTTGTCACTCTCAGTTTACAGAGCTTCTGGAAAAATTTCCATTTGCCCCTTAGAAGTCACTGCTACATTTCTAAATCTATTAGAATTTGTGAGGGGAAAAAAGAATTTAATCTTTATATAATTGTCAGGAACCAAACTTCAGTGCTGTTTGTGGCTGGAAGTATGTTTTAAGACTCATGGAAATGGTTGCTTTCCTTTAGGGAGTTTACAGTTTGGTTGGAAAGGCAAAAGAAAAAAATGTTAAACCGATTCAGTGGACTGACCAAAGGAAATAGCGACATCAGGACACCAGAGGAAGAAGAAAACTTTTCTCCATGCTAAGAAAGAGGAGTATAATATGGAATCCAGTAGCAGAATATTTTTATTATTTGTGTATATTTCGTATTTGTGTATTTTTCAATGCCTAGCTTTCCAAAGAATAAAGAAAAAGCCTCCAATATATTTTCCAAGGCATTGTACTTTTTGTACTTTCAAAATGATCATTGAAAGAAACTTCTGCGCTCTCAAACCAGTTTTTTTTTTTTAACCTTAATTTAAAGAATCTTGACAAACTAGTTCCAATATATGAAGAAAAATCTATTTCAATTGTTATAAGAAACACAACAGTTTTAAGTCAACCACTAGGGGGAAAAATCTGCAGTACACAGTGCAGTATATTTCTCCGAAACGGAACCTCCAGCTTTATTTGGACAAGATATGCTTCCCCTAATCCATCGGTCTCCAGGCCAAACCATGCCCCAGGGCTTACAATAAGGTAAAAATCCTGGGTCACTGTTTCTTCCCATCTCCTCTCCCATGGGTTAAAAATAAAGCATTAACAGCATGTCCAGCAGGATAGAAACCAGAACTGGTGTGAAAATTTGTCATACTGACATGGATGAGAGAAAAAGCCTGACTCTGTGCAGATTAGGTCTAAGTGAATGAAATCCTGCATCCTTAGTTTAACTAACATATACAAACCCCATCGACATATATTTTCAAACTGAGAAATTCCTCCCTTCTGTATTTTTAAATGAATTCTATGAAAGTAAATTAAGATGTATAAATTATCATCACAGAAGAAAGGTCTCTCTTGGGCAAAAGGGGAAACTCCAGGTGTTTGTTTTATCTTTTAATGTTGTTGGTTCAATGACCCTGTTTATTTGGCTTTTTTATTTGTAAGACATTATATACATTTATTTATAATTTAATCAAGTGAACTACATTTATAATTTCCTGTAAAATGTCTATTTATTTTCATTTAGTATCATCCTTTCAAACAACAATAACAACACAATTCTTCACTAATTTATTTACATGTATCTGTCATTGCCCATAAAAGCTATCAATGTCATTACACAGGGACAAAGAAAAGGACTACCTCCGTGTATGGGGGCTGGGACCCCAAGCATGCTACCTCAGTACCCCCTAAAACCATGGAAACAAAGAGTTAATGACCTCTGAAGTGATAACTGGGCACTCCCAGAAATAGAAAGAGGCTCTAGAGAGTTTTCCTGTACTAAGTTGCAGATGACCAGATATTAGAAGCATTCATGTAAGGAGGTAAATATATATTTCAGTGTGCAAAGACATCCCTCAAACTCTACAACCGTTTTCCTGAATTTGTTTAACGTGTTAATATCCTCTTATATGTCTACCATAGAGATATGAAAATGAGCTGGTGAATTCTGCCTATTTGTAATTATCCTCGTAACTCCTTTAAAAATGCGAAGGGAAGACTGTTCATGTAAAAGATTAAAAATAGAGGAAGATGAAACATCCATAGTGGCTATTCTAGGGAACTTGCTTTTCATTACCTGAGCCATAGGGGGGATCTGCTGGAACAAGAGTTCCAAAGACTTGGTAAATTTTGAGGATGTTAATCACTGATGAGTAGTAGGAAAACTAAATGTAAATAATATAGAATCCTAGCCGTATCCCCATTCATTTATTCATTCATTCATTTATATAGTAGATACTTTTTTCAAGAAATGTCTAGGTTCTGTGGATATACTATTGAGAAAGACCTCCCTGTCTTGGAACTTATATTTTAATATGGAAAATATACAGTAAGTAAATCATAAAGTTATTGTGAAGCCTCACACTGGCTCTTGCTATTATACACAACACTCAATATTTCTAAAAGAGTACTTAATACCGATATTTTTAATGGCAGTGGGAGTGAACTAATGATGAAAATCCAAAATGTTCAGTCTGATGTTCAAGGCCATCTCTAATACTGCCCCTGCCTCCCCCTGTATAATATTATCTCTTACTGCTCACTTCTGAGATCAATGAAGAAAGCAGTAGCCAATACAAACTAAATGCTTGACTGCACATTATCTTTACTCACCAAAATCAATCTTTCCATCCATCCCTTGAGAAGACTGCCTTATAATGTCAAGTCCCCAAGTCAGATTTCTCCCTCCACTTAAATGCTATACATCTTGGGCATGCCCCTCTCTAATAGCATTTATTTTGATTTATATTTTACTATATACTCATGTTCATAAAAATGCCCATCCTAGTCATTTATTTGACTGGCAACTTTTTGAGGGCAGGGACTATTTCTAAATTGTCTTGATGTCTCAGGCTATTTGGTATACTGTCTTAAACCACTAGGTCTCAATTCACTTCTTATGTTAAATTGTATTGTATTTGCTGTGTTCAATGGCAGGACATAACATTCAGTACCTGATTCATGTACAAATCTGTTACAAGGGAACACATACAAGTTTATAAGTAGCCTAACATCAGTTTTAGAACAATAATACAAAGAGTAAAGCCGTGCGTTATTTCCAATGTAGTTCTGAACTTTTGGATCTTTCAGTTTGCTGAGTAGTTTCAAATATAAACTCCCAGTCAGAACTCTCAAGTTTTCAGACTTTTGTGCATTCCAGCTATAGTAACCTCAAGTCTGGGGAATCTATATTTATATACCTATGCATTCTATTTCCATATAATCACTTCAGCCAATATTTTATGTTCAAAATATAAGAACCAAACTATTCCTCAGGATTTAAAAGTACAACTAAGTGCACAACTGAATGAAACTTGGGAAATTTAACACGTTTAACACTGAAACTATTCAAAGACTTAAACATTCTTTAAATTCAGATTTATTTTTGGCAAGAGATGATCGTCATACTAAGTTATCTAGATAGAAATATTGTGTGAAGGTGCGAAAATCTATCCACATCCAACACATACATTTTTATAACATAAACAATTCTGCATGGAGGTGACACATATGTTATTGTCTACACATACACAACACCCATTCACATGGCATATGAGACCATACAAAACGTACATACACAAGATATGTGTTTTTCATCACTAGTGTTTTCATAACTGCACAATATTTTTTTCTGGCCCACAGATATAAAAATCATTCATATTTTATAGGTCTGTTTATGTCTACACCTACAGTAAAAGTAACTTAATATCTAATCCACAGTAGTTAAACAGTTAAATATATATTTTTTCTATTGCCTCTTGAAAGTCGTATCTGGTAAAATCACATGCTAATATGGTTTAGGTTTACTTTCTTCTTCTTTTTTTTTTTTCTCTAACAAAGAAACAAAAGTATTTTGGTGCCGTTATCATGTGTTTCTTTAGACCATTAGTCAGATCATATTTCTATCAATAGACAATGTTCTGCAACGGTTTTATTATATCATGTTGAAAAATGAAAGATTGTGACCTCAAATCCCCATGATCCAGGCAAAAATGAAATGAGTGTATACACATAGGCACAATTCAGGACACAGAACGTTTGGTACACAAAGAATGATCAGACGGGTTCCTACCCAGCACAATTCAAATTCAGTAGTTTCTCTTGCACATACCAGCTCAGCTGCCCACGATCCTTGCTGCTTTTAAATACTACAAAGCAATTTACACTCCAACTGCCGCCTGCTTAAGTTCTTCCTTTTGAGCTCAGAAATGGAAATACTTGGACAGTGAGTGATGCCCTGTTGCAGCTGTTTCCCGAGTCCTTCAGCAACCCACCTCTGAGCCGCGCTGGGTTAAGCCCCGCCGCTCCAAGCTCTTTCTCCCCACCAGCAGGCAACTGGTCGGCCGCTGGGCGGAGAGAACGGGCACCAGGGCGCCATCTGGAGGCGCCTGGAGGCAGCCGCAGCAAACTTAGAACAACTGGGTGGAACAAGAATGTCAGCAAATTCTTTGTTAAAATAAGCATACTGTTTATTTACACTTTCATATATATATATATATATACACATACATATATATATTTCATATATATATATATATATATATACACACATATATAAGACAAAAATGCAAGAAATCCTCATAAATGTTCTATTTCTTTCATTCTTCACAATATGGTAAAAACTGTGATCTCATTTATGTACAAATAACGAGATGACAAATTAATCTTATTTCTTTTTGACTCAACTCAAATGAAAATAATTAACACTGGCTACTATCAGAAGTTTCTATGATTTTGATATTTAACAAAAACACAGCTTTCCAAAAGAGAAATCTATGCCTCTGAACTAATACAATGCCAGTGTGTTAAACATGCTCTGCTTTTTTAAAAATTACACACATTACCTCTGGAAATGTTTAGTGTGTTCCTTATCAGTGCATTACACTGACTTGAGTATGATAACAAGAAAAAACAGTTTCGATTATAGTTCATTTGATAAAGTGTTCATAGGACTTAAACATTTCAACAAAAGCTCCTCAAATTAATTTCCCACTAAATACCTCCCTAAGCTTCTTTCCCTTAAAGAGGATAATTTGTATACCTGAATGAGATATAAGCTTAATTAATTAATTGACTAGAGAACTTAAAGGCTTATCTATTGTGATATGCATTTAGAAATGTGATTATTGAGTGTTTCGTTATTCCCGACAGATCAAAATGAACATGATTGCTATTCCCATCCCCCACTCTACCTCACTCCTATGTCCATCATGCATCAAGATTTGGGATGTCATCTTGTGTTTAAAATTAAAATTTGACTTTGAAACTATTTAATACGGGATCCATTTATTGCGATCGTACATTTTTCCAGACAAATATGGACCAGAGCTTGATGATATTATGTGGGGCCCTTTTGGGAAACAAAAATTCTTAATCACTTCAATTTCAAATCAGTGTTTGGGAAATTCTGACAGGATAAACATAGAAAAATTATTTCATCAATATTTCATCTCAAATGTTTATTTCTATGTGTTTGATACACAAATATATCAGCTTTTCAACATATACCATTATATTCTAAAGAAAAGTAAGATTTTTTTTTAGAGACAGTATGTATCAAATACTCAAACTATATTTTTTGTGAGTTTGTAAAATGTGTGAAAATGTATGTGCTGAAAGGATTTAAAAGAATGGTAACTCTTTATGTCTCTATACCCTCAACTCCTAGCACTATGGAATATGAAAACATACGTGTCAACTAACTGATTCCTAAATTATATGACTTATGTGTTGCACTATGGTTAGGGTTATATTGAACTTCTTAGAAAGGCAACATGCTCAAATACACAGTTTAAGATTACAAGCAGAATAAATAACATTTGGAAACTTACATATAATAACAAATTAAACACTGACCAAACACAGATATGTCCAACTTTTACAAAGTAAAATGTGATACGTGAACATTTAGATGTAACAAACAGATAAATTAGGGGATAAAGCTCCCCACCATAAATGTTTTGACCTTACAAAATCATTCTTTACATAAAAACTCACCAGAATTTATAGAATGATTTGAATGAAAAATACTCACACGTATAAACATGAAAAAAAGTGAGACATTAATGAGAAGGGTAGACATGTAAACTTTATAGCCAAAGATACTGTTTCTATGCTGATCAGAATAAAAGGCTGAAAATCATAGGAGTTGATGCTACATGCAAAAGAGATGATTAGGTGGCTAGGGCAAGGAGAAGAAGCATCATGGCCATGTGTTGTCCCATGAAAGAGGGTCTAAAATTAGCCTTAAGACATTGAAACAAGAAAAAATATTTTTTAAAAGTGTAAATCTGGGGCGCCTGGGTGGCTCAGTTGGTTAAGCGTCCGACTTCGGCTCAGGTCATGATCTCGTGGTTTGTGAGTTCGAGCCCCGCGTCAGGCTCTGTGCTAACAGCTCAGAGCCTGGAGCCTGCTTTGGATTCTGTGTCTCCCTCTCTCTCTCTGCCCCTCCCCTGCTCATGCTCTGTCTCTCTCTGTCTCAAAAATAAATAAAACATGAAAAAAAAATTAAAAAAAATAAAAGTATAAATCCCCAAATAAGAGTATAACAAAGAAGCAAATTATTTCTATTTTCACAATTTAGCATGTAAAACTCAAAGAAAGCAAAAATAGTCCAAGTCAAAGACCCACATAGGACTAAAGAACTAAAATAACATGGGAACTCTAAATATTTGTCTTTTACTGTGAACTAGGATGAAGAATCTATGTATGTGTTCTATTGCTATATAGCAAATTACCACAATCTTTGTAGCTTAAAACAAAGCACACTTATTGTCTCACAATTCCTATAGGTCAGTAATCCAGGCATGACTTAGATGAGTCCTCTGCTCAGTCATAAAGTGACAATCTTGGTATCAATTGGGCTGTTTGTTTGTTTTAATGTGAACCAGAAATGTTTATTGCAGAAATTTGGCCAAGATTCCTACTGGGTGGCCCCTGTTGCAGTTGGACTGGGGCCCTCCATCCAGGCCTGGGTAGGTAAAATAGAAAAGGTTACAAGGAGCATGTCTGAGGCCAGGGCTTCAGAGCTGCAAGATGATGTTAGGGGCCAGGCTGCAAGTGCAGCCTATACCATCTGGCTCCACATGCAGGGACTTCGCTATGTCATCCTCTTCTACCATGGAAAACCTCTTAAGCTGGTGTTTTCCAAAGACAGACACCAATGAATTATCTAGTAGCAAATCCATCTCCTTTCCAAAGGCCCCTGTGGGGTCAGACAAGAGCCTAACCTTGTCTCCAAAGTTGTGAGCTCATCCCCACTTTTCAGTCACAAAGACATCATTAAAACTTGACATGCTACAACCTGGACCCCTTGGCCTTCAAAGCCTCAGCTGGCTCCACAAACCCTAGCAGGTGGGTCTTGGAACATTCGGGGGTAAAGGCCTCAGGGATTCCAAACAGCACCCCCTTCATGCCCCTGAACAGCTCTGCCAGGTTCAGTTTGTTCCTAGCCTCCCCTCCTAAAACCACCACTGAAGGGATGGAATCTCCCACCTCGACTGGGGCCATGGCTGAATTGGCACTGCTGAAACCATAGGCCCTGCCAAGCATCTACTCCCTGACTCATTGCTGGCCCCCTCCTGCTCCCACTCCCACCCGTGCTGCAGATAATGGCAGCTGCCCAGACAAGAACCAAGCCTGCTCAGCCACCAAGAAGGTTCAGCCCAACCAGCAGCATGCCCATCCCAGAGACACTGGGCTGTATTCTTATCTGGAGACTTGGTTGGGGAAGAACGTGTTTCTAAATTCAACTAGGCTGTTGGAAGAATTCATTGCCTTGGATTCTTCAAGTTCACCAGGAGAAAGTGTCTTCATTTTAGGGAGGACACTAGTCTGTCTTTTAAGGACGTGCACCTAATTAAGTCAGGCTGACCCAGAACAATCTCCCTTCCAGCTAACTCAAAATCACTGATTTGGGATTCTACATCTGCAAAATCCCTTAACCTTTGCCATTTTCTATTGGGTAAAAAAAGTTACAGGCTCCACCCACACTAAACTATGAAGATGAGATTATGCAAGGATGTGACACATTGGGGATCACCTTAGGTTGTGTCCACAATGGGATCTCTATAAAGACACAAGAGATTTTTTGCTTACCATGCAAAAGCTTAAGTGGAAGAGCTTGGGGAGAATGGAAGTGTAAGGACATTTTGTCCCCTTTGGGATCAAGGCAGAGACATGGATATATTTATTATAGGAGTTTTACAGCTGCATAGTTATATCTAACAAAGAAATATAATGAGGAAAATATAGACAAGTCATTTCATCAGGAAGGACATGGAAGCAGAAGGTTGGTGCAATGAATTAAAGAGTGATGTCAGGCTCTTGGTCAGGCAGGAATTAGGACAATGAAGAGCATAGATGCCAGCATGGCTGCAATGGCTTTGTGGACTAGACATGTTTGTGTCACCTGGAAGCCTGTCCACAGCCCCTCACACTGAATCATCCATGCTCTGAACTGGCTCAGCCTTACTGGACCAGGAATACATCTGAGCAAAAAGAATACATTCAGAGACTGACCAGAAACTTATGGTCTATGTGGCCTTACTGGAAAAAAAAAATAAGCCTGTTCAATTAAATGTTCAGGAATTTGAGCTAAAGTAAAAGACAGAAGTTGCCAGTTGGTGGAGAATCCTGCAGCTGAAAGGCCATGTAGCAATTATGAGCTGTATGCTAGCTGATGCAGAGAAAGCAGCTTAGCAGAAGGAAAATAAAAATGGTGCAGACTCAAAAAGAAGTAGAGATTAGAGAGAACATTCACTCATTTAATTCCTCTAATACATTTGTATAGAGTTCCTATTATGCACAGGGTACTGTTCTAGGTGCCAGCAATACTGCAATGAATAAAACAAAGCGCCTGTTCTCATGAAACTTATTCTGGTAGTGGGAGATAGACGGTAAAAATGCATGAGCATATAAATTATATTTCATGAGGAGAGAAAACTGTGGGAATAAAAAATAAAGCATGCCATGAAGTTTAAAAGCAATGGGGGGACTGCTACTTGGGGCAGCCATGGTCAGCAGTGCATGTTTGATGGTGTGTTCTTGGAACAGAAACCTGAATGCACTGCAGTTGCCAGCCAGCCGTGCTGATAACTGTGGAAAGGGTTTGCCGGACAGAGTGCACAGCGGATGCAAAGACTCTGAAATAGGTATGTACTTGGTGAATCAAAGGAATAGCAATGGGCAGGGGGAGTATGCCTGGTGGAGTGGGAGCAACAAACCAAATGATGGGGTATGAGGTCAGAAATGGAGTGAGCAAAAAGATCCCACTGGGCTTGTGAACCTGGGTCAGAATGCTAGCTTTGGCCCAGAGAGATGGGAAGCCACTAGAGGGTTACTAAAAGATAATAGCAGCCTTACGTTTTTAAGAATCATTCTTGCTGCTGTGGAGAACAGATGGGAAGTGAGGGAGGGAACAGGGAGACCATGTGGACCCTGAGAGATACAAAGTGTGGCCTAATTTCCAATTATGTTCCCCATGAGGTCTGGCTGTACTTGTTTCAGTACTTGAATTTCCGTGAGATAACACTGCAAAGCCTTTTAAAAAAAATATCCCCCTTTTCTTAAACCGGATTGCCAAAGACTCTAATGAACGTTAAACATATTCAAGACTTGGGTATTTTGGCTTTTTATGTATTTTGGCATAAGAGCTAAACGGTAGTAGAATTTTAAAAACACATGTTACTTTTTTATAAATGATAGAAAGTGCTTGCACATTGGGGAGTTGATGTCAGACTACTAAATTGTTGAACATAATTATTTTTCCAGGGTGTTGGCTTAAACCCATAGAAAAAAAGGTCAGCTCCCAAAGATAATCCATCTGATCTTTTGTGACATAAATGTTTCAAGAGTTTCTAACTCAATGAATATTCTCATCCAATATCAATAAAATAAATATGATGAAACTTTTATATCTTATGGATGCCTATTTTGTTAAATTTTGAGTCTTTGAAACTCTGTTGCTTCCCCTATTAGAGACAAAACAATTTTAGAAACAAAACAAAGATTTTATAAAGAACCCATTATTTTTAAATGTTATATCCTCCCAACCCACATCCGTACACACACACACACACACACTCATATATGTAACATTTTTAGATGTGTAAACATATTTTGGCTACTTTTTTATGGCATTTCTAATAAAATGTCACAAAATAAACCATAGAGTGTTTTAATGGGCAGGCGAGGGAAGTTAGCAAACACACTGTCACTGTCTTAATCACATGAAACATTTCACCACGCCACTGTCAATGAACATATGTAACTAATATAAGAAATTTTAAAAAAGTTTTAGGTCAGACTATCCTTTACAAATAACAAGGGTGCATTACAATACATGCCCAAATATGCAAATATTCTTTATCTTTTATTTATATTTTTGGTGATACTCTCTAGAAAGTATTTTATATCTTTTGGATGAGGGTAAATTAATAGCATTATAGGTTCTACATTATTTGATAATTTTTGCTGTTATTAAAAAGCAGTGAATGGCATCTTAGCTGTTCCACATACGTTTATTAAATTACGTTATTCTTCTTATTTAAAATATTTGTTAAATGTAACATTTGTAATAAATATTTCCCCACTCACCAAATTCTTAAAAAACAGTACTATTAGAGAAAATAAAATTCAGACCATTCACCTTTGAAAAAAGAGTATTTTGTTGGATATGAAAGGGAAAGGATTGGCACCCATAGAATCAGATATTTTCCTGTGTGAAAATACACACACAACATCAATTCCAATACTCAAAAGACAGAGTTACAGATATTGGAATCACTAAACAGTAATTAACAACACAGAAATGTGCAAGGAGATTTAGATAGAGCATTAAAACTGAAAGAAGCTATATCCTAAGTAACTCAGCAGAGTGATATAGATGAGACAGCCAAATTCAAAGAAACTTTACTTCTTTGGATTTAAGTCACCTTAAGAATTGTTAACATTCAGATATATATTCAGTGTTTCATAACATTTTTGTTCTATTCTTAAAATGCAAAGTTGTACATAATATTTCCATTATCTGTGAATTCCAGCATACAATCATATTAAGCCTTTTATCTTGTCCCATACTTGGTAAGAAAGAATTTTTCATAAGGTTTTATATTGAAATCAGCCTCATTTAAAAATATTCATTTCATATTCATGTTCTCAAATAGCTTTCAAAAATTCAAAGACCAGGGGAAATTTGATTTGACTTATAAATATCTATGGGTATTGTTTAGGCTTTCTGGCCTCTTTAGCTGATGCCAATACTATTCCTCTTGCAATGCTGTAGTTAACTTTAAATTAGTAGATTAAGAGGACACATATACAACTTCAAATGTGGTTCCAAAGGGATTTACATGAAAACTAGCTAAATTATTTTAAATATTTCATAAGTAACTTTCAAGCACTATAATATTAACATTTTTTCACTTTAGGGTAGTTACCACAAATTCTATAGTTTCAATTATCTTCTCAATTTAAATGAGTCCTTTTCTAGCTCTCACTCATTTTTGTTTGAGAGAGAGAGACAGAGAGAGAGAGAGAGAGAGAGAGAGAGCAGAGAAGGGGCAGAAGAAGAAGAAGAAGAAGAATAGAGAGAGAGAGAGAGAGAGAGAGAGAGAGAGAATATCAAGCAGGCTCCACACCCAGAGTGGAGCCTAATGAGGCAGGGGACTCCATCTCATGACCTATGAGATCATGACCTAAGCCAAACTCAAGAGTCAGTCGCTTAACTGACTGAGCTACCCAGGCACCCAAGCCCTGGCTCATCTCTTGAAGACTGTTTCTACATTTCTACCTGGCAGGTAAGTTTCTCTGTTTGCATGAAAATAAACCTAATTCGAATAAGTAGGAAGTTCATTACCTTAGATTTGTAAGCAAATAAGACTGCTTAATGGGAAGTAAAAGAAAAAATATTTTTTTAAGTTTGTCTCAAATTTGTTCTACCAATTAGATTTGTCCCAAAACAAAATCAGCTGCCCTGAAATGTACCAAGCTCCACATCACAGGCAATATTAAATCATAGTCTGAATAGCAATTTGGCAAAGAATAGTGAAATTGGGATTTGAATATCACATAATTGGTCAGACTAGATAACCTTTCAAGTCCCTCTTAATTCTGAGATTCTATAATGTTATAAAATTATTTTCATTCCCTTTTCTCATCATATATTAAAAAAAGAAAAACTTCTTTCACTACTAAAACTTACGTGATTTACCTTTTTCCACTACATATAATATCTATTCATTATTTCCTGATGTATTATTCAATAGTTTAATTCATTTCAACAAATATATTTGATTAATTTCCTCTTATCTTGATCTTTCAAGATTTTTTTCTCAGTAGTTTTAATCTTAACATCTACAATCAATTAATTCCAAATAATTTTAGAAAATCACTTATGAAGGGAACAATAACTTTCCATTCTTAATCCAGACTACAAAAAATTTGGAGGCTTTGTTCATATTAGATAAACTCTGGGAGTTCTAAAATAGTCCACTTAATCTTTGAGATTAAAACACACGTTTACTTCAAAGATAACCTAAATTTTCATTAGGTTGGGAGTTTACAAAGTGCTTCTAAATGTTTTAGTGAGACAAAATAGAAAAGATCAATGTCTAATTGAATACCTTGTAACTACTTCTCTATATTTATAGCTTGTCAATTATAATGATAATGCAGGTATCACAAATATGTTGATTCACTAAATTTTACAAGATGTTTTCAAAAAAACAAAGTTATGGATAGCTTTGGAACTTATGCAAAATACAAAATCTTTCAAACATGTTTCTACTGTGGAGCTAGAGGAAGATTTACAAAAGGAAACATTTATGTAAGTATATAACCTTCAGTCTGTATTGTTTAATCCTTTGAATTCTTGCAATAAACACTAACATTTAATTTCTGTTTTATCATATTTTTATCTGCTTAATTTTTATAGGCTAAATTTTCATTTGCAAAATTGTATTGTGTGAGTAATTGTGTTTTCAATTGTTTCAAAACTGGTATCAAAAGTCGCTCAAATGAAGAAACAATTGGCTTTTTGATAATTAGCAAGCATGTAGTTTGTGGGCCTGAAAACTATTTGGAACAAACAAAAAGAGAGAGAGAGAGAGGGAGGGAGAGAGAGGGAGAGAGACAGGCTTCATGACTGCTTGTGCAAACACAGATGAATACGATATATAGATGATTTAGGTATGCCATACATAATCATAAATTACTGCAGAGTTTAGAACTTTCTTGGGTGAATGTTCCATGATAAAAGGAGCTCTCTACTATTACTTAAATTAGTATTAAATCTTTCAAAATGTATTTATTTTATTTAAATCAGAGGGAGTAAAATATATACTAGATAAGAAAAAATGTAACTATTGTATTCATTTTATTTTTCTATTTTTTAAAAGTTTATTTATTTATTTTTGAAAGAGAGATAGAGAGGAGGGGAGGGTAGAGAAAGAGAGGGAAAGAATCCCAAGCAGGCTCTGCACTGCTAACCCAGAGCCCGTTGTGAGGCTTGAACCCACAAACCATGAGATGAAATCAAGAGTCGGATGCTTAACTGACTGAGCCACCCAGGCGCCCCTACTTTATTCATTTTAATACCACTGTCTCTCTCTGGAAAATGACAGAACGGTTAAAAGGAAATTGAGAAATACTGTTGCCCTTGGAACTAAAAATACATATGTCAAATCAGCAATATAACCATATTTAATTACATTCTGAATGTTATTTCTACACTTTCCTTTCATCCTTTACGCATCACATATAAAGAACACAGTATTTTCATAACAGTTCTTCCTTTTCACAATATAAATTGATTAAAATAAAACTATGGACATGTAAATAAATACCTTTGCAAAATGCACTAAAAAATCACAACAAAGAATCACTCAAAGGCCCGTCACAATCATTTAGCCCACAACATTTTTATCTGACCTGAAATATTTGTGTTGGAAGCACTCACTTTTAACTCTGAACCGTTCTAGCTATTCAATCTTCTATAGCTCCCCAGTACCAACAGATCATAACCAACATCTGCTCAGAGTTAATCTATTAACACATTCAGCGTTCTTTGATCAACAAATAACATTGAAAATCAAATAAAATTTAAAAAAAAGCTCCAAAAAGTTAAAGAGATTCAGCTATTTCAGGAATGACTTCTTTCAGGGTTACTCTAATAGCCTCCAGCCTTGAGGCTCAGGGGCATGTGTGTGATTTCACACTTGCCCACATAGAATATGGTGTACTCAGGAGTGATTCTCCTCAAATTGAGCAACCACCTGAAACGGCCAGAAACATCTTTATGACTCATCAGCCTACTGATGTAGCTCATTTCTCCTAAATCAGACTGATTTGTTATAGGGATGACCTTTTTCACAACCTTTCCTGGATATATCTCGTTAAAACTCAATTTTACAGAACTAGTAAGTGAAAAACCCCAAACAAGTGTTCTTCTCTTATCCATGTCTCCACATATATAAAATCCACACAGACGCACTTACTATCCAAGAAAGTACTGAGGAGGGATTCAACTCTGGGCCAGCAGATCTGAAAAACTATATTTAAAAGTATAGGTTTTGATATCGTGTCGTTTTTGCCACTTTCTAGGTCCCTAGAGATACCCTACTAATCTAAAAAGTCGTAACACTATTGTGGAGAACAAATTGAAACACTATGTTAAAAAGGACATCTAAATTCACTCTATGCACAACCAACAAACACAGTTGCCATACTGACTTTGGTTAATATATGTGTAAAATCCAAAGAAATTCCACAGGCCCCTGGTTTCCACTCTGACCAGTTCCATCATCTTCTCTCTTTTAATGGAGGTAATACAGACACTAGACTTGTGGTATAATACACATATAAGATAGAGTAACAATGGCATGATACAGTGTATAGTGAATCCATTAAATCAAGGCTAAAATCATACCTCCAGGCCTGTTTCTCAAAGATTTCCTCATATGAAAGAGAGTACTCTTTGCCAGGGTTGAGTTAGCTCCTTTGAGAGCTTTTAAAAACAGGGTCGAGGTAGTTTATGTCTACAATTATAAACTATAAACACAACTTGGCTTGTCTTGGATAATTTTGTCCCATTCACTTCAGTTAGGGATGGCAAGAGATAGGAAGATGATTCCTGGGACTACTTTCTATTCAGTTTGAAGTTAGTGGAAGATTGCCCTCTCTCCAACACAGTCGCTGATGAGAAGAATCTATTAAACAGATCTGCGTTGGTTTACACTGCAGACTGAATGGAGCATTAAATGACTGCATTAGTATGACTGCAGTGGGGGTAATGGTCGCCTCCAGTGGGTATATAATGTTGTAATAATACTCTCACATAGGTGCGATAATTGCTCAAGTGTCCTCATTTACTTGGTCACGAAATGGTACCCAGCATCTCCCCAGCAGATGCCCCCCACACCGCCCCTCACCCTAGTTTTATTTCCTCCCTCTTAGCAAGTGTAAACAGATGAGAAAAATATGTGTACTTCCAAAATGTCACCTATGTATCATGAAGCGGGGAGGGGGGGGGGGCACTGCAAATCACTTGGAAACAGCTTCTACGAGGCGTTTAGCGATACCGCCCATCAACACAGCTCAGATGCTCTTAATTTGATGACCCCGCCCGAACCCCTTCGGGCCTGGGCTGTAATTTTCCAAACAGCCACCCCTCATTTGCAAATAAAAGTTAAAATCAATCCACAGACACAGAATGCTGACTTCCTGCCACTCAATTTTACAAGGTTTCTCTTTGTAGAGCTGCCAGATTGTGACCGATAAAGGGGGAGGGGGGGATGAGAGGAGAGAGAGAATGAGAGAGAGCATGAGACAGAGAGAGAGGAGAGAGAGAGAGAGAGAGAGAAGAGAGATCACTTGCTTCCTTGCTTCCTAAGCAGGGATTTGCCTGCGATGCGCGGCGAGAGGACTGCGGCGGCTGATTTACACAGTTGGCGCGGAGGAGGGGCCGGGGGTGCGGGGGGGAGGGGGGACAAGCTGGCGGAGGCTCCCGCGATGGGCTGATCTGGGGGCTCCCGAGCGCCTCTCCCTCTGTGCGCGATTTGGGGGCAGCAGCTGATGGATTTGCATTCGGGTTCCAGCTTGGCGTTTCCTATATTGCCTCCTAAAACCCGACCTGGAGCTCCCAGTTTAGGTGCAGACGTTGGTGAGTAACGTGTGATCCGATTTTAGTTATTTCCTAAGCCATTAAAGTGGCACTTTTAAAGCAGGTCAGTCTTAAAAGATGCCGCTGCCGCGAGCGTCTCCTTGGCCTGAAACGTTCCGCGGTCCCCTTCCCCGCCTCCCACCCTCTCCCGCTCGAGATGTGAGGGTGCTTCAATGGTGAGCTGTCAGGGGGGCTCACTCTCTGCCCGCTGGATCGCTTCACCTTCGTGCTTTGCCGGAGATTTCCCCCCCCGCCCCAGTCGAAGTCGAATTTGGTGTGTACAGCCATACCGTTGTATTTGTATCCTCTTTTTCGCTCTACCCCCGCCCCCCCCCCCCCCCCCCCCCCGCTTCGCCGTCTGGCCAATGCTGGGATCTGGGATCTAGTCGCCCCCTTCCTGCCTCCTTCCCTCCCCTCCCCAACCCCTTCTCTCATCTACACACCACCCACCCCCACTCCCACCTACCCAAAGGGTCAAGAGCAAAGACACCGGGAGAAGGCAAGGGCTAGTCCCATCTCCCCAGATTCAAGGAGGCCTTGGGCAGGGATTGCACTGAGTGACAACCTTTCAGGAAGCCAGAAAGAGAAAGAAAGAAAAATAAATAAATAAAACCCAGAGACCTAGCCAGGACTCTCGGGGACCACGAAGCTCGACGCTGAACCGAGAGTACCGAGATTTTAAGTGAGAGAACCCAGTCCTAGGACACTCGCGCTGCCTGCCTCCCATCGAGGGTACACAGAACTGTGATCGTGAGCTCCCTGTCACTGGTCTCGTCGCGCTAGGTGAGCGCCCGGCTCTCCCATTGGTATGCAGCGACCATTTCCCTTCGAGTCTCAAAGGTGGAAACACTTAAAAGGATTACAAGCGTGATTTGGTGGCCTTTCTGAAAGTTGGTGGACGGAGGGAGAGGAACTGCAAGCCTACGGCATAATGGATACAATTCAGCCGCCCAGAGAGTTTGCACCTCCCGCTGGGAAGCCCCTCGGAGCTCATCTCGGAAATCTAGAGCGCTCGGCGCGGATAGGTATTCGCCGCCATCCTTTCCTACTTTGCCTAATTGAGACCAGGATTTCTCGCTTGCAGGATGTGCATTGTAGAACAGAGTTTGGCCTCGGTGGCTGCTGTTCGTTCACAGGTGCTAGGGGTTTGTTGCATTTTTGAACTGGATCATTTAGTTGTAAGGACAAAGATAGAAGGGAAAGTGCTGGAGACTCACATACCCCCAGACCCTTTCCTGGGGGAGGAAATTGTAAGTAACTCCAACAAATAGGCCAAGTGGCGGAGCGAAGGGCCCCTCCCCCAGTGGGTCGCTCGCTCGTGCGGTAAAAGAAGGAAAACGGCTTGGGGTTTTAATCATTTTCCATTTCTAAACATACCCATTGTGCGTTTTGCCTGGAGACAGCAGATTAGAAAAGGATCTGTAGAAGGCTCAGACCTCTTCAGAAAATGAATGATGCAGCATTTTAATTATTTGTTCTAGGAGAGATCGTTTTGCTTCCATATTGGAATATTTAATCTTAGATATGGAGAGATTAGTGGGCTCGGAGATCGGGCAAAGGGGAGGGGGAGAGAGGAAGGGGACACAGTGGGGAGAAAGGGCTTCTTGTCCTCCCCGTGGACAAATGATGCCCGGAGCTCCCAGCAGGAAGCGGGCGACAACGGGCTTCAGGGCCCTTCATCCTCTAACTTTTGGGGCTCTTCCTATCACTCAGACACGCTATACGGAGATAAAGGAAAGGGAAGGGGTGAAATAGCCTTTAGGACATGGACCAGACCAAGAACTTGAGGGGATGTAGTTAAGGAGAGCACGGAGGACGACTGCAGAGATGGTCATTTACCATCATCGAGAGGCTCAGGGAAGCCTCCCTGTTGTTACCCATCGATTTCATCGCATCATGGGTTCCGATATGATCCGTGAAACAGTCACCGCCTCTGCACGTTGGGTACCAAAGGTGGTGTGTGCGGCGGCGGAGGAGGGGGTAGGTTGGCAACTGGTGAAGGAGATGGGATCGCTCTGGTTCTGAGCTCAGGCTGTCGGTGATGGTCTGTTCGGCGGGGACATGAGAAATAGGGTGGGTCTGGAATATTAAGCATGTACATATAGGGTTAGAGAATCTTGCCTGCCTGCTTACTAAGTCTGTGATCGCGGTTTCCAATCTTAGCTACTCTGGAGCGGTGGACACTTGTGCGGTCATTTTAAATGCAAA
Source organism: Leopardus geoffroyi (assembly GCF_018350155.1). NCBI lineage: Eukaryota > Metazoa > Chordata > Mammalia > Carnivora > Felidae > Leopardus > Leopardus geoffroyi. The sequence goes on from NC_059333.1 coordinate 100,588,563, forward strand.
ATAGCATGGGAATCTCCTAATGACTGACTCTTAAGGAATGTTTTCTTGCATTAAGTGACTGACATATATTTAAAATGGGGAGAACTGATAGCATGAGTTGTGTGGTTTTTCCTTAAAGTTTGGTTTTGTAAAAAGCGCTTTAAGAGAAAGCCATCTCTACCCGCTAACTTTGAGTCCTTGGGCAGTTGAGGTTCAATCCAATTCTTTAGCGGCCAGAAAGTCCCTCCCTTCCCCAGGAGTTGGGGGGGGGGGACACAGGGCAATCGATGCCATTACAGTTCCCGCTAACTAGACACGCTTGCTGCACACTTCCCTCTCTCCAGTTTCCCCACTAAGCTAAATTTCCTCCCAGCAGGTAGGACTGTAGAACCGTCAGTTGAGACTTCTTAGAAGGTTCCTGTGATCTGGTGGCCCCTTTTCACTGCAACATCTTCGCTCAATCACCCCCACCCTCACGACTCCCTACCTTCCTCTTCCCCAAAATATCACGGAGAAACATTTGGACCAAAAACAGCATGGGGGGGGGGGGAGGGAGGCAGGGAGGAGTGAGGAATGAGGAGGGCCGAGGGGGGGCGGAAATATATATATATATATATATATATATATATATATATATATATATATCCTGAAATGCTGCCTCCTATCCCCGCGAAGTCTTTCCCAGTGGAAGAAAGTGAAATGTGCCATTGTTACCAAGTGGTCTGCGTTGGCTTGTCTCTGTTTTTAAAAAGGTGGAAGCAAACACATGGCTGTTGAATCCAGGGGAAATCGAAGGCTTTGAGCTGCAGCACAACAAAAGGATTCCTGGTGCAAAGAGATCGAAGCAAAATGCAGGAGACACTCAGTCCAAGTCCCTCAGGCTGCCTGAGCTCTTATTCGGGACACCTAAGCAGAATCAGCTAGATCCAGCTCTTCTCTGGGGACCTGAATTTCCCTTTATCCCCGCCTTTGGAAGGGGAATGTCTGTGCTATGAAAAGGATAATTCCAAAGGATAATCTTACTTTTCAACCAGTCTACACTAGAGAGACGAGCTTTGGAAACCAGAAGAGCAAACCAGTCAGATGATTTCCTTGAGAGTTAAAAACAGTATTTTTTTTTTTTAAGGGAAAAAATGCCTACACCCCTCCCCCTCCACCTTCCCCACCAAAGGAATGTTTCCTTTAGGTTGGCTTCTGCTTCCGTGTTTCTTATTTTGACAATTTGTTAAGTCGATCCCTTCACTTCTTTTCTTGCCCCTTAAACACACACACACACACACACACACACACACACGCACGCACGCGCGCGCGCGCACACACACACACACACACACACACACACACACACTCTCTATAGTCAGGGCTTCGTAGTGCTCGCTCCCGACCCAAGCTAAGCGCGTTCCCCTTCTTGGAGCTCATTTTCGTGACGTGGAAAGCCGGATCCAGGGTTACAGCACATATTTAAAAAAAAAAAAAAGCCAGCACAAGAGAAGTCCGAGATTCTGCACTGAGATTGAGCCTGCCTTCCTGCCTGCCTCCCTCCCGCCCTTCCTCCCAGTGCCCAATGATGTGCTGCCGGTACCCAGCAAGAGCAGCCACGGCGGCAGCGGCGGCGGCGGCGGCGGCGGCGGCAGCGAAGCTGGAAGCCTGCAGCAGCCCCTTCTCCTCCCTCCTCTATTGAGTGTGCCAAGCGGCAGTTCTGCATTCTAAAGAAGCCCATTGAAAGGCCCATTGCATTCCCAGCACGTCTCAAGCTTGCTGCTTGTATTTTTTCTCTTCGTCTCCCCCACCCACCCCCTCTATCCCCCTTTGCTTCAGCTTCAGCAAAAGGAAGGGAGGGAGAGAGAGAGAATCCTTAAACTCAAGCTTTTTTTTTTTTTTTTTTCCTTCCAATGTTAAATACTTAAAAAAAAAAAAAACCTCCTGCAAAATAGGTAAGTCAAAGACATCTGGAGCCTTTCCTACCTAAATCTCAGGGACCTCAGAAACAAGAAAAACATTTTAAAATGGTGAAGAAATAACTTAAGTAGATTTTAATATTTTATAAGGGAGACAGGGAAGACTAACTGATACTGCAATGTAGCCTCATCTGCTTTCTGTCTCTCTCTCTCTCTTTTTTTTCATTTAATTGTTTCTAAAAATTGAGTATTGCATGCCTGAGGCAGATTTCTCTTTGCTTTCTCATGGGTCTTCCTTTCCTTACAGCTGTGTACATTATATGCAAGTTGAATGTGAAGATTTAGTCTTTTCACTCTCCCTGTAAATTACATCATTGTGTTTTCGAAGGGTTGGCAAAATATTTCCTTAATGTATGTATCTTATGTGTGGAGAGAAAATATATGCTAAAAATTCGGGTTTATTTTTATTGATTAAAAATAATTATTCCAATTTGATATTTCAGTGACTCAGAAAGGGCAATCTAATAAAACTGCATTAATATAATTTATTTAGGTATGCATTTCCATATATTGATGATATAAGGCAAGGAAAGAGAGCCATGGAGGAAGGCTCTGTATTATTAGAATAGTACACAGTATTTGTTTCTTCTGTTTGGAAAAGAATGATGTCTTTCTTTGAAATGTATTTCATGTGATAGATCAATTATCAGCAGGTAAGAATTGAGGTTTCCACCCTTTCTTGCCTTTAACTACCCAACTGTCTTCTAACCAGCCACCTGCCCGTCCAGCTTTTCACAGGACTCCTCAGCTGATATTGAAGGCACAGATACACATTCCAAACTAAGCTCTGCAAGTGTTTTAATACAGACACTCCCAGGCTCAGCATCCTTTAGCTGTCATTATCTCTAACTCTGATGACTGCACGGGCCTTTCTTCAGAAAGGCTAATCACTCCTAAAGGGTTTAAATAGCCAAATGATACACTTGTGTAAAAATTATTTAATTAAAGGAGATGTTAAAAATCTGTGCTTGGGCAAAATAGGGTGGGGGGATAATGTGACACTGAGCATACACTATAATTAAGTACACTGTGATCATCTCTGAAGAGAAATCTTAAGTTTTCCAGAGATACCCAACATCGTACACATCTCAACATCTGATACTGGGCAATGAGCTCATACTTCATCACACTCTAATTTAATAAATTTGTGGTATGCCATGGCTTTTTATGAGTAGAAGCCTATAGTTTAAAGAATACTTATTTCCTGTCAGAATCCCAGTCAGTTCTATAATGGGCACCTCTGAAATCAAGGCGAATTTTAACAGGCAAACAGGTGTAATGGCCAAATTACTGCCATTATTACTGAATCTGCCTATATCTAAAAGACATCCCTGTATACCAGTCCCTTGATTGCTATAGGAGGCAATGAAGGGTGCTGTTGTTTGTATGATATGCTCTTTACCAAGTATGGCTTGGTTCAGGAAAAATGCATTGCATGGCACAATATTTCAGAGTCACCCAAGTTTAAATACAGGACATATTAAGCAGGTTGATAGATCATTTCGAGTGCCAGTTCGACAATTACTAAAGTTTTGTATTACTCTTAAAAAGCTCCAAATGTAGGAGTCAATTAGAATAGTGCATACGAGTGAGTAAAGGCTAAAATCTGCATCTTTATTTCTGTTGCAGTTTTGTAATCAACTACGAACGATGAAATCTTCCATAGCTGAGATGCTTCACAGAGGGAGGATGTTGTGGATAATTCTTCTAAGCACAATTGCTCTAGGATGGACTACCCCAATTCCCCTGATAGAGGACTCAGAGGAAATAGATGAGCCCTGTTTTGATCCATGCTACTGTGAAGTTAAAGAAAGCCTCTTTCATATACATTGTGACAGTAAAGGATTTACAAATATTAGTCAGATTACTGAGTTCTGGTCAAGACCTTTTAAACTGTATCTGCAAAGGAATTCAATGAGGAAATTGTACACCAACAGTTTTCTTCATTTGAATAACGCTGTGTCCATTAACCTTGGGAACAATGCATTGCAGGACATTCAATCAGGAGCTTTCAATGGTCTTAAGATCTTAAAGAGGTTATATCTACATGAGAACAAACTAGACATCTTCAGAAATGACACCTTCCTTGGCTTGGAAAGTCTGGAATATCTGCAGGCAGATTACAATGTCATTAAACGTATTGAGAGTGGGGCATTTCGGAACCTAAGTAAATTGAGAGTTCTGATTTTAAATGATAATCTCATCCCCATGCTTCCAACCAATTTATTTAAGGCTGTCTCCTTAACCCATCTGGACCTACGTGGAAATAGGTTAAAGGTTCTTTTTTACCGAGGAATGCTAGACCACATTGGCAGAAGCCTGATGGAGCTCCAGCTGGAAGAAAATCCCTGGAACTGTACATGTGAGATTGTGCAGCTAAAGAGTTGGCTGGAACGCATTCCTTACACTGCCCTGGTGGGAGACATCACCTGTGAGACCCCCTTCCATTTCCATGGAAAGGATCTGCGAGAAATCAGGAAGACAGAACTCTGCCCCTTGTTGTCTGACTCTGAGGTGGAGGCTAGTTTGGGGATTCCCCACTTGTCATCAAGCAAGGAGAATGCATGGCCGACTAAGCCTTCCTCAATGTTGTCCTCTGTCCATTTCACTGCTTCTTCTGTTGAATACAAGTCCTCAAATAAACAGCCCAAGCCCACCAAACAGCCCCGAACACCAAGGCCACCCTCTACATCCCAAGCTTTATACCCTGGTCCAAACCAACCTCCCATTGCTCCTTACCAGACCAGACCACCCATTCCCATTATATGTCCTACTGGGTGTACCTGTAATTTGCACATCAACGACCTTGGCTTGACTGTCAACTGCAAAGAGCGAGGATTTAATAACATTTCTGAACTTCTTCCAAGGCCATTGAATGCCAAGAAACTTTACCTGAGTAGCAATCTGATTCAGAAAATATACCGTTCTGATTTTTGGAATTTCTCCTCCTTGGATCTCTTGCATCTGGGGAACAATCGTATTTCTTATGTCCAGGATGGGGCCTTCATCAACCTGCCCAACCTAAAGAGCCTCTTTCTCAATGGCAACGATATTGAGAAGCTGACACCAGGCATGTTCCGAGGACTACAGAGTTTGCACTACTTGTACTTTGAGTTCAATGTCATCCGAGAAATCCAGCCTGCAGCCTTCAGCCTCATGCCCAACTTGAAGCTGCTATTCCTCAACAATAACTTGCTGAGGACCCTCCCGACAGATGCCTTTGCAGGCACATCCCTGGCCCGGCTCAACCTGAGAAAGAACTACTTCCTCTACCTTCCTGTGGCTGGCGTCCTAGAACACTTGAATGCCATTGTCCAGATAGACCTCAATGAGAATCCTTGGGACTGTACCTGTGACCTGGTCCCCTTCAAACAGTGGATTGAAACCATCAGCTCAGTCAGCGTGGTGGGTGATGTGCTTTGCAGGAGCCCTGAGAACCTCACCCACCGCGATGTGCGCACCATTGAGCTGGAAGTTCTCTGCCCAGAGATGCTGCACGTCCCACCAGCTGGAGCATCCCCAGACCAGCCTGGAGAGTCTCACCTTGCTGGGGGGCCAACGAGTGCATCACCTTATGAGTTCTCTCCCCCCGGGGGCCCTGTGCCACTTTCTGTGTTGATTCTCAGCTTGCTGGTTCTTTTCTTTTCAGCAGTCTTTGTTGCTGCAGGCCTCTTTGCCTACGTGCTCCGACGGCGCCGGAAGAAGCTGCCCTTCAGGAGCAAGCGACAAGAAGGGGTGGACCTTACCGGCATCCAGATGCAATGCCACCGGCTGTTTGAGGATGGTGGGGGTGGTGGAGGTGGAAGTGGAGGTGGGGGCCGAGCGACTATTTCGTCCCCAGAGAAGGCCCCTCCTGTGGGCCACGTATATGAGTACATCCCCCACCCAGTGACCCAAATGTGCAACAACCCCATCTATAAGCCTCGTGAGGAGGAGGAGGTGGCTGTTTCATCAGTCCAGGAGTCAGGGAGTGCAGAACGAGGGGGTCCTGGGACACAGCCACCAGGAGTAGGTGAGGTTCTCCTAGGAAGTGAGCAGTTTGCGGAGACACCCAAGGAGAACCACAGCAACTACCGGACCTTGCTGGAAAAAGAAAAGGAGTGGGCCCTGGCAGTGTCCAGCTCCCAGCTCAACACCATAGTGACGGTGAATCATCATCACCCTCACCCTCACCACCCAGCAGTTGGTGGGGTTTCTGGGGTAGTTGCGGGAACTGGGGGAGACTTGGCTGGGTTCCGCCACCATGAGAAGAATGGTGGGGTGGTGCTGTTTCCTCCTGGGGGAGGCTGTGGCGGTGGCAGTATGCTCCTAGACCGAGAGAGGCCACAGCCAGCCCCCTGCACAGTGGGATTCGTGGATTGTCTCTATGGCACAGTGCCCAAGTTAAAGGAACTGCACGTCCACCCTCCTGGCATGCAATATCCAGACTTACAGCAGGACGCCAGGCTCAAAGAAACCCTTCTCTTCTCGGCTGGAAAGGGCTTCACAGACCACCAAACCCCAAAAAGTGATTACCTCGAGTTAAGGGCCAAACTTCAAACCAAGCCAGATTACCTCGAAGTCCTGGAGAAGACAACATACAGGTTCTAACGAAAAAAGAAAAATAAATTAGTGCTTTTTTTTTTCAAAAGAAAAGGAAAATAAAAGAAATACCCCTTGCTCCCTTTACACTTGTCCCAATAACTCCATTCTCACAAACTTCCCTGCCCTGAACAGGACTGAAACCGCATGATAACTAGAAAATACAGATGTATGCTCTCCCCTCTCAGATGTGATTTGGAGGAAGGGCCATACTCAGATCATTAATCAATGAAGTGCCTTCGCAGACTTTTGCCAGCAAATGTTATCATTATTTTTTTATACTGAAACTTGAGACTTTGACTGTGCCATGTATAAGGTATATTGGGGATCGTTGTATTGATCCTAATTAAGTAAAATTCAACGTGTCTTTTTATTTTCAGTAATTTTTTTTAGTTGTAGTTTCGTTTGACAGGGAGGGGGGAAAACAAATTGACATTTGTGGCTTTCTTTCCTCTTCCCATCATGGCACAGATTCTGTACATGTATTAACAATGCAGTTTGCTGCATGCCTGGAAACTGCAAGACGGGGAGGGAGGGGGCGGGTCTTGCTTGAATGTTCTCACCCACTCTTTTTTCTGTCACACACATACCCACATGCAAATCACCAATCGCTGCACACCATTAGGTCCCTAAACCTGCAGCCTCTTCCTTCTGGTACAGGTACACACACATGCAGACGTATAAACCTGCACATGCATACACACGCGCGCACACACACACACACACACACACACAAAACACACACAAACATACACACCCCATTCCCTTTTAACACTATCTAATTATTTCGGGTTTGATCCATTCCTCTCCTCTTCATAGCTTCACCTTCCCTTCACCCCTAGTGTACAGCTCTCGCCTACCACCCTGGGAAAGGTCATATTCTAGGTTGGATCCTAATGAAGTGGAGGCCTGGTTTAACAGCCAGAGGCACATACCTAGGGATGAGCACCCTCTTTGTGACACTTCATCCTGATGCCAAGAGTTTTTGGAGACCATCTGCACTTTCTTATATATATATATATATATATATAATATTAAAAAAATAAAAAAGCAACTGGGTATATATCACTAACAGCTTTGTAGGAAGCACTTTTAATGTTTTCTCTCACACACAAAGATTCAAAAGAAATGTGCATATATTTATTCTGTAATTTCAGTGATTATAAATTGTAAAGGTAATGTTTAATCATTGTATAGTGATTATGCGTCTGGTATAGCTTTCCTAATAAAGAGTTTTTGAAAAATATAATACATTATATATAGAGGACACCAAGCTTGGACCTGAAACCACAGCTATGCCGTGCCTTTTGTGCTCCCACTTTTTTGAACCTTTCTTTTACTTGTTATACAGAAAGCTGGTTTATTAATAAGTTTGATGCACTGTGATGTTGATAAATCTTATAACCCACCACCCCCATCACATGCCAGGATACAGTCGGGACTTAAAAAAATCTGATTTATATAGTTCACTTTTATTTTTGTCTTGAATTATGAATCTCAAACTCACCGGTTTTCCTAGGCAGGCTGTGACTGGGGGAAAATAGAGTAACTAGATTGCTAAGAAGTATAGGATTATATAGAGGAGGCAATCAAGGATCCATGCACCTTAAAATAGTAAATGACAGAAAGAAAAAGGAAAGTGAAATTGCTATTTTTAAAAACATGAACCAGAATATCACACACACACACACACAAACACACACACACCACACACACGCACACACAATCAAAATCTAAGGCCTTGTAGCCAATTTGACTGTCAGAATGCTGTTATCTGTACAAGTGGTCACTGCTATATTTAGTTACTTGGTTTTTTCAGCCACTACTGCAACTGGCCCCAGTCTTGCTTGAACTAAGACAGGAGATGCTGAATGAGGTTTTCTTTCTGTATGATATTAAACTCTATGATGTTTAAAATTAATCTCACAATAACCCAAGTTATTATCCATTTGCATGTGAGCGAAACCAAAGAAAATTGGATTTTTAAGGTGCCAGTGTCTTGTTTGTGGAGGAAACTAAACTGATAAAAAGAAACCTGAGCTTTGAGGCAGGCACTTATCTCATTACGCCAGTAGAGGGCAGCAGAGCTTCAGAGATTCACAGACCCTGTTGCTGCAGAATTACGCAGAGGGGCCAGTATTCTCTGTTAGTTTTCTCAAGCTGCTCTTAGTAGAAATTATCATTATGTGTTGAATGTAATTCACCACAAGTCACTAATGCCTTACATCACTTTGTTTTTTTCCATTAAAAAGACCAGCAGCTTCTAAAGCTGTGTGACTGATATAAAAACTAAGGCATTGCACTTAAAAAAAAAAAAAAAAAAAAGCCCCATGAATGTCTAGAAAAACATGTTTATAAGTATCTATCTCTTGATTAGTTATGTATGGGTATCAACACAGGTATACCTAAAAATAAAATTTAAAAAAACCCCACATATATCAATACAAAAATGCAACTTTTCAGGGCTGCCTTGCATTTGTCACATTGTACCTAAAACTTTTGTCTTCCATTATTTGAGGTACGGTGGAATTACTGCAGATGAAGGAAAACATGATTCACCATTTCTCTACATACAATATTGAAATGTAGCTTTCCTTATGCAAGAGGATCAAATCCACAATTAATTAGGTGTCATTCTCCCGTTTTGGTTTATGTTCCACGTCTTTTTACTTTCCCCTAAGTTAGCTTTTTCATAGTTATCTCACTTTCCTTATTCTTTCTAATCATCTTTCCCTCCTTTGAAGCCTTTTTTTAAGCACAGAAAGTCAGTGTTTTAAACACCTTTAAGTGTTTTAAACACCTTTAAGTGTTTTAAAAGCTTATCTATGGAGTCCCTCTAAATTAGTGATTTATCATGTTTCCATTCCTCCTAATAAAATACTTTGGTGAATAGTAGAAAGCATGTGCATAATAAACATTCAAAATGCAAAGCTAGATATTTCCGACAGTAACCATCATTTCCTTAATAACCATGTGCACATTCATAACATGGCATATTATACAAATCAGGTTAAAGTACAATCCCTAATGATCCTGGTGCTTTTGACATTTGAAAAATGTGTGTCCATAAACCGTATCAAATTACAATATAACTTGATAATTATGTTTATATTTTATTTATTAAATACAGAAAGAATGTCTTACCTTAAATATAGATAGTAATTTTACTCTTGAATGAGGAATAAATTTTATTTAGTGAAAACAAATTTATATGAGAATGGAATTTTGTATTCAAGGGAGATAAATTTTTGCTTCCATGGAGTTTTCTACCCCCTTCGCTAGGCTACTTACTTTAGCTGTCTATTAGAATTACTGTTGGATTTAATTTATAATACCAGGTATGTTTTCATAAAGTACCATGGGTATTAATATAGGTACTATGATTAGGATTTGTTCCATATTTTTGCTGTAGTAAAACATTATTTTTGAGAAAATGGTTGCTAGTTTACCTCATAGTGGTGGTCAATTAGACTGAAGCAGACCCAGATCAGGCAGATATCTGCTATTTATTCATTGCTACTTTATTACAAATTATAGTAATAATATCTGAAATTAATAAAATGTATTGTAATGTTCTTTTACTGTAAGATGGCTAGTGGAAAATAGTTGAAAGTGAAATATTAGTATGACTCAGTAATAATTTTAACATTATCATATACCAGCATTACTTACATGGATGCTTTTGTTTTTATCTTAAAAGCTACATTATTTCCTCCAATTGAAAATACTAAAAACTATACATACATATATATATATATATATATGTATATGTATATATGGATGATAAACACCATATTTTAAATAAAAATTTACAGAGAGAGAGATCACAAGGAAAGTTTAATGACTGAGCCTTTGATAATTTGTCCCCTCCCCCCCCCTTAACTAGGAATGTTAGTTTTAAACCCTTGATATCTGAGAAGAATATTTGGGTTTAGCACTATAAAAATTGATAATGCAATCGCATAACATAAGGAATTTTCTTTAACTATTGTGACATATTATTTTGATTCACTTAGTGTAAATCCATTGTTCACAGAGTCCTATCCGTTTGGAATTATGTTGTCTGAGCCAATAAATGTAAAATAGCTATAACAAAGGAAACATTAATGTAATGCTTTACAAAATGTGAGACATATGACTATAACAAGATGAGAGGAAATGATAATAAAAAAAACACTCCATCTTAAATTTAGTTTAATTTGAACTTAGACATTTATAACTTATACTTAGCTCAAAAATCCTCAACTGAAAATTCAGGTTAACAGATTACAAATAATATCACTAATTTCATCATATAAGTATTCAGTTTAATAATATACTATAGGCCTTTTAAAATAGGAGCAATAACACATGTGTAATTGGGCAATCATGTATATATGTGTGTGTATAACTATTATATATGTATATACACTGTATATACATGTATATAGTTTATATATGCTGAATTATATTTACATGTAAATTATGCACTTTTTCTCACATGTATAACAATTTCAGTTTTATGCATTTATTTTCTTTGCTTCTGTCTAGCTAATGTCCAAGTGAAGATGTATGAAATTATGAGTCTTCACTTTGGAAATGTTCACATGTAAAAAGTAACACTGTAATTAATATTTCTGAATTTAAAAGTTCTTTTATCTTTCAATTTGTTTCCTTTTGTTGTTTAGGTCATAGGGGACAAATCTCAGTCAAACTGTGATTTATTTTAAGTCCTCAACCGTAAAAAATCCTAATATCTTATAAATATGCAACACAAGTCAAATGAAAAACAAGTGCTCCTTTTCACTTTTCTATTTCTAGAATAAATTTAACAGGTGAAAATAATTTCAGAGCATTATTAGTTTGACAAGACCTTTTGTCTTGAAAAAGTGAAATCTTAAAAGCAAAAGCAAGAGAAGAAAAGTTCCTGTTTAAGACATTCATTTTCCTATTTACTTCTTTTAAATATTATCCTTTATTTAAAATGTATAATAGTAGCAATAATAATAAATAGAGATAACCATTTCTAGTATGCTTTTATGAAATCTAAAATAAAGGAGATGATTTCTCTTATCAAGAAAGGTGTATACCAGGGGTTACTGGTTGTGAAGAGGGAATAATTGGGTAGACTTTTTAATTCTGATAATATTTACTCCTGAATATAATATACATATTTTTGAAAATATGTATCATTTCTTCTCCTTGCACTGGTGTAGATGATTTTTTTCACATAACTTTAAAATTCTAATAGAAAATAATACTTGTGGTAAACATTAAAGACATATAGCCAAGGTGGCATTATAATAAATTTGAGGTTGACACAACCCCTACATCTTTAACATTAAAACACAGATGAAAAAAGGACGCTTTCCTCATTACCACCCAGTGACAAAAAGGCCCAGCATACCTAGTTAACTGTTCCTTTAGTATATTCAGTCTATCCACTTGTTTATTAGTGTAGGGAATTGATAGTTTGCAGTGTATTAAGTTGTATCAAAATCAAACAATTTTCATCAAAAAATATAATCGCAAGTAAAAAAAACCTGAATATTTTTTTTAAGTTTATTTATTTTGAAACAGAGAGAGAGAGAGCACGTGAGTGGGTGAGAGGCAAAGAGGGAGGGAGGGAGAGAGCCCCAAGCAGGCTCTGTGCAGTCAGCGAGGAGTCCAATGCAGGGCTCGAACTCTTGAACTGTGGGATCATGGCCTGAATGGGAACAGTCAGAGGCTTAACTAACTGAGACACCCAGGCGCCCCTGAATAATTTATTTCAATTAGCAGGTTGTTCCCTTGATGATGACAAGTACCACATTAACAATACTGTATTATATGTCAATACAGGGCTTTTATGCTATTACACAGTTTACTACTTTTAGGCTTGTAGTTTATTCAGATGATGGAACACGATATAATGACTTTTGTAGTATTTTAAACAAGAGCATAACTTCCCTACCTTGGGGGTGGTCAAGTTAGCTCTTTTGAAAAACGATGCCGAAACAAAGATGTCATCTGAGTATGTGCAGGGACAAAAAGCAGTTCTCTTCTCCCTGGCCCTTTTCCTTTCACTATTCCTGACAGCTCTGCTTCTACGTCAGTTTCTGACTCAGCACCAAGATATTCTTGTGACTGAGGGCACATTCGCTGAGCTCAAATTAGGCACCAAGGCAAGACCAGGGATGGATGAGAGTCCTTGCACCTAATGACAGAATGTCCAATTCACTTCTCTTTGTACCTAGGCTGAGAAAGTAATTCAACATATCTCTCTTCATTGTGAGATCATTTGTAAGTCTGGTGAAAAAAGTCAAAACCTGTAACAGTAAAACTAGAACTACTACTGGAAATCAAGAATGCATCAGCGAATGCTTTAAAAATATGGAACCTATGTTTAAAATCTCAAAACCTTGATCTTCCTCCTTCGAAATGCCCTCTGTCTTTGCCATTGCATCCAAAATATTAGTTTAATAATTAAAATTAAGATACAAATGTAAAATATTTGTATTAAGACCACCTGTTTCTGGAACCCACATATTTTCAGTAGTTTTTCCTTATTTATAGTATAAACTTTCTGACCACTCACCTACCTGTTGCTTGGAATTCTAAGGCTGTTCCCCCTCCCTCCCCCCCCCCCCGAATTCTGGTAAAAAGTTTATCTTAAAATGTCTTTTTATATTTTTTATTTATTTTGTTTTTGTTCTGTGGTAACTAACTTTTAATAAAAACAAGTCTGTCAATATGTAAACTATTAACCATATACTGTAATTGGAAAAAAAAAAAGAAACCCTCAAAGTCTATCTAAATTGGACATTTTATATGTATTAAATTGAATTGGGATTTTTTTCCCTACTTGTGCTCTTCTTCACCTGATTTGGATTCAAAAGTGAAATCTGTTCCTCTTTGTAATGAACAGTTAACTAGATGCTTTACTTTTCTAGCGGGCAATTGAAGGGAGGTAGGGGTTGGGGGTGGGGGACAGAAAATGTTAACAGGTGTAAGTAATCTGTGTAATAACTGGATCCATGAATCACTCACTTTGCCTTCAGAAGACCTTCCTCAACAAGAAAAACAATGAAAGAGAAGGGGAAAAAAATGAAAATGCTCTCCCTTTCTGAAGACCATCTGATAAAGGGTTAATGGAGGAAGTTTAAATCAGACATTCACATTAACTTTTGATGTACTACATTCGGAAGGGTTTATATTCCAAATAGATTCACTATGTCTTTCAACATGATTCTAAGCCACTTCAACTGTCATCTTTAACATAACCATTGAACATGATATCAAACCTTAACATTAAAGTAACTCAATCAGCTATAATTAACTGTAATTCTAATGCAAAAGAAATCACAAGGATAAACTGAAGTGACAACGTATATTAAAACATTTAGCTTAATTCATGGTATGGCTGTGTAAAGTGAATTATGAAGTCTTTTTTTTTTAAACTAGTAGTTTTTCCTAAACAAATAAGAGGTCTTCACTAGCCCTTAGTTATTTTGGGGGCCACAGTAGCATAACTTTCTCCTGAGCCCCATACCAGAATTCATTTAAGGAACACAGCCCAAATATTAATATTTAAGAAAACTTAATTATTTATTAGAAATTGAATGTAATTTACAATGTAACATATCCCTGAACTATCCAGAGACAAACATAGTAATTTGAAATGTTTGTTCTCTATTTGTGCTTATGATTTGCAGTTAGTAGTATAAATGATACTGAAACTGCTCCTTAATTTAGATTGTATACCCTTCTCTCTTTATAAATGTAGATATGTGATAGCTGAACACTGCTTAAGTTAATTCTGAAGGTAGATAGATAGATAGATAGAGGGATTTATTCACTAACATCTTTATCAAGTAAGTGACAGTTTGCGTAATGCAGTACTGCACAGATTACATTTTAAAAATATTTAAATTCAAGGTTCAAAATGGAGTAAAAGATAGTGTAAAATGCTGAACAATACATAGATTCTAGCTGCTAATGTTTTATTCTTAAAGGAACCAGGCTTGAGTTCGACAATAAATCACCTCTCATCTCATGTTAATGGCTATCCAGTTCTGAGATACTACATTTACCACTGTTACTCCATTTCAAAAAAATAAGTTAGCGTTTCTATAAATCATTGTGTCTTAAAGAAAGGAGGGCAGAGATATTGATTCTGAAGAACTTTTCTGAAAAACTCTTCTCTACCTATCTTAACTGCCACAAGCCCAGTTCCGCTCTTACTTGCCCTGCAAGGGACATCACAAACTAATAGAAAGGAATGTTGCAAAACAAAATGAAGAGAGACAGAAGACAATGTGTAGTCAAAAAAAGCGCCTGATGTAATTCTGATATGCCCATTCAACAACCATCATTTTGAGAACTTAGCAAGTTCTAAGCAAGTAACTTTAGTTACAATCAAGCAAATAATCTATCTTTTAGCATGCAGTTTGCCAATTCTCATATTTGCACAAATTACTGTGGTCATTCTTTTATTTGCTGAAAATACACATCTCTCATGGGCATCAAAATTAGGTTTCAAATGTCCTCATCCAGTAGGCCTTTATTGATACAGTAACTAAATTTTGAATAGTCTCTCACTTACTTATGCACACTGTTTACTTTATGATGATTTGGGTATGCTGGAATATTTTATCCTAAGTGTCCTTCAGTCACTTTGCCTGTCTGTGCCAAGAATCTGGCTTTTCAATTATATTGTCAGCACTTGAGAACACAGACTGTCTTCAAGGTCTTTTGTAGCACAGTGTCTAGGACCATCTTTTTGCACAGCTATGGAAAATATATTGTGATCAAAACTGAGTTTCATGGATCTTATCTTATTTCTAGAATAGCCACATTACTGCTACCTTTCTTCCCATTATTTCTAACACACAGCCTTAATAACACTAGGTAGTAGGTAATTATTTTTTGATGGAATGAACAAAGTTAAAATATGTATGGCCTATGAGTTCTTGCAAAAGTTGAGAGAAGTGATGAAAAGAGATGGAGGAGTCTGGAGAGCAAGAGGCAGCAAGAAATGTGAGAGCATGACAGCAGTAGTGACTTCTGTTTACTTTCCTTGGGTTTTCTATTGATAAGATACACACTGACCTTAAGGAAATAAGATTGAGGAAGAGGAGTAGTATGAGTAGGTCTCTGAGGAAAAACTAATAGAAAGAAAGAAAAATAAAGGAGAGTGAGAGAGAGACAGAGAAAGGGAGGGAGAGAGAGGGAAGGAAGGAAGGAAGGAAGGAAGGAAGGAAGGAAGGAAGGGAGGAAGGAAGGGAGGAAGGAAGGGAGGGAGGGAGGGAGGAAGGAAAAGAGGGAGGAAGGAAAGAAGGAAACAGAAAAGGAGTAATTATAAAACTTAGTTTTATCTTCCTCACTGGTGGCCAAAGCAGTAAAAGGAGCATATGTCCAGTAGTATGTGTAGATGTAGTATTAATAAAGCTTGTGCTCAGTTACTTAAACATTTACAAATAAGAGCAGTAATTTAGTAGGCTTATTTGATTTCTCTATGTTAAAATTGCTTAACTGAATGAAAATTCTACTGGAATGTTAATCCAGCTAAGAATATTAAATAAAATAGGGCATACATACAAGTATCACATGTACCACTTTCCTTTAGAGAGATAAGCAACTTAAAATATTTTTATCTCTTCTATGCCAGCCAAATGTACAAGATTTTCACCCTCAGAGTGACAAGATATGACTAGCTCCATTCCTATATTTTAGACTCTGATCTTATGGACAAACGTGAGGTAAAATTAGATGATGAGAAAAGAATTGCAAAGATGATCATATGAAAGAATATACAAAATATATTTCTACTTTGAAAGATCCAAATTATAATGCAAAGCTGAGCACATTTTCACTTAGGTGATGTGAGACTTTAACAAGAGAAGAAAAATCATCTGTTTTCTTTTTAAAGTTTGAATCTTGAAATGCTACTATAATCATACTCTCCTCTGTTTATAATAAAGTCATCGATGAGAATTTAATTGATGGTAAATTTAGCCCAATAAGAAATATTTAAGGCAAATTCAGACACATACTTTTTTTAATAAACTGTGAGCATCTATTTTACTTATTTTCTTTTTTTTTTTTCAACGTTTATTTTATTTATTTTTGGGACAGAGAGAGACAGAGCATGAACGGGGGAGGGGCAGAGAGAGAGGGAGACACAGAATCGGAAACAGGCTCCAGGCTCTGAGCCATCAGCCCAGAGCCCGACGCGGGGCTCGAACTCACGGACCGCGAGATCGTGACCTGGCTGAAGTCGGACGCTTAACCGACTGCGCCACCCAGGCGCCCCTATTTTACTTATTTTCATTAAGGCTATGGATATGGTATGAAAAATCAGTCTTTTTTAGGTGTCTGGAACCTTGCCATTGTGGTGCTACATCTTAGCTCTCTTGGATGTCTAACTTCCTATTAAGATTGTATATTCTCGTTGACATTTTACGTTGTCTTTGAAATATGCTTGTGTTTGGACTCTAATCATTAGAGATAAAATGATCCCAAACTGTACATTTACATCTTTTAATGCATTGAAGGTATAATTCAAGTATTTTAGAAGTTGTTGTGCAGAAGGATTGCAGAACTTCAAACCACTGTCAAAGCAAATAAATGGCATGTAGTTCAGTTTGTCTCAGAAGATGTAACATAAGAATTTCCTGCTAGTCAATAGAGTTAGGGATGTAGACATAATAAATTCTTTAAACATAAAGTAGACTTATATAAAATTAAGATATAAAAATATTAATTTTAGGCCTATTAAATATATTCTGATTTTAAAGTAAAATATTCATATATGTAGATATGTGTACCAATATCCCACATACTTGCATTATTTCCCTTACTAAAAAAGCTATAACAATATTTAAGAAGTTAATATATGACTTACAAAACCCATTAACATGAGATATGAAATGACTTTCATATCTTGACCCATTGTAAAAGTTAGTAAACATTTCAACTTAAATTTTTTCTGAATAACCAGCTGTGCAGAAACATGATCTTGTACTGAGAGATTTCATAATAATTAATAACTCTAAGGAAAAGCTTTTCCATGCCTTAAAAATGCTCACAAACTGTAAGTTTTATTGAGGTTGTATAAAGTGCAGATATCTAATAAACATTAAACAGCATTTTTCACTGCCTATTAAAATGTAATTTTTTGATTGTTTATAGTTCCAAAATTGCAATATCAGATTTGTTTAAATAGTTTAGGATCTCCTATTATTGTGGTATACAGATTCTATTCTGAGTCAATATTACTTCATTATGGATTATGTTCTCATTTTAAGAGACTTAAGTGTCAAAAACAAGTGAAAAATATAAAAAACTAAACCCAACAACTATTAATCTTTATCAAATGAGTACTATAGGGATTTAGGATTCCCCTGCCTTCTGCTATTATCAGGTGAAGAAATGACCGGGTAAGAAAAGACTACTTACTGTAGCTTATAATCTTATCCTTTTGTCCAAGTCTGTCCACTAAAGCTAATACAGTTTAATAGAAAGCTAGGTCTAAAGAGGATCCCATAGATAACTAAAGATAATAAGTTTCACTGTTAAATGTATTTCCCCTTGTGAAAACAGTATGTGAGATATTGGACCTTCTTTTTGTCCTAATCCTAAAATGAATAGGCTGTAATAATACAGCTTGAAAATAGTTGAAGGTTTTAAATACTTTCAGTTTCCACTATATTCTAGAATATGGGAAGAGGCTAACCTTTAGAAGGATGTCTTCATGATCCAGCTGTTGTATTATAAAAAAGGGAAGAAAGAAGTTCTATATTCAGAATCTGGACCCTCTGCTTGTGCCCACTCTGCTGGCGTATCCTTTTGAATACCCATCCCTGTAAGCCATCATGGTGAACGCAACTGTGACTACTGCAAAAACTTCAAAGGAAGACCTTTTCTCATTCCTTATGAACATCTTAGACCCTGCATTATCTCAAATCTTTTAAAATGTAGTATAGTTGAAAAGCATAAAGGACTCTTTTTCACTCTTCTGGCCTATCAGTTTAGTTGGTATTCACAGGGATGTCTTAGGATTTTGAATCAGACCAAATTTAAACCATGAATGGGATATGTGCAAAGCTGGAAGACGATGATTTCTTTTTGTTAAGTGCTGAATTCATCACATAGAGAACTCAATAGTATAATGTTTAAGAGACGTTGAATCTTGTCAAATGTCGGTGAGAATCCCTGTTCAGCTATTAATACCTACATAATCTTGGACAGGTTGTTTTAATCTTTCTGAGATGCTTAAACTCTTTTAATGGTCAGATTTATATTATTAAAAGATCACTCCAGCAGCTGTGAAGAATGGATTGAAGGGAACTACGATGGAAGCTAAGAAAACTTGTTTTGTTTTGTTTTGTTTGCAACACTTTTAGATTGTACAGAAGAGTGATGTAGATAAATAGTAAAAAAGAGTTCCCTGTACATCCTTCAGTCAGGCTCCCTTAATGTTAAATATCTCACACAGTGAAGGTGTATGTTAAAATTAGGAAACTGACATAGGCACAATACCGTTAGCTAAACTACAGACTTTACCTAATTTCAGCAGCTTTTTTTTTCTTCACTAATCTCCCTTTTCTGCCCCAGGATCCAACCCAGGATATCACATTGCATTAACAGTGACACTTTTATTATTTTATTTTATTTTTCCAAGTTCCATCCTAAAGATACTAATGAGCAGGACTAGCTGGTAGCTGTGAAGATAGAGGGGAATAGATGTGAAACATGCTAGAGCTAGGAACTACAGAATGGACATGAGTCATGAAGAAAAGGAAAGAATCAAGAATGATTTGTGGTTTTTAGCTTCAAGAACTGAGTGGATGTTGTGATTTTTACTGAGACGGGATGACTAGAAGGTGGAATGGGAGCATGTTTGGAAGGAAAATCATGAGTTTCATTTTAGACTTGTTAAGACGCAAGTATTAGCAATAATGTATGTAGAACATTTAGATCAATGGTTGCCACATAGGAAGTATTCAATAAATGATGGCCACTATGTGATGATCATCATCATCACCATCATCATGGTTACTACCATCACTACAATCATTATTATCAGAAAGGAATTTCAATATTGTTTCGGGTTGCAAAGAAACTTTTAATGAAGATGCCAGTTGAGAGAGGCATTCCTGTTTGGATCCACACTCTGTCTGTGGAGTTTTTTCAGGGATCTATCAAATAAGAGTATAAGTTATAAATGCCAAGCCTTGACTAGGGCCACAGAGGATGCGTGGATAACATTACCATCCTTCTCTATCCCAATTTAGGTCTTAAATACAGATTCTATAGTGCAAAGGGCTCCACTGTACGATGCCAAGTTGATAGGGTACTACACAATTTGGGCAAAGGCACAGGGGTATAAAAGTGGACAGAATGTTAAAATGTAAAAGGTTTGATGAGTTGGAGGGAATTGTTAAAAATATTAATAGGCAAAATTGGGGCTATAGTGAGAAGGACTTAAATGTATACTAGGAGTTTGAAATATATTGCACTCGAGGGGATATTATATAATTTTGTAATATCAAGATACTTTCAGTGGAAAAACTACAACAGTGTAATAATGAATTCTAATTTCAAAAATCCTATAAACAACATGATTTCCTGTGTTCAGTCCATTCCTAATCATAGTTCTCTTCAAAGTACTAAGAATGGATATCTTAAGGGTAAGACTGGTGAATTTAGCAAAAGGACTCACTTTTGTTTTTGATAGAAATATTTAGTAGATTGCTATGCTGGAAAAGGTCCAAGGATGTTCTAAAGGTTCACTTATGATGTGTCTTACCTCTGTCCATCTTAAATCATTCCTTTCAAGTCAGAGAGATTGATAAGACTAACACACTAAAAATGAGAAATTGCCCTTAATTTCCTATGCAGGGTGGTAAAATATTTTAGATCCACCATAAGTTTCATCTAAAGCAAAATTACAGAAGTTAATTCTGGTTGAGCCAAACAAAGTAAGGCATCTGCAGGGTGAGAAAGGGCAGTATTTGTTCATGGTGCTATGGGATACTTTGTGCTGTACATAGCCAAATGGCTCAGACTTTGCTAATTACCTGATCTTATAAGAATCAACATGTGTCTAGCCTCTGTCAATGATAAGCCACTCTGACTGGAATTTTATAGTTTATATTTAATCTTGTGGTGGGTTCATTCTTCATATGCCTTGAACATCAATGAGGGACAAAAGGGCAGCTAGAATGTAATGATGGATGTGACAACAGGAAATGATCTGTGTGCATACTAAAATATTAAACATTTAGAGCTATTCTACCTTTCATTTGATGGGAAGTGGGTGTATGTAAGTTGATAGAAGGAAGTCCAAAAAATGAGCAAGTTCCTTCTTAACTATGAGCAGTCTTTCATACTTCTCTATATATTTACCTGGCGCTTGCATTGTTGGGCTTTATACACATTACCTATAGTTATTTTATTGTGTTGCCATAGGTCCTGAGACTCAGATTCTTCCGTGCAAATGGCACGGAAAAAACTGAAACTGACCTTACTTACTTGTTTATTGTCATATTTATTTACTCTATTCTCTGGGCCCTCACATATATCTTTTATTTATTATATATGCTTACATTTTATTCTCTGAATGCATGTGCATTCTAAGCAGTGGAAAATAATAAATAATATTTAAAACATTCACAAACAAGAATGTTATTAAGAAAATTAATGTTTTTACTCAGAACCAGCATGGTAGAATCCAGGTCAGGATTCCCATTAGCAGATTTTGTCCTTTAGACAAATAGATGAAATGTCAATAAAGATTGATTTCACATAGGTATGTGATGGATAAGAATGTAGATGTTTAAAACATTCCTATTTCCTCCTTATCCACAGGGCTATTAATCTTTCTGGTGTGATTTGAAGTAATGGTCTCAACTCTCTGCTTGGCTTTTCCTATGCAGACATAGCCACCACAGTGCTGCATGGAGAATCTACTATTTTCATAATTTACATATTGTTAGAATAGAAATAGGAGAAGAGCCTTCAATAATGTATGTGCCATTTAAAAATATGTTTGTAAGTTCTCTGCATAAGCTTCTATAGGTTTCTTCCCTAAAGTAAAAGACGTAATTTTTCAAGGCTTACTTTTAAATGACTTTAACATTGCTGTCTGTTAACACTACTGCTTGGGTTTTCCCCAGTTATAGTAGTCCTTTTTTTTTGTACTAGTAATTTCCTCCCATTTTTATCTTTTTTTGTTTTGAGTGAAGAATTTAATTCTATTACTTTAAATTTTAAGCCTGCTATAAGGCAACAAAGGGTCAGGGATTTTATGAGTCAAACGATATAACATGATGCCTCTTAAATGATGTTTAAAATGTGACTTTTAGGGGCACCTGGGT
Source organism: Leopardus geoffroyi (assembly GCF_018350155.1). Lineage (NCBI taxonomy): Eukaryota > Metazoa > Chordata > Mammalia > Carnivora > Felidae > Leopardus > Leopardus geoffroyi. The sequence goes on from NC_059333.1 coordinate 100,610,422, forward strand.
GGCTCAGTCGGTTGGGCGTCTGTCTTCGGCTCAGGTCATGATCTCGCGGTCCGTGAGTTTGAGCCCCGCGTCGGGCTCTGTGCTGACAGCTCAGAGCCTGGAGCCTGTTTCAGATTCTGTGTCTCCCTCTCTCTCTGACCTTCCCCCATTCATGCTCTGTCTCTCTCTGTCTCAAAAATGAATAAACATTAATTTTTTTAAATAATAAAATAAAATAAAATGTGACTTATTTAGGTATGTGCTAGGAATGATGCAAAGTTACTTGTCAAAAAGCGGGTGGGGTATTAACAAGAATTTTTGGTACTGTATTTTGCATAGTTATTGAACCTCTCTGCTTGAAGGCAAGCTATTGTAAATACAAAACTATATGATCTCAAGGAAATGACAAACTAGTTTTGGGAGATGTGACTTAAACATGCGAGGTTAGTTTAAGGTGTTAATACTATTGGTATAGACAGGATACACAATAGCAATTAAGAAGAAATTAAATTACCGTTTGACAGACAGTCACATGGTATCTACTCTGATGTCCTCAACACCCAGGTCAGCCCCAGCAAGAACTTCTTGGAATGCTGAAGAGCATAGCTGTAGCTCCCTGTTCATAGCTCATTTCAGTTTCAGTCTGTATGAGTTTAAATCAACTCTTAAGTTTGTAGAATAGCAAAGTCTGGAAATTATCTGAAGGAAAAGATTAACCACAATTCTACACTTAAAAGTCCTGGGCTGTTGAATCACTTAATCACACAGTTATAATTATTCAAACTATTGCAATTTTTAAAAAAGCATTCTCGATTTGGAGAAATGCTGACCTGTCCAAACAACTGCATCTGAAATCATTAAGCACTCCTTCTGGAGAAAAAAAAAAATCATATCATCATGGTTTAAAATATTTATTTAAGCATATTTTATGAAAATAAACTCCAGCTCCTTGAATTTGGGTGTACTGCCATCTTTATCTCTGAACTGATTAATAATCACTGTTTCCATGTAGCCTTTTATGAACAGTAGGAAAGACCTACTTACACTGCTATGAGAGAATGGCTGAGATTATAGTGGCTGTGCAGTTGGGGATCAGGTTTTTCCAGAATCTTCCAGGTTGTTCTCACAGCTCTTACCACTCTGCAATACTCTACTAATTTCAATAAAAAAAAATATTGATCTCTGCAATCCATCAATAAGAGTCAGCAGTATTCTGCTCTTAAGAACTTAGAAAGAGGCCCTGAAAGTAAAAATCATAAGCATAATACTATCAGTTCATAATGGAAAATATTAGCCATCTGCAGAATAACCCATACAGTTATTTCTGTTAAGGAGTTTCTTATATAATCACATTGGTCAGAATGATTTAGGTTGGTCTCAGGAATCCATGATAGGAACAAGAGAGTCTATTGATTTTATATCCCAAATATTTCTGGAATTATTTCTCTCCATCTCCAAAAAACCATTCATTACGTCATCATATTTTATTCCTGAATTACAATAGCTGATTATTCCAACCATATTCATTCTTGATCCTACATGAATTAAACACCTTTACGACAGCAGAAAAATAATTTTAAAAGCAATTCTAATCAGTTTCTTCCCTGCTTAAAAACCCTTCAATAGTTTCCTATGGTCTTTCTTAAAAAGTCCAAAATTCAGGAATACCCTGCATGATCTCTACCTCCCAAATCTTCACCTCTGCATCCTCACATTATTAATATCAACTCTTTTACTCATGCACTAAGCTCCAGATACATCCATTTTCTTTTTTTTTTTTAATGTTTTTATTTATTTTTGAAAAGAGAGAGACAGAGTATGATCAGGGGAGGGGCAGAGAGAGAGGGAGACACAGAATCTGAAACAGGCTCCAGGCTCTGAGCTGTCAGCACAGAGCCTGACGCAGGGCTCGAACTTATGACTGTGAGATCATGACCTGAGCTGAAGTCGGACGCTTAACTGAGAAACCCAGATGCCCCTAGACACATCCAGTTTCTATTAATTACTTAAAAATATCCAAACTATTTTCCACTTAGGACCCTCTTTTATGTCCCCACTGACTAAAAGTCTCTTCTACTTTTTTGGGTCCATCCTATCAACCCTTTAAGCCCTCACTTAAAAAATCACTCCCACAGGGAAACCTTCTCGAATTTCCCACAGAAAACCAGCTCTTCTGTTTTGCAGTCTCATAACACCAACTCAGTTTTTTCTTCAAAGTAATGAAGACAGTTGTAATTAGGTATCTGTATGTTTACCTCTTTAATAATTGACTCCATCACTAAATTGTAAGTTCACTGAGGACAGTTAATGTTAATGTGTTTTCATGACTTAGTCAGTGCTTAGCACATGGTCTGTGTTCAATAAATATTTTTTTTTTTTTAATTTTTTTTTTCAACGTTTATTTATTTTTGGGACAGAGAGAGACAGAGCATGAACGGGGGAGGGGCAGAGAGAGAGGGAGACACAGAATCAGAAACAGGCTCCAGGCTCTGAGCCATCAGCCCAGAGCCTGACGCGGGGCTCGAACCCACGGACCGCGAGATCGTGACCCGGCTGAAGTCGGACGCTTAACCGACTGCGCCACCCAGGCGCCCCTCAATAAATATTTTTAATGAATTAATCAATGAATAAATAAAAACTAAAACATAATCAAGTTGGAGGAAAAACTATTAAACCAAAAACTAACTAAAGGAAGTCAGTGAGCAAGAACTTGTCACAACTTCTCCAACATTCTCAGGGAGATAGGTGTCCCATGAGAAAATATCAAGGTTAAACGTCCTGCCGTGAAACAAAATAAATTAAGATTATTCAACTCTACCCCTACCTTGATTCTATACTCCCAAAATAATATTCTCTTTTCAATTTTTTTTCTTTCCTTGTTATTTTTTTAGAAAGAAAAGCCACTGGAAACAGATTAACTATCCTGATCTCCACAACACAATTTTCACTTTAAATAATGGCATTCTGGTTTATACATCAATCTCTTGTTATTTTAGTTAATATGAGTCAGTCTCAAAATCTAAATATCTCTCCCTGGTGGAAAGAATGGATAATAAGTCAGAAGAAAGGATTGTAAAGAATGCAATCCACTCAAGGCTACACAGTGTATCTGAAATCAAAGGCATGAGCACAATCTAACATAGGTAGGAATTTAGATCCTAGTAAATTCTATTAAAAGTTTAAAAAATAGATTTCAAGTATATAGAACAGAAACTGACGTCAGAGGCAGACAGAGCTAGGAATTCAATAGACAAAGCAACAGAAATGAGAAGAGATTGAGCAAACCCGGAAAGCGGTCTGAAAAAATTGCCTGCCACAAGCACTGTTGTTTATAGTCTTAAGCACCAGAAGTATTACATTGGGGCTGCTCCTGGGTCAGCTGCACTTAAAGCACAATGTGCATCAGAGATACTAAGGACTGGACACAAAGACAGCATCACAGCAAGTAATGCCTATTAGAAACTGGCCAAGGGAGGCAGGAGAATGTGGAGTTATAGTCTGTTGGTTAGGAGATGGGCTCTGGAGTTAGAATGCCTATTATTGAATCCCAGCACTCCCCCTAATAGTTATGTGATCTTGGGCAATAATTTTACCTTTTTTTTAAGCACTAATTTCCCTTACTGAAAAATAGGAATAGTAATAATGGTATCAATTTGTGAAAATTAGATGAGCCACCCAGGCACCCCAGGAAGATTTTCTGATTGAAAAAATCAAGAGCCTATCCTGTCACTGTTTGCACAGGACACATTCTTTTGGTAGACAGGCTTAGTTATACCAGAAGGAAGAAAGATAAAGTACAGAGATCAAGTTGGTAGAACATGGTAATTTATTTAACGTTTTAAAAATTTATTTTGGCAAATGGAATTAATAAAACTTACTAGAAGACAATTAGTAAAGTGATTTAGTGACATGAAAAGTAACATTCCTCTTTAAACAGAGATATTATTTCATATTAAAATGAAATCTTCATGCAAAAGCTCACATCAAATAAGTGATTTGTGGTTTTGGACTTATTATTGTGTGCAACTGTACAACAGCAACTGAATGATGCGCTCACTTCCTTTGAAAGATTCTGGGCAATATTTATGGAGTGTTTATATAATGGAGAAATTTAAGACTTCAAAAGCAAAAGCTGCATCAGAGGAAACAAAAGGAACATTGTGATAGAAATAAAAGAGTGGTTTAGTACACACACTCTTACACATATATTCTAGTCAGGTGGGTGGTCACAAACAATAGCTATTGAAGTAATAAATTATAAGAGCAAGGCTATCAAATCAATATTTTACTACTAAAGCACAAAATAGTGATTTGGTAACAGGAAGCCATCTTGAGCAGTTTAAATCATGTTGGAATAGCAACCGTTACCAGTATATGCATAGGAACAAATTTAAAGTCAGCACTGTAAGAGGCTATTACACAACTAAGCCAAACATTGGTTTTGAGTTTTTGATTAAAACTATACAGATGAGCCAATTAAAATGGGACTGAAATGAAGGAACTAATATAAAAGAGTGTGCCAGGGGTGCCTGGGTGGCTCAGTCGGTGGAATGTCTGACTCTTGGTTTCAGCTTGGATCATGATCTCGCAGTTCATGGGTTCAAGCCCCACATCAGGCTCTGCCCTGATAGTGTGGAGCCTGCTTGAGATTCTCTGTCTCCTTCTCTCTCTCCCCCTCACTCACTCTTCTTCTCTCAAAAACAAATAGACATTTAAAAAAAGAGAGTGTGCCAGGAGATCTAGCAGGTGCATGTGTGCATATATGTGTAAAATAAATATATTTGGAAGAAAACAAAAGGCTAAACAATCAACTGACTAATAAGAATAAACCAATGATAGCAAATGTAAAAATGATGTAAGGAACTTCAGTTGACCACATAAAGTGACCTTGGAGTGTGATAAAAATTTCCTACTTCCTGAAACTGGTGTAAATAATGCACCAGGAGGGATCTCATTTACCAAGAATCAGAATAAAATTAATTTTAATTCAGCAAAAGTAAAAAGATCTAGAGATAAATTTACTGATTAAAGAAATGCCAAACCAGTATCAACATGTCTAAACGTTGCCAGTTATTACAGTGTTTTGATCAAGATGTTATGAGGTCAAAGCATAATCCTTAAACCTATATGCAAAGGCCTTCAGAAAGGAAATTCTTGGGAACAGTTCACTCTCACCACAACTGAAACTAGGGCTGGCTTCTGCTTCCCTAAAGCCACAAGGATGTCTCCAAATTCTGAGCAGTAGTTAATGGTAATAATGAACTGTGTTTGACTGATGGGTGTTTGAGTATGCACAAGAGAATACAAGTACCAAATTAAAACTATTAACTTTGAATTCCAAATAACTATTTTGCCCTAAGTTCTTCTAACTATTTGCATCAATACATCTGTCCTTCTGTCAAAAGCATTTATTTTGTCTAATAAACTTTATTTTTGTGGATCATCATGTTACATCTTATCATCTGAGGTTATACCTTCCAAGATTTCTGTAGACATATGCGTTCTAAAAACTTTTTCTACACTGTATCATCACATTTTAAAATTTCAGTTTATTAGTTTGATATTCCAGGTTGCACTGAAACCTCTGCAAAATTTTATTTAGTTCGTTTTTAATGTAGTTTGTCTCTAAAATTTATTTCAAATGAATGATGGAAGGCAATTCCATATACCCCAAACAAACTAAGTAGCAACGAATTGTCTCTTCATAGAAAAATTTATGGCAAAATTAGGCATTGGAGAAGAGACAGATACTGCATGTACCTACAAAAACAAAGATCAAAAAATACAGAGGCCCTTTTCCCATTTCAGTGAGACAGCAACAAGAAATGATCTTGCCTTCCTTAAAAAAAAAAACAACAAGCCAAAACCCGAATTAATACAATGTTCAAAAGTACTTGGTCAGTATCCAGCTTCACAGAATTCCTCCCCCTACCATTCAAAATGGAGTCTGAGGTTAATGAGAAGGCAAAAGATATATCTTAAGACGTATGTTCATCAGTGTTCCGTTACACTGACAAATGTACACTGACAAATTTGTCAGGAAAAAACTGACAAATGTAGTTCTGGCAAAATCTACCTATATAATTAATCCTTTACATTAATTATTTACATATTAATTATTTACATATTAATTGCACATGTAATTAAGTGAATACAATAAAAAAGATTAATTCCATATAATTAATATTTATTAATTTTTTATGATATGAAATGCCCCGAAATTTCAAGTAGAAATTTTTTATTTTTTTTGCACTTGCATATCAAAATAGTTTATTCTTTTTACTACTGAGTACAGGCATCCCTTGCTTTACTGCACTTTGCAGATAGTGTGTTTTGTTTTGTTTTGGTTTGGTTTTTACAAATTGAAAGTTTGTGGCCACCTTTCATGAAGGAAGTCTATCAGTGCCATTTTTCCAATAGCATTTGCTCACTTTGTGTCTCCACGTCACATTTTGGTAATTCTTAGAACATTTCTTACTTTTTCATTATTATTCTGTTTGTTATAATAATATATAACACATACTAAATTTGTTATAATATATAATATTTATATTATAATAATAAAGATATAAAAGATATATTATAATTAAAATATAATTATATGTAATTATAATATTATATCTTTTCTATTATAATACTATATAATAATAGAATCACTGGTCTGTACTCAGTGATTACAACTTGCTGAAAGCTCAAGTGGTGGTTAGCATTTTTTAGCAATAAAGCATGTTTTTTCCTTTTTTAAATTTAAAATTTACTTAGTTAACATACAATGCAGTATTGGTTTCGGGAGTAGAATTCAGTGATTCATCACTTACATCACCCAGTGATGATCACCCAGTGCTCATCAAAATTTCCCTCCTTAGTACCCATGATCCATCTAGCCCATCTCCTACCCACCTTCCTCCATCAACCCATAGTTTGTTCTCTATCATTAAGATTCTCTTGTGCTATGAAATGTCCCAAACTTTCAAATAGAAATTTTTTAAATCAAGTTTTTTAAGGAGTTTATATTAATTGCTTACCCTTAGCAGAGAGGAGCTTCAATGGTGTGGCTTATTAAAGCAGTGTATTTTACTGCCTTAAAAAACTAGCCATTTATAAAATATTATATTATGTTATGGTTTAAAAAAGGTGTGATGAAATAATGAATTGTTTTAAAACATGTGTTTTACTTGTTTTAAGATTGAAATACATATGAGATGGTCACAAAACAAATGCATAAGGGAACATTTTAGATACAATTTTAAAGCAATAAGGTAATGGATGTCACTCTCTTTTCAACTATATGATAGCTCTCCTAAGGAGAAGAAATGCTAATGAGAAATTGTCAAATGTATTTTATCATAAACACGCTAATACTTTATTCATACATTTAAAGGGGAAACTTCCATTTTTACATAAGTGCTTAATATTTATTCAGGAAACTTGCTAACAATGGCTTATTAATCATCAGGGTATAAAAAAGAAATCAAATCAACATGTTTTTATTTCTAAGAAAAATCTAAATGAAAAATATAACCACTGCTATCTAGCATAACTGAAGAGTCCAAAAATTTATAAAAGTGATTCACTCTGTATTTGTACTCTAAAAGAGTGTACTAAAACTGTGAAGGCTAGGTTTTAAAGGTTCATATTGATGGGGTTGCTATTTTAACCCTGAAAATACATCAACTATGTGGGCTGGCCTTATTTTTATGAATGCATTACACACTGAATGTTTGTGTCCCCCCAAAACTCTAAGTTAAATGCTAATGCCCAAGTGATAGCATCAATAGGTAGAGACTTTGGAAGTTAATCCATGAAGGTGGAGCATGAATTCATGAATGCAATTAGTGCACTCAAAAACAGACAGCAGTTGGGGCGCCTAGATGGCTCAGTCAGTTAAGCGTCCAACTTCATCTCAGCTCATGATCTCACAGTTCATGAGTTTGAGCCCTGCATCCGGCTCTGTGCTGACAGTTCAGAGCCTGAAGCCTGCTTCAGATTCTGTGTCTTCCTCTCTTCCTGCCCCAACCCCGCTCATACTGTCTCTGTCTCTGTCTCTCTCAAAAATAAACATTAAAAAATTAAAAAAAAAAAAAAAACAGACAGCAGTGAACTTTCTTGTCCCTTCCACCATGTGAGGACAGTGAGAAGACTGTGGTCCATAAACCAGGAAGTGGGATTTTACCTAACACCAAATCTGCTGGTGCCCTGATCTTGGACTTCCAGCTTTTAGAACTGTAAGAAATAATTTTCTTTTGTTTATAAGGTATAGTATTTTCTTATGGCAACCAAAAGGACTAAAAAAACAAAAAGGTTAAGGGTTGACAGGGAATATGCACATGTTGCATCATTCCATTAAACAATACCTTAATTATTCCTGTTTGAGCAGGAATGATATGAAAGTACAGGAAAGGAGATTTAAAAAGATCATTAGGCTATTCAGGATAGTATGTGTCAGTCTTAATAGGCCAAAACTTTTCCTAAAAGAAAGAAGTTTGTCTGTCTCAGTTTGTCTCTTTCATGCTTTTTGTCAGTGTATACTTGTAACTTTCAGTGTATGCTTACAGATAAAGTAAAAGATTATATGACTTGAATAATTATCCTGGGAAATTTACATTTTGGTGGGATAATTTACCTCCATTGGCTGTAAAATGTATGTCACTTTTACTAGCACAAAGAATATGAGAGTATATGATTATAAAATCAGTTTGTTTTTCAGGGGCACATGGAAAGTGGGACACATGTGAACTTTATCATGAATTCTGTTTCCTTTAAGTATACATTGAGGATGAGGACATAAGAAAAGCTATAAAGAGGGGCACCTGTGTGGCTCAGTAGGTTACAGCATCCGACTTCAGCTCAGCTCACCATTCCTGAGTTCAAGCCCCACATTGGGCTTTCTGCTGTCAGTGCAGAGTCCACTTTGGATCTTCTATTGTCCTCTCTCTGTGCCCCTCCCCCTCTCAAAATAAACATTTAAAAAAAAGCTATAAAGAAGTTTTGAGGAAACATTAGTGTTTAATGAGCCCTAATTAGAAGTTCTATAAAAAGATACACACATGGAGCACAAGGACATACACATAGAGTTGGGTCCAACTTAACTCTTGATTTTGGCTCAGGTCATGAACTCATGGTTAATGGGATCAAGTCCCACATAGGACTCTACGCTGAGAGTGCAGAACCTGCTTGGGATTCTCTTTCTTCCTCTCTCTCTGCCCTTCCTCTGCTCACATGCTCTCTCGCTCTCTGTATCTCTCAAAATAAATAAATAAATAAATAAACTTTAAAAATTTAATTTAAAAAGTTTTAAAAATAAAAATTGAAGGATATACACAGGAGCAATCCCGTGATCATCTATAAATACTTGGTGTGAGTAGCTTTCATGAATATAACTGTCAATTATCTAGAGACACCTTGTGAGAAATTAATGCTCACAGGAGTAGTTTAATGTCTTCAGTGTTTTGTCGGTTTACTCAAGTCATCCTTGGCCCTCAATGGAGAATAAGAGTTCTGTAATCGAAACCTGAAGGCCTTTACATTTTCCTTCTTCTCATAGTGATATTGCAATAAGTGGTCCTTATTCCAATAGTTGCCTATTCTCAATTTTATTTTTTTTCAATATATGAAACTTATTGTCAAATTGGTTTCCATACAACACCCAGTGCTCATCCCAAAAGGTGCCCTCCTCAATACCCATCACCCACCTTCCCCTCCCTCCCACCCCCCATCAACCCTGAGTTTGTTCTCAGTTTTTAAGAGTCTCTTATGCTTTGGCTGTCTCCCTCTCTAACCTCTTTTTTTTTTCTTCCCCTCCCTCATGGGTTTCTGTTAAGTTTCTCAGGATCCACTTAAGAGTGAAAACATGGTATCTGTCTTTCTCTGTATGGCTTATTTCACTTAGCATCACACTCTCCAGTGCCTATTCTCAATTTTAGAAACCTCTATCTGGGAAGAATCTGACTAACTGTACAAGACTTAAGAAATGGTGCTGGGCAAGGAGGGGAGGCAAAGGCTGAGGAAATAGTGGCAAATTTTATGAAACTAATGGGAGATACTAACATGGTTTGTTTCAGATGGGTAAGATTTCACTGATTTGGATATAGATTAAGGTTTGGAAAGTGTTGGGATGGGAAGAGCTTTCCTCAGATGGTACAAGAGAGATCACACTATTGAGATTAGACTAAAGTGAATTGGGAAGGTGTTTAAAATTTGGCCTAAGGGAATGACATAACTAATAGTTTCAAAGAAAACATGCTGAAATGAAACAGGAGTTTATTTCAGTAGTTTTTTGTTTTGTTTGTTTGTTTTAGTGAATTATTTTGATAAATCTACGCTTCAATGTTAGAAATTAGGGTGAGTAAGAGAAAGAATAGAGCTGACCTGTATTATACTTTGTCTCAAATTGTAAATTTCTTTTTATCTGTACTCACCATAGATTAAAATTCCATTAAACCTGCATCATATCTTAAGTCTGTGCTGGAATGCAACTGGATAAGTACCTTACTTAAAAATATGTTACCTGAATTTAATGCTCTTGTTTCAGTTTCAGAAAGTAGAAACTGACATATTTTAAAGAGTTAAGTAGTCATAAAGTGTCAATTTTGTTAAAGAAATTTAGCAGTTAAACTAATCAAAAGCCATTTAAGCTCACTAATAGGACTGTAGTGTCTCTCTTCACATTTCATTAGTATCTACTAAGATGAAAAATAGTAGGGAAATTAACTTAGATGTTTGTGTTATTTGATACCCCAACAGAAGTGCAAGTGTATTAAGTAAGAAAGAGGGATGGTTAATATAAAAATCATAGGCAGCTAGCCATATAAAAATAAGTTCTTTTAGTTAGTGCCAGAGGCCAGTAAAAGTGTAAGGCACACTTTCACTAACTATGGGCTGTGGATAATTTTGGAAGCCATAAAACAGAGAGGAGGGCCACATTCCAAAGGTTTTCTTTGACGACTGGATTGAGAATAGTAAAAAAATGTTGAGTGATTAAGCTGGAATTATTGATATGCCTGTTCCACCCCACATCTTACTTCCTAGTAGGGAAGCAGTGAGAGGAATCAGAAGAAAAACAGTCCTTATGATTCAGAAGTCCTAGACAGGGCTGAGTTCTATCTCCTTTGACTTCAGGTTAAAAAAAATCAACTAAAAATATTAGCTTTTCCCACTTAACTTGTGAGTACTCAACTCTTTCCCATAATAAATCAGTAGGGAATAATAAATTAGTAAATATTGAACTTTGCTCCTAGAGAAAATACATATATACATATATGTATTATATATACATGCACACTATGCACAAACATCTCTCATATACATTATAATCTTAAATTCTAAAAGCAACTAATTCTGATAGACTAATTTCTTCATTTTACAAAAGAGAAAAAGAGGCTCAGATGTGTTAGGTGACTTGTCTGAGGCTGCCCCATTAACAGGTGCCAGAGTTGGGATCTAAATTCCATCCAACTGTTGCCAGTGCTGGAGCTTCTTGTATTACATACACTGCCACCTACTATCTCCATCCTCTGGTCATCGCTGAATGAGAAGTGAATCTAGGCAGTGTTGCAGTGTTTGAATTCAATTGGGAATATGTACATTTTTAGCCCCACTGCACATGTCCAGCAATTACCCCAGAAGATGCCTCATGAATTTTGGGGTTACAGATAAATTTTAGTGAATGAGTGAATTCACAAATACAGAATCTGTGAATAACAAAGATCCATTATATATGAATGAACTGAACTCCATCTTCCAAAGAAGTATAATATAATTAGCTTTTCCCTACTAAGGAAATAGCAGAAATTCACTGAAAAGAACACTTTGATGGCCATCACTGGATTTAGAGAGCAAAGACTGGATTTATAGAGTTTGGAAGACCACTGAAACATTTTTGTTCTTACTGGTAAGAACTGGTAATTCCATTTTCTACCAATCAGCAAAAGTTTCATCAAGATGATTATTTGGGCACTCTATCCTTTGTCCTAAATACATAGCAGATTCAGAGTACTCTCACTTTCCTCCAACTATATATATACATATACATATATATATATATATACACATATATAGTTATATATAGTTTTGTATATATGTACATATATATAATATCACACACATACATAAACTTATAAATATCATTTTTTTTCTGACATGTTATAGACCTCAAGTAGTCAAGAAACAGCACTGCACAGTTGTTAAGCACACAAACTCTGAGATCAGACTGCCTGGGTTCAAAAGACAGATCTACAACTTCTATAATGGGCAGGGCATCATAACAGAATCATAATAAAGTCAACCTCACAAGAATTCTGTAAATAATAAATGAATCGTTTTATTGGAATACAAAATACATGTCAAATGCTTAGAACAGTACCTGAAGCACTGTAATCATTGTCTTTGTTAGCTTGGGCTGCTATAACAAAGTAATATGGACTGAATGGCTTAAGTAACATTTATTTCTCAGCGTTCTGAAGGCTGGCAAGTCCAAGATCAAGGTGCCAGACAGATTCACTTCCTAGTGAGAGCCCTCTTGGCTTGCAGACGGCTGGCTGCCTTCTCACTGTGTTCTCACACAGTGAAGAGATAAAGAGTTCATATGTTTCTTCCTCTGCTTATAAAGACACTAATCCCATTGTGAAAACTTACCCTTATGACCTCATCTAAAACTAATTACATCCCAAAGCCTCCATCTCTAAACAACATCACATTAGGAATTAGGGTTTCAACATATGAATTTGGAGAGGAGGCACAAACATTTAGTCTATAATATATTCTAAGTCTTATTTACATTTCAAATATTGTTATTAATACATTTACTAATTAGAGATGGAGTAGAATCTGCTTACATTTGCAAACTGAAATGTAATTTTTTAATGGATTTTTGGGAAGAAGATCACAGAGATAAAGTGCTATGTTCATCTCACCATATCGAGGGTACATACAATCAACATGATTTATGGTGGTTGCTTTTTAATTTTAGTACTTGTTAGTTATTTACTTCTCTTAGTTTGTTTTTGTTTATGGTTGTTGATATTGCTTTTGATCATCTAGCTGAAGTACTGCCAGTTTTCTCCACTGTAACTTTATTTCCCCTTTTCTATACCATAAGCTTCGTGTAGCTTATGCTTAAGGAGTGGGGAGTTATGTTCCCACTCCTTTAGGGTAAAGTTTCTGCAAAATTTGTTTGAAATTATTCTTCACAGGAGATTTGCCCCTGCTCATTTATTAATTTAATCAATGTTTGTTTATATCAGTATAGAATCATGGATATTTATTTTATACTTTTTAAAAAATGTTTTTAATTATTTTTGAGAGAGAAAGAGACAGAATAAAAGTGGGCGAGGAGCAGAGAGAGAGGGAGACACACAATCAGAAGCAGGCTCCAGGCTTTGAGCTGTCAGCACAGAGCCTGACATGGGGCTTAAACTCAGTAACTGCAAGATCATGACCTGAACTAAAGTCAGACACCCAACCGACTGAGCCACCCAAGCGCCCCCATACAATCCAGTCACAATCCAGTCACAATCTGGTACTATACTTTATTTGCTCAAATCTTTCACTTGGTTCCTGTACCCCTTGATTTGCCCCCATTAAGGTGAATTTTTTTTTTTAGCACTTCCTAACTTTCTAACACTATAAGAATTCTACTACTAGAGGCTCAACTTATTTATTTCCTGTCACAGTCCTAGTCTGAGAATCAGTCATTTCTGCAAGGAGCCCTCATTCCTTTTAATGGTAAATGGTATTAGAAACCAATATCTGGGGTCTAGTTGTGTTCATTGCTCCTGGGATGTCATTTCTTTTAGGCACTCCTAATTGATAGAGCAAATAAATATACCTTTGTATACTAACCCCTATACATACACGTATCTGTGAGTATTTCTATATGTATCCATTGGTTAACTCAGTTACCGATGCCTCCAACTCGAATCCATTACCCCATGAATAACCCTAGTGTCTTTCCCTTTTCTATTTGTAAATTCCCACTCCAACAGTGATAAACCCAGTTCCCACTATCCACTACACACTTACTTATTGAATTCTAGTACACATGTACAGCAATATCAGACTGCTAACCTGTACCTCTGTGGAAAAAAAACTTTATCAATCAGTACACTGTTTATGTGCAGTTCTTTTTGCCTTTAGTCTTACAAACTCCATTCATTTCCAAAGTTACCTAGGTCAGTACCTTCTGCCCCACCCCCTTCAGTGGGAGGCTGAAGGGGCCTCCTAGGACCTCCTGATTTCCTAAATATATATATTTTTAATTTGCATACTTAAGTTCAGTCTTGGTGCTGTAAAGTTCCATGGGTTCTGACAAATGCATAACATATCCACTGTTATGGATTTAATTGTGTCCCACCCCCCAAAATATATGTTTGAGTCCTACCCACCCCCTGAACCTCACAATGGAACCTTATTTGAGATACAATCTTACAGAAATAATAAATAAAATAAGGTCATTGGGTGGCCCCTAGTCCAATATGACTAGTGCCATAGAAAGAACTTTGGATACAGAGACACACATAGGAGACACCACATCAAGATGAGGAAGAGACCAAAGTGATGCATCTACAAGCCAAAGAATGCAAATATTGCTGGCAAACCACCAGAAGCTAGGAGAGAGGCATGGCATAAATTTCTCATATTTATGCTCTCCAAAGGATCTAACCCTGACAACACCTTGATCTCAGAGGTCTAGCCTCCAGAACTGAGAAAATAAATTTACATTGTTCTAAGCCACCCTGTTTTTAGTAATTTATATGGCAGCTCTAGGAAATTTATACAACCACCATCATTGTATTATACAGAATAGTTTCACTGCCTGAAACTGCCCTGTGCTTCACTTTTTCATCCTTCATCCTCCCACCCTCAGTCTTTGGCAGTCACTGATATTTTTAATGTCTCAATTATTTTGCCTGTGAAATGTAATTTTTAAGTAGCTAGTTAGATAATTATGGGCAACTACAGAAGGAAAGAGACAGAGAAGAAAAGTACTTGGCTTTTAAATATGGCATCCTGGTATTTGTTGAAAGTATTAGGAATAATTAAACATGGAAACTAAGTAGTAAAAAGAGCTGTCACACCAAAGAAATCTTCCACTTATCATTGCATATGGAGTAAGGTAAAATAATAGGTATTGCTGAAGATAGTAAAAACTTAGGTACAAAACATGTCAAACTATTAAGGTCAAATAAAGCAGATTAATCATCCTATCAAAGTAAGATAAATTAATGGCTTCATAGTAACTGAAAACATCTGTTACTGCATTTTGCAGTATTAGCACAGAAAATACACTTAGATTTGAGTTTATTAACAAAGCATATAATATACAAAGCCTAAAAGATACAATGTTCATATATAAATATGAATTCATGCTCAGCAAAACACGTCACAATTTATTTGCGACTTCTCTTAAAACAGGCACAGAAATGAAAGAGTATAAAGGTTATATCCTTTCAATGGGCAGCGATAACTTTACAATGATTACTAACTAAATGTTCAATCCATTAGTACCTCTTTTTCATCAATCATTTCATTGCTGCATGGAGAACCACACATAAAGTTTAGGCATCGACTGATCACTTTCTAGAGGTGAATACGGTTTCTCATGGAAAATGACTTAGAAGAAAAAAGAGTGAAATATCCTTTGGGTTTAGCAATTCCATACAATTCATTTTATTTTCTCACAAAATTAACTATTTTGTTAAGGACCAAACATATTTTGCTATCACACTGACAGTTTTTCTGCACTATAGCACAGAATCTACTATATTACACCACAAGTAATTGTGTGTGTGTGTGTGTGTGTGTGTGTGTGTGTGTGAGATTTGTGTCCTTGAATAAAGAGTGGGATTTGAAGAAGGCAAGGACAATTTTTTAAATCTATCTTTTAATTCCCAGATATTTTACATTTGGAACAAAGCAGATGTTTAATAAACACATGATTTTAAAGTTATTTTTTCTTCTTAATCTAGAATTATTAAAGAAAAATTTTGAAATATAGAAAAATATAAAGTAAAATATTTAAATAACTACTAAGATTACAAACTAAAATTAAGTACTTGTATTTTGATATACTTCCTTCTGTTTTTTCTTAAACGTGTACATACCTATACATCTTTTTTTAAATTTTTTTAAATGTTTTATTTATGTTTGAGACAGAGAGAGACAGAGCATGAGCAGGGGAGGGGCAAAGAGAGAGGGAGACACAGAATCAGAAGCAGGCTCCAGCTCTGAGCTGTCAGCACAGAGCCTGACGCGGGGCTTGAACTCATGAACCACGAGATCATGACCTGAGCTGAAGTCAGATGCTTAACCGACTGAGTCACCCAGGCACTCCCATACCTATACATTTTTATATGGATGTGTATTACATAAATTGGATCAGATAATAAATTCTCTTTAGAACTTCCTTATTTTTTGCCTAATATTATACATGCTATTTTTGTAATGTCATTAAAATCACTTAAATACACCTTTAATGGCTATATAATATACTATATATGTTCTGATTTATTTAACCATTCTCACCTTGAATAATTAATATTTTAAATAATTTATACTATAAACAACTTGATGATGAAGCAATATAGTCTTAGAGTCTATGAACATAAAACATTCTTCTGCCTTAACTGTTGTTTCTAATTTCTATGCTGCATTATTTTTCATAAGATTTTTAAAGCATATTATTAAATTTGACAAATGGTAGGACCAAGACTAGGTTGAGGCAAGCAAAGTGCCTAAGGCACAAAATGTAAGGAAGCACTCACCCTCCAGTGAGAATGGTGACCCTGCACTTGCATGACCTTAAGAGTGAGGGCTTCCTTAAATTTTGCACCAGGTCTCTTGTTTCCCTCACCCAAGTCCTGGCCCTGACAAAATGTTAAACCTGATTTTTTGCAGCATCCTAAAAGTATATTGTGTGAGATGTGCTATCACATTCAAGATATTCTATTCCTGAAACCTAACCTCTAATTTCACATTTAGAAAGTGTTCTTTGTAAATAATGATTTTCCATTTGGAATTTCCTATGTGTATCATAATTTTCAAGTCAGGATTTTTAAAACTTTCTGTTACGTTATTATGGACAAAACATTATCTCTAACGTGAAGCTGTATATAATAGAAGCCAAAAGCAACGTAGTGTGATTTTCCATTTTACCACTTAGGAAGCTTTAGGCAAAGTTTTAATCTAATAAAAAAGTCTACACATAGAGTTTTTGTAAAACTTATTAAATGACAAAGTATATGTAAAGCACGTAGCACTGGGCTTGGCACAAAGCAAGTACTAAAACTGGAAGCTAATAGTTATTATTATTTATTAGTTATTATTGATATAAATGTCTACCTCCCTTTTGTCTATCTTGGGAGATGGTTTCTCTTACTGTTGGGCACTGAATCTACCAGGTGTGCTCTTAATGCCATGTTCTCCTGCTCCCTCATCCCTGTGATCATTGGCCAAAGGCCTTAAATAGAATAGTCAACACTCATTGTCTTTACTTCTTAATCTGCCATTCATTTCTAAATGTGACTAATAGCCTAGTCCTCAGAACCAATATAAAATATACTGTCCTTAACTTATTTTTCTGTCCACAGCACTGGACAATTTAATAGTAGATTTCTTTGAACCCCATTCTTCTCCCCTAACTTCTGTAATGCCAATTAATCATGACTGTCTTTGTATCTCTAAGGACATTTGTGCTTATTTGTTTGCTTCTTCATTTTCCTTTTTTGTTTGCCTGATTCGCTTTTCTGAAATGGCAACAGACATAGTATGGGACATGAAATATTAAGACGGTATATTTAAAAGTTTTTTTTGGAAATACTTTGTAGTGAAAAATGGGGAAATTAAAGAATAACTGGGTGGGTGTAAATTTACAGAAAAAAGTAATTACAGGAGAAACAGCTAACTTGGGAAAAGAAGTTCATTTTGGGCATGTTGTGTTTGAAAGGCCTGTAGGACATTTGTGTGGGAAGGTCAAATATATAGTTGAAATATATAGTTCTAGAAATCTGGTTGGAGTTAAGAATCTGACAGTGATCAGTATACAGGTAATTATTTAATGACATTCCCCCCAGAGATATTAAGTCCAATAAGGAAAAAAAAAAAAAGGAAAATAGAAAACTCTGGAAGGAGAAATGTAATGGCTGGTAGAAAATTAAAATCCTGAAACTGAGAAGCACCTAGTGGTTGAAAATGGCAAAATCTCTAAAAGGTCTTGTGATAAAAGAGAAAGTGTCATTCAATTTTATATTCAAAGGCACTGAGTATTTGACCTTTGAAGTTTCAATTTCAGGGAGTATGTGAGCAGATATCAGAAACAAAAACTTTAGAGTAACATATAAGAAATGGAAGCACTGAATGACAGTCTAACAAGTTAAGAAGTTTTATGGTATGGAGTGAGAACTGAATGGAAAGAAGAATTTTCTTCATTAATCATTAAAAATGTGACCATGTTTACAGATCTGATATTTATTTGTGAATAAATAAAAGAATTGACTGGTACAATTGAGGGCTTCTCTTGAATTGTTTATTTGACTTTATAGGGGATTCAATTAGTAATTAGATGACTTTTCTGTTGTGTTTAGAATCATGGGACCTAACAACATGAAGAAGAAAAATTTGAAGTTAGTGGAACTGGGCAATATAAGGAATGTTAGGAATAAGGGAGTAGCAGTGACTATTCTGAGTTTAATATCATGGAAATAGAGCAGTTCCAAGAGATAATAAGGTCAAAGAGGCAACTGTGAATGTGAGTTGTGAATGTCTGTATTAGAGGACTTCCAGGAAGTCCTCATAAAGCAAAGGTGTCAGAAAGGGTAAAGCAGTATGGTAAATATAACTGGGTACGGTTGTAATAAAAAAGAGTAACCATTCTTTTAGTGATGGAGTTTGACCCTTGGTGTTTTACCACAAACAATTATATCACTAATTGGTTTATCTGAATCATAAAATCACAAAGCCCTAGAACTGAAATGGACATCTAAAATAGACCTGCCAAATTGCCATCATGTTTTAAAAAATTTTTAATGTTTATTTATTTTTGAGAGAGAAAGAGTATGAGCGGGGGAGGGGCAGACAGAAAGGGAGATGGAACCCCGAGCAGCCTGCAGGCTCTGAGCAAGCTGTCAGCACAGAGCCTGACTTGGGGCTTGAACTCACAAACTGTGAGATCATTACCTGAGCTGAAGTCAGTCACTTAACCAACTGAACCACCCAGGCGCCCTATAAACTGCCATCATTTTACAATTGGGGAAGTGGAGAAAATGTGAGTTGTCTGAGATCACACTGCTAGTGAGTAACAAAGTTAAGGCTACATAGATAACTTTGTAGCCTTATGGATCATATCTTACAGGATAAAGGTACCAAGTTTTCCTTCTCCTCCTGAGTTTTCTAATTTATGTTTGATTATTAAAGTAAAAATTGTAACACTGCCTGCTGTGGTTCCAAATGTTTGTAGAGGAAATATCTAAAACAATTATATTATAAATGGGAGAAGACAAGGGATATAAAAAGAAAAACATAAAAAAAGGGACATAAAATGGATATGAAAATAAATAAGTTTTCTGTATGTCACAGGCACAGATGAAATGATGACCCCAGTTGAATGTAGTAATAATTATGCATATATAATGTAATACCTATAGTATCCAATTGAAAAAAACTCTACAAATATACACTCAAAAATAAACAAAGAAAAAGGCACATAAGTGGGGGGAGGGAGGCAGACTCAAGCCTTAACATATCATTATTTTGTATGTAAATGGCATAAGTGGTCTAAATATAGCAATTACAAGACAGAGATCAGCAGACTGGATTAAAAACCACAGCTCAACTGTATGTTATCTACAAGATACTAATTTTATGCATAATAATACAGGCAAGTTTGAAGATTAAGGGTGGAAAATATATATTATACAAACATTAATCAAAGGAAAGCAAGAATGGCTATGTGAATGCCAAATAAAATAGACTTCAGAGAAAAGAAAGTTACCAGAGAAAGAGAAGGACATTATATAATAATAAAATGATCAACTACCAAGAAGACACAGCGAAAGGTGCAAAACAAGTGAAGCAAAAATTGGTAAAACTTAAAGAAGAAATAGACAAA
Organism: Leopardus geoffroyi; assembly: GCF_018350155.1. Lineage (NCBI taxonomy): Eukaryota > Metazoa > Chordata > Mammalia > Carnivora > Felidae > Leopardus > Leopardus geoffroyi. Next base: position 100,630,502 of record NC_059333.1, read on the forward strand.
TCCACAGCCAGTTAGAGATTTCAACAGTCTTCTCTCAACAGTTGATAGAACAACTAGGCAGAAAATCAGCAAGGATACAGAAGATTTCAACATCAAACAACAGGATCTAATTAAAACTTATAGAACACTCCACCCAACAGTAGCAGAATACACATTCTTTTCATGTCCCACAGCAACTAACAATAGACCATATTCTGGGCAATAAAACAAATGTAAAAAAAAAACAAAAACAAAAACAAAAACAAAACCAAGTCATAGAAAGTGTATTCTCTGATAACAATGGAGTAAAGCCAGAAATCATTAACATAAAGATAATAGGAAAATCTCCATGTCCTTGGGAACTAAAACATTAGAAAGTCTCAAAAAAATTTTAAAAAAGACATTGTACTGAATGAAAATACAGCATATCAATTTTATGAGACACACCTAAAGCAATGTTGAGTGGGAAACTATCAGCACCAAATGCATATGTTAAAAAGGAAAAGTCACAAATCAATAACCTAGGTCTAATTTCAAGATTCTAGAAAAGAAAATCAATATAAACTCAAAGCAAGCAGTAGTGAGGACACAATAAAGAGAAACGCAGATATAGAAAGATATAGAAGATAAAAACAGTATAGAAAATTCAATGAAGAGCTAGTTCATTTATAAGATCAATAAACTTGACAAACCTCTAGCAAAACTGAAAAAGAAAAAAAACAGAAAACATTCAAATTATCAATATCAGGAATGAAACAGAAGATACCACTATAGACCCTATAGATATCAAAAGAATAACAAGAAAATATTGTGAACAACTTTACACACATAAATTTGACACAAGGAAGAAATGGACCAATTCCTCAAAAAAATTAAATGATCACTTGTCCAATATGAAGCAGGTCATTTGAACAGCCCTATAATTATTAAAGAAATTGTGTTTACAATTTTGAAAATCTCCAAAAGAGATATATCCAGGTCCATATGGTTTCAATGGAGAACTCTACAAAATATTAAAGAATTAGCACCAATTCAAAACAATTTCTCTTGGAAAATAGAAGACAAAGGAAAATTTTCCAATTCGACTTATGAAACTAACATTACTCAAATACCAAACTCAGACAAAAAAGGCCAGTACACACACACACACACACACACACACACACACACACACACACACACAAAAGCCCCACAAATGTATATCCTTCATGAATACAGATGCAAAGGTCCTTAACAAAATATTAGTCAAGTTGAATTCAATAATATATTTAAAAAGTTATATACCTGAAAGGTATCTATTCAAAGCCACCACTACCCCCGCCACCACCATCAGTCACATTTACAGACAGAAATCACAGGTGTCTGAACTTGACCCTCTTTGTTTTTCTAGGCCACAGTGCCCTACATTCTCCGAAAATAGATCCCAAGTACAAAATATATTCTCCTCTACCCTGAGCGCAACCTACATTCTGGTGTAGCCCTAGACAGAGCCCCTGCCACTTCCTGCTTTACTTGGCTAAGAGTAGACGTCTTCCCCATTCGCCCCACCATGGGCAAGGCTGCAACCCTCTTCCTTCAAAATCCCTTAAAAGGCCCAGCTTAAGAGAAACTCAGCGCTGACATTTCTCTGGATGTCTGGTCCCTCTCCTCCTTTGGAGAGTGAATAAACTCTGTCCTGCTTGTTGCTCCACTCATTGTGCAATTCTTTGCCACCGGTGTCACAGGCCACCTTGACAAAATCATAAATTAACTGGGGTTCATTCCAGAGATACCACGCTGGTTCAATATTTGAACATCAATCAATGCAATTTACCATATCAACAGGTTAAAGAAAAGTCACATGATCATATCATTTGACACAGAAAAATCTTTTGACAATTTCAACACCCATATATGATAAAAATAAGAATAAACTTGATGAAGAACATCTACAAAAAACACTACAGCTAATGGTATATTTAATAGGCAATACTGAATGCATTCCCCCCACAGATGGAGAACAAGACAAGAACGACTACTCTCACTACTCTTATTCAACATAGTACTGGAAGTTCATCATAGTACTGGAAGTGTAATAAGGCAAAAAATGGAAATAAAACTTACACAGATCAGAAAGAAAGAAACAAAACTATCCCTATCTGCACACTGCCTACATATAAAATTCAAAGAATCTACAAAAAAAAAAAAAAAAAAAAAAAAAAAAAAAAGAATAGAACTAATAAGCAAGACCAGTAAGGCTGAAAGATACAAGATAAAAAAGTCAGGGGTGCCTGGGTGGTTCAGTCAATTAAGCATGCAGCTCTTCTAAAAAATTTTTAATGTTTATTTTTGAGAGAGAGACATAGACAGAGACAGAAAGCGAGCAAGGTAGGGGAGGGAGAGAGAGGGAGACACAGAATCCTAAGCAGGCTCCAGGCTCTGCTCTGTCAGCACAGAGCCCAACCTGGAGCATAAACTCAGACCAGGATATCATGACCTGAGCCAAAGTCTGAGGTTTAATCTTAACCAGCTGAGCCACCAGGCACCCCAGCATCTGACTTTTGATTTCAGCTCAGGTCATGATCTCACAATGCGAAACTTACATGTGCTGACAGGGCAAGGCCTGGTTGGATTCTCTCTCTCTCCCTCTCTCTCTCCGCCCCCCCCCCCCCCCACCCTGCTTGCACGCACTCACTCTCTCATTTTCTCAAAATAAATAAATAAACTTTTAAAAATAAATAAATAAATAAATACCCCACAAAGGTCCTTACTAGTAATGAATAGATGGACACCAAATTTTAAAAAAATAAAATAACAACTGCACAAAAAATGAAATGCTTAGATGTAAATCTAACAAAATACGTTTTGGACTTGCATGCTTGAAAACTACAGAAAGTTGATAAAAGAAACTGAAGATGATCTAAATAAATAGACAAACATAATGTGTCCATATATTTGAAGACTCAACCTAGTAAAGATGTCAAATCTCCCTGAATTGATAAACAACAGTTTTAATGTAATTCCCATCAAAATCCCAGTAAGATTTTTCTGTAGAAATACACAAGCTTATTCTAAAATCTATACGGAAATAAAAAGAAATGAGGGCCCCTAAATTAATTTTAAAAAACAACAATAAGGTAAGAGCAGTCTACCAATTTTAAGACATATATGTATATACGCATATATGTGTATATATATACATATATATAATACATTTTTTAAGAATTGTTATACAGTTATGGTAATCAAGACTGTATGGTATTGGTGGAAGAATAAATACATAGATCAATGGGTTAGAATAAAGAACCCAGATATAAACCCACATAACTATGCCCAAATGAGTTTTGAAAAGGTGGAAAAGTAGTCCAATGGAGACAGCACAGCCTTCCTCACAAATGGTCCTGGACCAACTGGACTTATATAGGGAGAAAAAAGATTCTGATACTTTATACAAAGGTTAACTTAAAATGAATTATAGACTTAAACATAAGTATTGAAGGAAAGAAAAATAGAAGAATACCTTTAGGATGTGAAGCTAGGCGATTTGGTCTTAGATTTGACACTAAAAGCACCATCCATAAAATAAAAATAAAAACTTTTGCTCCATGAAAGATCCTGTTTTGAGGATGGAAAGACAAGCTACAAGGTGGGAGAAAAAAAATTTCATAGGGCACATCCAACAAAACATGAATATTCAGAATGAATAAAGAAGTCTCAAAAGTCAACAATAAAAAAATAAAATTAGAAAATGGTCAAGAAATAAGAGACCTTTCACTGATAAGGATATACAGATGACAAATAAGCACAAGCATGTTCAACATCATTTGGGATGTGCAAATTGAAACCATAATGAGACATCACTTACGAGAATGCCTAAAATAAAAAAAATATTGCCATCACTCATACATTGCTGATGGGAATACAAAATGGGACAGCCACTCCCAAAATGGTGTGCAGTTTTCATAAAACTAAACATGTAACTACCATACTACTCAGAAACTTCACCCCTGGTCATTCATAGCAGGGAAATGAAAACTCACCGTTCATGAAGAAACATGTATACGAATATTTATACAAGCTTTATTTGTATCATCCCAACAATATATATAAATATAAATATAAATATCTAGTTCCAGAATCCCTTTCTTGCCACCTTCATTACTGCTATTCCGGGTCAAGCCACCAGCATGCCCCTTAATTCTTGCAATGCATGTCTGTCTTTTTATTTATTTATTTATTTATTTATTTATTTATTTATTTAAAATTTCTTTTAAATGTTTTTATTTTTGAGACAGAGAGAGGCAGAGCATGAGCAGGGGAGGGGCAGAGAGAGAGGGAGACACAGAATCCGAAGAATCTGTCAGCACAGTGCCTGATGCGGGGCTCGAACTCACGGTTGTGAGATCATGACCTGAACCAAAGCCGGATGCTTAACCGACTGAGCCACCCAGGCGCCCCTGCATGTCCCTATTTATAAGTGATACCCTAAGGCTTGGTCTCCTCACAAAAACCAGAGCCTTACTAAACTGAAACTAGACTGATAGCGTGACTTCCCTGCTCAGAACTGCAGCAGGTTCCATTTTTCTCTACGTAAAGCCAAAATCCTTTAAGAGTCTACAAAGCACAAGACCAGGCCCCCAATTTCCCCCTCTGAATTCATCTCGCTTGCACCGCTCACGCCGCACCTGATTCCTTGTTAAGGGGAGGCCACGTCCTGAGGAGCCCAATGTACGCGCCTTCTCTTCCCCACCTCAGCTCCATTAGTAATGCAGGGACAGGCGTGGACCCCAGGCCCACCTCCGACTCCTCTAGTCACCTCCCTCAGCATTTCCCGGGACAGACTCACCTCACAGATCCTAGGATTGAAGGCAACGTTGCCCCGAAGCCAGCCAGCGGAAGCGGCTCAGGCCCTGGGGCGGGATCTCAGGTCCCCGGTACCCGGATGGAGGTCAAAGGTGGGTGCGTTTCTAACTGGCACTTGCCGGCTATTGTCCGCCACGTGTAAGAGGCAGTCAGGGGCGGTGGGCACCCAGCACTGAGAACACAGCCTTGGGGCCCCGCAGGCAATCTACTCCACACTGCTGTCGTGCGGGTTGTTTCTCCAGACTCAGGGTAAGTGCCTGCTTAGGTTCTGTGTTGCCTCCTGTCCCTCTACTGGGGTATTCGTCCTGTCCCCGCTACGCATGTGGTTCACTCGCTCGCTGCTGTCAAGGCCTTGCTAAAATCGTATGTTCTCCAGAAGGCTTCATCTGTTAAGGATATTTCATTGTATAACTCCTATCCCCTACCTTGCGATCCATGTCCCTTAACTTACTTTTTCTGGGTTAAAAACACTATTCACTTTCTGAGGTAGGGTTTGGGTTTGGGTTTTGTTTTTTGGGGGTTTTTTTTGTTTGTTTGTTTGTTTTGTTTTGATGTTTTGTACTTTTTATTCGTTCACTTTTTTAATTTTTTTTTTCAACGTTTATTTATTTTTGGGACAGAGAGAGAGCATGAACGGGGGAGGGGCAGAGAGAGAGGGAGACACAGAATCGGAAACAGGCTCCAGACTCTGAGCCATCAGCCCAGAGCCTGACGCGGGGCTCGAACTCACGGACCGCGAGATCGTGACCTGGCTGAAGTCGGATGTTTACAGGCGCCCCTCGTTCACTTTTTTAAATGTTCTGTGACATTCTACTAAAAGATAACTTTCTAAGGGGCAAGGGAAAAAATTCTCTAGCCATATCAGCTTCAGCTCTTAGGTCACAGCAGAGGACTTTGTGTCCTACTTTAGATCTGGCCCTTTTCTTCATGCTCATTGTTCCTGTCTAGATTCAAGCAAACATCCTTCACGTGAACTACCGCAGTAGCCTTCAGTCTTGAGTCTCTCCAGTGGCCTGTTTTATCCATTTAGAGAATTTTCTAAAATGGAAATTTGATTGTATTACTCCCCTTTCTGATACCATGCAATGTTTTCCCGTTGCTCTTAGGTTTGCATAAAGTTGAGTGAGAAAGCTCATTTGAGAAGTAGGACAGTGGAGCATGCTTAAGGACACAATTAAGCTTGGAGATCATGGAATTATTCCCATTCCAGTGGGGGAAATGCTTTGGAGAGTGGTGATGGATTTTCATTCCAGTGAAAATGCTTTGGAGAGTGGTGATGGTTGTGACTCGCGGCACTCTAGAATTTTAAGCAACACGCACAACTGTGTGTGTCAGGCCTGATCCAGTCTGGGGAAGTGAATTTCTCTGGCATCCTTCAGTCTTTCATGTTTAGACACAGAGAAGGCAGTCAGTGGGATTCTCTGAGAGTTTTTGTTTTTCCAGTAGTTGAACAGTTTTGAGGAAGTTGCAAGTTTATTAGCATTAAAGGAAGACATTGTGAGGATTAAAAACAAACTAAAAATGAGAGAAGTGAAACTAGGTGGTGTGTGTGCAATTGTTCAGAGGGATTTATAAGATTCCTTGGTATTTAGCAAAGATAGTATCCTCAGATTTTGATGGCAGAAGGGTAGACAGGGAGGTCACTATTGATCCGTACCCTGTTCTCCAGGTGCTGAGGCAAGAATTTGAGATCATGTAGAATCACTAACACATAAAATTATGAAGCTGGAAGATACCTTATTTATATCTTAATTTGTAGTTAGTACACTCAGTATATAATTAGTAGTATATTTATAGCCATTTCATTCTAGGTAAACTGTGAATGTTTTTGCTAATTTAAAATACCTGTATTTCAAGATGGAATGTAGAGGGGCACCTGGGTGGCTCAGTCGGTTCAGTGTCCAACTTCGGCTCAGGTCATGATCTCACATTTTGTGGGTTCAAGCCCCACATTGGGCAGGCTCTGTGCTGACAGCTTGCTCAGAGTCTGGAGCCTGCTTTGGATTCTGTGTCTCCTCTCTCTGCTCCTCTGCCGCTTGCACTCTGTCTCTGTTTCTCAAAAGTAAATAAATGTTAAAAAATTATTTTAAGAGATGGAATGGGGATAAAAGTGTTGTGTCATTTTGTAAACAATGTCACATTCCTATTAATAGAGTAGACTAATTTCCCTTAGAACATGGATCATAACTGCCTTATTTGTTATTCCGAGTTCCTAGAGCAGTATCTGGGAGCATGCTTTTTTTAAATTTTTTTTTTTTTCAACGTTTATTTATTTATTTTTGGGACAGAGAGAGACAGAGCATGAACGGGGGAGGGGCAGAGAGAGAGGGAGACACAGAATCGGAAACAGGCTCCAGGCTCTGAGCCATCAGCCCAGAGCCCGACGCGGGGCTCGAACTCACGGACCGCGAGATCGTGACCTGGCTGAAGTCGGACGCTTAACCGACTGCGCCACCCAGGCGCCCCTGGGAGCATGCTTTTTAATTTATTTTTTTGAATAAATAATAACATTTGTCATTTTATATAATTTTTGTTTCATACAATTTTTCCATTTTGCCACACTAGTGGCCATTTGCCACACTAAAGTTTTAAAAAATTTTACCTGAGTGAGAATTTCACAATATTATGGTCTATTTATAACATCCTGTGAAAAAGAACATATGAAGGACAGTTTGAAGGATGGTTGTTCATGGTAGATTGCCTTGAAGTTAAAAGAAAGGAACGTCCTGTTATGATGTATTATAACTTAGATTATATAATAGGTAGTAGATAGTCCTTGTTGTGCAGTGAATTGAAAATATATTTAGGTTTTATTTTATATTTCAGTGGATATACTTCTTTGAAGAACATCATTCCTATTATTTTAAATTAGAGCTAAAGGGAAATATATCGAATCCAAAATTCGGATAATAATATATGACAGGAAGATATCTGTTTTAATTAATGGAGAGTAAAATTCATTAGGGGCTGTTAAGCACTAGTAAATTTTCAATATAGGGTAAAAAAATGCAAAAATTCATCTCAAGAAAATGGTAAAGACGTGGGCATACGATTCAAAGGAAAAGTTTATATTTGAATATAACTGAAATATCAACTTAGTGAAGTTGAATAGTTTATTCTCAAGAATATATAAAGATTTTCCAGTTGAAATTTAATACTAAATTTTGAAATATGGTTCACTCATTACCTACTTACTGAGAGCCTACATTATACTAAGATATGGAATCAAAGCAAAATCCTTATCAACACAAACACACACACACAAACCACATCCCTCCTACATATTATGTACATATTTATATGCATACTACATGTATACATGTACCTATATAATTACTATATCTACTTACATATGCCTGTGAGCCTTTTACATACACACACATATATACTTACTACTTAAAATATATATATTTATATATTTTCTGAGACTTAAGGGCAACTCCTAAAATAATGGAAATTAAAACTGAAGACTCAAGCCATTATGAATGGGAAAGTAATTTTATAATTTTAATAACATATGAATAAACATGGAGGTAAAAGCCATTATCCAAGATTTAAAAATAAAATAAGCATGATAATGAAAAGTCTATATGATTTTATCAAATGATATTGTCTAAGCCATAGCAGGTTCAATACGCAGATTTCTCCAGAATTGTATCTTAGGTATGTAGAAGCATTCATATTGGAACATGTGCTCAATTTTTAATTAGTATTTTGTCATAATTTTAATTGCATTTCTACAAGGTTTTTTTTCTGTTATCTCTGAAAGATTCACCTTGCTACAATGATTATTCAATTTTAAAAGCATTTTGTTTTCAAAATGTTGTGAAAGAAAAGGAGCCACATTAATAAATTATTTAGCCTATTTTAAGATGGCACTGCATAAATATTCTGCTAGACCTTCTCTCTCCTTCCTGGAAACCTCTCTTTGTGAGATGCATTGACTCTTTCAAGACTGTCAAGGTGCTCTTTAGTAAATGGCTTCATAGGGCATCAATTTTTATGGAAACCAGTGCTGATTGCTTTTCTTTATCAGCCATTCTCAAAAGTATTTTTCTCCTCAGAAAAAGATCAGAAAAAATTGAATAAATGAAATGAATGAAATATTTATCTTTCCCTTGGTAAATTTGATGTGTAGATTTATATACCAAATGTATTTTGTTTTCTGGGTCTTGTTGGTGTAATTAATGCAGGTGCCCTGCAAAAGTACATTTCTCACCATGTGGGGAGAACTTGACTTATAATTGTATGTGTTATCTAATCATTTTTATGACTGATTATCACTGGATTTATGTACTGGGCAAAGATCAATTTAAAACATGCTGTTATAATGTAGCTTGTTATTAAATGGAATCATTTTTATGTCAGACCTTGTCCTCCAAAATATTTAAAGCACATGCTGTAAAAACTTGATAAACTGTTCACCTGAAAATAAAGTGATCATATTACATACAGATTAGGAAGTACAAGAATGAGGAAAGTGTATAGGATGGGATAAAAAGTCAAGTCAGGAGTCCAGAAGACGGGAGAAAGAAAGAAAGAAGGATGGTAGGCAGGAAACAGAATATTATGTATATACTGAAAGAATTAAAAAAATTCAACAAAACAATGTATTGTTACTTGTTAATTAGCTAGTCTCTTTCCTAGTTTGTTCTGTATTTGTGACAGTATTTGTTACAATATTAGAATTTTAAAAATTAAATCACTGTTCTTACATATGTAATGTGTAATATTCTTCCTCCCTTACCTCTACTTTACTACCAACTCATTTCTGCCAGCCCAGAAATATTCTTTTTTTTTTTTTTTTTTTTTAATTTTTGTAATGTTTATTTATTTTTCAACGTTTATTTATTTTTGGGACAGAGAGAGACAGAGCATGAACGGGGGAGGGGCAGAGAGAGAGGGAGACACAGAATCGGAAACAGGCTCCAGGCTCTGAGCCATCAGCCCAGAGCCTGACGCGGGGCTCGAACTCACGGACTGCGAGATCGTGACCTGGCTGAAGTCGGATGCTTAACCAACTGCGCCACCCAGGCGCCCCAAGCCCAGAAATATTCTTGAAAAACTCCTTCTGAGGATGGAGTAAGGTACACACACACACACACACACACACACACACACACACACACACAGACACACACACCCATTTACAATTGGCTAAATCAAGTGACTATGCTTTAGGAATTGTAGCATTTAAGGAAAAAATATTGCTTCTTTCAGTTTGTGGCCATAGTAATTCCTCTAAAGGAGTAATCAAAAATCAATGTCAAATGGTTCTGAGGAAGGTTTTCTAATAATTCTTTTATTATTTGTTTACTTTGGGAGAAATACTTTTATAGATAGTCAACGTAACACTGTCATACAGATACATCTGTGTTTCTGGGGCATGATATAATTTCTGTGACTTCAGTGATAGTGGAAGAATCCTCTCTGGATCAGGTTTAGGGTCATTAAAATATAAAGGTTCCCCAAATGGTTTCAGCATGTGAATTGCCTAAGAATCTAGTTAAATACAGATTCTTGGGCCACTGCTTTTAAGATTTGGATCCATTGTTTCTGGGTTGGGTCCAAGAGTCTGTTTTTGATTAGTATTCGAAATAATTCTTTGTGGTTCTTTAAGGAACTCTACTTTAGTAAAACTTAAGTAAGCCTTGCTATAACAAGCCAGAAGGCTGCTTCTCTGGTAATGTCTATTCTGGGTATCAGAAATTTTAGGTAATTATCAGCATCTGTACTCATTTTGGACAACTTTCTATAACCATAACTGAAATGATTCAATAATTTTGAATTTGTGAAGAAAACAAAAATAATTAATTAAAGTTCTGAGGTTAGTTTATTCGGTGAGAGCTATATTCACTGTATATTTAACCTCAATAAGTGTTAATAACCAAAACAAGTGGATATTGTAATGCATTCCTTTGAATTCAGAAATCAGTAACTGCTTGGGACACTAGAATTCCTTTTTTAAATTAGTAAATTTGCTTTTCCCAATAAGTAGTGAAATTATATAGTGCTGTTTGTTTGGTAGTGGTGTTTGTTTTGTTTTTCTTCAAAGATATAAAATCACTTTCAAAGTCCTTAAAGCTTTTTCTTTGTTTTTGAGCAAAGTACTTAAGTTGGAAGTTAGGAATAGTAGTATTGCGGTGTTATGCCTCCCTAGGAAGGTGACATTGAAAGTGCCCATGCCATATTTATTTTCTTTTACTCCATTACCTGATTGTAATGAACCAAAGTAGGAGATCTTTAGTCTTTACTTGTATTTATTCTTTTTTTAATTCTGGATTAGGATTCGTCAATGGCATACCGACATATTTGGAATTCTAGAAAACAGAAGTACATAAAACTGTGGACAGTTCAAAGAGTAGTAGAAATTTGAGGGGCATCTGGGTGGCTCAGTCAGTTAAGCATCCAACTTTGGCTCAGCTCATGATCTCACAGTTTGTGACTTCAAGCCCCACATTGGACTCTCTGCTGTCAGCATGGAGCCCACTTCAGATCCTCTGTCCTCCTCTCTCTTTGCCCCTCCGCACCCCCCCACCCCACCTTTCTTTCTCAAAAATAAATAGAAAGAAATTTGGGTTGGAAGAATCTCACTTGGAAAGCTGAGTAGAAAAAATAATTATTAAGAGGGACTGGGGAAACAAAAGCTCTGATGCTCAAATGTGCTCATTTTAGGAATCACCTGGTAAAGTTGTCAAATATACAGATTCAGGAGGTCTTAAGTGAGCCATGGAATCTATATGTTTAACAATTGCACAGACTATTTTATTACAACTAAAGTTATAAAACTGGTAAACCCTGAAACAGAAATAGTTTTGGATTAGCTTGGTGAGGGCATGTTGGTAAAGGTCATCTCAGTTGAATCTGAGGAGTTGATGACCTGGGCCACCAAATATGGGTGAGTAATAAGTTCTTATTCACAGTGCTTCTATAGTTGCAATAAACTTTTTAAATTAAACATTATTTAGAGTATAATTTATTTACAATAAAATGTACTCATTTTAGGTTTACCTTTGTTTTGTCTCTATGCACTTATAGTGATGAAATACTTGGTACATAATAATGTTTTGAGGAAGTATTTGTTACTCTTTAAAAATTGAAAATAATTCTCCATTTGATTTTTTTTTTTTTAAAAAAACCTCAATAACAGAAAACCTCAGGAAATGCCTTGGGATATCTGTTGATAACTTCTAGTAGTTTGATTATTTTGATAATATGACTATCTTCAAATCTGATTACTTAGTCATAGTGTAAACAAATTATTTTCCTACCCTTCTTTCAGTGCTGAGTTCAAGTTTCACCTTTGAAGACATTATACTGTATGTACTACTGAAGTTATTCTAGTATTGAAAACATAGGATAGTCCCAGAACTTTTAGCAAAGAACTAAAGAATGCTATAGTGAATGTTTTTATAACTCTCAATCAGAATGTCTTTCATCTTACATTTGTAGAAATTTAGGAGTTTTGTCAATACTGCAGAATGCTATGTATATCGCCCTGTTATTTCTTAAAATTATGTAACTCCTGCATTCCACAAGCATTTAGGGTACTCAGGATATGTTTATTCTAGGTGCTGTGAACTAAATAGGTAGTAGAGGGTTGACAGTACTATCAGGTATCATCAAATTCAGATCTTTGCCCAGCAAGCCTATAAAAAAATTAGAACACACTGCTATAACAGGACTGTAATATATGACTTTATTTCATTTATATTTGCTTAACAAATAAACGTAAGCATGAAATCTCTTTGATCCAAGAAATATTCTTGATCTATGTTTTATCATCAATTATTGCATAAGTTCAATACTTAAGAATATGTATCTAACTCAGTGACTATAAATGCTCCATGGATCTTGAAATGATTTTCAAATATAAGTTTCTAAATTCTGGATAAAGTTTGGAAGTAAGGCATGTATTTGAGTAATTTACTTTGATTTTAAATAAATTTCTATCGACCATAATGGAGTGTTGTTTATTTTACTTCATAGTCTTACTGAAATCACTTTTTATCTGAATGGAAGATACTCCTTCTATAGTTCATTGCACATATAATTTCTAAGACTTGTTTTCCTACTCTAATCTCCAGTAATACTATTGTATTATGTTTTCCTGTTTATCAATGAGGCTTCAAATTTTTTTATTGTTGTTCGTTGGCTTAATAATTATGGCTATAGGACACTGCCCTATTTTCTCTTTAGTTTCCTCTCTTTGTTTAGATGACTTCTCAAAACCTAACTTTGATTTCTGACCAGTGTTTATGTATGTGAAAACATATCTTTTGGACAATAAGAATGAAGTGTAAGGTCACCCCGATAAGATAAACTTTGAGTGTGAGGGAAGTAGGAACAAATGTCATAACCAAAGGGAAAATTTAAGCACAAAATTATTTGATGCCCTAAATATGAGTTCTTCAAGAAACCATTTGTATGAATTATTATACAATTTCTTAGCCAAAGTGACTGTGAATTGCCAATGTTCTCAAACCAGAATCATTTCTAAAGATTATGTTTATTATACATTTTTTGATGTATTTAATTTGAGGAAAATAAATATTCAAGTTATTTCAAATATCCCAAAAACATGTTGAAATTAAATGCATAGAAAAGGACACATTCTCTTAACCAAAAGTAATATATATATCCCCATATATATTACAAAACACATATATATATAATCAAGTTACTAATTTCCAGTGCATGTTGTGCCATTCATCTTTTATTGTCCTAAAGTTTACATCCTGACCTTCCTGTCTCACAAGAATCCAAGACAAAGTTAAATAGTATATATTTTTATTTTCAAATTATTTTGCTAAATAATACTTTTATTTATCTTTTTATTTATTTTTAAAAGTTTATTTATTTATTTTGAGAGAGAGAGTGCAAGTCAGGAAGGAGCAGAGAGAGAGGGAGAGAGAATCCCAAGCAGGCTTCACAATGTCAGCATGGAGCCCAATTCTGGGATTGAATTCACAAAGCATGAGATTGTGACCTGAGCCGAAATCAAGAGTCAGATGCTTAACCTACTGAGCCACTCATGTGCCCTGAAATAATACTTTTATTTAAAGGGGCAGGAAAAGATGTATTATAAAAATGAATGATACCATATTTCAACTTTTACTGCTTTAAGGCAATTGAGGGTTTATAAGAAACTCTAAAGTCAACATACTGTAAAGCCTCAAAGTAGTTAAGACTTTTTTAAGTTATATAATAAAAACTACAAAATTTATGTTGAACAAGGACAATTTAAGAAAATGTATATATGTACTTATCTTTTTATATTGCTATCAAGGAAATTCTGTTTGACAGTGTACTCTATGAGGTTGTGAATAGATTATTAAAATTAATTAGACAACAGATGCAGTGTTTTCTGTCTGTAACAATCTATGTCTCTGATCAAATCATTTGTATCAAGGACACAAAGCCAAGAAATAACAGACAAAAACTTAGTCTTCGATCTGTGATCCCAAAGCCCGTGATCTGATTTACCATGACACACTATCTTTCATGAAAATAAGATTTATCTTTGCTTTATACTTGAGGTAAACTGAGACAAAGAGAGGTTAAGATACCCACCTAAGATACAAAGCTTCTAATTCTGATTCTAGTTCCTTCTTCTACACCAAGCAACCTACCAAAGTGAATGGCTCATGATGTTTGGTAGTAATAAGAAGGAGAAGACTCTGGAAACAATACCTGGTGTGTGTGTAGGGGAGCGGGGGGGGGGGGAGGAGGCTTTCAGCAGATCTAGCTTTTTTGTGTTTTGTTTTTTTCCCCCAAATTTAGGAATGGTAACACAGGTACATAATACATATTATGCAAACTGTTTTGCTCCTGGCTTTTTTCCATTGGAGGTTCTTTCATACTAGTCACTACATATCTGCCTTTCTTTTAAATAGTCAGTAAGAGGGAACACCGGTCCATGAAAAATAAAGATGCCACAAGTACACCTATAGTCATCTTCTAAGGATGAATCAGTCCTTAAACATTATAGCTGGTATTTGAAAATTCACAGGCTGATGTAAATGATTACCTTGGAATTTGTGGAAGTGGGTAGGAAGACTTAAATTGTACTGGATATGAAACGATATTTATCTTTTACATGCATCCTTAATTATCTACTTAATTCAAAAACTATTACATCCCTCCTATATTTCTCGTCTCTATGATTGGGAAAGAGGTGAAATATGCTTTAATTGGCAAAGTACCTCATTGGAAACAGGTCACTATAATAGCATGTGATTCCTGCGTGTACACTCTCACAATCAAGGCAGTATCTTTGTAAATACAAATGACCTGATGAACTCTGAGACTTCACCCAGATAATTCAGATAGTACTAAGGAGTTTATTCATGCCAGCGTTTTGCATGAACACATTATGTACTGCTTAAAATATAAGATAGGCTAAGCTCCAGAGTTGTTTATGCTTTAATGCAATGAGAATGGCCTTTGGAGATAAAAACCTTTGGCTCTTTTCACTGATTGTGTACATTGAACCTTGCCTTCCTCGCCTGTTTCTCTAGAACACCTGTTCATTTCTTTTGTGTGTGTGTGTGTGTGTGTGTGTGTGTGGCCAAAATAAAATAATAGAGAAAAATAACACAATGTTTTATGTATGGACTTAGTAAATTAGAACTCTCTTTCCTTTTACCTCTCCCACTGGACACTATTTTCATTTCACAATACTAGATGTTTCACCTTGCTTCAGCAATGTGCTATATATAATAACTCACCAAATATATTGTTATAATTTTAAAGTATTTTTTTCCTTGAAGTCATTTTTTTTATTTTTTTTAATTTTTTTTAATGTTTATTTATTTTTGAGACAGAGAGAGGCAGAGCATGAACGGGGGAGGGTCAGAGAGAGGGAGACACAGAATCTGAAACAGGCTCCAGGCTCTGAGCTGTCAGCACAGAGCCCGACGCGGGGCTCGAGCTCACGGACCGCAAGATCATGACCTGAGCCGAAGTCGGCTGCTCAACCGACTGAGCCACCCAGGCGCCCCTTCCTTGAAGTCATTTTTGTGGAAATCGTTTTTAAATGTAAATTTATTTTTTTTCCTTAACAGGAAGATAACTTTATAATGTGACCTGAAATATCCAAAATATTTCAAGTGCTTAATTTTATTTCAGTCAATATATTATTTTTTATAATAAAAAGAAGCATAGAGTTATGTAATATTGCACATCTTCAGTGGTTAAATGGTTGTACTGATTTCTGATTATTTTTATTTTTGTTTTGATGGCTATTATGCGTATGTTGGATGATTTTTAGTCATTTGCCTTCACAGATTGTTTTGGCTGTTTTTCTTAAATTTGTTTTGTTATTAGTGGACTTAAAAGAGAAAATATAGGCTCATGACATTTCAAACAATTCACTTAGGCTTTTTGGCATTTACTTGAGTGTTGAAGTTGTAAGAATAGAATAGATTTTCTCCAAAGAAACAGCATGCATTCCTCACTTATTGCTCAAAGTGACCAACAAAATTCTCAAAATGTATTTAATCTGATGTAATTGCAAACACATTTTTTGCTTAATGCAGAAAATGCATTTAGATGTTACTTATCACAATAAAACACAAATAGAAAAAGGTATAATTTAAATTTATACCTCCCTACATGCTTTTTTTAATGTTTATTTAGAGAGCAAGAGAGAGCACCAGTTGGGGAGGGTCAGAGAGAGAAAGGGAGAGAGAGAATCCCAACCAGTCTCCATGCTTAGTGAGGCTTAATCTCATGACTGCAAGATCTTGACCTGAGCCGATTTCAAGAGTCTATCAGGAATGAGGTTCTTAAACGACCGAGCCACCCAGGTGCCCGCTACATACGTATTTTTTTATTGTTTCCTCTCTTGAATTCTTTTGTGTGAGGCTAACCTTGAAACCAAGAACATGACAATTTAAAGAACTGAATATAGTATTTGTTCTGCTGATTTTCTTTATTGATTTCTATTATCAATTTCCTTGAATTCTTTTTTAATTTTTATTGTCTCTTCTTCTGTTTACTTTAGAATTAATTTCCTCTTCTTTTTCTAGTTTCCTATGGTAGGAGTTTAGATTGTTAAATTTAATTTTTCCTCTTTTCTAATATATGCATTCAGTGCCATAAACTTTCCTCTAAGCAATACTTTCACTCCATGCCACAAATTTTGATGTGTATTTTCATTTTCATTTAGTTGAAATACTTTAAAATTTCTCCTGAGATTTCTTCATTGACCTATTCGTTATTTAGAAGTATGTTGTTTAATCTCTAAATATTTGTAATTTACATTTTTCTGTTACTGATTTCAGGTTTAATTCCATGTGGTTTGAGAGCATACATTGTATTTTTTACATTCTTTAAATTTGTACAGGTATGTCTTATGGCCCAGAATGTGGTCTATCACTGCGAGAACCTGTTTGAACTTCTGAAAGTAAAACTCACAAATCATTGGGGGCCCCCTATGACTGCTCCCCTGGAATTTTATCTCTCAGACTCACTCACAGTGAATCGCCAGCAACTGTGCACATACAATTCAGG
The DNA here is from genome assembly GCF_018350155.1 of Leopardus geoffroyi. Lineage (NCBI taxonomy): Eukaryota > Metazoa > Chordata > Mammalia > Carnivora > Felidae > Leopardus > Leopardus geoffroyi. Next base: position 100,647,839 of record NC_059333.1, read on the forward strand.
TTTTCCCATCCGGTCCTGGTTTCCAGGCAGGTTTCTGCTCTGGCAGGTTGTGACTCTCTACTTGCCTGCCTTTGTCTCTAGTTTTGGCTGTTGCAGTTTGTCCTGTGACCTCACTTCTCTGATGAATCAAAGAAGAGCAGTTGATTTTTTAGTTTGTTTAGTTTCTTTTTTGTTTTGTTTTGTTTTGTTTTGTTTTGTTTTGTTTTGTTTTAACTTGTTGTTAGGATGGATTAATGACTTCCAAGCTCCTAATGTGCTGGACTAGAAACTGAATCAGTGCATGTATTTTAATACCAAGGAAACCTACTTGAATAAACCCACTTGAGTAATAACAAAGAGATATACTCAAAAACACAATAAGCAATTAAAGTAGAATGCAAAAACTGGTAAAATAGTCCAAAAAAAGGCAGAAAAGAGGAAATAAGTAAATGAAGCATTGAGGTAAAAAAGAAAAATAATAAAATACTATGTATTAATATCTCCAATCAATATTACATTGCATGTAAAACAAAACAAAACAAGGTAAAACAGTGAATTGAAATATTATTGTGTGAAAAGGTTAATAAGTCTGCAAATGAGAAGAAAGAGAGAGAATATGAATAAGAATATTAAGAATGGAAGAAAGGATATTGCTATGTATACCAGACGCATTAAAAGAATGCTAAGTGAATGTTATGAGCAACTATATGTATATAAATTAGCTTAAATTAAATGCACCAATTTGACACAAACCTCAAACTATTGAAATTTAGCTGGATGAAATACATAATCTAAGCATTTCTGTAGCTACTTAAGATACTGAAATTGTAATTAAAACATTTCTCAAAAAAGAAGTTTATATGCCCATATATTTAAATTGGTGAATTCTCTCAGCCATTTAAAAAAAATAAGTAACATAGGGGCGCTTGGGTGGCTCAGTCTGTTGAGTGTCCAACTTTGGCTCAGGTCATGATCTGGCAGTTTGTGGATTTGAGCCCCGCATCAGGCTCTATGCTGATAGCTCAGAGCCTGGAGCCTGCTTCAGAACCTGTGTCTCCCTCTCTCTCTGCCCTCCGCCCCCCCCCCCCAATCACATTCTCTCTCACTCTCTCAAAAATAAATAAACATTAAAAAATTTTTTTTGGTTCTTATTGTGTTTTTTTATCATATGAAATTTATTGTCAAATTGGTTTCCATACAACACCCAGTGCTCATCCCAAAAGATGCCCTCTTCAATGCCCATCATCTACCCCTCCCCTCCCTCCCACCCCCATCAACCCTCAGTTTGTTCTCAGTTTTTTTTTTTTTTTCAACGTTTATTTTATTTTTTGGGACAGAGACAGAGCATGAACGGGGGAGGGGCAGAGAGAGAGGGAGACACAGAATCGGAAACAGGCTCCAGGCTCTGAGCCATCAGCCCAGAGCCCGACGCGGGGCTCGAACTCACAGACCGCGAGATCGTGACCTGGCTGAAGTCGGACGCTTAACCGACTGCGCCACCCAGGCGCCCCTGTTCTCAGTTTTTAAGAGTCTCTTATGCTTTGGCTCTCTCTCCCACTCTAACCTCTTTTTTTTTCTTTTTTTTTCCTTCCCCTTCCCCATGGGTTTCTGTTAAGTTTCTCAGGATCCACATAAGAGGGAAAACATATGGTATCTGTCTTTCTCTGTATGGCTTATTTCACTTAGCATCACACTCTCCAGTTCCATCCACGTTGCTACAAAGGGCCATATTTCATTCTTTCTCATTGCCACATAGTACTCCATTGTGTATATAAACCACAATTTCTTTATCCATTCCTCAGTTGATGGACATTTAGGCTTTTTCCACAATTTGGTTATTGTTGAGAGTGCTGCTATAAACATTGGGGTACAAGTGCCCCTATGCATCAGTACTCCTGTATCCCTTGGGTAAATTCCTAGCAGTGCTACTGCTGGGTCATAGGGTAGGTCTATTTAAAAAAAAAATTTAAATAAAATATAAGTAACATTAATTCTATACACTATAGTATACTTACCAAATATTTTTTTATGAAGCCAGCATAATTCTAATACTACAACCAGAAAAATAAGAAAAACAAACTGCAGAGTAGTATCTGTTCTGCACAGAGGCAAAAATCCTCAACAGAATGTTGGCAAGTTGAATTTAGCAACACATTAAAAACAAAACAAAACTCAAAGACTAAGTTGAAGTGGGGTTTATCCCAGTATGTAAGAATATGCTATATTCAAAAATCAGTAATTCATGACATGATTATATCAATGGTTTTTTGACAACATTCAGCATGCATTCATGACAGGAATGCTCAACAAACTTGGAATAAAAAGAAACTTCCCCAATCTGATAAGGGACATATATTTAAAAATCTGCAGCTATCAACATTCTTAATGTTGAAAGATTGAATGTTTTTCCTTTAGTAACAGGGAAAAAGCAAAGATATGCACTCTCATTATTTCTATTCGACATTGTTCTGGAAGTTTTAGCCAGTATAATAAGATAAGAAAAAGAAATAAAAGTCACACACATTGGAAAGGAAGAACTATAACTACCCTATTCATAGATGATATTGTCTACCTAGAAAATCCCAAGGAATCTTGACAGTTTTATGTGTAAACCTGGCTGGGCTATAATATACAGTCATTAAATCAACACTAAGGTGTTGCACTGAAGATATTTAGTAAATATGAATAACATCTACAATCAATTGACTTTATAAAGGAGATTATTCTTTATAATGTGGATGACCTAAGTCAATCAGTTGGAAACCCTTAAAAACCAAACTGTGGTTTCCCTGAGGACAAGGAAATTCTGCCTCAACTCCCACCTGAGAATTTCCAACCTACTGGATTGCTGCACAAATGTTGGACTTGCCAAATTAAAAAATTGCGAAAGTCAATTCCTCAAAATCCATCCATACATATGTACATATATACATGCACACACATATATATAAACACACACAAACATATATACATATATATGTATTTTTTTCTGTTTATCTGGAAAACCTTGATGATACAGAATCTAAAAAAAAAAAAAACTAGAATGAATGAATTCAACAAAGAGTGTACAAGGTCAACACATAAGAATCAATCATATTTCTATGTACTAATAATGAACACTTGGAAACAAAAATTTTTAACTACTTACAGCAACTCCAAAAAATGAAATGTTAAGGTACAAATTTAATAAAACATGTAAAGCATCTGTATTCAGAAAATACACAGTAGTGACGAAGGAAATCAAATTTTTAGAAGACCTAAATATCTGGAGAGACCTATCATTTCATGAATTGGGAGACTCACCATAATAAATATCTCAAATCTCCTCAAATATATGGATACAATGCAATTCCAATTAATATTCCAGAAATATTTTTATTGATATAAACAAGCTAATTTTAAATTTTGTATGGATAGGCAAAGAAAATTTGCTCATGGGAGTGCAAAATGCTATAGCAACTGAAACAGTTTGGCAATTTCTTATAAATTGATACATATACTTGCTACATAACTCAGTAATTCTACTCCTGAATATTTACCCTGAACAAATTAAAATTTGTATTTACTCAATAAATTTGTTCTTCATCAGCTATATGGATAAGCAAACTATGATACATTGACACAATGGAATACTACTCATTAATAAAAATGAACACAGTATTAATATAAACAATTTGGATGGATCTCAAAGACATTATGCTGAGTGAAAGAAGACAGTATTAAAAGGATACACAGTGTATGATTCCATTTATAAGACTTTCATGAAAATTCCAAGCTATGGAAATGGGGAAGAGTAGAATTGTTTAGGGATGGGGGAAGGTTCGACTACATAGGGGCAGCAAAAAGGAGTTTTGGTGATTTTTTTAATTGTCCGTTACCCTGGTTGTGGTTGTGGCTATATGAATCAACACATATGTTAAAACTCATAAAAGTGGGGCACCTGCGTGGCTCAGTCAGTAAAGCGTCTGCCTTTGGCTCAGGTCATGATCTCACGTTTTGTGAGTTCGAGCCCCGTGTGGGGTTCTGTGCTGACAGCTCAGAGCCTGGAGCCTGCTTCCGATTCTGTATCTCCCTTTCTCTGTGCTCCTCCCCTGTTCACTCTCTGTCTCTGTCTCTCTCAAAAATACACGTTAAAAAATTAAAAAAAACTCATAAAAGTGTGCACCATCAAAAGGCAGGTTTACTTTATGTTTATTAAAAAAAAGACAAAAAGAAAAAAGTATTCAACAAGATTTTCCTCTGCACACAAAATCATCTTCCACTCCTTTCACCCACATAGCTTTTACCATGTTTCAATATACTTTAAAACATACTTATTTGACATGTTTGTTGTGTTACTTTTCCACTAGGATGAAAGCTCCAATGTATAACAGGGATTTATCTTTCTTTTTTTTTTTTCCTAGTGATTTAGGTCCGATACCTGAAGAGTGCATTACAATAATATATACTCAATAAATATTAGTTGGGTGAACAAAGCATTTTAGAACATAGTAAAAGTATGTTTAAATATTTCCATTCTAATTCAAAGGGCATAATGATGGTTCAGTGAAAACTGATACTTTCTGCTCAAATGTTTTCATGAAGTATAATTGCTGTAAAATAGATAATTTAGTGGAAAAGAAAGACTTGTCGCACTTTGATCTCTTATCACAGTGAACTTTATGTTGTTAATCTGTATTTTATGTTTATACCCTTCATAGTAGGAAATTAGTTACTGTAAAAATTACTGTAGTATGTCAGTGCTGTATTTTATCAAGAATGCATGAATTCAAAATATTTCATTGTATTATACTGTACCAACAATTATATAGTTATACATTTTTTCTCCTAGAGACATTTAATTTTCTGAATTATAAATGGAAAACGCTGAAATTTTTTCATATAAAACCAAATAGACAAAGGATAAAACACATTTTCTTTTCCAAAATATTTCATTCCTATAACCCATGTGCTGCCAGTTAAAATTAAATCGGTGTCTAGTTAGTGGTTTTAGGCTTATTTCAATAACTGTCTTTAGCGTTTCCATTCCTTAAATATTAAAGAACAACAAAAAATATTTTTTTCTTTTCCTCCGTAACTAAATCATGCTTCACATTTGTCATTTACTCTCTAGGTAGTAAAAAGTTTTGTCAAATCTTTTTCAAATTAAAAAAAAATATATTGATCATTATCAGAAAAAAATAGTTTACTAACTGCACAATATCTCACTTTTTAACAGGTTGGTGTGCTATAGAAATTTCTTTCCAATTTCTACCAGACAGCTTTAGCTACTCAGGTATATTTTTCTCTCCAACTTCCTGGGAAATATTTGCTAATATTTTTTAACATACTGGGATCTATTGTTATCTCTAACACCAAACACAGGGCTTATTATGTAATAAATGTTTGTCATATGAAAACAAATACAATATGTACATTCATCACTAAATAGCTTCCTTTGCCTTTATTCCTAAAGCCATATCTTGTGATCATACTAAGGATGTGTAAGGGAAATATAAGAACATATAGGGATAATGTAAAAACAATATGTTAATTATGATAATAAAATATTAAATATTTATAACTGATTTTATTAAAAGATCACAATGTCAGGCATTGCGAAAACTTTGCATACTTGCTTAGCTAAACTTCTGTTTATATACTCTTTAAAGTATATTTTTCAGTATCTCTTTATAATTATGGAGTAAGATGGGGCGCCTGGGTGGCGCAGTCGGTTAAGCGTCCGACTTCAGCCAGGTCACGATCTCGCGGGTCCGTGAGTTCGAGCCCCGCATCAGGCTCTGGGCTGATGGCTCAGAGCCTGGAGCCTGTTTCCGATTCTGTGTCTCCCTCTCTCTCTGCCCCTCGCCCGTTCATGCTCTGTCTCTCTCTGTCCCAAAAATAAATAAACGTTGAAAAAAAAAATTAAAAAAAAAAATAATTATGGAGTAAGTTAAAATTATCTGTGAAAGGTAGATGTATCAAGTGATGCATCAGTGTAGTTCTTCTCCAAGTGTGACCAATCAAGGGCTCCATAAATTAAAACCTTTTTATAATAATACAAATATATCATATGCCTTTTGAATTTCTCACAAGTGTATGAAAAAAGTAGTATCATAACAGGTTGAAATCCAAGGCAGGAATGAGACTCTGTCTTTTTTTAAGCTAAACGTTAAAGAGATTAAAAAAAAAAAATGTAAAACAATGTCACTTCCCTTATTACTTTTTGTTTTGGACAGTATATTTTTCCAAAAAATATTTTTATGTTAACATGCAATGGATTGTTAACAATATGTTTCGATGACCGAATATTTTTAATTCTCATTTTTAGTATCAGATGTGATAAGTATTTATATATAAGATCCACATAATCAAAAGCTCTTTGGGAACTTCAATATCTTTCATGAGGGTAAAGGGGTCCTGAAAGTAAAATATTAGAGAATCACTGGTCTAGCTAATACAGAGAGCATAGCAGATTAAGAACGTGCATATGTAACAAATTATAGGTTTAAATTACTTAATCATAAATTTTGATTTATGTTATTTGGAGATAATAAGACAGCCTAACTCAGAGGGTGTTGTATTATTTACATTAAGTGATTCATGTAATTCCCTAGTAAAGTGTGTGATACATGGTAGAGGTTTTATAAATATTCTCAAATGAACCTTCAGAAAGTCTGGATTCAATAATTTGAGTTCTCACATAACTGTGTGAAAAGATGATAGTCTGTGTTATATGTGAATACATACATACATACATATATATATACTTATATATGGAATATATACACATTCCGTATGTGAAGGTAGTGGAACAACCCTAATAATAAAGTAATTGACATACCCTTCCTAGATGGAGAAGTATTCTATTTTTGCTTTGATGAGGACTTCAGTAGTTTCTTCCCATTAAGTTTGTTACTCCAACAATGCTTATCAAGAACTGGAATTATTACTTATCTATGGTCTAGGATTCTGAATTTTAAAGTAGTAAAGAAGTGATTTTGACGTAAAGATTTGTATTAACTTTTATTTATTTACTTTAATTAAAATATAAATGACTCCTTGAAGATATTTGATTATTAATTGTAGTTAATCTATGGTTGGCAAAAAAGGATTAGCAGCAAAATATTCCCTGAAGTAGTTGAATGCATTGACATTGGAATCCAAAACGTCAAACGTCAAACGTAATTATTTTCATCTCAGCAAAACTGTTAAATTAAACTATCTGACAATAATTAACCAAAATATCAATTGCTTTTTACTTGTAATTCCAAAGTTATTAGTGAAAACAAAAGTGCTATGGCATATAAACATGTATCTTGTTCCCATCATATCTGTATCATTTTACTTAAACCTATGGACATTTAAAAAAAGCTTAGTGGGGCGCTTGGGTGGCTCAGTTGGTTAAACATCCGACTTCGGCTCAGGTCATGATCTCACAGTTCGTGAGTTCAAGCCCCTCATCAGGCTCTGTGCTGACAGCTCGGAGCCTGGAGTCTGCTTTGGATTCTGTGTCTCTCTCTCTGTCTCTGCCCCACCCCTCCCTACCCCCCCATCCAAAAATAAATAACATTAAAAAACTTAAAAATAAATAAAAGAAAGCTTAGAGATCATATATGGTAAATTAAAGGCAGGCATAGAACACAGTTTGATATTTCGTATTTAGAATTGTAATTTGACGTATGAAATTTTGTTCTTATGTATGTTGATTTTAGTAATTTACAGGCGTAAAAGAAACATTAACAGTCTAGCATTTATCCAAGACAATAGAGTTTGACCTGTGGAAGCACTATAAAATCTGTGTTTTTGAAAGAATCTTTAAATTTTGTCTTCTATCCTAACCGTCTAAATTATGATTGGCTACTTCTATAATAGTTCTGACAACATATATTTTCTTAATTTTTCTAATATCAAAGGTGAGTAATTCACTCTTTTTGAAAGCAGCCTATGGAGAAGTTGTCCTGTATAAAACTGGAATAATTCTCACTGAACTTATATCAACTAATATTAATTTTGCTTCTTGATGATATAAATGAACAGTCATATGTATGTAATGATTTCTCACATATTTGGGTTTAGCTATTATGTTTACTATGAAACCATCTCCCAACTCTCATTAATCCTTCTAGATACTTTTATCAAACTGGTAACAAAAAAGTATAAAATATAGTTAAAATCATAAGTTGTTATCTTAACTGTATGATCCTGAGAGTGTCATATAAAAGTGAAAATCACATTTCTAAAATGCATACAAATTGTGTATCTTGCACACAGTAAGAGCTAAAATAAATACTAATCATCATTACTGTTACATTGTTTTGAGTCTATCTGTCATCCTAGTTATTACCACATGATAGTGTTCCAATATTTCTTTAACTCTTTTATAGTGAATTGCACAGAGTAAGGCAAAACAGTATAATAAAACTTAAGGGAAAAGGTCTTTACATACATACATCTAAAATAAAATTACTTTTCCACATACTCAACTTCTTCCTATTCCCTAAGGTGAATGTCTTACCTGTACCTGTAGTTGACCCTTCAACCAAATGGGGTTAGAAGGGCTGACCCTCATAATAAAAAATGCACATACTATAATGTGTGGCTTTCCCACAACTTCACTAGTAACAACCTACTGTTGACTAGGAAGCCTTGCTGATAACATACACTGTGTCAATTAACACAATTTGTTATATGTATTATATATTGTATTATTACAGTAAAGTACACTAGAGATCAGATGTTATGAAAATCATAAGATAAAATACATTTGCAGGATTGTACAGTAAAAAATATGTGTAAAAGCAGACTCATGAAACTCAAACCCATGTTGTTCAAGGGTCTGCTGTATTTACTATACTTACAGTTTTGCTTTATATATTCTTGACCATTTTGTTAGATACATACAATTTCATTATGGTTATATCTTCTTGCTCTATTGTTAATTTTTCTATTGTATAACATATGTTTTTTTCTTCTTTTGATACTTTTTTGCACTGCATGCTAATTTTTTAATTAGTATGATACATCAGTTCTATTTCATTAATATTTATCAAGTATATTCTCCTATTCTTATAATACTCTCTGTATTTTTAAAAATTTTAAGTGTCTTTTGAATACAACATACTGCCTCTGAGAGTCTTTGCTTTTAATTGATAAGTTCATATCATATATGTAAATCACTATTATGTTAGAATTTCTGTCACTTTATTCATACTTTCATTTATACTGTTTTCTTCATTCTAGATTACAAATTAATGGATTTTTATATTTTAATATTTTTCTTTCTTTTGGCTTATACTTTATACATTTTGTTTTGATTTGTGTGTGTGTGTGTGTGTTTCCCTTGATACAAAACCCACACTGTTCCTTTTTAAAATGTCAAGTTCCTTATTTCTCATTCATTTGAGCTTTATAGTAAGAATATTAATATTGTGGCATAGAATAAGATCCAGTAATTACACTACTGAGTATTTACTCAAAGAAAATAGAAACACTAATCTCAACACATATATATGTATATATATACACACACACACACACACACACACACACACACATATATATATATATATATATATACACACCCCTATGTTTATTGCAATATTATTAACAATAGTCAAGATATGGAAGCAACCCAAGTGTCTATCCCTAGATGAATGAATAAATGAATATAGAATACACACACACACACACACACACACACACACACACACACACACACCATGAAATATTATTCATAAAAAAGAGTGAGATCTAGCCATTTGCAACAGCATGGGTGGACCTAAAGAATATAATGCTAAGTAAGTAAGCATCTTTCTCTAAAGATAATTACAGTATGATTGCACTTATATGTAGAATTAAAGAAACAAAACAAACAAACAAAAAGAAAAAAAGACAAATCAAAGAAAAAGAAACTCAAATACAGAGAACACACTGGTGGCTGCCAAAGGGGAGTTGAGTGAGGTGATGTGTGAAATAGATAAAGGAGATTAGGAGTACAACAGTTTTATTGAACCTTGAGTGAGTACTGTATAGAACTATTGAATCATTATATTTTACACCTGAAACTAATATAACCCTGTATGTTACTTGTACTTCAATTCCAAAAATAAAAAAATAAAGGAACTGACCTAAGTAACTTTGGAAAACAGTGTTTTGATTTTAAATGTAAAACCAAAGATAAATATCCAAACACACACATGCACACACACACACAAATGTACTTTAATAAAAATATTGCTTTTTTGAATAAGTGATTTTATCATTAATTTAAAAATGTTTATATAATGTGCTCTGTTATTGAAGAGTACCACAAAGAATAAACCAGACATGATGTCCTGTGCTCACACAGAGATTCTAATTGATTAGAAATTAGATAAGTGAACAATTAGATTCCAATTGAGGATGCAACCAAATAAACTGGTAATTATACTGAAGCGTCATTAGTATTATAATAAAGTCACTTGATATTTCAGTTATTGTATTTTTTCCATTTAAGATTAATTTTAATAAATAACATTTTTATCAGTAGATTTAAAGATGTTTAATTTCCAACACACTTCCTTTGAATGCTTGTAATGTATAAAACACTTTAGAAACACAAAGTTAGCCCACATTAGTATGTAGTTCTCATTCTCAAATTAAGTTGTAATCTAGCTTGAGAGACAATCTTGTAAATCGCTGTCTGTAATCTGAGGCTCACTTTCAAAATTTCTATTTTAAAGATTGAAGAAAAAATTATACACCTTGGGTGGCACTTTTATGTGGAAAGAAAATGGAGGCAGGGGATTGAGAAGCAAACTGAAGGGACATGGCAAGGGTATGAAATGAGCTGTATGTGATCTGCTAATCCCTCCAAATTGCTGAAACTTTGATACTGAAGCATAGTGTTTATTATTTGTAAGCCACCTCCTCAACAGAGGGATATTTGTTTCGATTGATGCTGCTCTAAGTGTCTGGTGACCTAGGAGGTTAAAAGCCAAAACCATCCAATTCTCTTATTCCCACTATGACTTAATTGTGTCTAAGTGAGCTTTTAGTAACTAAAGTTGCTAAGGCAACTGGAAACAGTCATTGGGAATGGCCTGAGAATAGACTGTCCTGTTTAATTAAGTGAAATGTTGAGTAGAGGATAGGTTTCCTATGTGCATTATCAATTTAAAATGTTATCAATATAAATTAATACATAATAATTGCTAATCTTCATGGAACATTTTCTATTAGTTTCCCTGAAGACACTTTGAGAAGCTGGAGCACATCTTGGTTATCATCCTATGGATTAAATGATTTTTCATTGTCCAATATTTTGAGGAAATATTCTACTATTTTCTTAATTTTTTCATTCAGGCTATATGAATGTCTGCTAAGATTATTAACCTAATTTTTGTATAACTCTTTAATCAAGTGCAAACACTGACTCTAAGTATCAGTAAAAAGTTAAGAAAAAGGGTAGAAAATCAAAGGGTGTTAAGCAGTGCTGGGGACAGCCAAAAATAGAGCCTAAGAATGATCTGCTTAGGATGCTGTCAACACTGTTAGACCCACAATTCTACTGCTTCCCAGTGAATTATGTCTGGTAGTTCAAGTATCTGCTAAGAGCAGGGAAAGAGACTCTGTTCTCCTCTGTCACAAGGGACAGTCCTTATTTTCCATGGCTTGGGGTCTTCCCTTCAATAGGATTTGGGTTTTGAGATACTATTACTATGATTTCTTTAGCCACTATTTATTTATGGTAAAAGAGGCTATATTGAAGGACTTTTAGTGTTTCCCATGCTTGAGGTTCTGCTAAAATGAAAACATTAGGTAATAATACCTAATACCTATACCTATATCTATAATACCTAATACCTATAAAATAGGCATAATACACAGTTCAGAATTAATCATGACATCCTTTTCAAACACCCTTTCCAATATTTTGTTTTATATACTTTTCACGTGTTGACATTTGGAAACCTATCTTTTGGCTTTAGATTTTATTACTCTGTGCATATTATCTATGATTCAGTAAGTTTTAACTGCAGCTATAAATAACTCAGTATACTTATATATGTACAATGATTTTATTATCCCTGAAAGCTGGTATACCTTTACTTGTCATCAAATAGATTAGTTTTGGTTTTGCAAGACTCGTATTTATTAGCTTACAAGTCAACACACATTTATTAAGTATCTGCTCTATTTTCAGAGTGAAGTAGCATTTAGGAAAAATAAGATGTTTGTTGATATATAGGGAGAAAACATATTATATATGAAGCTTTTCAAATTATAAATCAGAATAGAATTAAACCCAAATTTTGCTTTGTGACTTTGGCATAAACATTAGTCTCTGTCTCAATGAAACATCTGTAAAATGGAAATTATAAATTCTATTAACAGGATTTGGTAAGGATTGAAGATTATGTAGGTAAGTCTTTTAGCACATATTATTGATAGCTATGTTGTGCACACCTGAAACCAGTAGGAAGTAAAGCAAGATGTACCTACTCTTAAGTGTATTTTTTAAATGTTATAAAAATTTTGAAAAGAGAAAAACTTGAAGAGCTGAAATGTTTAAAAGGCTTTGTGCAAGAACTGATGCATGAAAAATGATGGGTAGATTTTGAGGATGGTTTCTGTAGAAATGGTGACACTAAAATATCGTGAAACATTTTAGCAGAGATTTGACAGGAAAAAATTCTGAATTTAATTTCAGAACTTTTGACTTTGAAGGATGAAAGTTCATTCAAATAGGGGTGCCTGGGTGGCTCAGTCGGTTAAGCATCTACCTCTTGATCTTGGCTCAGAGCATGATCTCACAGCTCATGAGTTTGAGCCCCACATAGGACTCTTCTGTTTCCCCTTCTCTCTGCCCCTCCTCTGCTTGTGCGCACTCTCTCTCTCTCTCTCTCTCTCTCTCTCTCTCTCTCTCAAAATAAATAAACTTAAAAAAAATTAAAAAAAAGAAAGTGCATTCAGGTAAAAATGTAGAATAAAATGTAAGGCATATTGCAGTTTCGGTGAGAAGATGAAACAAGAAAAAATATACAGTAGAATGTTAGTCATACTACAGTTTTGGTGAGAAGATAAGCTAGAAAAACAAATTTAGCAGTTTTCAGTATAGAGATGACAATTGAAGGATGAGTTCTCTAAGGGATAGGATGTTGAGAAGGAACAGAGCACCAAAGTAATTTTGAAAGTCAATAAAACATATTATTTTTTTTTTTGCTGTTCTATCTTTTAAGATCTAGCTCAATATTGCCTTGACAATGATGAAAAATATGAAAAGTCCACTTTCAGAAAGTGAATATTATGCCTCCTTAAAATTCTATTTGGAAAACAAAGATGTAAATCTAGTTATATTTTAACCAATATACTGGTAAAAATATTTCATTTATAGATCAGGTAGGTACATTTATTTTTCTAACGTGATTTCCCTCCACAATACTGAATCTCTTCTGTGTAGGAAATATTTGAGGAAGAGAAAAGTATGTTTATTTTTAGTAATGTTCACTTTCTTAAAAAAGTCCAAGGCAAACTTTAAGCTAAAGAGAATGCATTGGTTTCATGACCCTGAATTATAACTGAAAATAAATTTACTGTTTTCTATACCAATTTCTGATAAAAAGTTACATTGAATACAGACAATTCCATTTTCCTATAGATTCTTATTTAGCAGTTAATTGTGATTAGAGATAACCATATTTATATTCAGTGCTTGTTCATAAGATAAGTTGTGTCTTTGAAATGTGGATATCATGAAAATATAATCAAATGTTTCATTCATGATTAATTATTTTTAAGTTGCAGAAATAATTTCAACGTTAGGGAACTAATCAGGGGCACCTACGTGGCTCAGTTGGTTAAGCATCCAACTTCAGCTCAGGTCATGATCTCCAGGTTCATGGTTTCAAGCCCCTTGTCGGGCTCTGTGCTGACAGCTCAGAGCCTGAAGCCTGCTTCAGTTTCTGTGTCTCCCTCTCTCTCTCTCTGCCCTTCCCCCACTTGCTCTCTTTCTCAAAAATAAATGAATATTAAAAAAAAAAGATGTTGGTTAGCTGTTAAAAAAAAGATTACGGAACTAATCATATGTTTTAAAAAAGTTATATCTATTAATAGCTTTGACTGTTTTCTAGTTTAACTCAAATTATCCATATTACTGTTTCTCATAGTGAAGATACTTGATTGACTCAATGTAATATTTTAGGCATCTTTTTTATCTTGTAAACCATATTCTAATGAATTTGTTTTCTAGCATCCTTTCCTCATATTTTTCCAAAAAGAGAAGAAAAAATGCTATATAAGAAGAAAAGTATAATGGATAATATTTAGATTTAGAACCTGAGTACTTGTATTTATCTTTGAACCTGCGTGCACGCGCGCGCGCACACACACACACACACACACACACACACACACACTTACGAAACTTCTTGGGCTATATATGGTTGAATTACTGCCACTCAACTCTATCTATCCTTCGCTTCTGAGATGAAAGAGCAAGAAATACAAAGGAGAGTGAAATTCAGGTGCGTTCTTGCCAGCTCCTTTACTTTTGCAGGAAGGTGTCAAAGTACCATCTTTCAGCTGACCATTCAAGTACATTCAACGGAGAACAACATTTGAGGTGACTCTTAGGGAGTGTAACCAAAGTCACTGCCAATTAACTCTTACCAAGTGGTCAATTTAGTGGGACAGTGATCCTATTTTATAAAACTGTAATCCTGATACTGTGTACTAAAGCCAGTTTTCTGGTTTTAATGTTTTCTGTTTCCAGACAGCTAAAACATGTCAAAGGACCCAAATTACATTTTGCTTTTTTGACTCAGTAATACTTATTACTGGGATTTTACACATCTTCACATTTGAAAATACAATTTTTTTGCTTATGTTTATTGGACATCAGACTGAGGGAAATCTTTGCAAGTATAATCACACCTAAGGATGTCCTAATTATAGGAAACTTGTACTTTGTTGTCACTAATAACAGAACTTGTTCTCTTTTTTTTTTTTCCATTTTCCACTATTTTTATTTAAAAGTGTGGGTAAAATTCATGATAATACCCAAATGTAATAATTGCACAAACATGGCTTTACCAACAAAAACAACGAACCTGCTTAAACTAAATTATGAGTTACTGTCCTGTAACATTTTGTATCTCAGCTTATGATTGCTCAGAATACTTTTTCATCTAGTGATGTCCAGAGGTGTGGATTGTAATACACAGGTGGTTTGGGGTGTCAGTATATATCAAAAGGTGTAGTTGAATCAAAAATGGAAAACAGGAAAGTTAGGCATTCTAACATATATAGCTAGATTAAGCCAGATAAACAAAAATTTAGTCTTGAAATACCATGTTCTTTTTAAATTATTTATGAATTGATATTAATTATACTAAACATACTTTTGGCATTTTTTCATTAGGCTTATACTGGGGGCCAGTAGAAAAAACAAACCAATGAAGCTCATTGCCTTTGAAACTCTGAACAATATGATGTAGTTTTGATTACCTGAGTTTTATACAAAAATGCACCTGAAATAAATACATTTATGCTGTAAGTACAAGGAATTGGTGTAAACTTTCTGAACATATGGTTTCATTTTAGCTAATGAACACTAGGAATTGCAAAAATGATTCTGACTTTCACTTGGCATAGGCTACCAGAGAGCATAGAACAAATTTTATGGTCATTGATCTCAAATATTCAAGGAATTGTGTCATAATTTTTGCATTATCATCTATCCTAATTTCTTCTAATTGTATTTATTATCACTAACTAATTATAAATTTCATATTTTGTGATGTTTAATACATTTATATACGCTTTCAAGTTCTTTTTGTTATCTGTAAGAGAGTTGTATGTAAACAAATAAATAGGTCTACTTGCTGATGCACTCAGTGGTATTTACTGAGTATTTACTATTTGATAGACCACAATATGAGGGCATATTCTAAGTGGTTTGGAATATTGAAGGATTCTTAGACATTGGCAAATATAAACAAATATTTTTAAAACAAATTACAAAAGAAATACATGATAGAACATAACATACATATGGAGTTGTACAGATAACAGAAATTGCTAACAGCTAGGGTAAGAAAAGAGGTGTGGAAAGTTAAAAAAAAAAGTCTCCATAATTGTGAGAACATAAGTCTTGATCTCTAAAAAGTGGTAGGATTTAAATATCAGCACTGTGCTGTATGGAATAAAATTCTTGTAAATATAGTGTAGTGAGTTTTCTTCTAAAAATGTTAACTTACATTTTTTATAGGTAGCGGCCTGTCCAAGTTTAATAAGCTAAATGAGAGAAATAAATTTCTTCTGACAAATTTGGCAGGACAACCTTTATAACAGCAGATAGAACGTATTATTTTCTTTGAAGCTTTGTATTATGTTTAGTAGAGTTTAGTAATTGACTTTATCTAAAATTTATTTCTCTGTGATAGACATGGTATACTATGATATGGAGGATACAAATATAATAAAAGCAAAAACAAAAATAACCAAGTGGTAGGTTACATACTACTTAATGTTCATTGTCTCAAATATTTTAATTAAAATAATTTAAAGATGCTGGGTAGCTCCGTCAGTTGAGCATCTGATTTCGGCTCGGGTCATGATCTTGCAATTTGTGAGTTCAAGCCCTACATCGGGCTGTCTGCTGTAAGCACAGAGGCTGCTTCATAACCTCTATCTTCCTGTCTCTCTGGCCCTTTCCCGATTGCTCTATCTTTCTCTCTCAAAAAATAAACATTAAAAAATAAGTACAATAAAACAACTTAATAGACAAAACATTCAAGTGGCTAAAACTCCAAACCAAAACTCCTTAATGTCATTCCATTATGGCTAAAATTACAAAATAAACAGAAAATAAGAAGAGTCCGTCCATGTCTAATTTTTTTTTAATTTAGAACATCAGAGAGCAGAAATTAAGAGGATGAAGTATTAAAACAAGAAAACAAAAATCAAACAAAAACCATCTGAAAAATGAAGACTCACCCTTGAAATCTATAGCATTGTGTCCCTGTTTTTATATTATTTTTGCTTCCATTCTCTTATGTTCATCTTTTTTGTATCTTAAATTCCACATATGAGTGAAGTCATATGATATTTGTCTCTCTGACTGACTAACTCCGCTTAGCATAATACCCTCTAGTTCCATCCACGTAGTTGCAAATGGCAAGATTTCATTCTTTTTGAATGCTGAGTAATACTCCACTACATATGTATACCACATCTTCTTTATCCATTCATCTGTTGATGGACATTTGGGCTCTTTTCATACTTTGGCTGTTGTCGAGAGTGCTGCTGTAAACATTGGGATGCATGTGCCTGTTCGAAACAGCACACCTGTACCCCTTGGGTAAATACCTGGTAATGCAATTTCTGGGCCATCAGATAGTTCTATTTTTACTTTTTTGAGGAACCTCCATACTGTTTTCCAGAGTGGTTGCAACAGTTTGCATTCCAACCAACAATGCAAAAAAGTTCCTCTTTCTCCACATCCCCGCCAACATCTGTTGTTGCCTGAGTAGTTAGTGTAAGCCACTCTGACAGGTGTGAGGTGGTATCTTACTGTGGCTTTGATTTGTAATTTTCTGATAATGAGTGATGTTAAGCATTTTTTCATGTGTCTGTCCACCATCTGGATATCTTCTTTGGAGAAGTGTCTATTCATGTGCTTCGCTGGGTTATTTGGTTTGGGGGTGTTGAGTTTGAGAAGTTCTTTATAAACTTTGGATACTAACTCTTTATCTGATATGTCATTTGTGAATATATTCTCCGATTTCATCAGTTGCTTTTTACTTATGGTGATTATTTCCTTCATTGTGCACAAACTTTTGAGGTCCTAATAGTTCATTTTTGCTTTTGTTTCCCTTGCCTCCAGAGACGTGTTGAGTAAGAAATTGCTGCGGCCAAGGTCAAAGAGGTTTTTGCCTGCTTTCTTCTCTAGGATTTTGATGGATTCCTGTCTTACATTTAGGTCTTTCATGTATTTTGAGTTTATTTTTGTGTATGGTATAAGAAAGAGGTCCAGGTTCATTTTTCTGCATGTTGCTGTCCAGTTTTCCCAACACCATATATGTTTTCCATATAGAGTGTCATGTCATCTGAGAAGAGTGAAAGTTTGACTTCCTCCTGACCGATTTGGATGCCTTTTATTCATTTGTGTTGTCTGATTGCTCGGGCTAAGACTTCCAATACTATGTTGAATAACAGTGGTGAGAGTGGACATCCCCGTCATGTTCCTGACCTTAGGGGGAAGGCTCTCAATTTTTCCCCATTGAGGATGATATTAGCATTGGGTCATTCATATATGGCTTTTAGGATCTTGAGGTATGATCCTTCTATCCCTACTTTCTTGAGGGTTTTAATCAAGAAAGGATGCTGTATTTTGTCAAATGCTTCTCTGCATCTATTGAGACGATCATTTGGTTCTTATCCTTTATTGGATTAATGTGATGTATCACATTGATTGTTTTGCAGATATTGAACCAACCCTGCATCCCAGATATAAATTCCACTTGGTTGTGGTGGATAATTTTTTAATATATTGTTGGATCGGTTGGCTAGTAACTTGTTGAGGATTTTTGCATCCATGTTCATCAGGAAAATTGGTCTATAGTTCTCTTTTTTAGTGGGGTCTTTGTCTGGTTTTGGAATCAAGATAATGCTGGCTTCATAGAAAGACTTTGGAAGTTTTTCTTCCATTTCTATTTTTTGGAACAGACGTAAGAGAATAGGTGTTAACTCTTCTCTAAATGTTTGGTAGAATTCTGCTGTAAAACCATCCAGCCCTGGACTCTTGTTTTTTGGGAGATTTGATTACTAATTCAATTTCTTTACTGGTTATGGGTCTGTTCAAATTTTCTATTTCTTCCTGTTTCAGTTTTGGTAGTGTATATGTTTCTAGGAATTTGTCCATTTCTTCCAGATTGCCCATTTTATTGGTGTATAATTGCTCATAATATTCTCTTATTATTGTTTGTGTTTCTGCAGGGTTTGTTGTGATCTCTCTCTTTCATTCTTGATTTTATTTATTTGGGTTCTTCCCTTTTTCTTTTGATCAAACTGGCTAGTGGTTTATCAATTTTGTTAATGCTTTCAAAGAACCACCTCCTGGTTTCATTTATCTGTTCTACTGGGTTTTTTTGTTTGTTTTGTTTTGGTTTGGTTTGGTTTCAATAGCAGTGATTTCTGCTCTAATCTTTCTTATTTCCTGTCTTCTGCTGGTTTGGGGTCTATTTGCTGTTCTTTTTTCTAGCTCTTTGAGGTGTAAGGTTAGATTGTGTATCTGAGACCTTTCTTCCTTCTTTAGGAAGGCCTGGATCGCTATATACTTTCCTCTTATGACCACCTTTGCTGCATCCCAGAGGTTTTGGGCTATGGTATTATCATTTCATTGGTTTCCACTTACTTTTTAATTTCCTCTTTAATTTCTTGGTTAGCCCATTCATTCTTTAGTAGGTGTTCTTTAGTCTACAAGTATTTGTTATCTTTCCAAATGTTTTCTTGTCGTTGATTTAGAGCTCCATAGCGTTGTGGTCTGAAAATATGCATGGTATGATCTTGATTTTTTGCACTTGTTGAGGGCTGATTTGTGTCCCCGTCTATTTTATTATTATAGTAATATGGAGGCTGATGAAAATTAATATTTGGAGAGAAAATGTAGTTTCTAGCCAACATGTAAGAAGCTAGGAATTGCTAATATACCTTCACAAGAAAATAAAAAGCTAGGCAAACTGAAAAATCATAAACTCTTATTATGTCTGGCAGACAGGTAGGATCATAGGACTAACCACTACACTCAAATTAGAGAGGCTAGCAGACAAATACAGACAATCGTTTCTTCTTGAGAAGAAACCCAGGTCCACAAAGCTCAATGGGAACCCACGCCAAGGTAAGGAAACCTGAACTACAACTGATGAATAGATGGGAGCTCAATGTGGATAAGTCTGAGAGAAAAAAACCAGGGGACCGCAGTCATCAAGGGCTCCCACTCTTTTATGAGTTTTACCTCCAGGAGCTTAGCCAGTTTCTCAAGATGAATATCTGAGAAAAATCTTCTTCCAGCAAGAGGAGAGAAAAGAAACCATTTTGAAATATTCTAGAGCATTCTGTTCTTCTTAACAAGATCTTCCCTCAGGAGAATCTGTCTAACAAGAGCCTAACCCTACTGGGGCTTTATCAGAACCTAACTAACCTGGGAGAAGAGACATCAATTACTACAGCTGGTTCTACCCTTCCGAATGGGAAAATAGAAATACCCAACTCAAGGCTCCTTAGCTATTTTGTCCCAACTAAGATGGAGAGGGTAAAAAAAAAACTAAGAAGTATGAGTGAAGTTCATAGTCTAGAAGTACAGGTCACTAAAAGACTAAAACCTTCTCATAACACTGTAGAATTCTTCCCTTCTCTTTATACATTACCAGAAGATTACTGAAGGACTGTTTATAGCAGTGATTTTTTACACCTAATACATCATATCTAGCTATCAGGAAAAAAATTACAAGAATTACTAAAAGCCAAACAACAACAACAACAAAAACAAGTTTGAAGAAATAGAGTATTAGAACCTGAATCAGATATGGCAGAGATATTGTATTTATCAGACCTGGAATATAACAAAAATATGACTAAAAAGTTAAAGTCTCCAATGGGTGAAACAGAAAGCATGCAAAAACATATGGGTAATTTTAGAAAAGAGAATGGACAGCCTAAGTAATAACCAAAAGTAAATGATACCAAAAACACTGTAACAGAATGAAGAATGGCTTTGATGGGTTTGTCAGTAGATGTTAAATGGCTCAGGCAAGAATCTCTTAGCTTATCCTAATAGAAACTACTCAAACTGAAAAAACAAAGAAGAGTGTGGGTGAAAAAAAAGAACAGGATATTTAAAGACCATGTGACAACTACAGTGGTGTAACATACTCATAAGGGGAATTCCAGAAGGAGAAAAAAGAGAAAGAATACAAGAAATTTTTGAAGCAATAATGACTATTTCCCCAATTTTTTTAAAACAATTAATGTTTATTTATTTTTGAGAGAGAAAGAATGTGAGCAGGGGAGGGGCAGTGAGAAAGGAAGACACAGAATCCAAAGCAGGCTCCAGGCTCTGAGCTGTCAGCACAGAGCCTGATGTGGAGCTCACAAACCACAAGATCATGACCTGAGCCAAAGTCAGATACCTAACCGACTGAGCCACCCAGGCACCCCGAGAGTTTTCCCAAATTAATGTCACATACTGAACCATAGATCGAAGAAGGTCATAAAACTCTTAGTAGGATAAATCCTCAAAAAACCACACCTATGCATATCATTTTCCAACTACAGAAAATCAAAGATTTAAAATATATATATGTTGAAAGAAGCCATAGATTAAAAACAATTTACTTATTCAGAATCAAAAAGAAGAATTACACCCAGAAACAATGTAAGCAAAAAGAGAGTGGAGTAAATATTTTGAGAGGAAAGAAATTGCCAACCTAGAATTTTGTTCTGAGCAAAAATTGCCTTACAAAAGTGAAGGAGAAATACTTTTTCAGACAAACACAAATTGAGGGAATATGTTGCCAGTAGACATTCCTTGCAAGAAATGTTAAAAGAAACTCTTGAAAGAGAAAGGAAATGATAAAAGTCAGAAACTCAGATATACATAGAGAAAAGAAGAATATTGGATAAGGAATAGGTGAAGGTAAAATAAAAACTTATTTTTTTCTCATTCTTAATTGGTCCAACCGATAACAGTGTGTTCAAAATAATAGCACCAAGGTAGTTGATCATGTATGCTTCTGTATTATATGTGTTGTGTATGTTTATGTATAGGTGAAATGAATCACAGCATGAAACAAAAGATGGAAGGAAGGAATTAGTATAAATTTTTTAAATAAGATATACTACCTGTGAAGTGGTAGAGAGTTATTTGAAAGTGGACTTGGGGAGGACCTGGGTGGCTCAGTGGGTTGAGCATATGACTTTGGCTCAGGTCATGATCTCACATTTTGTAAGTTTGGGCCCCACATCAAGTTCTGTGCTGACAGCTCAGAGCCTGAAGCCTGCTTCGAGTTCTGTGTCTCCTCTTTCTGCTTCTCCCTTACCCTTGCTCAAACTCTGCTCTCTCTCTCATAAACATTATTAATGTTTTAATAAGCATTAAAATTTTTTAAAGTAAATGGATGGAGAAAAATGTACCATGCTAACAGCGATCAAAAGAAAGCAGGAGTAGCTATACTAATTTCAGACAGATGAATTCAGGTCAAGGAAAATTATTAGGAATAAAGAGGGGCATAACATAATGATACATGGTAAATTTTTCAAGAAGACAAAACTATCCTTAATATGTGTGCTCCACCAACAGAGTATCAAAATATGTGAGGCAAAAGCTGATAGAATTGCAAGGAGGAATAGATGAATCTACTATTACAGTTGGAAACTTCCAACACCATTTATTAGAAATGGACAGATTCAGAAGTCAGAAAATCAGTAAGAATACAGCTGAACTTAATGCCACCACCTATCAACTGTTATAATGGATATCAATAGAATGCTTTATCTAACAGCTAAATGCACATTCTTTTCAAGTCCCCAGGTCATCTTCACTGAGACAGACCACATTCAGAGCCATAAAATGCACCTTATCAAATTTAAAAGAATAGATATCATACAACTCAGATCACAATGGAATTAAACTATAAATCAATAGGAGTTGGTAAGTCCAAAAATACATGGAGATTAAGCAACACTTTAAATAGCATGTGGGTCAAAGAAGAAATCGCAAGAGAAAGTTCAAAAATAGTTTGAAATAAATGAAAATGAAAATACAACTTATAAAAATGTTTTGGATGTAGCAAAAGCACTGCTTAAAAGAAAATGTATAGCATTGAATGCATATATTAGGAAAGAAGAAATATCTAAAATAAATCATTTAAGCATCCATTTTAAGAAAGTATAAAAATAAGAAAATCAGAATCCAAGGCAAGCAGAATAAAAGAGATACAAATTAGAGCAAAAATCAATTACATTGAAAGCAAGAAGTGAGTAGAGAAAATTAAAAGCCAGAAATATGGTTCTTTGAAAACTTCAATACAATTGATAAACTTTTAGCCAGGCTAACTAAGGAAAAAAAGAAATAGGAAACAAATTATTAACAACAGAAATGAAAGAGGGTGCAGAGCCACAGAGTACATGAACATTATGAGGAAGGTAATATTGACAATTGTATACTTACAAATTTGATAAACTAGTTGAATAGACTAGTTTTTGAAAGAGACGGTCTGCCAAAACATTCACTAGAAGAAAAAGACAGTCTAAATAGGCACACACCTATTAAATAAAGAAATCAAATCAATTAAGCACTCACCTTCCAGAAAAGAATGTAGTAATCCTAGATAGTTTGTGAATTCAGCTAAACTTTTAAATAAGAAATTATATCAAATCTCTACAATCTCTTTGAGAAGATAAAGGAAGAGAGATTACTTCCTAACTCATTCTATGAGGCCAGCATCACCCAAAACCAAAACCAGACAAAGATATTACAAGAAACAGAAGCTACATACCAATTTCTCTCATGAACATAAATGAAAAATCCTCCCAATTATTAGCTAATTCAATCCAAAAATGCGTAAAAATAACTATATACTATGACCAAGTCTGATTTATTTCAGATATGCAAGGCTAGTTCAACATCTGAAAATCAATGTAATATATCACACAGGTGAAAGATGAAAAATCACAGTCATAACAATATATTCAGAAAAAGCATTTGACAGGGGCTCCTGTGTGGCTCAGTTGGTTGAGCGTCCGACTTCAGCTCAGGTCATGGTCTCACAGTCCTGTGAGTTCGTGCCCCACGTCGGGCTCTGTGCTGACCGCTCAGAGCCTGGAGCCTGATTGGGGTTCTGTGTCTCCCTCTCTCTCTGCCCCTAACCCACTCACATTCTGTCTCTGCCTCTCTCAAAAATAAATAAACATTACAAAAAAAAAAAAAAAAAAAAAAAAAAAGAAACAGCATTTGACAAAATCAAATACCCATCCATGATAACTGTCAGAAAACTAGGAATAGAGAACTTTTTCATCCTGATAAAGAGCATCTGCAAAAAAACCTGTAGCTAAAATTGTATGTAATGGTGAGAAATTCAAAGCTTTCCCACTAAGATCAGAAACAAGGTAAAATGGGGTGCCTGGGTGGCTCAGTCAGTTAAGCTACCAGCTTCCGCTCAGGTCATGTCTGGTGGTTCACGAGTTCAAGCCCCATATCAGTCTCTGTGCTGACAGCAAAGAGACTGGAGCCTGCTTCAGATTCCGTGTCTCCCTCTCTCTGCCACTCCCCCATTCATGCTCTGTCTCTCTAAGTCTCTCAAGAATAAGTAATAAACATTAATTTTTTTAAAAAAAGAAGGTAACATGTCCCCTCTCACTACTCCCTTTCAACATTATACTGGAAGCCCCAAATAATGCAAAAAATCAAGGAAAAGAGATAAAAATTATACATTGAAAAGAAAAAAATGCCTTTTTTTTTATAGATGGCATAAATGTCTATGTAGAATATCTGAAAGAATTGACAGAAAAACTCCTGGAACTAGGGAAGCTTGGGTGACTCAGTCAGTTGAACATCCAACTCTTGATTTTGGCTCAGGTCATGATCCCAGGGTGTGGGATCAAACCCCATGTCAAGCTCCATGCCTAGCATGGAGCCTGCTAAAGATCCTTTCTCTCTCTCTCTCTCTCTCTCTCTCTCTCTCTCTCTCTCCCCCCTCCCCCCCTCCCCTGCACCATGGGTGTGCTCTATCTCTCTCTCTGAAAAACAAACAAACCAAAAAAGCCTCCTGGAACTAATAAAAAATTATAGCAAGGCTGAAAAACACAAGGTCAGTGAAGTCAGTATACAAAAGTTAGTTGCTTTCCTATATGCAAGAAATAAAAACATGGAACTTGAAATTAAAATCAGAATACCATTTACATTAGCACTTTCAAAATGAAATATTAGGTACAAATCTAACAAAATGTGTAAAGATCTATGTGAGGAAAACTGTAAAACTCTGATGAATGAAATAAAAATAAACGGGAGTATTCCACATTTCGGATAAGGCAACTCTATATGGTCAAGATCTCAGTTTTTCCCAACAAGATGTATAGGTTTAATGCAATTCCAACCAAAATCCAACTTTGTGTGTGTGTATATACAAACTGATCTAAAGCTTATCTAGTGAGACAAAAGACTCAGAAAGGCCAACTGTATATTGAAGGAGGAAAACAAAGAAGACTGACACTACTGTCTTCAAGTCTTGCTATAAAGAAGTAGTAACCCAGACATGTGATAATGGTGAAAGAATGGATGAATCACCCAGAAATAGACCCACATAAATATAGTAGACTGGTCTTTCAAAAGGAGAAAAGGCAATACAGTGGAGAAAGGAAAGTCTTTCACCTTATGATGCTGGAAAATTGGACATTGAAATGCAAAAAATAAATCTAGACATAAACCTTACACCCTTGACAAAAATGTAAAACATGCAGATGCTTTGTAACTGACTGTTTGGCTCAGTCGGTTAGGTGTCTGACTTGATTTTGTCTCAGGTCATGATTTCAGGGTTCATGAGACCAAGCCCCAAATCAGGGTCCACACTGACAGTGCAAAACCTGCGTCAGATTCTCTCACTCCCTTTCCCTCTGCCCCTCTCCCATAAGCACACTCATTTTCTCTTTCTCTCAAAATAAAGTTTTTTTGAAAAGTAATTTTAAAATATGTAAATGTAAGATGAAAGACTACAAAACTCTTAGAAGGTAACATATCAGAAATTATAGATGGCTTTTGGATAATTGATTATGGCAATGACTTTTCAAATACAACACCAAGGACATAATTTATAAAAGAAAAATTGACAAACTAGGCTTAAATAAAATTGAAAACTTACTCTCCAAAAGACAATGTCAAGAGAATAAGAAGACTACTCACAGACTGGGAGAAAATATTTTCAAAAGATGGACTGATAAATCACTCTTATTTAAGATATACAAAGAACTGGGGCGCCTGGGTGGCGTAGTCGGTTAAGCGTCCGACTTCAGCCAGGTCACGATCTCGCGGTCCGTGAGTTCGAGCCCCGCGTCGGGCTCTGGGCTGATGGCTCAGAGCCTGGAGCCTGTTTCCGATTCTGTGTCTCCCTCTCTCTCTGCCCCTCCCCCGTTCATGCTCTGTCTCTCTCTGTCCCAAAAAAATAAATAAACGTTGAAAAAAAAAAAAAGATATACAAAGAACTTAAAACTCAACAATAAGAAAACAAACAACCTGATTAAAAAATTAGTCAAAAGACCATAATATGCACCTCACCAAAGATGATATACAGATAGAAAATGGCCATATGAAAAGAGGCTCCACATGTCTCATAAGGGAAATGCAAATTAAAACAATGAGACACCACTACACACTCATGTAGAACAACATGAACTCTCATTTATCGTTGGTGGGAATGCAAAATGTTGCAGCTACTTTAGGAGGGAGTTTAGCAGCTTCTTATGAAAGTAAATATATTATTATGATATGATTCATACAATGCAATAGATTCAAATACTTATGTCCATACAAAACCTGCACACATATTTATAGCAGTTTTATTCATAATTTTAAAAATTAGAAGTAAATAAGATATCCTTTAGTGGGTTAATGGATTAAAAAACTGTGGTTAGGCACCTATGTAGCTCAGTCAGTTAAGCATCTGACTTCAGCTAAGGTCATAATCTCCCGGTTTGTGAGTTTAAGCCTGCAACTGGCTCTGCACTTACAGCTCAGATCCTTGGGATTCTATGTCTCCCTCTCTCTCTCTGCCCCTCTATCATTCGTGTTCAGTCTCTCTGTCACTCAAAAATAAAATAAACTTTAAAAAAAATTAAAAACCACTTTGGTACATCCAGGCAATGGAATATTATGCAAGGCTAAAAAGAAATTAGCTATCAAGGTTCCATGAAAAGACTTGAAAGAGCCTTAAATGCATATTACTAATTGAAAGAAGCCATTTAAAAAGGCTGCCTACTGTACCATTCCAACTATATGATATTCTGGAAAAGGCAAAACTATGGAGACAGTAAAGATATCAGTGGTTGCCAGGGTTTGGTGGAAAGGAGGGATGAATAGGCAGAGCACAGAGGAATTTTAGGTCTGTGAACTACTCTGTATGCTACCACTCCTATAGTGGTAAATATTTATTCAAATCTATAGAATGTACAACACCAAATGGGAACCCTAATATAAACCATGACTCTGGGTATAAATGATGTGACATTTAGGTTCATGAATTGTAACAAATGTACCATTCTGGTGGGGCATGTGAAAATGAGGACAACAATGAATGGGGTGGTGGAGTTATACGGGAAATCTCTATACCTTCTGTGCAATTTTGCTGTGAACCTAAAACTGCTCTTAAAAAAGTATTAAACAAAGAAAATATGCTAAAAGGAAATAACTGTTTATATTTGAGGTAAAAGACAAAGAAACATAATCTTGCGGTATGATGAACTACATTTGTGGTTTACTCAAAAACTATTTACATATAGGTGAAATTTCAATACACATACAATAATTATTTATATTGGGTTACTTTATATATTTTTTAAAATTTAAATTCTAGTTAACTCACAGTTTAGTTTTGGCATCTGGAGTAGAACCCAGTGATTCATCTCTTACATATGACACTTCAGTGCTTATCCCAAAAAGATCCCTCTGTAATGCCCATCACCCATTGAACCCATCCCCCTACCCACCTCACCTACAGCATCCTTCAGTTTGTTCTCTATGTTTAAGAGTCTCTTATAGTTTGCCCCCCTCTCTGTTTTATTTCTTATTTTGGTTTACTTTTAATATTTAAAATGAGAATGAGAACTATCTGTTTAAAAACATTTAGCAAATTACATTTCACATATTGATTGTTCTAAAAAAGAAACAAATCATAAGCAAACAAACAAAATAGAAAGAGGTAGAGGACAACTGCCTTTAAAATTATTACACTTGATACTGGCACAAAAATAGACACACAGATCAATGGAACATAACAGAAAGCCCAGAAAAAAAAAAAACACACAATTATGTGTCAATGAATCTACAACAAATGGGACAAGATAAACAATGGAGAAAGTCTCTTCAGCAAAAGTAAAAAGTCTGGTAAAGTCTGGTAAAACTGGACAGCTACTTGCCAAATAATGAAACTAAACCACTTTTTTATAGCATTCACAAATTCAAAATGTTTTACAGACCTAAATGTGAGGTCTAAAGTCATAAAATTGCCAAGAGAAAGCATAGGCAGTAATATAACATTAGCCATAGAAACATATTTCTAACTATGTCTCCTTTGGCAAGGGAAACTAAAGGAAAATTAAACTCTTGGGGCTACACCAAAATAAAAAGCTTTTGCACAGTGAAGGAAAACAACAAAAGAAAACAAAACAATCTACGAAATGAGAACATATATATGTAAATGATATATCCAATAGGGGGTTAATATTCAAACTATAAAAAGAACTTATACAACTCAACACTAAAAAACAAATAATCCAATTAAAAATGGACAGAATATATGAATAGACATTTCACCAAAGAAGACATATAGACAGCCAACAGACACGAGAAAAGATGCTCAACACCACCAATCATCAGAGAAATGCCATCATGAGATATAGTCTCACACCTGTTGGAACCACTAAAATCAAATACACAAGAAGTTAAGTGTTGACAAGGATGTGAAGAAAAAAAAGGAACCTTCATGCACTGTTGCTGAGACTGCACACTTTTAAAAAGGGTGGAGGTTCCTTAAATTTTGAAAATAGGATTACCATAAGGTCCAGTATTCTACTATTAGGTATTTACCCAAAGAAAACAAAAACACTAATTCAAAAAGATATATGCATCCTATGTTTATTGCAACATTTTATACAATACTTAAGATATGAAAACAACACGTGTCCATCAATAGGTAAATGGATGAAGATGATATTACACACACACACACACACACACACACACACAGATTATTACTTTAGCCATAAAAAAGAATGAACTCACCATTTGCAGCATCATGGATGAATCTAGAAGGTCTAATGCTAAGTGAAAGAAGTTGGTCAGAGAAACACAAATACCATGTGATTTCACCTATATGTGGAATTTAAGAAACAAAACAATAAAGAAAAGAAAGAGACAAATTAAAAAAAAAAAAAAGAAGAATCTCAACTATAGAGAACAAACTAGTGGTTGCCAGAGGAGAGGTTGGTGAGGGAGTAAGTGAAAAAAGTGAAGGGGTTTAAGAATACACTTATCATGTGAGCAATGAGTGATGTATAGAATTATTGAATCATAATATTGTACACCTGAAACTAATATAACACTATGTTAATTATACTTGAATCAAAAACTAAATTAATAAAAAAAAATTAGTGTGAGCTGTATGAAAAAAATGGTTACACCTGAGTCATTGGGATGTTGGAGTTAAACATTATTTTGTTGTCTCTGTCTCTCACTAAGCTGTGTAAGGCAATGCATTGTCTTTTTATTGTTAAAATCCTTGTGCCTAGAATACTGCATGATACAGAGAAATTACTGAATAATTGCCAAATAAATTTTTACAATTTAAATGCAAAATGTATTTTATGATAATTATTTTACAGAGAATGTCTTTAAGAAATATAAGGAGTTAAGAGATTAAATTTTTACAAATGTATTTATGATAAAAATATGCTTAATACATAAAATATTTTACCTGGCAAGTTAATTTTATTCATTTTCTCTATCGTATCACAAATTTATTGAATATTTGTTTCTAAGTTAGAGGAATAAAAGATAAAGTTAAATACACTTAAAATATATGTAGGGCTTAACTGTCATTAATAAGACAAGTTCTGAGAAAATTGTAAAGAAAGAAAAGTGTGATATAAACAGATTTTCTAGTGCTTCTTTCTCTAATATATGCCTCTTCATAAGCAGATTCCATGGTTGAAATAAATATGATTCCATTTTGAGGAAAAACTCATTTGAGAAAATACTCTAACTACCCTGACTGTCATGTACAGTTCCTCCATGTACAGTTTAGTTACTTGAACTAAATTATCTGTTTTTAGTATTAGACTTTTTTAAAAAACAAAAGATATTTAGAGGAAGAAGGGCCAAGATGACAGAGCAGCATGGAAGTTTTCTGCTTCTTTCATCCCTGAAATGCAGCTAAATCAGCATCACACCATTTTGCACACCTAGAAAATTGGTCTGAAGATTAACACAACAAGATGCATAACTTGAACTGGAGAACTCGGCAGGTACAAGGCAGGTACAAGGCTCGGAGAGGTGAGTTGGGGGAAAGGGATGCTGCAGAGGGTAGAGAGCTGTGTTTGCTTGTGAAGAAAGGACAGAGACAGGGGGAAGAGTATAGGAAAAGCACTCCCTCTGAAAGCAGCTGGAGAGAAAAAACAAAGATTGGAAACATCAAGAGACTGACCAAGAAAGGGAGAAAGGAGGGATTCCAATACCATTAGGACTCTATAAACAGGGGAGCACAGATGGTAGATGCAAAATCCTCAACAAGATACTAGCCAATTGGATCCAACAATACATTAAAGGAATTATTCACCACGACCAAGTGGGATTTATACCTGGGATACAGGGCTGGTTCAATACACACAAATCAGTCAATGTAATACATCATTAATAAAGGACAAGAACCATATGATACTCTCAATAGATTCAGAGAAAGCATTTGACAAACATACAGCATCCTTTTTGGATAAAAATCCAGAAGAAAGTAGGAAGATCATACCTCAAGATCATAAAAACCGTATATGAAAGACCCACTGCTACTATCATCCTCAGTGGGGAAAAACAGAGCTTTCCTCCTAAGGTCAGGAACATGACAGGGATGTTCAACACATAATATTGTAAGTCCTAGCCTCAGCAATCAGACAACATGAAGGAATAAAAGGCATCCAGATAGGCAAGGAGGAAGTCAAACTTTCACTCCTCACAGATGACATGATACTGTATATGGAAAACCTAAAAGATTTCAACAAAAAACTTTAGAACTGATCCATGATTTCAGCAAAGTCACAGGATATAAAATCAGTGCACAGAAATCGGTCTCATTTCTATACACCAATAATGAAGTAAGAGAAAGAGAAATCAAGGAATCGATCCCATTTACAATTGCACCAAAAAACATAAAATACCTAGGAATTCACCAAAGAGGTGAAAAATCTATACACTGAAAAAAATAGAAAGCTTATGAAAGAAATTGAAGAAGACAGAAACAAATGGAAAAATATTCCATACTCATGGATTGGAAGAACAAATATTGTTAAAATGTCAATACCACCCAAAGCAATCTATATATTCAATGCAATACCTATCAAAATACCACCAGCATTCTTCACAGAGCTAGAACAAACAATCCTAAAATTTGTATGGAACCACAAAAAAACCCGAATAACCTGAGAAATCTTGAAAAGGAAAACCAAAGCTGAAGGCATCACAATCCAGACTTCAAGACATATTACAAAGCTGTAATCATCAAGACAGTAAGGTACTGTTACAGAAACAGACACTTAGATCAATGTAACAGAATAGAGACCACAGAAATGGATTCAGAAATGTATGGCCAACTAATCTTTGACAAAGCAGTTAAGAATATCCAATGGAATAAAGACAGTCTCCTCAGCAAATGGTGTTGAGAAAACTGGATAGTGACATGCAGAAAAGTGAACCTGGACCACTTTCTTACACCACACACAAAAATAAACTCAAAATGGATGAAAGACCTAAATGTAAGACAGGAATCCATCAAAATCCTAGAGGAGAAATCAGGCAAAAACCTCTTTGATCTAACCTGCAGCAACTTCTTACTCAACACGTCTCCAGATGCAAGGGAAACAAAAGCAAAAATGAACTATCGGGACCTCATCAAGTTAAAAAGCTCTGCACAATGAAATAAACAACCAGAAAAACTAAAAGGCAACCAACGGAATGGGAGAAGATATTTACAAATCACATATCAGATAAAGGGTTAGTATTCAAAATCTATAAAGAACTTCTCAAACTTAACACCCAAAAAACAAATAATCCAGTGAAGAAATGGACAAAAGACATGAATAGACACTTTTCAAAAGAAGACATCCAGATGGCTAACAAATATATGAAAAATTGCTTAATATCACTCATCATCAGGGATATACAAATCAAAACCACAATGAGATACCACCTCACAACAATCAGAATGGCTAAAATTAACAACTCAGGCAACAACAGACGTTGGTGAGGATTCAGAGAAAGAGAATGTCTTTTGCATTGCTGATAGGAATGCAAACTGGTGCAGCCACTCCGGAAAACAGTATGGAAGTTCATCAAAAAATTAAAAATAGAACTACTCTATGACCCAGCAATTGCACTACTAGGTATTTACCCAAAGGATATAGGTGAGCTGTTTTGAAGGGGCACATGCACCCTAATGTTTATGGCAGCACTATCGACAGTAGCCAAAGTATGGAGAGCCCAAATGTCCATCAGTATATGAGTGGATAAAGAAGATGTGGCATACACACACACACACACACACACACACTCACACACACACACACACACACACACACACACACATTTAATATACACACACACAATGGAGTATTACTCGTCAATCACAAAGAACAAAATCTTGCCTTTTGCAACAATGTGGATGGAACTAGAGGGTATTATGCTAAGTGAAATTAATCAAAGAAAGACAAATATCATATGATTTCACTCATATGTGAAATTTAAGATACAAAACAGATGAACGTAAGGAAAGGAAAGCATAAATGATATAAAAACAAGGAGGGGGCAAAACATAAAAGACTCTTAAATATAGAGAACAAGCTGAGGGTTGCTGGAAGGGTTATGGGTGGGTGATGGGTTAAATGGGTAAGGGGCATTAAGGAAGATTCTTGTTGGGATGGGCACTGTGTGTTATACATAGGGTATGAATCACTGGATTCTACTCTGGAAATCATTATTGCACTGTATGCTAACTAACGTGGATGTAAATTTTTAAAAAAAAAGAAAAAAGAAAATGTTTAATTTTAGGTTTTCTTTCTGTATCATTTTTGAGCACCTTCCATTTTTTATTAAAAAACCCATATAGTTCTCCCTGGCTGCTTGAAGCTTGGCCACTGTCATGAACAACACAGTAACTATCCAGACCATGAAGTTCATGACCATCCGACTACTTCAGCAAAAACAAATGGTCATTGATATTCTTCATCCTGGAAAAGCAACAAAACCCAAGACAGAAGTTTCAAAAAACTAGCCAAAATGTACAAAACCACAGCAGATGTCTTCTTTGTGTTTAGATTCAGAACTCATTTTGATAGTGGCAAGACAACTGGCTTTGTTTGGCATGATTTATGATTCTTGGGTTATACAAAGAAAAATGAACCCAAACATAGACTTGCAAGATGTGGACTATATGAGAAGAAACAGACCTCAAGAAAACAGTGAAAGGAACACTAGAACAGAGCGAAGAAAGTCAGGGAGACTGCAAACACTAGTGTTGGCGCTGGCAAAATATGAGCTGGTGATTGGACAAAAGAAGGAATAAAGATTCTTTTATCTGTAGTCATTGTGCAGATTTTTCATGAAAGGATTAATGAACTAAGAACTTTAAAAAAACTTATGTAAATTTGCAGCCACAAAAATCAAACAATACAAAACAAAATAACAAAGCAATGACTTTGATTTTAAATAACTCTTCCATTTATGAGGAAAACTAGAGTTGATGGTGTTTGTCATATATTCTTATAAATAATTTTTAGTATCTTTTCATGAATAATCTAATTATCCAAATTTATTTTAAATTGTGATAATTACTTAATATGAAACTTGTTTAACTTCTATTTTTCTAGTTCTTTGGAACTTCTTTTTTCCTAGTTCTTTGGTTATGTGTTCTCTATTAAGTGTAAACCATTTAGATGAATAAAAAATTCACTCAGAATTTAGGGGACTCAAATCTCTTTAGTTGATGACATTTGACCTTGTCTTCTAAATTGGAGCATATAGCTAATAGATTATAATATCTCTGAAAAAAAATGTACTTGTATGTAAAAAAAAAACTTGTTACTATAAAATCTCTAGGAGCAGATTATTCATTGGTGAATTCTACCAAACAGTTGCAGAAGAAGTAACACCAGTTCCAAATAAAAATTTCCAGAATAGGTAAGAGTAGGAAGCCCTTCCCATTTCATTTCATGAATCCAGTTTACCCAGGTACAAAAATCAGGCAAATATATTAGAGGAAATTAAAAAAAAAAACAGCCAGTATCCTCATGAAAATAGACCCCAAAATTCTTAAGAAAATAGAAGCAAATGCAACCAACATTATTGAAAAAGATAATACATTATGACAATATAGGATTTATTCTGAAAACACAAGACTTTTTTCTATACTTATAAATCAGTGGAGGAAATTCACCAGTTTGACAAACCAAACAGGAAGAGTAATTTGGCCATCTCAATGAATGCTGAAAAAACTTTTAAGAAATTTCAATATCCATTTCAACAAACTAAGAGAAGAAAGTAATTTCTTCAATGTGATCAAGAGAATCTGTCAACAAACAAAACCCTACAAACATTATTCTTAATGCTGAAAGATTAAATATTTCCCTCTGATCAAGAACAATGCAAGGATGACTGCTCGCATTGCTCCATTTAACATTTTACTGGAAGTTCTAGTAAGTGCAACAAGTCAAGGAAAAGGAATAGTAGACAAATGGATTGAAATTAAAGAATATAAATGTCTCAATAAAAGATATACATGGTCATCTATGTAAAAATCACAATGATTCTACAAAATGGTATGGTAACTTACTATATAAGTTTAGCAAAATTATAGGATACAGGGTTGATTTACAAAATTCAACCATTTTTCTATATTTTAACACTGAATATTTCAATTTGAAATAAGAAAATATCATTTAAACTAGCACCACCAAACAAAACCCTTATGTATAAATATTAAAATATGGACAATATCTGCATACTGAAAAATTCTGATGAAAGAAATCAAGGCCTAAGTAAATGGGAATATATACCATGTTTATGGTTTGAAAGACTCAATACTAATAACATATAAAATTTCCTTAAAGTGACTTACAGATTCAATGCAATCCCGAGTAAAATCCCAGCAGGAATTTTAGGTGGAAGTCAAGAAACTTATTCTAAAACATACATGAGAAAAAGAGAACTAAAATTGACAAAGCAATTCTGAAAAAGAACAAAACTAGAAGACTCATCCTTCTGTATTTCATGAATAATTATGAAGCAATAGACAGTATGGTCTTTAAGAAAAGCTAGACATATAGATCACTGGAACAGAGTAGAAAGTCCAAAATGGACCCACACATGTATGAACAAAATTTCAACAAAGGTGAAAAGATATTTAATGGATAAAGGATAGTTTGTTTTTTAACAGTATTGCTGGGACAATTAGTTATTTATGTGCAAAAAAATTAAACTTTGCCGGAACTCCCACAGCATAAAAATTAAATCCACAAAGACTATAGTACTAAAATTATGAAACTTAAAACCAGAAAATTTCTAGAAAATAGGAGAAAATATCTATGAGCTTGGATAGGCACGAATTTCCTACATATGACACCAAAAGAATGAACCAATTAATTTTTTTAATTTATTTTATTTCAAGAGAGAGTGAGAGAAAGAGAGAGTACAAGCAGAGGAGGGGCAGAGAGAGAAGAGAGAAACCCAAGAAGTTTCCATGCTGTCAGCGCAGACCCTGACAAGGGATTCAATCTCATGAACAGTGAGATCATGACCTGAACCAAAATCAAGAGTCAGATGCTTAACCATCTGAGCCATTCAGGCACCTCTGAACTAAAAACAAATAAACAAACAAATAAATAAATATTGATCTTTAAAAAATTGAAAACAACTGTTCTTCAAAAGACATTGTTAAGAGAATGAGTAACCAAGCCATAGAACATGGAAAAATATTTGCAAATTATGTACATAATAAAATAATATATTTTAAACATGGAGTTCTGTGCAATTTTTACTGATTGTTCATTCTTAACAATGTGGAAATTCCCTCAGAAAGACTTAGATAACAGGTTTCTAAGCTGGCTTCACTGTTCTTAGCTTATTTGCCAAAGAAATATGGCCTTAAATCTCTAGTGAATATTTAGAAGTAGGTAAATCTCATAAGTGCTAAAGGAATGAGATTAATTTTAGACCAGCCTCTAGTCACTTTATTTTTATTTTTATTTTTCTCTACTATTATTTATAAAACTTCTTTTTCAGGAATGTATACATTAAATAGCCACTCCAGAGAAATCATGATCTGTTTAAATTCATTAGTCTTTTTTTATTGGCTATTTCCAATATGTGAATGAGTTTTCTATATTTTAAAACTAGTTTTTTCCAGGGCACTTGAGTGGCTTAGTTGGTTAAGCATCAGACTCTCTTAATTTCAGCTGAGGTCATGATCTCAGGATTTGAAGGTTCTAGTCCCACGCTGGCTCTGTACTGATGGCATAGACCCTGCTTGGGAATTTCTCTCTCTCCCTCTCTCTCTGTCCCTTCCCCACTCTCTTTCTCTCAAAATAAATAAATAAACTTTAAAAAACGTAGTTTTTTCCCACAATAAATCTCCTAGAATCAACCACAATAAATCTCCTAGAATCAAAATATGGAAATAGAGTAAATAAAATTACAGCATTAACAAGCTGAAAATTGTTTTTCAAGGGCTGTTTTCAGGAACTAGATAGTATTTTCATTGACGTTTGCAATATAATTTCAATGATATTTACAATATTTAGAATGATAATTATAAAGATTATTCTTAAATTAATTTTAATTAGTTCCATTTTATGTAATTTCATAGCACTGATAGTATTACAGGCAAAATATATTTTTACATATAATATGATTGAAATTTAATAGGTAACAGTCTATTCTGTCCGTTTGTTTCAGTGATGATTAAATGATAGGTTTTAAAAGTTAACTTATTAGGAGTTCTCTGAAAACTTATATTTGAAATGAAGCAGCCACTTCCATATGTAAGTCCACAATTCACACTTCAAGAATGCAGATTTGAAAAAAAACATAAATTTTTCCTATAAAATAGCAAAGCATGAGTGAGACTCCTTTTCATTTTCCTTTCCATTTTACAATCATTTATAGTGATACTATTAGGGTTTTTAAGATTTTTATTATTATCTTAATAGTCCCAGAGGTTTATGCCATATATGTGTACCTGTAGTTTTCTGGTTTATGAAAATACTTGACAAGCTACATAATGGAAGTCTAGAGAAGGTAATAAATAATACACATAATCCAACTACTAACCTCTTGATCCAGAGTAGACACATTTAACATTTCATCATTAAAATTTATTATCAATAAACAATGTCTGTTCTTACAATCTGTATTAGATGAGTATAAAATGCTTTAATTAAGAGAGTCAAATTATTCACTGGCTCAAGGAAAGTAGATTATTTGTCTCTAATTGTATAGCTCAGAGAAAGGTTAATGATCTAGAGTGAACAGATAGTTTTTGTTTGTTTGCTTCAAGTTTTTATTTAAATTCTAGTTAGTTAACAGTAGTGCAATATTAGTTTCAGTAGAATTTAGTGATTCATCACTTACATATAACACCAAGTGCCCTCCCTTAATACACATCACCTATGTAGACGATCCCCCCACTCATATTCCCTCCAGCAACCTTCAGTTTGTTCTCTGTAGTTAAGAGTCTGTTTTATGGTTTCTCTGTTTTTCCCCTATGTTCACCTGTTTTGTTTCTTAAATTCCACATGAGTGGAATCATATGGTGTTTGTCTTTCTCTGACTGACTTATTTCACTTGGCATAATATATTATTTTTTAATGCTTATTTATTTTTGAGAGAGAGAGAGTGTGAACAGGGAGGGGCGGGGGGGGGGTGGGGACAGAGGATCTGAAGTGAGCTCTGTGCTGACTGCAGCAAGCCTGATACAGGTCTTGAATTCACTAACAGTGACATCATGACCTGAGGTGACGTTAGATGCTCAACCAACTGAGCCACCCAGGCACCCCATATAGTATATTCTGGCTCCTTCCACATTGTTGCAAACGGCAAGATTCTGTTTTTTTTGTTTTTTTTTTTTTTTTTTTTTATGGATGAGTAAATTCCATTGTGTGGAATGTGTGCATGTGTATACATATGTATATATACGTATATATATGTATACATATGTGTGTATGTATATATACCATATCTTCTTTATCTATTCATCAGTCGGTGGGCATTAGGGCTCTTAGTATAATTTGCTATTATTGATAATGCTGCTATAAATATTAGGGTACATGTGTCCCCTCAAACAAGTGTTTCTGTATCCTTTGGGTAAATACCTAGTAGTGCAGTTGCTGGATCATAGGATAGTTCTATTTTTAACTTTTTGAGGAACCTCTGTACTGTTTTCCAGAGTGCCTGGACCAGTTTGCATTTCCTCCAACAGTATAAGAGAGTTCCCTTTCTCCACATCTTCGCCAACATCTGTTGTCTCCTGAGTTGTTAATTTTAACCATTCTGACAAGTGTGAGGTTATCTTTTTGTGGTTTTGATTTGTATTTCCTTGGTGATAAGTAATGTTGGGCATCTTTTCATGTGTCTGTTAGCCATCTGGATGTCTTCTTTGGAAAAAATGTCTATTCATGTCTTCTGCCCATTTCTTAACTGGATTATTTGTTTTCTGGGTGTTGAGTTTGAGAAGTTTTTCATAGATTATGAATACTAACCCTTTATCAAATATCAAATTTCAAACCCATTTGCAAATATCTTCTTCCCTTCCATCAGTTGCCTTTTAGTTTTATTGATTGTATCCTTTGCTGTGCAGAAGCTTTTTATCTCGATGAAGTCCCAATAGTTCATTTTTGCTTTTGTTTCCCTTGTTTCTGGAGACGTGTCAGTAAGAAGTTGCTAAGGCCAACGTCAAAGAGGTTACTGCCTATGTTCTCCTCTGGGATTTTGTTGGTTTTCTGTCTCACATTTAAGTCTTTCATCCATTTTGAATTTACTTTTGTGTATGGTGTAAGAAAGTGATCCAGTTTCATTCTTCTGCATGTTACTGTCTAGTTTTCCCAACACCATTTGTTGAAGAGACTTCCCATTGGTTATTCTTTCCTGCTTTGTCAGAGATTAATTGACCACGTAATTGTGGGTTCATTTCTGGATTTTCTCTTCTGTTCTGTTGATCTATTTGTCTATTTTTGTGCCAGTATCATATTGTTGTGAGTACTATGGCTTTGTGTTATGACTTGAAGTCTGGAATTGTAATGCCTCCAGCCTTGCCTTTCTTTTTCAAGATTGCTTTGGTTATTTGAAGTATTTCGTGGTTCCATACAAATTTTAGGATTTCTTGTTCTACCTCTGAAAAATGCTGATGGTGTTTTGACAGGGACGAATTAGATGTGAAGAGTAATTTGGGTAGTGTAGACATTTTAACAATATTTGTTCTTCTGGGAGCCTGGGTGGCTCAGTTGGTTAAGTGTCTGACTCTTGATTTTGGCTCAGGTCATTATCTTATGGTTCATGAGACTGAGCCCTGTGTTGGTCACTGTGATGAGTGTAGAGCCTGTTAGATTTCTCTCTCCCTGTCTCTCTGCCCCACCCCCACTTGTATGCATGCATGCATGTGCTTTCTCAGTTCCTCAAAATAAAGAAACCTAAACAATACATATATATATATATATATATATATATATATACACACACACACACATATATATATGTGTGTGTGTATATATATATATATATATATATATATATATATATATACACATATGTGTATTTTTTCTTTCAATCCATGAGCTTGGAATGTCTTTCCATATCTTTGGGTCATCTTTAATTTCTTTCATCAGTGTTTTATTGTTTTCAGAGTATAGGTCTTTCAGCTTTTTGGTTAGTTTTATTCCTAGGTATCTAATTGTTTTTGGTGCAATTGTAAATGGGATTATAAATTATATTAGTTTTAACCCAAAGTGTATGTTTGATATGCATGATTTAACCACCATATGTTGGAAATTCTGAAATGCACATTAGAAAGTCTAAACAGAACAGAGTCCATAAAGAGAGTAGTTGAACACTAATCTGTTCTGTTTAGTAAAAGTGTCAATCACCAAGTATGGTTCCATTTCACTGTTGGTGTTTACAACTTTTTTTGCCTATTGCACCCCTAACTCAATTTTTGTTAATTTACTTAATGCAGTTTTAAAATTTTATACAGTTTATATATTAATAAATAAAAAAAATTAAACTCACAATTACTTTTAGATAAAATTATGTTTTAAGTTAAAACACATTTTTCATTTTTGTATATAATTTTGTTATGTCTATAATTGAATACCTTTATATTATAGTTTTGTTTGAATTTACCTCCTAGCAATTCATGAACACATTACTCCCTTGGTGGTGAAGTTAATGAATGGAACCAGAGCTAGGGTGGGAGGAAGTATGGAACAATGGAAACAAAAGACACTGCTCAAGCAAAAGCACCTGAGTGGATCAGTTGGCTAAGCAGCCACAACTCTCCTGGTTCCAGATTCAGAGTCTCTGTGTAGCCCTGTGCTGGCAACATTGAGCCTGCTTAGGACTCTGTCTCCCTCTTTCTTTGCCCCTCCCCCACTCACGCATGTGCTCTTGCATGGGCGCTCTCTCTCTCTCAAAAATAAATAAATAAACATTTAAAGAAACTGTTCAAGGCAAAGGCAAGCTCACAGCACCAGACATGGAAACCTGGATATGAAAGAGAAGGCATGAAAATTTCAAATCACATAAACTTTTTAAATCGAGAGAACAAACAGTATTACTTAAAATATATCTACACATAAAATCTACAAAATATTAATTAAAACTTGACAGAATTAGTTTCAGTTCAAAGATGTGAGTCACTGGAGTGTTTGATATTACTCTTAGAAGAGAAAAAAAACAAAGGGTAGACAAATTGCTAATTAATTACTTTATTTTGAGCCAGTCAGAAAATTTAAATTGCAGAGAAAACAACTAACCTGAATTTTAGGATTGATCCATATAGTTGCATGAATCAGTATTCATAACTTCTATTCCTGAGTAGTATGCCAGGTATTGATGGGCACCTTAGTTGTGTCCAGGTTGGGGAAATTATAAAGCTTCTATAAACATTGATGTAGAAAATGTATAATCAATTTGTCTATATTTATTTCCTGAGATTTTTATTGATATTATATTGAATATGTAGATCTAGTTATGAAGAATAAACAGTTTAATAATTTTCAGTTTTCTAATCCATGAATACAGTTTATCTCTCCATTTATTTAGATCTTAAACTTCTTTTATCAACATTTTGTTGTTTTCAGAATAGTCTGCATATATTTGTTAGATTTATACTTAAATATTAATTTTTCATGCTATCATAAATTATCTATCTATCCATTTATATCTATAAAGATATATGTTAGATATATATCTCTCTATATATATTTCTCTTTATATATATTTTTTTAGATAAAAAATCTAAAAATCTAAAAAAATAAAAAATATATTTATATGTAATATATTAAGTTTCAGTTTCCAATTACTGTTACGTAGGAACATGATTGACTTTTGTACCTTGACTTTATATTCTGTGACCTTGCTACACTCACATCCTGACTCTAATTCAGTATTTTGAATGACTTTTCCACATGCATAATTGTGTGCTATGTGAGTAGAGAGTAAATCACTCATAATTTCTATTACATTGGACTTCTGCCCACTTAGACAATCTAGAATGATTCTAATGTTATTTCCATATCACTGCTCTTTATATATTGGAAGTTCTCCTTTAAATTCCTCCTGAGTCTTGACAGTAATCCATGTATTCACTTCTTTTACTCCTATTCAGATTGTCTCAAAAAACCAGTAACTGTACTTTGTGTGACCACATTATTTTAATATATATTCCTTTGAAAAGATAGTGCCAAGATCATGTGCAGAACTCAGACACTAAGCACTTCAAATTGTAATCTCTGATAACAGAGCTGCAATAATGTTAATAGATTATGTTAGTGCATATAAATCTCACAATGACTCTTTGGGTAGATATTTTTATTTCCTCATTGTAAAGAGGTTTAGGCTTAAAAACATTAACAGATTTGCCCACAGTTTCTTAGGAATATGTAGTACAGCTGGCGTTTGGAACCAGGTCTCTTATATTAAATCCTTTGCTCCTAAACACTATACTAACTTAAACAAGTAATGTAATTGATACTATAATTTTACTGCATGAAATGCTGTTTACAATATAATTTTTGATAATTAAATTGTGCTATAAATAAAAATATAGATAAAATTTTGATTTTATTTCTGAATTACTTATTTATATATCTCTACTTTTACATTTTAGTCTTACGGATTGGCTCAGTCTTTCAACTTTAAAGTTAATAATGAGACACAGGAAACAACTTTTATTTAATCATTGCTTTTTATATTATCTTCTATTTTATATCTATTTTATTTATCTTCCATTAATATTATCTTCTAATTGTTAGTTCCTGCAAATGTTTTCCAGATCTACCTTACCAATATGTTTCTACGTTTTAATAATAGTTTAAATTTCACACAATTAGATAAGACAGTTATTCAAACAATATCTAAATAGTGAAAGAAATAAAATTATGAAAAAAAACAATATAAATAAACACTTTTATGTTCTTGGGCTAGTTCATAGCTTCAGGAATCAAAGAATATCTGAGGGCACAATTATTAATTAACTTAGATTCCTATACAGAATTATTTATGCAACTATTTTCAGGGTTAAGGTTTTTTTTCGACGCATGTTGAAGTTTATTAAATGCTGACAGGCTGGTGAAGGTGCAATAAAACTTTATGAGTAGCTCAATATATATCTGAGCAGTTTCCTTGATCATAACTTTTGCAGCCTTACCCAGCTCTGGTACGGCATAGTGAACAGAACAGGCTATGAAATAAGGTACGTTTATGGATCATATTTCTTCATTACTTTCATGTTTCTAAGTAATTATGTATTCCTTTAATTCATGTTAGCAATATTCCTGTCTATTTGTACTTCTTTAAAAGAGAAAAGACAGCTTATTTTCATTTGCCATTTTAAATATATAGTCTTTGTACTAAAACAGGAGAAAACATTTTTAAATTTTTTTAAGATATGAGAATATTTTCTTTCCCCAGCTCTTCATTATAAGTGAATCAAAGCAAGTTTTGTTTAACTACTTCATATAGAAAAGTAAGAATCAAAACATATCTTAAAATATGTAGAAATACTCTAAGTATGACTAAATGTATTTTATTTAAGAAAATATGTATAGGGGAGTAGAATGCTACAGTTAAAAAACATTTAATCTTTTCTAGCAAATCTTTTTTACAAAGTCATTAAACTACCATCTAGTAAAGTATTACTCATTTTTAAAATAAATTTACACAGAAAGGACATCAATATATAATTTCCTGAAAAGTGTTTTGCTTAAAATTGCTGTGATCCAAAATGTGATCAATGTAATTACCACCTACAGCACATGAACAATTTTAGTACTGATTGTTTATGAGTACTCACATGAGTAATTTAATTTTAATACATTATTTTGTTCTTATTCTTCTAGATAAAAGAGGGTTTGCTTCATAACAATATGCATTTTTGTTTTTAGACTTTTCTTAACAAAAGAAAAGCACAATCCTTATTGGCTTCTTGATACCAAAGTAAGATATTACTTTGAGTGAGACAAACTTATCTGAAGTTAAACATTAAATGCAACTGTGTCCTTTCTCACATAACATTGAGCAGTTGGGTTTCATTTTCTCAACAACCTCCTATATCCTCTGTCACCTTGATTAAGTCTAGTTTACATTTGGGTTCTTTGAAGATTACAGATACAATAAACAGCTTACATATGTGTAATAGGAAATCATATGTTAAAATTGAATGCTAATCTTTAAACATTCATTCATAAGGTGCAGTTTAAAAAATGAATTGTGCTTACTTGATGTCAGGCTCTGAACTACTTTCATGATTATTGCTAGTAAGAATAGAGCAATACAATTAAGGAAATTGACATATGTATAAAGAAGGGCAGTAGATATGCTATGTAATATGGTAAAATGGAAAAAAGGATGGATTAACTCTGACTCTAAGAGTAGGAAAGAACTCACAAAGGACATGGTATTTGAACTGGCATAAATTGGAAGTGATCTAGAAAAGCAGATATGGAAGGATTGAAGAAAGACTAAACAACATGTACTAAGAAGATATGTTATACAAAAAAGATGTTGCAGTGTTGGAGTTAAGATGAAGGTATAATTCTGAAAATATTTTGGAGGTAGAACCAAGAG
Source organism: Leopardus geoffroyi (assembly GCF_018350155.1). Classification (NCBI taxonomy): domain Eukaryota; kingdom Metazoa; phylum Chordata; class Mammalia; order Carnivora; family Felidae; genus Leopardus; species Leopardus geoffroyi. Next base: position 100,692,141 of record NC_059333.1, read on the forward strand.
GCCTTTTGAATGAATGACTGAAAGAAGTTTTTAGGTTGGGGCAACTGGATATGAACTGATCTAGATAATTACAGAAGAGGCTATGGTGAGAGGCCAAAAGTTTTATTTTAAAATCAGCAATTTATAATCACTATATTGCACAACTGAAACTAATATTATACTGTATGTTAAGTAACTAAAACTTAAATAAAATCTAAGAAAAATAATATCTGCAATTTATTAAAGCATTTACCATGAAAATTCTAAATTCCCACCTGGGTATATGCCATTGAATAAGATTTATATAAAAAATCATAGAATACAGAAAAGTCAGGGAAACTTGAAGGCTAAGAGAGATGAGAGATGTATGGTCAAAACTAAACTAAACAAATAAAATTTAAGATAATCGCTGGAAAAAAAGCTCTTCCCAATCTACATTTAAGTATCCTCTGTATACTAACTGAAATGTATTATGTTATCAGAAAATAAGCACCTGTGTTTGATACAAGAGTTTAGTATATTTTATTTTCATTTTGAGGGAGGAACTTGGAGATCATGCAGTTCAAACCTTTTTTTAAATGACATCTCCCAAATATATACTGTATACATATATAATTTTTCACAATATTTTATATTTATATTCATATGTATATTCTTTCCAAATATATTTATATTCTTTTCCACAGTATTGTTATAAGAAAGCAGTATTGAAATTGAGATCCAATTGTATTAACTATGGTTAAAAATCATTTTGACTTTGAGAGACAATAACTTATTTTCTCTAAGCTTGAAGTTGCTAAGAAGCAAAATGTGGATAACATCATCTCCTTCCTAAAATTGTGAGAAGTAGGGAACACAGTGCAAGTGGTAGGTTTCTTTCGCTTGAGAAAGGCCCTAAAATGAGAGAGCAAGGCACATCTGCTGAAAGATCTTTGCTTCGCTTTTCCACCATTTATGTTTCATCTTAGTTACCACAATAATGTGTATCACAAATTCACTCAGTTTATTAAAAATTGCAAGTGTTGTTTACATTTTGCCAATATTTATTTAGATTATAAACAGAGCCGTCTGCAGCTCTGCTTGTGTTGTAGCTAAAAAAAGAGGAATGTATATACTTTAATGATAATGATGGTGGTGTGCTGTAAGTACATATTTTACATTTTAAACATATATTTCTTTTCTTTCTTTAGATGGCAAGGAAGAAATTTTCTGGATTAGAAATCTCTCTGATTGTCCTTTTTGCTATAGTTACTATAATAGCTATTGCCCTAATTGCTGTTTTAGCAACTAGGACACCTGCTGTTGAAGGTAAGTAATGTTAAAAAATACTTACACATTATAGTGAAGTTAAAGAAACTTTACTCCATATTAGTTATGGGTTTTTAAAAGTTATCTACATGAAATGAAATGTTAAGAAAGATCTCTGGGAAGTTACATAATTACTCCAGTTTTTTCTATCTATTACAGTTATTTTAGTTAAGAGCTGTTGTAATTAAGGAATCTATCTGCTTTGACATTAATAACCTTCCCCACGTTGTGTTGCTTGAGAAATAGTGAAGAGGCAAAGGGATCAAGGTGTTAATGGAAGGAGGAGGAATAATCATCTACTGTTTTTAGTGAGGTTCTTCTAATTAATGGAAATACCTAGGTTTTTGCTCTGGCCTTCAGATACTTGGAAAAGTGAGGGTGGGGGGGTGGAAAATCTATGGGACTTCCCTCTTTATTTTAGGCTCAGTTTTGTTTTTTGTTTTTTGTTTTTGTTTTTTTAAAGGAGAGAGGATGTATAACAAAAAAAAGGATAGAGGGGAGGTGAAACAAAGCTTGAAAAGTTTATCTATTTTTTTTCTGAATATTTCTATCCTCATTTAGAGTAAATGCATACTACTCCTATCCACCTCACCTGCTTTCCCTTTTTCATCATTCTCTCTAGACCAAATCAGGACTGGAAAGGATAATGTTACAAAGTATCTTCTATTCTAACCATAGTTAATTTTCTACTGCTCTTAGTTATTTGTTTTACTTTCTTCTAGTATACTGCAAACTCACTACTTTGTGAAGTAACCAATTTTGTTACCCATATCTGATTACTGGAAAGGTCTTATATAGAATTGGGATTTACTTTTCTTTGCTGTGCCCTGCTTTCTCTTCTGTCCACTCCAACGTGTTTTCTCCCTCTTACCTTTCTCTCTTCTGCAGTAATTCTTGTCTCTTTCTCTATTTCCTTCTCCCATCCATATTTCTCCATCTTCTTTCTTCATCTATAAAACACATTTTTTTGTAAATATGGTGGAATGTACATTTTGTTTCCTTTTGAATCTACCTCAAGACCTTCTGTGAAAATATTTTGGTTTTCTACAAAAACACTCAGTAGGGCTCTGCACAATTTTTAAATACCATTTGGATATCTTCCTTTGGTAACCAGGACTTGAAAGTGTCAGTTTTTTATTAATGTAAAATTTATTTTTATTTTTATTATATATAAATTTAGTTGTTCTTACAATGTAAGGTATCTATTACTCCCACAATATGAAAATATTAATTTAACACAGTGTTTTATTTTATTGACCTCTCTATTTCCTAGCGATTAGTCATTCTACTTCAAGCCCACCTACCACTCGTACAACCACTGTGTTTCCCGGTTCAGGAAAGTGTCCAAGTGAGCTAAATGATCCTATCAATGAGAGAATAAATTGCATTCCAGATCAATTACCAACAAAGGTCTGCAACAAAAGACTTTAATGCTTTTTATAAATAGATATATATTATAGTAAGTATATTAAGATAATTGCTCAATATCGTATCAATACCATATTTTTAAAGATCTAGCCATCAATTGGGCTACATTTATCTTTTTCTTGTAGCTGTGTATAAAGAGATGAGAAATAACAGAAATTACTGAGCTTGCTTTCCTGTACTTCTATTCAATTTAAATTCACAACTTAATATTTTTCGTGCTTAATAACCTATTGTTAATTTTAAAAACCTTTATGAAATCTATTCTTGCAAATCTACTTCTTAAAAAAATTGTAACCTTTGAGAGTATAAGAGACAGAGAGAGAGCGAGAGAGAGAGAGAGAGAGAGAATATGAGAGAAAATGAATGCTCCATAAAAGTATTTGTAATGATGGCATTAAGAATTGTCTGTGGAGGGGCGCCTGGGTGGCGCAGTCGGTTAAGCTTCCGACTTCAGCCAGGTCACGATCTCGTGGTCCGTGAGTTCGAGCCCCGCGTCAGGCTCTGGGCTGATGGCTCAGAGCCTGGAGCCTGTTTCCGATTCTGTGTCTCCCTCTCTCTCTGCCCCTCCCCTGTTCATGCTCTGTCTCTCTCTGTCCCAAAAATAAATAAACGTTGAAAAAAAAAAATTAAAAAAAAAAAAAAAAAAAAGAATTGTCTGTGGAAATGGTGCCTGGGTGGCTCAGTCCATTAAGCATCTGACTGCTGCTCGGATCATGATCTCACAGTTTGTGAGTTCGAGCCAGGCATCGGGCTCTGTACTGACAGCTTGGAGCCTGGATCCTGCTTCTGATTCTGTGTTTTCCTCTCTCTGCCCTTCCCCCATTTGCGCTCTCTCTCTCTCTCTCTCTTTTGCTAGCTCTCAAAAATAAATAAACATTAAAAACAATTAAAAACAAGAATTGTCTGTGGAAAATAAAGTAATATGATATTTTGGAAAATTATTATTTTTTAATTATTTGGTAGTTTGGGAGAAGCCCAAATGGAGAAAATTAAGGGTAACTTAATGGATTCATGTAACCCTGAGTTGACTCTTCCTAGTCTTCATAACCTATGAGAATAAAGGTCAGTGAAGGTGTGTGTTTGTGTGTGAATGTGTGTGTGTTCACAATTTGCAATATCTATGTAATCTATAATACCCACATAATGTAAATATATATTAATTATATATTATTATATATGTTAATGTAATATGCATATCTATAGTATATTATGTATCTATTATATGCATGTAATATGCAGATCTATAATATATGTTATCTGTAATAGACATATCTGAATCTCACCTCTCTCACTCTTTTCATCACAAGCAGATTAAGTAAATGAACTATAAGTTTTTCTATTAGCCTTAACCTAAGCTACCTCATAGTTACCACATAATTTTTTAATATTTGCTATGAAAAGTAGCAAATGGATGAGATTTTTCTTAGGACAGTATTAGGAACAGTTAGTCTTTATAGTTTACCTAATGATAATAGAGCTGGATAAATAGTGTTTACTGTGACACACTAAGATAATTGGCCAGATATTCTCTTTAGGTATATTCTTCTTAGGGAACAATTGAAGCTTAACATAGAATTCTATTAGGGACAATATGGGCTGCTAAGATCTTAAAGGGAAATGACATTAATTATTTTATTTATTTAGTTTGAAGGCTGTATTTACTTATAATTTATTATTTAATTATTATATGTTAAGTTTTTAGTTAAATTCTAGTTACTTAACACACAGTGTAATATTGGTTTCCGGAGTAGATTTTGCTGATTCATCACTTACATATAACATCCAGTGCTCCAGGGAAACAACATTTAAAAGCTAATTGTTTAAGGTTTTGATGGCTACTATTAGTTTTTACTGTCAGCCTGTAAGGTTGCTAGAGTGTTTTCAATGTGAAACAAATTAAACTTATGAATTTAACAAATTTCAGCTAACAAGTATTTGTCATTTAAGAAAAGAAGGTGAACTTATTTTAACAGCAGCTATAATTCTACCCAGAATGTATTAATCAGCCTGGGCTTCTATAATAAAATGACAGGCTGAGTGGCTTAAATAATAGACATTTACTTTCCCACTGTTCTGGAGACTAGAAGTCATGATGCTACCAGAGTTGGTTTCTAGCGAGACATCTCATCCTGCTTTGTAGACAGCTGGATTCTTGTATCTTCATTTGGTCTTTCCTTTGTGCATGCACAGAAGAAGAGAGAGAGTATATATGTGACCATGCTCTGGCATCTCTTCCTCCTTTTATGAGAGCACCAATCCTTTCAGATTAGCATCCCAGCTTTATGTCTTCATTTAACCTTAATTACCTCCTTGAAGGCCCTATCTCCAAATACAGTCATATAAGGGGTCAGGGATTAAGGCTTCCTACCTAAGAATTGTTGGGGGACACAGTTCAGTCCATAAAACAATCAATTTGCTGTAACTATAATAATAACAATGTTATTACATGTAATTCTATATACTAACACACATATAATAAAAATAAGAAAAAAACAAATTTATTGTATTTTTATCCACCAAAGTTTATGACTATTGATGGGTATTTAATGTGTTTTAATTTTTTGCTTTTTCAAATTAAGAAAAAAGAAAATTGAAGTTCACTCCTATGTGGAATTTGAGAAACAAAACAAATGAGCAAAGGGGGGAAAAAAGAGAGGGAGAGAGGCAAACCAAGAAACAGATTCTTAACTATAGAGAACAAACTGATGGTTACAAGAGGGGAGGTGTGTGTGTGTGGGGGGGGGGGATTAAATAGGTGATGGGGATTAAGGAGGGTACTTGTGATAAGCCCCAGGTATTTTATGGAAGTGTGGACTATGTTGTACACCTGAAATTAATACTCTGCGGTATGTTAACTAACTGGAGTTTATTTATTTTTCTTCAAGTTTATTTGTTTTGAGAGAGAGAGAGAAAGAATGAGCAGGGATGGAACAGAAAAGGGGAAAGAGAGAATCCCAAACAGGCTCCACACTGTCAGTGCAAAGCCAGTCATGTGGCTTAGTCCTATGAAACAGGAGATCATGACCTGAGCTGAAATCGAGAGTTGGACACTCAACTGACTGAGACACCCAGGCACCCCTGTCTCATAGAGTTCTTGAAGGGACTAAACATGTAATGCACTGAAAGCACTCAAATATTAGACATTATTATGAGCACCTGTTCCTTCCCAGCGGCTGTCCTAAGCAGCTAGCTCACTTAAACAGGAACAAGTCTTCATGGGATCATTCACTATTATGTTCTTGCCTCATCTGTTCCTCCTGAGCAAAAAGAATGATACTACAAATATCCAGTTACTTTCATGTCATTAACAATTCTGGAAGGGGTTCTTTAAAAAAAATTAATGTTTATTTATTTTTGAGAGAGACAGAGACAGAGTGCAAGCAGGGGAGGGCAGGGGGGGTGCACAGAATCTGAAGCAGGCTCCAGGCTCTGAGCTGTCAGCACAGAGGCCTGCTTGAGGCTCAAACTCATGAACCATGAGATCGTGACCTGAGCCGAAGTCGGACGCTTAAGTGACTGAGCCACCCAGGCGCCTGGAAAGGGTTCTTTTAACTCAAGAGTTTACAAAGATATCAGAAGTGACTAATTGAGAATGACTGAGCTCACATCATAAAATTAATTATATATAGATTATTAAGCCTAACTGGAATTTAAATAAAAACAAGAAGTAGCTTTTTAAACACTATTACAATAATAGGGGGAAATGCCTGTAATCTTGAAAAATAGGCAGAATGACTAAACATAAATAATAATTATCAAAATCTCTAAAGATAAACCAAAATTATCCATATTTTAAAAACACTGAGGATTGGTGCACCTGGGTGGCTCAGTCGGTTGAGCGTCCGACTTCAGCTTAGGTCATGATCTCACAGCTTGTGAGTTCAAGCCCTGCGTCGGGCTCTGTGCTGACAGCTCAGGGCCTGGAGCCTACTTCGGATTCTGTGTCTCCCTCTCTCTCTGCCCGTAACCCACTCACATTCTGTTTCTGTCTCTCTCAAAAATAAACATTAAAAAAGCTTTTTTAAAACAATGAGGATATACAGTTTTGAACTAGTATTTTGCTGTGTATATGTAGTGGTATGAATGATATGTCCTCTACAAATTCATGTCTACTTGGAGCCTTATAATATGACTTTATTTGAGCCTAGTGGCTCAGTCAGTTAAGCATCCAATTCTTGATTTTGGCTCAGCTCATGATTTTGTGATTCATGGCATCAAGCCCTGCATCAGGCTCTGCATGGACAGAACATAGCCTGCTTGGGATTCCCTCTCTTCTCTCTCTCTGCCCCTCCTCCCACTCTCTGTCTCTGTCCCTCTCTTTCTCAAAATAAACATTACTTGGAAATAAGATCTTTGCGGATATAATTATATGCTAAATGAAATCTTGCTATTTGGGTGGGTCCTAAATCCAATGACTGGTGTCCCTTCAAGAGAAGGGGATGACATACAGAGAACCACAGGGAAGAAGGCAGTGTGAAGATGGAAGTACAGATTTGAGTATGGTGTCTTCAAATCAAAAAATGCCGACTTTCCAGGAGCCATCAGAAGCTATGACTAGACAAGGAAGCAGTCTTTCCTAGAGCCTTGAACAGAGCATGGTTCTGCTAGCACCTTGAAGTAGGACTTCTAGATTCCAGAACTGTGAGAGAATAAATTTCTGTTCATTCAGACAATCCTATTAGAACAGCTCTAGGACCCAAATATAGTATGTTTGGAAGAACTTCATGTAACTCCATTTTACTATATTTTTTTTATTTTAGCAAAATGTGATTATAGTTTGCTTATTTATATTTTCTTAACAGCTTTACGCCTTCCCAAATCCGTTTCTCTATGTTTAGTTCTACCTCTCAGTTTTGTACTAACATTTAAAAAGCTTTTTGTAAAGATTACCATAAATGACAGTTTTTTGTGTGTGTAATTATCTCTTTCTATTGCTGGGAGTACTTCTATAAGTTCTATAACTAGAGGGAAAATTACCTGATCAGAAGTCACACATACTTTAGATTCTGATAGGTAATGAACCCCTACAATATCAGGTCAAATTGTACTTCCATTTTCAATGTACATGTATGTATGTTTGTACTTGTGTGTGTGCATGTGTATGTGTATCTGAAGCCAGTTTAATTTGATGTTAAAGTAGGAGATAAGTTAATATGTCAGCCTCTGAAAGAGTAGCTTTAAACTATTTTCAAGACAAATAGGCAAGAAAAAAAAACACACAGATGCTCAAATTATGAAAGTGTGTAACACTATTAAATTTAAATATTAAGTAGATTTTTAATTATACCAATGTTAACACACAGAATTACCATGTGCCTCAACTTTTTACATAATATTTCCATACAGATCATAAAACTACTCAAGAGCTCAGTGTTTTGCTTTATTCTTTGGATATAATGGCTACAACTAGTTACAACCTGGCACATAAATTAGTTTAATTATTTACTTAAAATATTAAACTAACAAGTGGCTGGAAATAACTGTCTTAAACATGTTATGTAGGCTTGAATTCAGGGCATGTCTTCATCTTTATACACTCGTAGCTTGATACATAATTGATAGTCAAAAATATTTCAGTTCTTCTGTATTGACTATGTGACAACAGAATACATTATAATTACTCATAGGGCAGACTTTTAAAAAAACATAGGCTTAGTAGTAGTAGATCTTGGAATCTGGGATTGTGATACCTTCAGCTTTGTTCTTTCTCAAGATTACTTTGGTGTCTTTTGTGGTACCATCCGAATTTTAGTATTATTTGTTCTGGTTCTGTGAAAGATGTTGTTGGTATTTTGATAGAGATTATATTGAAACTGTAGATTGCTTTGAGCAGTATATTCAAATAAAAAAAATTAAAATCAAAGACATAAAGAAAAACATAAGTTTACAATAACGTGCACAGATATGTAAATTTGATAAATCACAACTCAGAGTATCAATTTCTGATAGGGTGTAATTAATTCACATTATCAAATATTTATATTTCTGCTAAGTGAAAGGAACAAGAGAATAGATGATTTTGTTTAATTTTTTTAATGTTTACTTAGTTTTGAGAGAGAGAGACAGAGACAGAACATGATGAGCAGGGAAGGGGCAGAGAGAGAGGGAAACACAGAATCTGAAACAGGGTTCAGGCTTTGAGCTGTCAGCACAGAGCCCAACATGGGGCTTGACCTTAGAACTGTGGGATCATGATCTGAGCTGAAATCTGATGCTTAACCAAGTGAGCCACCCAGGTGCCCTGAGAATACATGCTATTTTAACATATGGTATTCTTGAAGAAATGAGCTTGTTTTCCAGGCATTTAATTCAAACATTTATTCGAATGGATGTTTAAAAACTAGGTATTAACACATGATAACAGTACTAATCATATGATATGATTCCTTTTATAAATGTTTTAACAGGCAGTTTGCTCAGAGAGAGGCTGCTGCTGGAAGCCATGGAATGACTCTCTTATTCCTTGGTGCTTCTTCGCAGATAATCATGGCTATAATGTTGAGAGAATGATAACAACAAGTATTGGTGAGAAATGTTCCATCATGGTGATCCAATATAATATATTTTAATTGGAAAACAAAAAATATATTTTAAATTTTTCTTTGGGAAAATATCTTAAATAGAATCAAGTGGGAAATTTGTATGCAAGAATGTTTAAATATGTTAGATCAAGGATTTTATTTTTGCAAGATTGTATCTTCCAAATAATAAAAGAAGTCATTATTTGTAATAAAGGAAATATAATTATAAAAATATGAAAAATATTTAATAGTTATTACTCTTTATAAATAAAATCACTCGCACCAACTTTTTTTCTTCCTTTAAGGGCTTGAAGCCAAATTAAACAGGAAACCTTCACCTACGCTCTTTGGAAATGACGTTACTAGTGTTCTTATCACAACTCAAAATCAGACACCCAATCGTTTCCGATTTAAGGTTTGTTTTTTGATATTTATAAAGAGGAATTAATCATAAAAGGAAGTTATGAGCACATTCTTCATCTTACCAAGACATTTTCTCTCTTAAGAAATACTTATTCCAAAGCAAAGGACTAATTGGACTAGTTATTTCAGTTCTCTGAGCCTGTTTACTGAAATGTATCATAGGAATAGTTTCTCTGGCAGTTCTTTTTGAAAAATTTCATAATACAGTCAATGTAAAATATTGGATACAGTGTCTTGAGAAGAGCAAACACTCAATAAACTTTAGCAGTTTTTATTACTTCAACCATAGACTATGATGAAGGATTAGTTTAAAATTTAATTTGAGAAACATGTTAATTGTGGTGTATACATGTGACTTATACTTACTAGTTCTTTTTACAGGTATCCCTTTTATTCATGATTTTAAAGAAACTAATTCCTATTATTTTGTAAGTGAGTAGTTTACTTGAATTTTGGATCTTTTGGATTTGGAAGTGAAAACAACACCATATTCTTTGTACACTACTTTTTCAGCAATTTCACAAGAATTAAGTATTTTTTTTAACCAAATATAAAGTTCTTCATGGGATTTCTAAGGAGATGAACACTAAAAAGCAATAAGAATAATTAAATTCACAAAGATACAGTATTCAAGAATCAATATTTAGTAATACTATCATTAATATATATTAATATATTAATATTATATTGCATAATTAATATATATTTTTATCAGCCAAAAATATTTTTATTATATACGGTACTTTTATGACCAATTCTATATTCCTTAACAAAGTATACAATTCTGTGCATAACCATACAACAACGTTAGAATTAAGTTTATGGCCAGATAAATAGTTCCTCTGTTAAGTTACTAAATTTAGTATTTTTTATTCAAAACTTGCATTTGATACTTAATTTTGAATTGGAAGATGAAATAATGGTTTTGAATCAAATGATGCTAATTGTTTAATCTTTACAGATAACTGATCCAAATAATAGAAGATATGAAGTTCCTCATCAGTTTGTAAAAGAATTTACTGGTACCACAGCTTCTAATACATTGTATGACGTGCAGGTTGTAGAAAATCCATTTAGCATCAAAGTTATTAGAAAAAGCAATAATAGAATTTTGTAAGTATCTTATTTTACATTTCTCTAAGGTTAAATAACCAGTTAATTGTATTCTGTCGTAGAATTAGGAAAAGTTTAGTTTTAAGGCATTTTCAGAAAGAATAAATTTCCTCCCAAATGGATGGATGTGCATCCTTGTAAAGACTATAATGTAAAGCAGTTTTATTTCCTGTGGATGAAAGGTACAAAGGTGAATGGAAATGTACAAACTAGGGCCAATCAAAGATGAAGGTAAAGAGCATCACCGAAAAGCATTTTAGCTTTCCCTGTATTTTTGCATAGCTAGAACTCCTGTTTTGTCCTTTCCCCATTGTTTATCATATTCTGTTGCCAATTTTTAGAATCAAATAGTTATTCAGAAAGGGGCTAATTCCCATAGTCATATTAAAGGACTTCATATATATATATATATATATATATATATATATATATATATGTGAAAAAATACATATGTATGAAATAATGTGTATGAAAATGTATATACTTAATTAAATATTGCCTGAATGCTTTCATTATGAATGAATTTGGGGGGATATTTGCAGCAAGGGATTTAGCAATTTTTAAGATACCTCGCATCTCTAAGAAGGTTAATTGAGCAGGGTGCCTGGGTGGCTCAGTTAAGCTCTGACTTTGCCTCAGGTCACCATCTCACAGTTCGTGAGTTCGAGCACCACATCGGGCTCTCTGCTGTCAGTACAGAGCCTGCTTTGGATCCTCTGTCTTCCTCTCTGTCTCTGCCCCTCACCCTCTCTCTCTCTCTCTCTCTCACAAAAATAAAATAAACATTAAATTAAAAAGGTTAACTGAGCAATTGTCAAGATTAAATCTCAGCAGTTACTTTCCTTAAATATATTTTAATGATTTGCAATTGACATATGTTAATTGTCACAAAAGTATTAAATGCATTTAACATTTCTTGTAGGATATATTTGATATGAATCCAACATACAATCTTCTTAATTTTGGAAAAATTATTTTGAACCTAACTTTAATATATGTGTTAGAGGTGTGAAAGCTAGTTTAGTACTATATTTTAAAATAGTGTCTCTGGAGCAAGGCAGAACTGGGTTTGAAATCTGGCTTTGCTAGTTACCAGTTTGTCACCTTAGAACACAGGACATAATTTTCCCAATTTGTGTTATTTGTAGAATGGAACTGATACTGGTAGTTACACTTCAAGTTTGTGATGATTAAAGGAGAGGATGTATACGGAGAATCATATTGGTGGTGATGAAGCAAATTGTGTTGATGAAATTAACAAATTCTGTTTATGGTATAATTCATATATTCCTAAGAAGTGATCACAGCTAAAGATTGACATATTTAAAGTGAAATATTCAGCATGGTAACATAGATCCTTATTTGGTAGAACATTTTATTTGTTTCTAGATCATTTATTTATTTATTTTATTGTACAGGTTTGACACCAGCATTGGTCCTTTGGTGTACTCTGACCAGTATTTACAGATTTCAACCAGACTTTCCAGTGAATATATTTATGGCATTGGGGAACATATTCATAAGAGATTTCGTCATGATTTAAACTGGAAAACATGGCCAATTTTTACCCGGGATCAACTTCCCGGTGACGTAAGGAACTCTTTTTATGTAAATAAAATCATTATATTGGAGCAGGTGATAATGTTACCCTATTTGAAGCCATCATTTATTGTATGTCAGTGATAACCTAATACAGGAGCTTGTTTACTTCAGGGGTGATGATTTGTAGTAGTCTCAAATTAACTCAAAAAGTAACCAACAGATTTTAGTTCAAATAGGTATATCTATTTTATGAATATTTTCTTTTGATTTGATTTTTGTATTCTATCATTCCCTTTTCAATCATTCTTATACTTAAACCAATACATGGCTAGTCATTGAGCTAGAATAATTCTAAACACTTACTGTGTTCTCTATCACTTTGTATGATATGGTGTCTGCCTATTTATTGGACAGCATATTGTACATCTATGTCTGCATCTTCCCCTTCCATAACATATGATAATCTTATATAAGTTTATATATTTGCACAGAGGGTTGGTTCCCTTTTTAAATACTGCAACTGGAGGTTCCTTATCATTTGTATAATAAGTCACTGAGAGATAATTTGAACTTTAATCTCATAAGAACTTCTCCCAAACTCCCCCGTGCAGAATTAGTCTTTATTTCTAACCTTTTGTTCATATTTTAGTATGACAGTCACTACAGGTTACTCTTTGTGTATATATTTGTATATAATTCTAAGATGAGATTCTTTAGAACAAAGACCATATCATTAAAAAATTATTTTTAGGGGTGCCTGGGTGGCTCAGTCATTTAAGCATTTGACTTCGGCTGAGGTCGTGATTTCATGGCTTGTGTGTTCAAGCCCCTCATCAGGCTCTGTGCTGATAGCTCAGAGCCTGGAGCCTGCTTCAGATTTTGTGTCTCCCTCTCTCTCTGCCCCTCACTCCCACCTCTCTCTCTCTCAAAAATTAAATAAACATTTAAAAAAAATTTAATATTTTTAATTGATTCATGGTTGCTTTGAGTCAATTGTTAGTGACTTTTAAAATGCCAGTGTTATTTCATTCCCAAAAATGAATAAATGGTGGTTGCTTTAAAGAGCCTCATTTGGTACAGAACTACTACTAATAAAGATTCTACCAGTTTCTTTTTATAGCATCACTATCTGTAATGAACACCTAATAAACACCAGGCTATTTTCCATTCATTCTTTTCTTGGAACCTCCATATCCTATCAGCCAGGAATTCTTTTTTCTTTTGCCTTATAAGTGTATTCCCAATTGTTCTCAGCTATTTCATGTACTCCTTGGTTTATAGCAAATGTAGTGGGGAAGTTCTATAAGGTTGGACATCATCTTGGAATTCCCTGTCCTGCCTTGGACATAACATGGGCCATAATGAATAAAAGTGCCATTATCTTAACATGAATGACTAATTAAAACTCAATCAGATAAAACATAAAGGAAAGTTAAGTAATCTAGTCATAGTATAATGAATATATTATGTTACATATTTTATATAGTAACATATTAATAATCAAAATAGGTTAATTTCTTTGCCACAGTGTTTCATATGGTATGTATAGTAATTAGTATAGAAGTATGAGGAGTAAATTACAGAAACTAATTGGAATATATAAAGACCATGTTAAATATATAATCTTTTTTACTTTAAATATACTTTAAAATTAATGTTCAAATTTTTGTCTTACAGAATAATAATAATTTATATGGTCATCAGACATTCTTCATGTGCATTGAAGATACTTCTGGAAAGTCATTTGGTGTTTTCTTAATGAACAGCAATGCAATGGGTAAGAGTAATTTATCTGGTAATATATTTAAATGAGATATAACTTGAAATGTTTGAACTGTTCTCTTTATTCCAATCATAGATAATGTATGTCAGAGTAAACTCTATTGGTAATGATTTAGTATATGAAATTATTACAAGCAGAGTTTGTAGTGAGTAAGACAATGGAATTTTACTTATAAGTGTGTCTATTTTGAGGAGAGTATACTATGTTATTGTAGTCAGGCCCTTTCTTCAGAGCTTTCACAGCAATAGTGAAACACATCCATGGAAAGGAATATTCCCATTCCCACAGCCTCACTTGTTAAGATAATTTAACATACCACTACAACCAAAAAAAAAAAAAAAAAAAAGGAAAGTCTATATAACATAGGGAGAGAAAGAAGAAGATTAATTTTTGAGTTTATCATAATTCAAGTAATGTAGAATGCTTTTTTTAAATGTTGTGAGTGTAATACCAATGTGTAACATATGAATTAGTGATAATAAAAAGTTCCAAAATTCAACAGTGTCCCAGCGAGAACAGTATATTAAAATGGTTATCCAGGCAATTATTGTCTATGTAGAGAAAAAAAAATTCTGTAGTTTTTTCTTAAAAATTAATGTGAGAATATGATCTTTTAGGGAATCTTCAATTAACACAACTAATTGAAATGCAATTTCAGAAAACAAAATTTTGTTATAAAAGGACTGATTACTTGGCTATGCAGTTTCCAGGGAGAGATTCTGCCAACATCTGTAGAAGGAAACAGCTGTGATTTCCTATCATAAACCTCATAGATGGTGGCGTTCTACTTTTCTCGTATATTCTTCCTATCTTTAGTATCTTATTTTACCTTAGTTATTTAAAAACAGTGCAAAAATGTATGGTTAATATGAAGTACTTAAAATAGACACTGCGGTTATTTTATCACTGTGTATATTTTTACTAGTTATATATGTTTCTCCAATTTAATTTGTAGAAATTTTCATCCAGCCTACTCCAATAGTAACTTACAGAGTTATTGGTGGAATTCTGGACTTTTACATCTTTCTAGGAGATACACCAGAACAAGTAGTTCAACAGTATCAAGAGGTATGTTTTACATCTATTTTAATAAATTAATTTCTACTATACTTTCCTTTCAACCATCATGTCTAATTTTATTTAAGATATCTGGGGCCTCTTAGCTAAATATATTTTTAAATCTTACCATTTTCAGGTATGAGTAGGTGGTTTTTGTTTTTGTCTTTCCTATACAATGATGACTATGTATATTTATATGTCTATATTTCTTATATCAAATTATTTATTGGTTCTAGGCAGCTGAGTTCAGGAGTAGGATTTTTTTGAAATGTTGCATATTAAATCTTTACTTATTCATGACCTACTTTGGTGGGATAAAGCCAAGGAAAGTATTTTCTATTCAAAGCTGAGGATACGCAAGGGTGCGTAGGTCATACACCCCTTTGATAAAAATCCTAGAGGCAAATGAGTTATAAGGAAGACTAGTAAAACTTGCTGTTAATGCATAGTAGGTAAACTCCAGGAAAATTGTCTCTGATGCTCAGGCTTAAAACAGAAGATTTTGAAACATAGTGTGAAGTCTTAGGTCATCTGTCTAAGCAACTCTTGCTTCCCTATTAAATAATGTCTTCATGTACCTAAGTCCAAGGTGGGTCTTAGAGAGACAAGGAATCCAGGGGTACCCTGAGTCTACTTCTAAAATATAATTCTGTATTTCTTTTATATAATTCTTTTATATAATTGTTCTCCTGTGACTGTTGGTACATAATTCTTGGTGTTAGTATGGAAAAATAAATTATTTTTATTGGCCTAAGATTTACGGATTATGTCTATTTTTAAAATCTTGTTTTATTGATGTGTATTTTGATATACATTTCCCATTTGCTAAAATGATCTTAAAGGAGAAGTAATTACTATCAAAAACTTTTCTTTAATTAGGATCCAAATGTCTGATATGAGAGTAGGTAGAGTTTTACACAATTAAATAATTTACAGTGTCTAACAATTCCCAAATTGCTATTGATAAATATGAACTTCAGAAAAGGATACAAAATTTACAATCTATAATACTTAATTATAATTACAATGTTAGGCTGGCCTTTATACAACTTTGCATATGGTTACCACACCACCAAAACTGTGGATAGCACATTTTTTAAAAAGAATTTGACATTGGATTTGTGAAATACCAGCTAGGATTGTTGTCTGTTACATGGTGAGTACAGTCTGTGGTCAGCAGGAATTGAGTCTGAGTTATGCATGGCGTATGAATGCAGCATACATTTAGTATAGTAGTGCACTTGCTTTAAATCATTTTATGGGCAGTCTTCCAAAGGCGTGTATTTAAGCAATAAGATACAGTAGTTGTGTAGAATGTAATATAGTTAATCACTGCCTTTAAATGAGGTACAAGCTATGTAGAGAGTAGGCAAAAGAAACTTTATTGTTTGAAGAAAAACAATTTTTTTTCTGTATAAGCTAACACTCTTGAGGTCTCAATATGTTAAAATATAAAGCAATTCATTTGACTGGTGAATAGTTTTAAAAACAATGTTTCTGTATAGAGTGTAATATAAATAATATGTGAGCTAATATAACATATAATAATATTTTACATACTTTTATGAAAAATTATGTTACATGTGTATACTACACACACAAAGAAATTTCAATTATATGTCCAAATCTATAATGAAATGTAGTGAAACATAAGATGTTTGTGAAATGAGATGAAAAATGCTAACTTTTTCAATTTTTTTACTATTTTATTTTTAAAATAAATTTAATGTTTAAATTGAATAGAATATATAACCCAATATAAGTAACTTAAAAATTGTTACATTGTAGTTTTTTATGCATATATGATAGAGAAATCATGGAATGTGTGTGTATGTGTATGCCTAAATTAAAAAAAAAGCATTATGCCAAAAAGGTTATTATACTATACTATACTATAACTTAATACTCAGTTTTAGTTAAAACAATTTACTATTACTTACACTTGGATTTCCACATATTTCCAAAGTCATGTCCTCTTGTTGTGACGACACACTAATTTATAATAAAATTCTAACATAAAATCCAGAACGCATTTTAGAATGCAGGTAACACTAATTCTTTGTTCAAAATATGTAATTTAAGTTAAATAAATATCAGAGATATTAGAATAATAAGAATATTGATAATAATTTTAATGTTCTTTATTGAAATTAATCAAATATCCATTTACTTCAAGCTTGTTGGACGACCCGCAATGCCAGTATATTGGAGTCTTGGATTCCAGCTGAGTCGCTGGAATTATAAGTCACTTGATGTAGTGAAAGAAGTGGTAAAAAGAAATCGGGATGCTGGCATACCATTTGTAAGTGGGATGAAGGGTTTATGGGATTACATACCAAGTTAAATATTTTCACATAATAATAAATGTGATTGTCAGCATTACACATGATATTATACTATATAATATAAATGTGGATTATTAAGATGTGTTTTAATGTTAAAGTATATTTTAAATCTATACACAAGGCCAGGTCTACTTGAGATTTTAAGAACTAATTATTATTTATACTAGAATACATGTTTAACTGTGAACATCATATTCAGTTTTTTAAAATAGATTATTTTTTACTGCCTATATACTTTTTAACGTATTTTATGTAGCATATAGGCTTTGTTTTCTATACAATGATTCCTGTATATAAAATATAGTACTTATTCAGTGATCATCACTGAAAAAAATGTGAGTAATCACTTAATGTTTTTGTATTTTAGAATTAGAAAAATTAGTTTATAAACTATTTCATGGTTTTTAGTAAAATAAAAGAGATCTAAGTTCATTTACCTTTTAATCATTATATTTATAAAGCATTGGGCTTAAAGGTTGAAGTGATTAGAGTCCTTTCAGTACTATTTATTGAAATATACTCTACTAATTTTCAGGATACACAGGTCACTGATATTGACTATATGGAAGCAAAGAAAGGCTTTACTTATGATAAAGTTGCATTTAAAGGCCTACCTGAATTTGTTCAAGATTTGCACGACCATGGACAGAAATATGTCATCATCTTGGTAATGACATTATGTATTAATATGTTTTTAGTATTTACATATTTGTAACTTAATATATTTTCTATAGTTTCTTCTTTCTATTATTAGGATCCCGCAATTTCTATAGATAAGCTAAGCAATGGAACGGCATATGCCACCTATGAGAGGGGAAATGCAAAACATGTGTGGGTAAATGATTCAGATGGGACTACAGCAATTATTGGCGAGGTAAATTATGATATTCATTAAAGTTGTGTTGCTTAGATTTTCTGTTGTGTAATGACAGTTTTCGTAAGTGTGTGTGTGTGTGTGTGTGTGTGTGTGTGTGTGTGTGTATTTGCTTTCAAATATGGACTTGGTATTTTAATTGTGTAAAGAAATTTTAGAGAGGAAATATTTCAAAATTTCTATCTCTAAAACAGTTTTAGTAAGAAGACATAGATTTCAATGCTATACACAATTAAAACAAAACTAACAAAATATAATTAGATTATTACAAAAATTCTGATATTTTGATGTAAAATAAATACTTCTATAAATTGAGTACTTTTGTGCTGGATATTAAATTTTATGATTTGTATTTAATCCTCACAGTAAAATAATGAGATACATACCTATAATTAGAATTTTTACTTTATAGGTGAAAAAAGTGAATTTGAGATAGGTATAGTAACTTCCCTAATATCACAGAGCTAATAAAGTACAGAGTTATGAAAATGACTAGTTCCCAAATGCATAATCTTAACCAGAACACATATTCTTTTGAAGACAGCTTTCTAAGACATATCAAAAACTATAAAGTCTAGATACACTAACTTGGTAATTACACTTCTGTAATTTAGTCAAAGGAAATAAAGTAAGAGATAATGTCAGTGTATAAAAAACATGTATTATAGCATTATTTACTGTAATGAAGATATACTAGCCATCACTTTTTATTGAATTCATCAATATCAAAATTTCTGGTGAAAGTCTTATTCAAATAATTATGAGCTCCATCAGAAACAAAGGCTGAATTTCTTCCCATAATTCCTATTAATATCTCACAGAATATACCCTGTTAAACCTACTCCATTTGCTGTGAACAGATTGGATAGCCAATAGTCATATTTTTGGATATAAAACAGTATTATTTTTTTCATTCATCTGAAACTGAATTTCTCTAGTCTGTCATTACTTTAAGTAATGAGCAGATAATTTGAAGAAGTATAAAAAGACAGCATAGTATGGGTAGTGTCTAATAGCCTGGACTCAGATATGTGATTGCTGTGTTTGAATTCCTTCTGTACCACTTATTAGCGGTGTGATCTTGAAAAATGTATTTAGTTTCTCTGTTTATCACTTCTTTCATCTGTAAAGTGGGTTTAATTATAGTGACTAACTCATCTGTGAAGCAGTGATTAAAAAAATACCCATCTTCTGTAGTTCTAATGAAGATTAAATGAGCTAGTAATTATAAAAATGCTCGGAACATTACCCAGCACAAAACAAATGTCATATTCTCATTTGTTAAATAAATAATAAATACACAAGGAGTTTTTTTGGTTGAATTTCTTGGAAACAAATGCATTTGGAAATTAAACCGTGTACTTTTTTTTATTCAGACAATGAATACATTGTCTAGTTTTTATTTGTTTTTAACCTAACCCATTAGTATGCTAAGAAATAAATTTAGTTGCAAAATAGCAGTTTCATCCCATGTTCTTATATTTTTGCCTTCCTAAATGCCTTATGATCTCTCTCTCTACTTTACTCTCATTATATGCATTTTATTTTATTTTTTAAAACATTTTAAAATAGGTCTAAGATTATTATACATATAAATGGTGCATGGATCACATAAACCTTAAGAAGTACAATATTATAACTTTAATGCTTTTTTACTATTCTTATCTACTCAATAACCTTGGGTTATCATTTATTTATTTTTCCTTTTATATATGTATATATATGAATGATCTATTCTTTTAGGTGTGGCCAGGATTAACAGTATACCCTGATTTTACTAATCCAAACTGCATAGATTGGTGGGCAGATGAATGCAGCATTTTCCATCAAGAAGTGAAATATGATGGACTTTGGATTGTAAGTAGCTATTTTAAATCACTAATTTTAGACAATTAGCATAGAATTATTTTTCTATAAATAATTATTATTATAATAAATAAATAAAATATATAAAATAATTATAAAGTTGACAAGGTAAATTTTGTAATCATTTGAACATGAAATTTAAAAACTTTATAATATTTTTCTAGAATGTATAAATTCATACCTGTCATGTTCCTGGGTTAGAAAAGAATCTTAAGTAAAAACTGCAAATTGCAAGTTTTGTTCTTCAGTGATACACTTTATAGAATAAATTCCATTTCTATCAGTAACATGCCATATTTTTATGACTAACAATTTATGTTTGAAAACAGCAAGATTTGGAGGTAAGTCGTGCAATTTTAAAAACATTTATTATATTCTACAGTATTCAAGTGATTGCAGCACTATGGATACATAATAACATATCACTAATCCTTAGAAACTTTCTTTTTTTAAAAAAAAGCTTTTTTTTTTAATTTTTTTAAGTTTATTTATTTTTGGGACAGAGAGAGACAGAGCATGAATGGGGGAGGGTCAGAGAGAGAAGGAGACACAGAATCTGAAACAGGCTCCAGGCTCCGAGCTGTCAGCACAGAGCCCGACGCGGGGCTCGAACTCACGGACCGCGAGATCATGACCTGAGCCGAAGTCGGACGCTCAACTGACTGAGCCACCAGGCGCCCCCCAAAAAGGCTTTTTTTAAAAAAAAAACATATTTATTTATTTTGCTAGAGACAGAGTGAGAGTGCATGTGTGCATGTGCATGTGCATGTGCATGCGAGTGGTGGAGGGGCAAAGAGAGAGGGAGAGAGAGGATCCAAGTAAGCTCGGCACCATCAGCACAGAGCGAGCCCTACGTGGGACTCAAACTCAGGAACCGTGAGATCATGACCTGAGTTGAAAACAGTTGGACGCTCACCCAGGCACCCCTAGAAACTTTCTTTTTAGTAAATTATGGAATAAAACAAATCAAAATTGAAATAGGTTAAATGTTTTATTTCAAGATAAACAACAACAGCATCAACCAAAATCCTAGATTATTGGTAAAGCTATTAAAGGGAAATGCTAATGTTTGAAAATTTCTTTGGATGAAGTTTTGTATCTGTAGCTATTGATTACTTATTTCTGGGTTTGCCATATAGAATGATTTAGTGTCTTTTGTTATGGAAACTGCAACCATATTTGGTGAGTGAAACTACTTGGTGACCCCAGAATTCTATGTTCCAGGGGAAAAAAGAAGTCTAATAAACTTGAATACAGAGGAACATCAGAGATTTTGTTCAAAGTTATTTCAACTGCACAGAATTTTAGGAGATAATGGATGTCTTAGGGACATCCATGTCTTTGTCTGTTGAGTTACACAATAGCTCTACTTTCATGAAGTGCTCATTATTTATTCAGTGATTATTTAATCAATTACTTAGTTAAGTGTATATTTTGCACCATCAGTATATCAGGTATGTTGTGGAGAATACAAAGAGGAAAATTATGTTTTTAGCTGACAACATGGAACTGAGTTAGAGGTTAGCATACTCTTCAGGATTCTTAAGAATAGAATGAAAATGGAGAGGCTTTAGTTATTGGACACAAAATTAGTGAGGTCACAATAATACCTAGCAGCCTATAGAAATAACAAAAAAAATTGCACTCCATTCTTGGTTTTGTTTTTAATTCCAGCTCCAATTTCAGTTGTATTAGTTAAGTTAAAATGTTTGGGTTTTTGTTTCTGCTAATGAAATAATTTGAGTCCATTGGAGCACAGTTACAGTATAACTGATACTTTAGGAATAGTGAAAGAGAATCTGACTGTGCTGTAGAAAGAGAATACTTCATTTCCTATATCCATTGAACACAAATACAGTACCTGATTCAACTCCAAAGAGAGGGAGGGCAGGGAAGGGGAGGAGCATCTGAGAAAGGTGGAGTTGTTCTCCTCCTAATACATAAGCATTTGACTAAGCTTAAAAAACAAAACAAAATGCAATATAATCAGTATGATTTCAAAGCTCACTAAAAATCACTGAATTAATTTATATGATGTATAAGCAATGATTATTCTGCTTCCAGCTTTTTCTTGAATAACTATCAAATCCTACTGATAAAATTGTTTCTTTAATTCTTTCATTTTCTTCAGATTATTCTGATAGAATGAATGTACAATAAAACAAAGTATTCTTATTTAACTGAAAACATTTTATTTTTTTGTCAAATTTAAAATTAGTGTCATCATTTCCTAGATTCATAATTTAAATGCCAAGCTAATGTTTTTGAATTTTAATTTTAAATATTAAAATCACTTTGGAAAACAATATGAGCATAATTTTCATTGAAAAATAGATTTTTGCATATAGACATATAATATACTTGAATTATCTTTTTTGCAACATTCTTGAGATAATTTCCTAATACTTGAGAAATAAGAGACTAATGCATTTGGTATAATAAAGACTGAAGCTGTAATTTCAAAATAAATGTACCCAGTCAGTATTTTTAAAATTCAAAGATCACTTCCACTTTCTCTGAACAACTATATATATTGTTGTGATCGTGTTGTTATTATGATTTCATTCTTAAAAATCTAATAAGCAGAATTTTTCCATAAAAAAGCTCAACAATTTAATACATAGTTCTAGGAAACTTAAAATTCAGTGACAGACTTAAAATTCAGTGAATTATTTTTAGAATTTTTTGAAAAATGGGGCTATTTTTATGTAGACTTTTTTAAATATGAAGTGATGAAATTATGAAATACCAAGATTTTTTTTAAATGTTTTATTTTAAAAA
Source organism: Leopardus geoffroyi (assembly GCF_018350155.1). NCBI lineage: Eukaryota > Metazoa > Chordata > Mammalia > Carnivora > Felidae > Leopardus > Leopardus geoffroyi. Next base: position 100,715,163 of record NC_059333.1, read on the forward strand.
GTTGCCAAACTTTTGTACACAATTTTCAATGGATTTTAAAGAAAAGAACTTTCAGAAACATCCCTAAAAATGGCATTGACAATTCCTAGGAATAATCATTACTCAATTTGGGATGGTTTGAATGATACCTGAATATCTGTAGGGATACTTATTACTATCAATTCACTGAGGCCTTTGCCTTGTGACTTCCACTGCTTTCAACCTGTTGGTTGTAATATTAAAAATACTAATTGAGTTGATTTTTAAATGACACTAAATACATGTAGCATCATTTAAATAATTTATAGACATTAGAGAAAAATACTTTCAGAATTTTCAAAAGTGCAAATATACAAAATACATTAAAAGAGATACAAATAAATTCTATTACATTATGTGTAGTATGTTTAATTAATAACAAATCTTTCCAAGTAGGTAGGATATTTTAAAAATAAATAATAAATAGCAATATTGTGTTTATTGTAAAATATGGTTACAATCATGTAAAAGTGGTTTTTTTCCCTTTAATAGATGAATACATTTATCTTCTTGAGTACAGAGACTCTTTTCCCTTATATTGTGAACTGGTGAAATCAAACATTTGATTTACTCTTATTTACATGGTTGTATGATAAAATAATTAATTTTATCTTAATTTTTATTTAAATTCCAGTTAACATACAGTATAATGTTAATGATTGAACAAATATTTTTGATCAATTTTTTCATGTGAAATAAATTAATTTCTTTAAAAAGTATGTTTATTCTTAAGTTACATAAATTACGTCTATTTTGAGCAAATGCTGGAAGAACTTGTGAATTTTATTTCAATTTGCAAGTACATAATTCTAATAAAATAACATAAATTTCATAGTTAAATGTTTTGCTTTGTATTTTCTCAAGAATAATTATACATATACGATGCTAAATAGTTTAGAAGAAGTTAAAATTTAAAATAATGCAACTTGATTCCCAATTATGAATGTCAGCAGTTGAAATTGTTTTTAAATTTAATTTGGTTCATGGATTCATGAAGAAAAAGTGCTTAGGTTCATCTAAAATTATTGGCGGCCCAACTATAGTATCTCTTTGTATTAATTTTACTAGACATAGGAAAATCAAATTGAATATAATATTCCAGGTAATTTCAATAAATTAACCCCAATACTGTAGAATAACTACATAATTTTTCTTCTTTGTGGCTATTAAGAAAATATTTGGAGCCTGGGTGGCTCAGTCGATTAAGTGTCCAACTTCATCTAGGCTCATGATGTCATGACTCAGTTCCGTTAGTTAGTTCAAGCCCTGTATCGGGCTCTGTGCTGACAGCTCAGAGCCTGGACCCTGCTTCAGATTCTGTGTCTCCCTCTCTCTACCCCTCTCCCACTCATGCTCTGTCTCTCTGTCTCTCTCTCTCTCAAAAAAAAAACATGAAATAAAATAAACATTAAAAACTTTTTTAAAGAGAAAATATTTGGGAAATGAAAACATTTACCTTTTAATGATGAAAAATTTATTTTGCAACTTTAATGTTTCACATTGATTCCAAATGGGCATGATGTGTATGGAAGAAAAAAAGAGTAATAAAGAAAATTTATTCCTTCTGAAGGAAAACAATATTAACAAGGGACTTGACCGAGTATGAAGTCTTTGTGAGAGCAGAGACTGCATATTATAGACATGTGGGAAATAAGCTTGAAAAATGTGTGGAAGTCCTACAATGCAATTAACAGAGAAGGAAAAAGAAATAGATTATTTTTTGACCATGTGTAGTGTGATATATAATTTTATATATATTATCTTTTTAGTTCAAAGCCTTTATTTTTTTAAAGTTATGGTCACAAACTAGTATGTGGCAAGATACTATCGCGGCTTACGTTTACACGGCAAAAAATCTATAAACACATCCCCACAATTCTGCCTCCAAGAGATGTTTAGGTCACTGGTTCTTATAATGTGGTCCAGCTGCCCTAGGGTTCCCTGAGACTGTTCAAGGGGTTAAGTAAGGTCATAACTATTTTCATTTAATGCCAAAATGCTATTTACCTATTTTCACTTTCACTCTCTCATGAGAGTGTAGGAATGAAGGGCTATACAAAACATGCTGTGCCTCGCGGCTGGCAGTGCACATCACAGAAACTAGATAAATGTCAGGTAAGATGAGCAAACGATGGTGCATAAATGAATGTGCCAGAAGTGTGGCACAATGGTGGACTCACCTTGAGAAAATTGATACAACTACTTGGAAAAGACAGTTGCTTAATACTTATAATGTTATTAATATTTTATAGGTATAATTAAAACTAGGTAAATTAAATACATTTTTGTTATATACTATCCCTGAATCCCATACAAGATACCTCTGTTATCACTTAAAATCTGCTGTTCTTCATGTTTTATCCATTTAGGACATGAATGAAGTTTCCAGTTTTGTTCAAGGTTCAAAAAAAGGATGCAATGACAATAAACTGAATTATCCACCTTTTACTCCTGGTAAATTTTATTTGGTTATTTACTTACCATTAACTAAGAATAATTTTCCTGGTAAATTCTAGCATATATTTCTATATCACAAACCTTGATAAAATTTTGAGTCCCTGAAATCAATGTGTTTTTGTCTGTTTTTGTGTTACTTTTGGGCTAAAATTTTTATGCTTAAGAAAAGAAGAATGATTTTAAATTTTGGGAAAGATTATTGATTTCTCTTTATTACTGATCAACTGCCCATGATCAAATAATTAATGAAAAGAAACACAATTTGTTTGAAATTATAATTTAAATGATCAACTTCTTTCCACGAGCCTTATGCAGTAATTTGTGCAGTTTTTAGAATGAACCTAATGGGAATAGTTACATGTCACATATTCTAAAAAATAAGTTTTTCACCATTAAAAGCGGGTAAAAAATACAACCAAAGAAAGATTTGCTCTTAGGGGAGAATAGACAGCAATAAGTACATCTGAAGATGACAGTAATTATTGCAACACCACATAAGCCTGTAAGTTGAAGCACAATAAAAAACCTGAAAAGCAGGGATTTGGATGGTTTGTAATTGTGTAACAGATGTACATATATAAAATTAAATTATATTTAAATAAACTAACCTAGAAAGCGTTAAAAGGGTATATATATTTGTGTGACGTATAATACAAATAGGTATATATATGTGTACATATATATATATGTATACATATATATATGTGTACATAAGGATTATGAAGCTTAAAATGGAAACTCTCTCTTAAGAAACATTTCTTACATATTTTTTCTAAGATATTCTTGACAAACTCATGTATTCCAAAACAATTTGCATGGATGCTGTGCAGTACTGGGGGAAACAGTATGATGTTCACAGCCTCTATGGATACAGCATGGCTATAGCCACAGAGAAGTAAGTGCAGTTTCATTCAGAAACCTCTTTCATACTTATTGTCTAGAAATATGTTGTAATACACTAATATAGTTGGAAAAGAGCAAGAGTAAGAAAGCAAAGAAAGATAGTATTTTCATGGTGTTAGTACTTCTACTAATCTTCATGAATTTGGAACTTAGTTCATCAAGAACTATGTGGTGTATGTATTTAACTGTGGTCCTTTTTTAATTCATAGATTTAAAGTACGCTTCAAAGTTTTGATTCACTTTGCTATCTCTGAATATAATTATGTTCTAAGCATGAACTACACAATTGGCCTGAGAGAGTGGTGCTTCTAGAGTAGGTCTTTTTAAAATCAAGGGTTTCAATTAAAATGTAGTTTTCTATCTAGTATCTCACAAAGTAACTTTCTAATGCCGTGTGTCCTTGGATGCAAAAAAATAACAAGTTACAAAACAAAGGAAGGGGATAATCTTACCCAATTGCCTATTCTTTCTCAAGTATTATATAAGAACCTACAATGCAATAGTCAATAAAACCCAGATCCTGACCTCAATAATTTTTTAATCTTTTTCAGAATTAAATAAATATGATTAAATTTAAAGACATACCTACATTTGTCTAGTCCCAAAACATACCATGGTATCTCAACTCTTATACATTATCTTCATAGAGTTTGGTTACTTCACTTTTTAAACTCAGTAGAGCATTTATATATTGAAGTGTATAAATAAATAAATTCTAGAAAGAAATAGCAACACTATAGTTCAATGTTATAAAGATATTAATATAGAAAAACCACCTGAGAATACCATTATATCTTTTTACTAAGGTAGTCTGGATAATTTTATATACTAAATCAAACTTTGTATCTTTCCTGAATATTTCCTATTTATAGAAAAAAATTATCAATAATACTCAGGTACCAAATAGAGGTGAGATAAATAATGCTAGTAGTTGTGGATAGTAAACTTTTAGATACAAACAAAATAAAATGCCTCTCAAATATGTAACTTTCATCCCAACATTGCATGCTAATATTTGAAAATACAGACATTAATATATCATTAGCATCATTGCATCTCAAAACTTTGTGGACAGTTCAAGTTCAGATTATGACATTTCAGGTTAAAAAAGGATTTCAGTGAGTTTAAACCATATATTTTAAAAACAAGTGTTGAGTGGATACAAAAAGTATGTTTATTTAATTTGGTAAAGGAAATCAAAGTCTGATTTCCTTTCCCTGATTGGAATGTTTTTAAGTAAACATTGGTAGAGAAATACAAAATTGGTACGAAAGGTCGATAAAGAGTTATTTAAAAATAAATCTGATTTATTCATTTGCTTTTACTTTTAGAGCCATGGAGAAAGTTTTCCCTAATAAGAGAAGCTTCATTCTCACCCGGTCAACTTTTGCTGGGTCTGGAAGCTATGCTGCACACTGGTTAGGAGACAACACTGCTTCATGGGAGCAAATGGAATGGTCTATCACAGGAATGCTAGAGTTCAATTTATTTGGAATGCCATTGGTAAGCAATTTCATACAGTGTCATTTATATTAGCTGTGCATGACTTTTAATTTTGTAATGTGATCTTAATAATCTTCAATAAAATGGTTAAATGTATGTTACAGAAAAATCCAATCTTTATTCTTAGGGAATTTATGAAAAAAAAGAATATAGGTGGTATCTATAACATTCTAGCCATTAGAATGAGAAATAGGAATAAATAAAATTCAAGGAACTCAAAATAATACATGAAACAAATATCAATATAAACAAAGCAAAGGAAAAGCTTTTATAAAGTAAATAAAGCCCCAGATAAGATGGTAGGGAAAAATCCAAATATAGTGGTAATAAAGATAAATGTCAAAAGTCTAAATATCTTTAAATACTAGATTGTCAGTTTAAGATAAAAACCAATAAAGCTGTTTCCTGTATTTAAAAGAAAAAAATAAAAGATAAAAAATAAAGACAGAGCTAAGTCTCAAATTTTAAAAGCAGAGAAAATTTGTTCCAGGCAACTCTGGATATTTAGAATCTAATCGGTCTCTATATCAAATAAAAAATGTATGCGGTGTTGATAATTGAACATTAAAGAGAGCCACTACATAAAAAAACAATGTAAAATGTGTTAGGAAATTATAGTGATTCATTTGTTCTTTCTTTCATATGCACAAAACAAAATGAAAACCTGAGAAACGTAACAGAAGACCATGGGGGGAGGGGAAGGAAGAATAAAAAGTTAGAGAGGGAGGGAGCCAAACCATAAGAGACTCTTAAAAGCTGACAACAATCTGAGGGTTGATGGGCGGTGGTAGGGAGGGGTGGGTGGGTGATGGGTACTGAGGAGGGCACCTGTTGAGATGAGCACTGGGTGTTGTATGGAAACCAATTTGACAATAAATTTCATATTAAAAAAAAACCCAACCAAATAACAACAAAAATCACACACGTGCGTGCACGCGCACACACACACACACACACACACACACACACTCAAGAGTCTGGACTTGGGAAATTAAAACACACATTTTAAAATGATTCATGAGTCAAAAAACAAACTGAATGGAAACAGAGGGGGGGGATAAATCCTTAGAACTGAGTGCTAGCAATTATACTTAATATCAAAACTATAAGTTGTCAAATAAATTTGTTTTAGAGGAAAACTTACAGCCTTAACTGCTTAGATTAAAAACAAAGAAAGGCTGAATATTAATGAGTAAAGTGCATTAATTAAGAAAATGGGGGCGCCTGGGTGGCGCAGTCGGTTAAGCGTCCGACTTCAGCCAGGTCACGATCTCGTGGTCCATGAGTTCGAGCCCCACGTCAGGCTCTGGGCTGATGGCTCAGAGCCTGGAGCCTGTTTCCAACTTTGTGTCTCCCTCTCTCTCTGCTCCTCCCCCGTTCATGCTCTGTCTCTCTCTGTCCCAAAAATAAATAAACGTTGAAAAAAAAATTAAAAAAAAAAAAAAAGAAAATGGAAAAATCAAAGTAGAATAAACCTAAAGAAAGAAGTAAGGAATGAAAATAAGAGAAGACATTAATGCAGGGAAGCAAAGCTTCTAGAGAAAAATTAATAAAATGAAATTACAAAGATGACTTTGGAAATTTGAATAAAATAGATTTTTGGCAAATTTTGTCTAAAAAAGGTTGAAAGAAATAAGCAATGTTACAATGTATTTTAAGATAAAGTGTTAATTTATTATAGCAAGTAATTAATACACAGTTACCAGGAGTAAATATTAAAAGTAAATGTAGGATACTTTTGAGAAAATTTTAAGTAGCTAAATTAAATACATGCCATGTTCATAGATAATAAAGCTTAATATACTAGAAATACACATTCTCCCCAAACTATTATCCAACATTAGTGATATTCCAATTTAAACTATAAAGTGAGTTTGGGGAACATAAAAGATTATTTAAACTTCATGTGGGAGACAATACAATGTAAAGAAGTAGAAAAGAGCACAAGGATTCACCCTATCCAATAAAACAGTAATATAGCACAATTCTTGACTCTCTATATTCAAAGAGAATAATATGGCATAATATGGAATAGGTTCATGCATTAATGAAATGCATTAACTGATTGCACTATCACTATAAATCAGTGAGGAAAGTATCAAATATTCATATGTGAAGTATCATTTATTCATAATAAAATAAAATGGGTCCATGACTTACACTTCACACAAAAATCAATCCCAGATAGATTAAAGAGCTATGTATGAAAAGTAAACTTTAGAGGCGCCTGGGTGGCTCAGTTGGTTAAGCGTCCGACTTCAGCTCAGGTCACGATCTCGCGGTCCATGAGTTCGAGCCCTGCGTCGGGCAGAGCCTGGAGCCTGCTTCCGATTCTGTGCCTCCCTCTCTCTCTGACCCTCCCCCGTTCATGCTCTGTCTCTCTCTGTCTCAAAAATAAATAAATGTTAAAAAAAATTTTTTTAAAAAGAAAAGTAAACTTTAAACATATTAGAAAAACATATGAGTAACTCTGTGATGTTGGGTTAGAGGTATAATTTCCTAAACAAATCACAGAAGGCACAAATAATAAAGAAATATAAATTTTACTGTAACAAAATAAAAACTTTTGTTCATTAAAAGACTATTTTAAAAGTTAAAATGATATTTTCAATTCATATAGTCAATAAATGACTAATACTCAATTTAAACTACCTACTGTAAATTTGTAGAAGGTAAAACAATGGAAAAATTAGCAAAGGTTGTAAACAGGTAATTCTGTAGGAAGAGAAACCAATATGGACTCAGTAAGAATATGAAAAAGTTTCCAACTTCCATAGTAATCAGAGAAATACAAGTTAAAATTTTAGTGAGGTATACATATCATATATATAGGTGGCAAAAATTAAAAGTCGAAATATAACAGGAATTGACAAGAAATGGAACAAAGGAAATTTTCATGTACTGTGACTGTGCTTACTAATGGTTACAGCCGGTTTTGATTAAACAATGTGCATTTCCAATAAACCAGAGAAATAATCTTGAAAATATTTGTATATATAAACGTATATATAATACCATAGAGTAAAGGTAAATATATGTGTGTGTGTGTATATATATGTATATATATATATTTCCATAGAATATTACTCACAAAAAAGCCTACAAATAAGTTTGATAGGAACATTTTTCATAGTCATGAGATCCCATATGATAGAAAACTAGAGCCACATTAACGTAAGTGAATCTCACAACAATAGTACCTTGAGAAAAAAATGAAATGCAATGTCATTCGTACAGTCTGCCATTTATATAAAGTTAATAAACATGCAAAAAATACTATATTTTGTTTATGGATATTTACATACTTTTTTAGAAAAATAAAGAAATGGCTGTAAACATTTAAATAAATGTAAACATACTAAATTAAGGATAAGAGTTTTTCCTGGAGGGTCCTTAAAGGAAGAGAAATGAAATTTTAATGGCTACATGTTAGACACCATTTTTTTTACTATTTTACTATTACAGTAATATATTATAAATGGAAAAAATCAGATCATGGGAGGGGAGTTTTGGATTAAGAAACAACACATTTTAATAATATAAATTCACACTATAGATTAACAATGATTAGATCAAAGGAGAAAATAAATACATGAGACTAATAGTGTATAAAGAGACAGTGAGAAAAAGTGTAAAATGATGCAGTTAGAGGCAAATAAATAGCAAAACTGGAAAATAAAAAACTAAGTTAAGGAAGAATATATGAAGACAGTAAAATAAAGATTGTAAGTAATGCAGGTTAATCTGTTGAGGCATAAAATGTGATGCCCTAGGCAAATTTGAGACTCTTTACACAGATATATTTGTTATTTAGGTTGGAGCGGACATCTGTGGATTTGTGGTTAATACCACAGAAGAGCTTTGCAGGAGGTGGATGCAACTTGGGGCCTTTTATCCATTTTCCAGGAACCATAATGGTGATATATATGAGGTAAATTCCTTTTCTTCTCCATGTTTTGAAATAAAACCTTATTCTAGTTTTAGCAATGTACTTAAATTTATATCTGTAGAAGAAAGGGGCTGAAAGTTTGCAGCATAATTTTTATTATTTTTTTTTTAATTTTTTTTTAATGTTTTATTTATTTTTGAGATGGGGAGAGACAGAGCATGAATGGGGGAGGGGCAGAGAGAGAGGGAGACACAGAATCGGAAACAGGCTCCAGGCTCTGAGCCATCAGCCCAGAGCCCGACGCGGGGCTCGAACTCACGGACCGCGAGATCATGACCTGGCTGAAGTCGGACGCTTAACCGACTGCGCCACCCAGGCGCCCCTGCAGCATAATTTTTAAAGAGGAGTTAGAAGTTCCCTTCTCAAGGCCTATAAATATTTTGTATATTTAAAAAATGGTCAAATAAAGGAATCGTGAAATGTAATGGGGTCACAACATAAATATCTTATTTAAGCATAAAGCATATACAAGAAAATTAGATCACTTTAACTTAAAATAACTTAATACTTAAAATTAAAGCCGAAGGGTTTTGAGTCTAGATTCTTGGATTCCAACAATGTAAATTCCAGGTAATTTTTCTTTCGTAAAAAATACAAGGTAATATTAAGGATTTACAGTTTTTGTTTCATTAAAGAAACACAAAAAGTTCAAGACACTGTAAAAGTAGTTTGAGTCCAGAGTCTTTCCATAACAAGTAAAACTGGAATGACAGCTTGGGAAAGAATAAAACTAACATTTACCATATGTATCTGAACTGGTGGGAGTTGATATATAAGGACATACTGAAGTACCAGCCCTGTGAATTCAGCATGCTCTGGGCTCTCAGAAACATATTTCTCAGAGCAACTGGGAAAATTAGGTGAGACCATTAAGCCAATTAAGTGCATGTTAAGAAATGATTCATTGTTTACACACTAGTTACACATAGGGCCTTAATTCTGTTTGAGAAGAGGAACAACCACTCAGAGCTCAGCCTGGAAGAAGGTATGACAGAACAAAAGTAAGAGGTATAAATTGGAGATTAGTCATTACCTAATCTACTGAGACATGCTTTCAAGAAATTTGTGCTCATGGGGAATACTGATATGAATTATATTACACTGTGTGTTAATTTCTGACCCCAAAAAGCAGATGCTGAGACAGACATGATAGAGATTTATTAGTGAAAAACTTGTGAAGGATAAAGGGGAGGGAGAGGAGAAAATAGAGAGAGCCTTCACATCACAATTGGGGTCTGAATCTGGTGACGATGAAGGCAAGGAAAGCGGTTTTTAAAGAGAGTCACACACTGCAGCCCAATTCTAAGGAAGTTTCCACTCAGCCCAGTGGTGAGTCCTCAGTGCAAAGATGACCTTGGAAATGTCCTGTGTTTTCTATGAATGGGCCTGAATAGTACCCCCACCATGCTCATTGATTAGCTGGGAGCAGCCGAAGGGAAATGTCTTCAGAGTAAACATGATGGTGAATCAAGGGAGGCAGCAGCTGGTGCCCTCAGTATAATTTTGCTACCCATAACAGGAGATCTAAGCAGGTTTGCTCATATCACTGCACCTAGATTAAAAGAGTCCACTGATCTAGCGTGGGCTTAGCAGGAAAGTTGTCCTTCAGGTTACAAGCTGTCCTTCAGCTACAAGAGCTGGCCAAGCTGCTCTGTTCCCTGTATCTCTGGGCCAGTAGACTACCTGGGCTTTTTTTTTCCTAATGGCAAGGACAAGGCACAAGGCAGTAAGTCCTCAGGCAAGCACATTTCAAGCCTTTACATGAATGGGTCGCATGTTACTAAAACTCCATTGGCCAAAGTATGTCACTTAGCTGAGCACAAAGTCAAGTGCACTTGATGGGAAATACACTCCATTTTATTGGTAGGGATTTCAGAGTTATACAGCAAAGGTTGGAGGTACAGGAAGCATGAAAATTGGAGCCAATAATGCAGTCTACCACAAATAATATAGGTGAAAATTCTTCGTTAAAATATCTTTTCATCTCTAATATATAAAAATGAAAAATGCCCAGTTTAAAATAAAGTTTAATTAAAACATATCCAAATAAAAATATAAAAACTAAAAATACTTATATACTTTGATGATGAAAGAGGAACAATTTCAAATTTTCATACACAAACTAAAATGTATATAATTTGCATTTCAAAAATAGCTTAAATGCTTCTCTTTAATTTTCATTCACATTTTAGCGTTTTTAATGTCAATTTCCTTCTTTATTCCATAGCATCAGGATCCAGCATTTTTTGGACAGAATTCTCTTTTGGTTAATTCATCAAGGCACTATTTGAATATTCGCTATACCTTATTACCTTTCCTATATACTCTGTTTTACAAAGCCCATAAGTTTGGAGAAACAGTAGCACGGCCAGTTCTTCATGAGTGAGTACTACGTTCAAGGATTTTAATTTTTTTCAAATTATATGAGACATATATTGAAAAATTAATGCAGATTAATCAAGATGTCAAATGGATTTCTGCTTTTTTTTATATTCATATAAATCATTTGATGAACTGTGGAATAACATTAGTAAATAAATATGGTTAATTTAATGAATTGGACAAGATTAAGTTAGAAATGTGGGAATTCAATAGATCTTAAAAGAAAAAATATATAGAAAATATATTGGGTAAATTATATTAGTAATATTAAATATGCAGTTATTGAAAATTTATTATGTATTGTCAAAATCATCTGAGTATATAGAAAAAGAGTACAGTATAGTCACAGAGCAATGAATTGTGTTTGCCTTTGTATATTTTGAGCAAAGCAGGACCTTTCCTCAAGAAATGACTTTCGAATCCATATCAAAACAGGAATTTTTTAACGAAAAATTTTAAAGGAAGAAAGTTGTTTATGAAAGATTTCTGGTACTTTACAAACCTATCTTAGAGGGGAAAATGAATTAAACAGAATAGTTGTTTTTTACAGATAACAGATAACCTTATCATGTATGAGATTTTTTTGAGCCCAGATGAACTAATTTCCTCCCACCTTCCCTCCTTTCTTCCCCTCTCCCTTCCTTCCTTCCTTCCTTTCTTCCTTCCTTCCTTCCTTCCTTCCTTCCTTCCTTCCTTCCTTCCTTCCTTCCTTCTTTCTTGAGTGTCAGATGAACCATAAGGATATAAGAACCATAGATTCAAAATGACAGGTCAAACAAGTAAAAATTAAAGCTAATAATAATTCCCGGGAAAAGACTGAAATGATAAACCCAAGAAGGAATATGGATAAACTTATTTTTTTACCTTTATATTGTAAACATGGCATTATGTAGCAAATTGTCATTATTCTTAGGTTTTATGAGGATATGAATACCTGGACTGAGGACACTCAATTCTTATGGGGCCCCTCATTACTTATTACTCCAGTCTTGAAAGAGGTAAGTTTTACAACTCTAATACATTTATTGCTTTTAAAGGAAAACTTTATAACCAAATCCACACTAAATTATAAAAAACAAAAAACACAACTTGGTAATAAATGTTACTCAGTAGACTGATTCAACCTGATAAATGTTGAATTGAATTCTAAAATGTAGAAGAAATGCTAAAAATAATAAAAATGATAAGTAGATTTATGCTTTTCAAATATATAATGTGTAACTGTGGAAATAAAATTATATAAAATTAGTATTCTTCTTAAGACAACTTTATTTATGGAATCAATATCAAATCCATAGCAATAACAATGAATTTTCATTTAACTATACATAGACATTGAAATTTTGCTAACTTTTAGATAAAGAGGTTCTTGAAAGTCAGCTGATCATATGACCATATTGAAAATGTAGTGGAGTGAGATATTTGGTTTTATCTATCATTTAAAAGTCTATATGCCCATGGAAATATACAAAAATTAATGTGTACACATTTGCAATTACCATGTAGATTATGACAGTACAAATGCAAGTATGCATTGTTTTTTTCAAATGCTACTTAAATTAATTTCAACTTTGCTTTTGGTGTGTTTTAAATTATTATATTACATAAAACTAATAAAAGAGTCTGTTGATTATTATTTATAACAAATATGGGAATGTAACAATACAAAGGAAGTTTTTTTTCTTGACTATTAAAACCCAACTTAGGGGCACCTGGGTGGCTCAGTCAGTTAAGCGACCGACTTCAGCCCATGTCATGATTTCACAGTTTGTGACTTTGAGCCCCGCGCTGGGCTCTGTGCTGACAGCTCAGAGCCTGAGGCCTATGTCTGATTCTGTGTCTCCCCCTCTCTCTATCGCGCCCCTGCTCAAGCTGTGTCTGTCTTTCAATAATAAATACACCTTAAAAAAATTTTTTTAAATAAAAAAAAATAAAACCCAACTTAATATTTGGTATAATACTTTTCTGATAAAAGTAAACAAATTAAAGTAAACAAATGAAAAATGTAGAAATATTTGGTATAATACTTTTCTGATAAAAGTAAACAAATGAGAAACATATAAATTATCTTGTTTTATTTTAGGGAGCAGATACAGTGAGTGCATATATCCCTAATGCTACTTGGTATGATTATGAAACTGTAAGTAACTTTAATATAATAATAGACTCACAAGGATTATACTGTGAAACATCTGATGTGGAAACTTAATTCCAAACATATAGCCTATCTGTTGTCAGCATTTGTGTGATTCTTATAAAAAATGAATAATTTTGGATAATGGTACTATTTGTGCCGGTATACATGTTTTGTTGCACATGGGCAAGTATATGTTTGTTGCATGTGACTAATATAAAGTTATATTCTTTAGTATAAAATCTTATTTATTTTTATTTTATTTTTTAAATATGAAATTTATTTTCAAATTGGTTTCCATACAACACCCAGGGCTCATCCCAACAGGTGACCTCCTCAATGACCATCACCCACCCACTCCTCCCTCCCAACCCCCATCAACCTTCAGTTTATTCTCAGTTTTTAAGAGTCTTTTATGGTTTGGCTCTCTCCTTCTCTAACTTTTTTTTTCCCTTCCCCTCCCCCACGGTCTTCTGTTAAGTTTCTCAGGATCCACATAAGAGTGAAAACATATGGTATCTTTCTTTCTCTGTATGACTTATTTCTTAGCATAGCACTCTCCAGTTCCATCCACGTTGCTACAAAAGGCCAGATTTCATTCTTTCTCATTGCCAAGTAGTATTCCATTGTGCATATAAACCACAATTTCTTTATCCATTCATCAGTTGATGGACATTTAGGCTCTTCCCATAATTCGGCTATTGTAGAAAGTGCTGCTATAAACATTAGGGTACAAGCGCCCCGATCCATCAGCACTCCTGTATCCCTTGAGTAAATTCCTAGCAGTGCTATTGCTGGGTCATAAGATAGATCTATTTTTAATTTTTTAAGGAACCTCCACACTGTTTTCCAGAGGGGCTGCACCAGTTTGCATTCCCAACAGTGCAAGAAGGGTTCTCGTTTCTCCACATCCTCACCAGCATCTATTGTCTCCTGCTTTGTTCATTTTAGCCACTCTGACTGACATGAGGTGGTATCTCAGTGTGGTTTTGATTTGTATTTCCCTGATGAGGAGTGACATTGAGCATCTTTACATGTGCCTATTGGCCATCTGGATGTCTTCTTTAGAGAAATGTCTACTCACGTTTTCTGCCCATTCCTTCAATGCGTTGTTTTTCGTGTGTGGAGTTTGGTGAGTTCTTTACAGATTTTGGATACTAGCCCTTTGTCTGATATGTCATTTGCAAATATCTTTTCCCATTCCGTCAGTTCCCTTTTAGTTTTGTTGATTGTTTCCTTTGCAGTGCAGAAGCTTTTTATCTCCATGAGGTCCCAATAGTTCATCCTTGCTTTTAATTCCCTTGCCTTTGGAGATGGGTCAAGTAAGAAATTGCTGCGGCTGAGGTCAGAGAGGTTTTTTTCCTGCTTTCTCCTCTAGGGTTTTGACGGTTTTCTGTCTCACAAGCAGGTCCTTTATCCATTTTGAGTTTATTTTTGTGAATGGTGTAAGAAAGTGGTCTAGTGTCATTCTTTTGCATGTTGCATGTCTCCCAGCACCATTTGTTAAAGAGACTGTCTTTTTTCTATTGGATATTCTTTCCCGCTTTGTCAAATATTAGTTGGCCATAATTTTGTGGGTCCAATTCTGGAGTCTCTATTCTATTCCACTGGTCTGTGTGTCTGTTTTTGTGCCAATACCATGCTATCTTGATGATTACAGCTTTGTGGTAGAGCCTAAAGTCTGGGATTTTGATGCCTCCTGTTTTGGTCTTCTTCTTAAAAATTACTTTGGCTATTCAGGGTTTTTTGTGGTTCCATACAAATTTTAGGATTGCTTTTTCTAGCTTCAAGAAGAATGCTGGTGCAATTTTGATTGGGATTGCATTGAATGTGTAGATAGCTTTTGGTAGTATTGACATTTTCACAGTATTTATTCTTCCAATCTATAAGCATGGAATGTTTTTCCATTTCTTTGTATCTTCTTCAATTTCTTTCATAAGCTTTCTATAGTTTTCAGCATACAGATATTTTACATCTTTGGTTAGTTTTATTCCTAGGTATTTTATGATTTTTGGTGCAATTGTGAATGGGATAAGTTTCTTTGTCTTTCTGTTGCTTCATTATTAGTGTGTAGAATGCAACTGACTTCTGTACATTGATTTTGTATCCTGCGACTTTGCTGAATTCATGTATCAGTTCTAGAAGACTTTTGGTGGAGTCTGTCGGGTTTTCCATGTATAATATCATGTCATCTGCAGAAAGTGAAAGCTTGACTTCATCTTTGCTAATTTCAATGCCTTTGATTTTCTTTTGTTGTCTGATTGCTGATGCTAGAACTTCCAACAGTACGTTAAACAACAGCGGTGAGAGTGGACATCCCTGTTGTGTTCCTGATCTCAGGGGGAAAGCTCTCAGTTTTTCCCCATTGAGGATGATATTAGCTGTGGGCTTTTCATAAATGGCTTTTATGATGTTTAAGTATGTTCCTTCTATCCCGACCTTCTTGAGGGTTTTTATTAAGAAAGGATGCTGAATTTTGTCAAATGCTTTTTCTGCATCGATTGACAGGATCATATGGTTCTTTTCTTTTCTTTTATTAATGTGATGTATCACATTGATTCATTTGCAAATGTTGAACCAGCCCTACAGGGATGAATCCCACGTGATCATGGTGAATAATTCTTTTTATATGCTCTTGAATTCGATTTGCTAGTATCTTTTTTTTTTTTTTTTTTTAATTTTTTTTTTTTCAACGTTTATTCATTTTTGGGACAGAGAGAGATAGAGCATGAACGGGGGAGGGGCAGAGAGAGAGGGAGACACAGAATCGGAAACAGGCTCCAGGCTCTGAGCCGTCAGCCCAGAACCTGATGCGGGGCTCGAACTCACGGACCGCGAGATCGTGACCTGGCTGAAGTCGGACGCTTAACCGACTGCGCCACCCAGGCGCCCCTCGATTTGCTAGTATCTTATTGAGAATTTTTGCATCCATATTCATCATGGATATTGGCCTGTAGTTCTCCTTTTTTTTTGCTGGCACTCTGTCTGGTTTGGGAATCAGAGTAATGCTGGCTTCATAGAATGAGTCTGGAAGTTTCCCTTCCCTTTCTATTTTTTGGAACCGCTTGAGAAGGATGGGTATTATCTCTGCTTTAAATGTCTGGTAGAATTCCCCAGGGAATCCATCTGGTCCTGGACTCTTATTTGTTGGGAGATTTTTGATATCTGATTCAATTTCTTTGCTGGTTGTGGGTCTGTTCAAGTTTTCTATTTCTTCCTATTTGAGTTTTGGGAGTGTGTGGGTGCTTAGGAATTTGTCCATTTCTTCCAGGTTGTCCAGTTTGTTGGCATATAGTTTTTCATAGTATTCCCTGATAATTGTGTATTTCTGAGGGATTAGTTGTAATAACTCCATTTTAATTCATGATTTTATCTATTTGGGTCCTCTCCCTTTTCCTTTTGAGAAGCCTGGCTAAAGGCTTATCAATTTTGTTTATTTTTTCAAAAAACCAACTCTTGGTTTCATTGATCTGCTCTACAGTTTTTTTTAGATTCTATATTATTTATCTCTGCTCTGATCTTTATTATTTCTCTTCTTCTGCTAGGTTTGGGGTGTTTTTGCTGTTCTGCTTCTATTTCCTTTAGGTGTCCTGTTAGATTTTGTATTTGGGATTTTTCTTGTTTCTTGAGATAAGCCTGGATTGCAATGTATTTTCCTCTCAGGACTGCCTTTGCTGCATCCCAAAGCATTTGGATTGTTGTATTTTCATTTTCATTTGTTTCCACATATTTTTTAATTTATTCTCTAATTTCCTGGTTGATGCATTAAGTCTTTAGTAGGGTGTTCTTTAACCTCCATGCTTTTGGAGGTTTTCCAGACTTTTTCCTGTGGTTGATTTTAAGTTTCTTAGCATTGTGGTCCTAAAGTGTGCATGGTATGATCTCAATTCTTTTGTACTTATGAAGGGCTGTTTTGTGACCCAGTATGTGATCTATCTCAGAGAATGTTCCATGTGCACTTGAGAAGAAAGTATATTCTGTTGCTTTGGGATGCAGAGTTCTAAATATATCTGACAAGTCCATCTGATCCAATGTATCATTGAGAGCCCTTGTTTCTTTATTGATCCTGTGTCTAGATGATCTATCCATTGTTGTCAGTGGGGTATTAAAGTCCCCTGCAATTGCCACATTCTTATTAATAAGGTTGCTTATATTTGTGATTGTTTTATGTATTTGGGGGCTCCTGTATTCAGTGCATAGACATTTATAATTGTTAGCTCTTCCTGATGGATATACCCTGTAATTATTATATAATGCCCTTCTTCTTCTCTTGTTACAGCCTTTAATTTAAAGTCTCGTTGGTCTGACATAAGTATGGCTACTCCAGCTTTCTTTTAACTTCCAGTAGCATGATAGATACTTCTCCATCCCCTCACTTTCAATCTGAAGGTGTCCTCAGGTCTAAAATGAGTCTCTTGTAGACAGCAAATAGATGGGTCTTGTTTTTTTATCCATTCTGATACGCTATGTCTTTTTTTTTTAATTTTTTTTAACGTTTTTATTTATTTTTGAGACAGAGAGAGACAGAGCATGAACAGGGGAGGGTCAGAGAGAGGGAGACACAGAATCTGAAACAGGCTCCAGGCTCTGAGCTGTCAGCACAGAGCCTGACGTGGGGCTCGAACTCATGGACCGCAAGATCATGACCTGAGCTGAAGTCCGCCGCTCAACCTACTGAGCCACCCAGGTGCCCCACCCTATGTCTTTTAGTTGGCGCATTCAGTCCATTTACATTCAGTGTTATTATAGAAAGATATGGGTTTAGAGTCATTGTGATATCTGTAGATTTCATGCTTGTAGTGCTGTCTCTGGTACTTTGTGGTCCTTGCAACATTTCACTCGCAGAATCCCCCTTAGGATCTCTTGTAGGGCTGGTTTAGTGGTGATGAATTCCTTCAGTTTTTGTTTGGGGAATCCTTTATCTCTCTTTCTATTCTGAATGACAGACTTGCTAGATAAAGAATTTTTGGCTGTCTATTTTTTCTATTCATCGCACTGAAGATTTCCTGCCATTCCTTTCTCGCCTGCCAAATTTCAGTAGGTAGGTCTGCCACTACTCTTATGGGTCTACCCTTGTAAGTTATAGCATGTTTATCTCTAGCTGCTTCCAGAATTTTTTCTTTATCCTTTATTTTGCCAGTTTCACTACAACATGTCATGCAGATCAATTCATGTTACGTCTGAAGGCAGTTCTCTGTGCCTCTTGGATTTCAGTGCCTTTTTCCTTCCCCAGATCAGGGAAGTTCTCAGCTATGATTTGTTCAAGTACACCTTCAGCCCCTTTCTCTCTCTTCTTCTTCTGGAATTCCTATGATATGGATATTATTCCATTTGATTGCATAACTTAGTTCTCTAATTCTTCCCTCATACTCCTGGATTTTTTTTTTATCTCTCTTTTTCTCAGCTTCCTTTTTTTCCATAATTTTATCTTCTAATTCACCTATTCTCTCCTCTGCCTCTTCAATCCGTCCTATGGCCACCTCCATTTTATTTTACACCTCATTTATAGCATTTTTTAGCTCCTCGTGACTGTTTCTTAGTCCCTTGATCTCTGTGGCAATAGATTCTCTGCTGTCCTCTATGCGTTTTTTCAAGCCCAGCAATTAATTTTATGACTATTATTCTAAATTCTTTTTCTGTTATATTGCTTAAATTGTTTTTGATCAATTTGTTAGCTGTCGCTACTTTCTGGAGTTTCTTTTGAGGAGAATTCTTCTGTTTTGTCATTTTGGGTAGTCCCTGGGATGGCATGGAACTGCAGGGCACTTCCCCTGTGCTGTCTAGGGTAACTTGTATTGTGGGCAGGGCCACAGTCAGACCTGATGTCTGCCCCCAGCCCACCACTGGGGCTCCAGTCAGACTGGTGTGTACCTTACCTTCCCCTCTCCCAAGGGCAGGACTCACTGTGGAGTGGTGTGGCCCCTGTCTGGGCTATTTGCACACTGCCAGGCTTGCATGGGATCTGGCATATTAGCCCAGGTGGATCCGCAAGGTGCACAGGGGTGGGAGGGGCAGGCTTAGCTTGATTTGCCGTGGGAGGTCCTCTGTGGGAGGGGCCTTGCAGCACCAGGAGGGAGGCAGACCCGTTGGAGGGATGGATCCACAAAAGCACAGAGTTGGGTGTTTGCACGGTGCAGGCAAGTTTGGTGCCGGGAACTGGTTCCCTTTGGAATTTTGGCTGGGGGATGGGAGAGGGAGATGGCGCTTGCCAGCACCTTTGTTCCCATGCCAAGCTGAGCTTTGTCTTCCGGGGCTCAACAACTCTCCCTCCCTCCGTCGTCTCACCCTCCCCAGTCTCCGAGAGCAGAGCTGTTGACTTTTACATTCTAGATGTTAAGTCCCACTGGCTGTCAGAACTCACGGAGTCCCACCCCTCGGCTTTTGCAAGCCAGATTTCGGGCACTCTGCCTTGCCTGGCGGGGTGCCCCTCCAC
This sequence comes from Leopardus geoffroyi, assembly GCF_018350155.1. Classification (NCBI taxonomy): domain Eukaryota; kingdom Metazoa; phylum Chordata; class Mammalia; order Carnivora; family Felidae; genus Leopardus; species Leopardus geoffroyi. The sequence continues at coordinate 100,734,942 of NC_059333.1, forward strand.
CACCCAGTCCCTCCCGCCAGTCCGTGTAGCACACACCACCTCTCTGCCCTTCCTACCCTCTTCCATGGGCCTCTTGTCTATGCTTGGCTCTGGAGAGTCCATTCTGCTAGTCTTCTGGTGGTTTTCTGGGTTATTTAGGCAGGTGTGGGTGGAATCTAAGTGGTCAGCAGGATGAGGTGAGCCCAGCGTCCTCCTATGCTGCCATCTTCCCCCTGGAGTCTTACTTATTTTTAGTTTACAGAAATAAGTCAGGGGTAATTTTAGGAAGGAGTGGGGATTCATTTTAATACTTTTCCTATTTTATATATTTATTTTAATGCCAGAGGAATTGAGTACTGAGCTAATCCTAAACATTTGTTTTTATAATGGTACATTCAAAAGTTCAGGAAAGATTTTCATTTCAACTTTGAAAAGGCAACATGGTAGCATTCATATTCAACCTATTTTTGTAATTGACTGAGACCTTTAAGGAGTATTTATTTTAAAAGGCATCATTTTGTATATCACTTACTTTTGCTAAGCAGACTCTTTATTTTTATAGAAACAATGATTTTTAAAAGCTTTTTAAACAAGAACAAACAATAAAAATAGGGCTAAGTAAGAGTACTAATTATCATAGAGGGGAAATGGGTTTCTCTAAGTTGGGTTTTTGTTTTGGGGGGGAAAGTAGATTTATTTTTATCCTGCTTTGTTCAGTAAACTGAAAAAAATTTTTTTTCAAAGTTCAAAGTCAGCATATTAATATTCATTTAAATGACCTGAATTGCTCACAGTAAAAATTATTTCAATGTGTAAATTCAAATTATTGTGAAATGGGATTAAAATTTTTACAAACTAAAAAAATCTTCCTAACTTCTAAATATTAGGGTGCAAAAAGGCCATGGAAAAAACAACGTGTTAATATGTACCTTCCAGGAGACAAAATAGGATTACATCTTAGAGGAGGTTATGTTATCCCCATTCAACAACCTGCTGTAACTACAAATGCAAGGTAAAATGACAAATCATTAACTTTAATCTTAAATATAATTCAAGTTTTAATATTTCTATTTTATTAAGAATCAAATATTAGGGGTGCCTGGGTGGCGCAGCCGGTTAAGCGTCCAACTTCAGCCAGGTCACGATCTCGCGGTCCGTGAGTTCGAGCCCCGCGTCGGGCTCTGGGCTGATGGCTCAGAGCCTGGAGCCTGTTTCCGATTCTGTGTCTCCCTCTCTCTCTGCCCCTCCCCCGTTCATGCTCTGTCTCTCTCTGTCCCAAAAATAAATAAAAACGTTGAAAAAAAAATTTAAATAAAAAAAAAGAATCAAAGATTAATGTTTCATTTTTTCACCAGAATATTTATGTAGAGAGGGAATTCTTAAATTTAATCATCATTTATTTAAAAAAAATGCAAATTATATACATTATTACAAATTGCTTGACTTAAAGAATGAACTATAATTAGATCATAAATTTATTTCTTGTGCCAAAAATGTGCTGACATTCTCTATAGAATATGTATAATTAAAGTTATCTCCTTATCTTAATAAAAATATGAGAACTTAAAGTAAATTATATAATTGTTAAAAAATCAGTTACATACTTAGATTTTCCATATGTAAATGACACACATTTTTCTTTCTGCTAAAATGTTTTACATTTAAATTGATAAATGAGGTGGAAAATTCTGTGTAGGGAAAGAACAAGACAGAAACTAAATTGTTCATTAAGAATAAATTACAGGGGCGCCTGGGTGGCACAGTCAGTTAAGCGTCCGACTTCGGCCAGGTCACGATCTCGCGGTCCGGGAGTTCAAGCCCCGCATCAGGCTCTGGGCTGATGGCTCAGAGCCTGGAGCCTGTTTCTGATTCTGTGTCTCCCTCTCTCTCTGCCCCTCCCCCGTTCATGCTCTGTCTCTCTCTGTCCCAAAAATAAATAAAATAAACGTTGAAAAAAAATTTTTTTTAAAAAAGAATAAATTACAGAAATATTTAGGAAAAAAAGAAGAAACTTGAAAATTCTGGCTCAAAAGGGCACATAAGGTGTTATATTGAATCCACATATTTCCTCACATTCTGCAACATCCCAAGAGATAGTCACTCTCTATTCCTTATCCTCCTGTGTTTTCTTCATAACCTTAAGAATATCTGGAATCGTATAGGTAATGTGTTCACTCCCCTAGACTGTAAACTCCATGAAGGCAGGGACTTGACTTTTCGCTGCTTTAGTCCCCAAACCAATAATAACATCTGACTCATAATCTGCTCCCTATTTTCGCTAAATATTTGTTGAAGGAACACATATATGAATGAATGAATGTGTGCTAGTAATGTAATTATTTTGGCATTCTACAATTGATTATTTTCAGACTGTAACTGTTTCTTGAATGTGTTCCCCAACAAATTAGTTATATTCTAGAGCTGTATTGAACAAGAGAAGCATACGCTCTGGTGAGTGTATGCAGGATGGAATATGTTGCATACAGAGCAGTTGCCTGGACTGCATAGTCTCAGGGGTACTATTTTAGGTTTAAAAACCTACAGTAATATATAACTAAGGAAAAAATTTTATTTATTATGTCTCAGGATAGAATTAGCTTGATTTTTAAGGTTATTAGATATTCCACTGAGCATTAATTTTTTTTTACTTTTTTAATATTTATTTATTTTTGAGAGAGAGACAGATAGAGCATGAACAGGGAAGGAGCAGAGAGATACTGAGACACAGAATCAGAAGCAGGCTCCAGGCTCTGAGCTGTCAGCACAGAGCCAGACGTTGGGCTCAAACTCACGAACCATGAGATCATGACCTGAGCTGAAGCCTGACACTCAACCGACTGAGTCACCCAGGAGCTCTGCATTAAATTTTTTATATTGTACTTTTCATTTTTATGTATATAAGATGTAGCCCTGATAAATTGCAAGGTAGAGTTAATTGAGGTGTTGCAAATACATGTTAAATATATTCTGCATTCATAAGGTATATTTAATTTTTCTTGTTTGAATTGAAGTATCATTATACTGTTTCAATTTTGCTTGTGTCCTACTTAGCCTCTAAACAATTCCATATTATATTTATTATATTTATTTTTATTTATAAATTATTTTCTTGTGGACAAATTATTAATAAGTACAGACATAAATTTTATTGATATCAATGTTCTCACATGAATGCAGTACTCCTACAAATCCATTAGGTTGAAATGGACTTATTTATAGGATATTTCACTATTATAAATTTACTTTGAATAACAAATCTCCCAAACTTACTTAACAGCCGAAAGAACCCTCTAGGACTTATAGTTGCATTAGATGAAGATAACACAGCAAAAGGAGACTTTTTCTGGGATGATGGTGAAACTAAAAGTAAGTCTCAATGTGATATGCTTTTAAATGTTCATTCTGATGAGGGAACATTTGCCTTTATTGATATATGCATCTGTTTAAAAAATGTCACAAGCTTTATTTTTAATTCTTGTTTTTTATCTATTTTAGTCTATGAAGTTACTTTCTGAAATTTAACATTGTTCTTTAAATTATCAATATTAAATTACAATATTTAGTTTTGTCTATTAGTTCATTGTCAAGTTGTTTGCCAAGTATAGATATCTTTCTCTATTAGATTATTAATTTTAATTAAAGTAGTTAATAAATTCACAGATATATAAATTGTATCATAGTTTCAACTCTCTTAAATGATTGCAATAGTTAAAACTAAAATTTTATTACTGTAAAAAAACAAACATTTAAAAGTTTAGGGGCGCCTGGGTGGCGCAGTCGGTTAAGCGTCACTTCAGCCAGGTCACGATCTCGCGGTCCGTGAGTTCGAGCCCCGTGTTGGGCTCTGGGCTGATGGCTCAGAGCCTGGAGCCTGTTTCCGATTCTGTGTCTCCCTCTCTCTCTGCCCCTCCCCCGTTCATGCTCTGTCTCTCTCTGTCCCAAAAATAAATAAACGTTGAAAAAAAAATTAAAAAAAAAAAGTTTAGTTAATTAATGTTAAATTATTTAAGGTAAGAATATTATCATATAAATGTTTCACAATTTAATTATTGTCTTTAATTTTATTTCATGAGCCCCAAACTTGAAAATTCAGTAATCCAAATGAATAAACAATGAGCCATTTTTTGCTAATATATAATTACACCATAGTAAAAATATCGGTTTAGTCAATTATAATTACCCTAATAAATGTGTTAACTTTCATATTATCTTCTTTCTTTTATTAGAAGGCTCTTAGGTATTTGTTTTATATATATGTGTACAAAGAATTATAGTTTAGCTCCTATTTTAGCCCACTACTTCTCAGATGTATTAAATATCCCATGTGTCTTTGTATGTGTGTGAAACATCCAAATATCTCTAACTTCAAGAAATAGTCTATGCATTGTTGTGCTCTCTTATAATTTGAAAATATGGAATCTATTAAAAAATTCAAGTTCATTTTTAAGTCTTATCTATAAACATATAGATATCTGCTCCACCTACAGTCTTACCTGTCAGTTGATGGTAATTTCATCTCTAGGAGATGCCAGAAAACTTTAGTTGACCATTTTCTCTCACAACCTAGGAATCTCTCTTGGTTCTCCCTTGACCTAGTTCTCTCATCAGTTCCACCACTATCATTACTGTCTTTCATTTTAATTACTGTAATACCTCCCAAACTGGTCTATGTCCATAGTTCTTCTCAAACTCCATGTACATTTTATTTACAACCCAGCAGGTAGATTTTAAAATCATCTTTTAAAAGATAATTCAGTTAGGAACCATAGACTTTACCAAGACCTAGACCACTGACTGTGATCTGTACCTTTGCACATGTGTGCACACACACAAGCTCACACACACACACAGTTATCCCCTACTGCTCTTTATTTCTCATTCTATTTCTCATTTTACTTCAGCACACCAGCCTTCTTGCTCGGTTTCAAATACCTTAGGGTCTAAGCACACTAGGGTGAGCTCTGTCATGATAATAGGTTCCAAACATTTACTACGTAAAAGTTACTTAAGATTGGATTCCTGGGGCGCCTGGGTGACTCAGTTGGTTAAGCGTCTGACTTCAACTCAGGTCATGATCTAACAGTCTGTGAGTTCAAGCCCCACGTCGGGCTCTGTGCTGACAGCTCAGAGCCTGGAGCCTGCTTCGGAGTCTGTGTCTCCCTCTCTCTCTGCCCCTCCCCTGCTCATGCTCTGTCTCTCTCTGTCTCAAAAATAAATAAACATGTAAAAAAAAAAAAAGAGATCAGATTCCTGCTGAACTAAATTATTTGTGATCATCAATTAAAGAATGTTGTTGAGATCATATCTGTATTGGTAGGATGTGGAGCTTGGTTTTAAGGCTATTCTTTTTTCTCAAATTATATAAATATACCCAAATGTATTTCTTTCTACTCATGAAAATGTATGTTGATAATTTACTTTCACGTAAGAAGATGGTTAAATATGGATATGTGATTTGGTCATCTAATATGGTATCTATATAGGTATGTGCTTCAAAAAGTTAAAATCAGAATTTTCTAAATAATCAACTCATAAATAAATGTGAAAACCGTGAAATGACCTTCAGTTTATGATTTTTATCTCATTAATTATGATCAATTTTAGGTTAATTTATTTTATTGAAAAAATATTATATATTCTTGAATTCCTTTGACCTTTTTTCACTTTATTTCTTTCAAATTATTTTAGCCATAATCTTCAGTTTCTCTGTTAAATAAAAATATTAATAAAAAGTTGTATCACATATATAGATAATATAGAAAATCATTGTCTTGGGGTGCCTGGGTGGCTCAGTTGGTTGAGCATCCGATTCTGGCTCAGGTCATGATCTCAGGGCTTGTGAGTTCAAGCCCCACATCAGGCTCACTGCTGTCAGCATGGAGCCCTTTTTGGATCCTATGTCCACCACCCCCACCCCCCGGCCTTTCCCCTGCTTGTGCTCTCTCTCGCTCTCTCACTCTCTCTCTCAAAAATAAATAAAACAAAAAAAATTTTTTAAAATAAAATTATTGTCTTGTTCCATTTTCCTCATTAAAGTTTAGTTCAGTCTTTAACATGTCTCCAGATTCACTTTATTTCCTCAAATAAAGAAAAAAATTTAAGATACAGAATAAAATTATGGTGTGCCATGTCTTCCAAAGTAAGCTGAATGTTACATGGCTTATTTTACTAGCAATAGATAAAATATCATTCAAAATAATGAATTTATTTTATGTACATTTTACTGTAAATTTTTCTTTCTCTTAATTTCCATAAATATCTTAGCCATCTCTGAAAAATTAAATGAGGCACATATGTATTCATTACATTTACTTACTGTAATAATAAACTACCAAGATTATTTTGTATAGAGGTGATTAGAAACCTTACTATGAGGGGCGCCTGGGTGGCGCAGTCGGTTAAGCGTCCGACTTCAGCCAGGTCACGATCTCGCGGTCCGTGAGTTCGAGCCCCGCATCAGGCTCTGGGCTGATGGCTCAGAGCCTGGAGCCTGTTTCCGATTCTGTGTCTCCCTCTCTCTCTGCCCCTCCCCCGTTCATGCTCTGTCTCTCTCTGTCCCAAAAATGAATAAAGGGTTGAAAAAAAAATTTTTTTTAAAAACCTTAATATGAAAAGATAATCTGTTTAATTTGCTTCATTAATAAACCATATTTTTTTCAAATTTCTTAATTGTTATACTGTAAAAATAGAGAATTTAACAATAGAGAATTACAATTTGATCTGATATCTTTATTTTTTCCCATTTCAGATACCATACAAAATGGCAGATACATTTTATATACATTTTCAGTTTCTAATGTAAGTATTTTCCTTGGATACACAGCTGAACATGTATCTTGTCAATGTCTGGGTTAGGCCTTTATCATGGAATTTTTTTTGAAAAGATGTTTACATTTACCTCCAAATTTCAATAGAAATAAATTAAATACATTGTTAAATTTTTAAATTTAAATTGTTAAACTATAAATACATTTTTACCTTAAATTTTAGTATTTATATGTAATGTGATGATGAAATTGATGCACAAGAAATCTTCAGACATCTTAAAGTTCTATGTCTGGTTTAAGCAACATGACCTAGAAAAATAATGTCAACATATTTGAAAAGGTTTTAATATACCAGTCACAGCAATAATTGTCATGGATTTTGAGTGAAGGTGAAAAATCTATGTACAAAGCTAAAATTTGAATATTTAATAGCAATTCTGTTTTAGATGTTGGTTTTCTTCTTACATTCTTTGTGGCCAAAACTGTTATTCTTCATCAACATTACACCTAGAATGAGAAGAGACATATATTAATTGCATCATGGCTAATTTAGGTTATGTCTGAAAATAAATTTTATGGCATGTGTACAAAAAAAATGAAAAGAGTTATTAATGAGTGTATTTATATATGCTACGTGGATGTGGAGAACTGAAGGGAATGGAGGGATAGAAGATTGGTTCTTTTTCTGTTTCACACTTGTATACTTGTATTGTTATTTCAGGTTTGTATGCAGTGAACTTCTACTTAATTTACACTATTATATACTTCTTTTCAGAACAAATTAGATATGATATGCACACATTCATCATACCAGGAAGGAAACACATTAGCATTTGAGACTATTAAAATCCTTGGGTTGATAGATCCTGTTATACAAGTCACAGTGGTGGAAGATAATCAGCCAATGAAAGCTCACTACAATTTTACTTATACAGCTTCCAACCAGGTAAATTAAATGTTTAAAAATATTTGAGCTGTTACATATTCTCACCTTTAACATAACTTAACCATTCAGTCTCTTGGTTTTGTGATTTTTTTTCTTCACAACATTACTTTCTCTCTTTTCCTTTTGCTACCAATATTCCATTTTAGATCATTCTAATTTATATTTAGATATCAACATTAAAGGGACTCTTTGCTCTACTTCTCTTTATTGCACTGTATCTTGGATATCACTTACGTATACCTTCATAATATTTTTTCACGCCATTTTCCTACCCTGAACTCTAACTTTCTAATCTGTTGCATACAGTAAAGGTTCTAAATGTTTTAGCTTTGCATTTAATAGTCTTTAAGATATTGATTTATCTATAATAAATCACTCTCTATGCTTCTTCTTTCATGAATCCTCACTGTCCTTGATATATCTTGTAGCTTTTTCATCGAATTTTTGTTTACACTCTCCCCTTTAGGTGCAGTTGTAATTTTTGTCTGTCTTAAGATATATACTAGAGGGACACTAGCCTGGCTCAGTCAGTGGAGCATGTGACTCTTGATTTTGGAGTTGTAAGTTCGAGCCCCACATTGGATGTACATCTTAAGATGTATTCTAGACAGAGAAAGGGAGTCATCGGATGGGGCTAAAATTCTAGCCCTGTAATCTTTGCATTTAAGCATATCAAATTAATCCCTTTTTATCATAGCTTCCTCATCTGTAAAATGTAGTATTTGAATCATAATGTTGCTTTGGGTAGTCAAGTACTGCATTTAAAATGTAGGCCATAATAACTTAAAACATCAAAGTGATTTTATTGGTATTTGTTTTTCCACCATTCATATAAATCTTAAATTATTGGTAATATCAGCATAAATTCTAAATTATTTGAGATAAAGAACATTTTCTTAGAGTAATTTTTTTCCTACTCTGGCCCAGAGTTTCTCACTTGGCCATTTTCATAAAAATATGTACTTGTTAATTATTTTTATTTAGTAAATATACTATAATTTATATATCCCTAAAACCATAAAAATTAATTAATATAAATTAAATAATACAAGCCTATTGAGAACTTTAGGACTCTAACAAAGATTATCAAAACTCATTTTATTTGGGGGCACCTGAGTGGCTCAATCGGTTAAGCGTCCGACTTTGGCTCAGGTCATGATCTCGCGGTTTGTGGGTTCAAGTCCCCGTCAGACTCTGTGCTGACAGTTCATATCCTGGAGCCTGCTTCTGATTCTGTGTTTCCCTCTCTCTCTGCCCCTCCCCTGCTCATGCTCTGTCTCTCAAACATAAATAAACTTAAAAAAATTTTTTTAATAATTTTATTTGTTTTTTGCGTTCTCAGTTTATATCTGTGTCTATATTTATGCTTATGTAAGATTTGCACGGACTTAATAGATACACCTTCCTAATTCTGCTGTACTTAGATTGATCTTTATGTGAATTTTCATTCATGCATGTAGAGTTATGAGGGTAAGTTGATATCATAAAGTAAGCTATGCAGATGGAATTCTGGGAAAAATTTTGCCAATATTATTCTCAAGGTATACAGACAATAAAAAAAATAACTTGCAATATCCTAACAATAGAAACAATTATGTATTATTATATGTATGTATGTAATTATTCTCTTTTTTTTTCTTTTTTGCATCATGTCTTATGTCCCATCTAACTCATCCATCAAATATGTAAGCAGTTACTCAAATTAGAGACAGAATTGAAGAAATAAATATTTCCCTCCTCTGACTCTGGGAGCCTCCATATCAACCTAAGTGGTTAACTTTTTCCACCCTTTTTCTTTCTTGAAGGAACTAACATTTATTTCATACCTAGTAATCCCCAGGAATTGTATTAGATGCTTTAAATTACATTTACCATTCAGTTTGTATAGCAATCCCTTTAGTAGGGTCCATCATCCCCATTTTACAAAGGGAGGAAATTGAGGATAATACAGGATAGACAATTTTCCCCAAGACTCATAAGCATTAAATGGCAGAATTGAGAATTGAATTCATTTAACAATAATGCTTTTCATTAGTATTCTACCTCATAGTTCCTATTTTAAGTTTTCTAGCCCTTTCAATAGCACGACATGTTTTCTCCTTCTTTTCTTTTCCTTAAGGATTCTATTAAAAATATGAATGATTTAATTTAAAGAATTGCTGTGGTTGCTACATTTTATAAATGTTAAGTATTTTTAAATTGTCCAGTGCTCACAAATACTCTTTAATGTTTCTTTGTCTTCAAAGAGTCTCTTAATTTATAGTCTCAAGTTTAACCTTGGAAGAAACTTTACCGTTCAATGGAGTCAAAAATTCTCAGAAAATGAAAGGTTTACTTGTTATCCAGATGCAGACATTGCAACTAGAGAAAAGTGTGAAGAACGTGGCTGTTTATGGGAAACGGTACTAAGAATTTTAATTATGATTCATAACATGGCTTTTACATAAACATCTCAATGTAAACACTATGTATTATAATCTTAATTCTACAGCATATGAACTAAATTCATCTAGAGAGGCATTTGGAATTTGAAATTAGGACTTCTTATAGGCAATTTATTTTAATCTTAATTCTCCAAAGACATACTTTAGTAAATACGAGACTAAATGAATGTGTAAGTTGCTTTCCAGGCACTTTGGATAGTGTGCCTTGCTTTACTTGATAAAGTATGCCCATTTTACTTAATAAAATAGTACTCTATTTCTTGAAGTCTTCTTAAGTGTTGGCTGTGGCTGACCAGCTTAATTGACTAAGATATTATGCCAGTAGGAGACAGGCTTTCAAAAGCATTGTCTCAAGTTATTATAACTTCTCAAATTATTGGGTTGGTTGTAGCAATTCCGCTAGGGGTAATTTCTAGCCAGTTGTTTTGGTCATCGATTCAACAGAATGATGATTTGGTCAAACAAGACATGATTTATTTGTCTTTTACAAAAAAAGAGTCCCAGTCCTAATATACTGGCCTCCCAAGGTCATCAGTGTCTCATATTTATCATTTATTTTTTTATCCTCAAGACTGTATTACGTCTTCTGCCATCATGTATGCATTCCAGGGCCAAAGGAGGGAGGGCTAAGGATATCTTATTTTAATCAGCTTATTCCCTTTTCTTTTAAGAGGGTCTTGGGGGTCATATACAATTTCCTTAAAAGAGATAGGGATGCAGATGGGCATGTTGCTTCTCCCAGATGTATAATAATATAATTAATAAGAAAGATGGGAGAATGGACTATTGTAAGGTAACTAGCCCATCATGCCACAATTTACCATTGTTTTTCTTAGGTCCTAGCTTCCACCCCTATATAACAGTAGTAGCTTTGATCTTTGGCCACAGTACCTATTCAAATACTGGTCAGTATGTAATTGACCTGTACAAGGACCAGTCATGAAATATGGAATAATACAGTTTCATTGTAAGTAAAAGAAAAAAACCTTTAAGAACAGACCTTTCTGAGGGTTGTTGTAGAGCCATCTTACACACAAAAGACAATAGTCAATATGAAGATTGAGAACAAGCATGGAATAAAAATTTATGAGTAATATACTTAATTTTTGCAAAGATCACAGAATCATTTTATTTTCTGTTGAAAAGCTATGACATTTGATCCTTTTCCTCTACTGGGTCTATCTTTAGAGTCAAAATATAAATTATTCTATTTATCATTTAGTATATAGTATTTATTTGGGTCGCATAATAGATATTTTCTGCTGTGATTACAATTTAATTTTAGCATTAAATAATAAAATTTACAAATTATACATCATGTGATTAAACATATCTACCTTATTGTTTTGAAGAGTCTAATATTATAATGCTTATGATTTCTGGCAATTAACCTGTATTGTGTTTTTAGCCTACCTTTAGATCCCAAGCACCTAGCTGTTACTTTCCTAGACAACACAACCCTTATTTAGTCAGTACAACTCAATATTCATCAATGGGTATAACAGCTGACCTCCAGCTGAATACTGCAAGTGCTCGAATAAAGCTACCTTCTGAACCCATCCCAACACTTCGTGTGGAAGTGAAATATCACAAAAATGATATGCTGCAATTTAAGGTATGTTTGATATAAACTATCCCAATGCAAGACTCATCTCTTAAGACAAGATATTCTGAATAGATTAGATACTTGCATTTTTAATGTAATATTAAGGACTATTAATTGAGTTGTAGACGTTTTGATTTTATAAAAACAATTTCTTTTCCAATACAGCTTCTTATTTTTGCAAATTTGTGAATAATTAAACAAGTAGTGGTGATTTAAAAATTTCAAATTCTTGCTAAATACATATGTTACTTAGAATCAGATTATGACGATAGTCCCATTGGGATAAATAAAACAGAAAAAAAAGAAACAAAACGGGATATTTACTATTTCCATTATTTTTAAACAGTGACCTGAATTTTCTGACCAATACAGTAAGACATTTAAAAAAAAAGTCTTTCAACAGGTACACTTAGCAGTTTTTTTTTTTAATTGAAGTACAGCTGACACACAATGTTACATTTGTTTGAGGTGTATAAGATAGTGATTTGACAAATGCATACATTATGCTATGTTCACCATGAGTATAGCTACCATCTGTCACCATAGAACTTTATTACAGTACCATTGACTATGTTCCCTATGCTGCGCCTTTCATCCCTGTGATGTATTCATTCCGTAACTGGAAGCCTGTATCCCCCACTCCTCTTCACCCACTTGCCCATGTCCCCACCCCTACCCCTCTGGCAACTATCGGTTTGTTCTCATTATTTTTTGCTTAAGAGCTCCAAAGGAATCCATTAAGAAAACTATTAAAAATGACAAGAAAATCAAAAGGACTAGATGTAAAATAATATCTCCAAAAATTGTTTTGGTGTATTCTGTTATTCACCATTTTAGAAATTGAAATAAAGGCAAGTCCCAATGGCAAAATCAAATGAGAAAAACAATTAAAAAAAAACACAAAGAATATATCAAAAATCATAGGAGTAAATTGACTTTATAAGAAAAAAACGTAAAAAGTATTGAGAGATTAAATAAATACATTAAAAAATAAAAAATCCTAATTAAGACTATTTTTTAAATTAATTTTCTTTAAGTTCATCTGGAAAAATAAACATATAATAATGGCAATAGTTAAAACTCAAAAAAAGAGGAGATGATGTAGAATTTGCAGAATTAAAACAGTATGAATTCGGAGTACCTGAGGCTCAGTTGGTTAAGTTTCTGACTCTTGATTTCATCTCAGGTCATGATCTCATGGTTTGTGATTTCAAACCCCATATTGGGCTCTGTGCTGACAGCATGGAGCCTGCTTGGGATTCTGTCTTCCTCTCTCTCTGCCCCACCCCTGCTTGCTCTCTATTTTTCTTTCAAACTTTAAAAAAATAAATGAATGAAATAGAAAATAAATGATTTTATTTTAACATAAAATAATATTAGAGTACACATTTTGGTTAGAATATTAATTAGTACACTAATTCTGGAAAACAGATATCAAAGACCTTACAAATTTTAGTATAGTCTGTCTGACCTAACATTAAAACTTCTAAGAAATCTACTGAGGAAATAAAGACATGAGTAAACAAATTACCATTACCATTCATTGTCCAATCAAACATGTGACCAAAAGCATTGAAACAAATTCTGTGTCTTACCATGAAGTGGTAAATAATTTTGTGTAACCATATAAGAAAATATTTAACTCTAAAAATTTGTTTTTGAAGATTTCTCATAGTATGAAAAATGAATTATAAAACATTAAAAAGTGATAAAATGTAATTCATAATTTGATCCCATTACATATATATGTGTGTATGTAGATTTCTGTATAGATATATGGGCCATGGATGCAGAATTAAGAATTATATAAATAAGAATTCTAATATCTTGTTTCAGCAATTATTTAAGTTATATAATAATTATTTACATGGTATTTCAGCAATATAAGCAAAACATTTATTTTCATTATTTCTCTGCAATAGATTTATGATCCCCAAAATAAGAGATATGAAGTTCCAGTACCTTTAAACATTCCAGCCATACCAACAAGTACTTATGAAAATAGACTTTATGATGTTGAAATCAAGGAAAATCCTTTTGGCATCCAGATTCGAAGGAGAAGCACAGGAAGAGTAATGTAAGTGATTGAATTATTTGACATGAGGAATATTTTGATTGTAGAATGGAGGGGTAAGATTATTTTCGCTGTGCTAGAGTATCATCACATTAAAAAACAGTTTCTCTCTGTCCCAAAAATAAATAAACGTTGAAAAAAAAAAAATTAAAAAAAAAAAAAAAATAACTGGTTGATGGCCTGACCATAGATGGGGGAAAGCAGGCAACATCCCTTTAAAAAAAAAAAAAAAAAAAAAAAAACAGTTTCAGTTCTATTAAGTAACTTGGCCTGTTTCAATATTAAAAAACATTTTTTTTTAATGTTTATTTGGGGAAGGGGCAGAGAGAGAAAGGGAGACAGAGGATCCGAAGTGGGCTCCCACTGACAGCAGGGAGCCTGATGCTGGGCTCAGACTCGTGAACCATGAGATCATGACCTGAGCTGAAGTCAAAGTTGGATGCATAACCCACTGAGTCACCCAGGCACCTGTTTTAACATTTTAAAACTAAATAATTATCACACTCGTGGGACTATCATTAAGATTTGGAAAATTTCATCTACATTTTTCATATGATTGATTTAATTATTATCACACTCATTCAACTAATCAGGTTGAAAACCAAAACCAAGGCTCCTCTTGAAAAGTATGAATGTTGTAAAATAAGTTAGGTGGAAATGTGTTTTGTAAATATTTAATTAGAAATTAATTGAAATTGAGGTTTATTAGTTCTGGAATCTGATAGAGTTAATACTATCTCTGCCAGGTATTGATGAAAAGAAATTATGATACATACATCTCTCTATATTTTATGAATAAATTATTTATGAATGAATAATTATATGAATTAACAAGTTTATGTAAAAACATTTTACTTTAGTAAAAATAAGAGGTTTGTAGACAAACCATAGTATACTAAAAGACAGTTTATGTATTTTAGCTTACCTGTCATTTTTTAGAAGATGTTGTCAGGAATTGTCAGGCTGGATACAGATAATGAAGAAAAGTATATCTGTTCTGTTTTAAAAATTCTGTTGGTATGATAATATTTTTGTTTCAAAGGATAAGTGAAGTCATTTTGTAAAAAAATTCTTGTACAATGGCATTATTTATTTTTATTTAGGAAACATTATTTTTAGTAAATACTTTTCCAAAATCATTAATATAGAAATTTAAATGTCTCAAATTCTTTATAATTTTTAGGTTTCTTTTTCCTGCCAACTTTTATCTCTTTTTTTCCACCTGTATGCTTTTACAAATGACTAGAAAGATGATACATTCTCTTTGATACATTTCTTTTTAAACAATAATTTTTATAAATACAAAATGAAATTTTGTATTGTATTTGTATTTTGTATTTGTATTTTGGAGAAATTACAGAGAGCTTGGAATTAAAATACCCATCATGCCTTATAGTTTATTTTGATTTTGATTTCATTTTATTCTATATGTATCAAAAATTTACAGAGGACTTTCAGTTTCTAGGACATATATTACTTCTGGGTCGTATATTATTTATAACTTTATATTAATTTTATTTTAAAAGAATTTATATCTAAAGATAAATGTATAATCATATTTTTCATATAGTTTATTTTATTAATGCTGAAAAAATGAAACCTATGTTAGATATTTTTTAACCTAGTCAAAAGATAAATGTATTGTGATAATTATTTTCATATTTGAGTACAGTATTTGAGTACAATAAGGCATATAGAGAAAAATATTATTTGTTTTCATATCACGTAAGAGTTACCATTATTATTTTTGATACTACTTTCGATATATTTATTGGATTTGAATTGTTTTCTTTTCAGTTGGGATTCTCACCTGCCTGGATTTGCTTTTAATAACCAGTTTATTCAAATATCTACTCGCCTGCCATCAGAATATATATATGGTTTTGGGGAAGTGGAACACAGAGCATTTAAGAGAGACCTGAACTGGCATACTTGGGGAATGTTCACAAGAGACCAACCCCCTGGTGTAGGTACCAGTATTTGACTACTCCATGAAGCAACTAAGACCATGGTTAGGACAGCCACTTCTCTGTAGGCCTAGACTCAGCATTAAAGTAATAACAAGGGGGCTGGAGATCTCTAGACCTGCTATAGAGATTTAAAATAAACAAACAAACAAGCCACAATAAAGTACAGGTGAAAGCACAGGATTGGATAGATACCATCATTGATTACAGTGAAAAGGGAGGTTGTGACCCCATTCTTTACCTTCTTAATTGTATAGAAAGAATATTCAAACCCAGAATCCCCTGCCAGGTCTACTTTTACTCTAGCTTTTAGAAATAACTGACTAGGGTTCTCCTAGAATTTATTTATTTATTTATTTTTTTACTGCTTGGGTATTGATTTAATGGTAACTTTTTCCTTAATGATACCCAGCTATAGTTGTGTATGTTAGGCGGCCATACTGCTAGTTACATCTTTAGAAAATGCTTTTTTATGCTCATGTCACTTTTTACTACGTTTTGTCTTATTAATGGAATACATTTCATGAATATTTCATGCATTGCACAATTAATATTAACTATAATTATTCTAAGCATATCATAAAAAACAATTTTAATAAAAATACTAGCTCATTTCTATTTTTCACGTATGATGTGAATCTAAAGGATGTATTCAATATGAGATTATAAATGTGTATACTATTGCAACTACTTTTATTGTTAGGTGCTCAAACAATTTTTATTTGTATCGTAATAGTTCATGCCTAAGTTATGAAGGCTGTTTTTAATTTATATCGACTTGAAAGAATATGTTTTACAAAATATATTTCTTTAAAAACTATTCTACATTAGTATTGACATTAATAAGTTAATATAATCTTGATTCTCAATATATGAATTTACTTTCACATGCTAATTAATTAGTGGGATACATATGGGTCAAAGATGTCAGTTTGAATAGGGATCATCAACTTAAAAGTTTTGTGAGTTTTGATAAGTCATTTTATAACCCTGAGTATAGATTTTTTACTCAGGAAAGACCTAGGTAAAAATTAAAGTAAATGTTGTATACACTATTACATAAACGAGATATTATCATTTAAAATACTATCATATAATATTATATAAACTTAGATATCTTGTAATCATTTCTTAGAAATTTTATTTTTGAAAAAGAAGTGCCAATTTATAAATAAATTAAGACATATGATCTGTGGAAAGAAACCCAACTACACCAATACCAATTTTTTATATCAATTAATGTATTTGTGCATGTTACAAATTTGTATATTCATTTGCATGCTCTGAAGCAGTACAGGTTTCAATAATAAAACAATTATTTTCTAAAGGAGATGTATTTATTTTAGTACGTATAGTTTTGTGTACAAAAAGGAACCTTTAAATTCTTACAGGCTCAATCTTATGAATTTAAATATTACCTTGACAAAATTCATATGCTATTGCTATTTAAGCACTATATATTATGTTTATTTTTCTTATTTTAGTATAAACTTAATTCCTATGGATTTCATCCATATTACATGGCTCTGGAAGATGAAGGCTATGCTCATGGAGTTCTCTTACTTAACAGCAATGGAATGGGTAAAACAATCATTTGTTGAATCTCTTACATTTTATGTGATTCTCCAATAATCTAATTAACATATATATATATATATATATATAACATATATATATATATATATCCACACATATATATGTGTGTGTAATTATATTTTTTGATTTTCAGATGTTACTTTTCAGCCAACTCCTGCTCTAACTTACCGCATAATTGGAGGAATCTTGGATTTCTATATGTTTTTGGGTCCAACTCCGGAAGTTGCAACAAAACAATACCATGAAGTATGATTGTACATTTTTTTAATGTTTATTTATTTTTGAGAGAGAGACAGAGTGTGAGTGGGGAGAGGCAGAGAGAGAGGGAGACGCCAAATCTGAAGCAAGCTCAAGGCTCTGAGCTGTCAGAACAGAGCTCTGTGCGGGGTTTGAACCCACGAACTGTCAGATCATGACCTGAGCCGAAGTTGGACGCTTAACCAACTGAGCCACCCAGGCGCCCCAGTATGATTGTACATTTTGTAAAAACCACAAAGTTTTCTCTGTGATATATCGTAACTCTCTTAGTTCACAAATAACGTTGTTGTTTTTTTCCCCAAAGGTAATTGGCCGACCAGTCATGCCACCTTACTGGGCTTTGGGATTTCAATTATGTCGTTATGGGTACAGAAATACTTCAGAGGTTCAGCAAGTATATAACGATATGGTGGCCGCTCAGATCCCTTATGTATGTATATCAGTTTTTAAAATAATGTTAAATGTGTCATCTATAAAAGCAAACAAATAAATATGTACACTTTAAAATTATTTTAAGCATTTGTCAATAATAAATGCTTAGTTTTTCATAGTACCTAATGAATTGGTCATGAGATTTTTACAAAATGTTTTTTATTAGATTGATGAAGGAAAAGGGATAATAACATTCCTTTCCCCCCCCTTCTTTCTAGTTCCATGATTGTGAGTTGTACTAAACAAGTGACTGTGCACTTGGTTTTCTCCAATAAACTTTGGGTGCCATAAGTAATCAGGCGTATTCCCCATATTTTCTTTATATGAGAATAAGAGTTCACAGAAACCTACTTCATCAACTGATGTGACAAATTACAGAGAAGAAAGTGGAGATAAAACTGAGTGATTTTTGCCCTGCAATAGGTGATAGTTGTGATGTTGGAACTTAGAATTTGAACACTTGCAAAATATCCTCTTCCCTCAATATTCAGGAAACTAAATATTACTGAGTATCTAGAAATAATAGTCCCCGTGATTTTATTTTTTAGCAAGATTAAGGAATCCTAGGGGGTCCTTCTGGGAACACTTCAACAGTGACATCTAGAATACTTGGTATATAAGAACTTAATCTAAGAAAAATGAAAAAAGTCTCATTATAAGACATTGGTACATGCAGTAGAATCAAGTATATGGCTCCTGAATACATTATTATGAGGAAATTTAATGTATAGGTAGATGATATAAAAATATGCACATGGAAATTTTTTTATAAAAAGGGAGGTTTTCCATTATTTTGTGTACTATATCAGCCATACTTTTTATAAAACCTAGAAGAAGAAATTGAATTAATGACTAGTAACAGAAAATAATTGACAAATTTGTTATTTTAGGTCTAAAGTGAAGATATCATGATAGAATCCAAACATTTATTAGTTTAAACATGTTTGTACATATGTATTTGTAAGCAGTGTTTTGTTTATTTATGCTTGGGCTATAATTCTAAAAATGATTTTGATAGATAATAAAAGAATCCTATAATTGACGGATTTAATAAATAATTATTTCTTCTCCTTTGGCAATATGAAAATTATTTGAAATTATCCCCTATTTGCTTTATGCTTCCAGAAAGAGAACAATGCTTTTTTCTGTATATAATATACAAAATTCCAAATTGCCACTTAACATAATTTCAGAGCCTCATAAATCTTTTACTCTTGTGTCTTTCTATTTTCTTTGAAAATTACGTAACTAAGGATATGTCTTTCAGGTGAAAGACTCTTTAGAAATCAAAGTTGTTAAATGAATTGTTAAAAAAACAGAACATTTATATGAACTTATTCATGGAATATTTTGCACCTTTAATACAGTAGTTTTATTTGTGTTACTTGATTAATTCTCTTTAGTATTACATGAAAAGGCATTTAAACTTTCATATTGGTATTAGTTTTATAACTACGATAGAAAGTGATGCATTGATTCCTGTGATTCTTACTGCACTACCACTGTCTTCAAATGTTTTAGGATGTTCAATACACAGACATTGATTACATGGAAAGACAACTAGACTTTACAATTGATGAAAACTTCCGTGATCTTCCTGAGTTTGTTGACAAAATAAGACAGGAGGGAATGAGATACATTATTATCCTGGTTAGTTTATATTTTATATTTTATCTGGGTCTTATTATCTTGATGTTAAGATTTCTCTTCTAGAATGATGTTGTGGGGGGTGTTTCAAAATAGAAAGACAATTACTTTAAACTCTACTCCCGCATCTAATATTTTCTTCCTTTAACACTTTATTTACATGGGCTGCTACCGGGCTATCTTCACATTTTGGTATATCCTTAGAGATCTAAGACTGAATCTGGAAGTCAAAGGCAAGCTGTCTTCTAATAATCATTGAAGCTACAAACTGGCCTCAATTTATAGAAGCTATCACAAAGTTATGATGGATTTTCTATTTCTAAACAATTCTAAAATCATTATCTGGGATTGCTTCTTATGCTTGTCATGTTTAAAAATTTGGCTTCAAGTTAGTGGTTCAGTGGGGAGAATGTTTTATCAATGTCTTACAGGAAGCAAGCTAGGCAGCCAGTAAACCCACTGGGAGGAATAAAAACAAAACAAAAAATGCTAGTAATATTTCTTGAAATCATAGCCAATACATTTTCAAAAGTCCTTAAAGTTTCCTTCAAAGGAATTTAGAGGACAGTCTAGCTGGAACACTGCAGTTTATACTGTCAGTCTGTCAGTCAGTCTATGTGAGAGCACAGTAAATGATAACGTAATCATGGAAAATTATGTCTCATAACAGTGACCCCAGTGGCTGTACTTTTATTCCAGAGTTACCTGGTTTGTATTTCATTTTAATATTAGGATCCAGCCATTTCGGGAAATGAAACAAAGCCTTACCCTGCATTTGACAGAGGACAGGAGAAAGATGTTTTTGTCAAATGGCCTAACACCAATGATATTTGTTGGGCAAAGGTATGGAATTGATATCTTGAAATAAAATAAGTATAAAACTGTTATTTCATTGAAAATTTCTATTGATTAGAAAAAACTGTTAAAGACTTATTCAGAAGGAGAGATATATAATACAGAATGTAATGATTTAGTAGCTAATAATTAAAGTAATATGTACTCTAAGTTAGACCCAAATTATTAGAAACAGAAAGAATTTATATTGCTCATATATCTAAATACTATTTGTTTCATCTTTGTATTGTCTTTTATTGCATTTCTTAGAATGTCTTGTGTTTTATTTTAAAATTATTAAGAAGATGGTTGTTCATTATTCTACACTGCAAGTCATTTAAATGTTTGTACTTCTTTCATTAATAAAAGAGGCAATGTTTTTAAAAGCTATACTTATATTCCTGACTTGACTAAGGAATATAATTTACTGTGTTTCACTTAAGCAATAATATTCAGACCTGGGTATATTAATATATTATAGAAAAATCCTGATTTGACTTATATATAAAAGAGTAAACAAAAATCCATTCATCATAACTAAAAGGAAAAAGAAAAATACAAACAAAATTCCATAATATGGGACATAATGAAATGCAGTATGGAATTCTTTTCTCTCTTGGACCAAAAATATCACATTAGTGAAAGAAGTGCTGAAATTCCAACATGGCCTGTAGATTTCTAGGTTTTGATAATTGTACAGAGGTTATAAATATGTTAACATTAGGAGAAACAAAGTGAGGATATAGAAAAACTCTAGGTATAATTTTTGCAGCTTTTCTGTAAGTCTGAAAATATTTCAAAATAATGAGATAAAATAGAAAAATCCTACGATAAACTTAATGAGAAGTCATAACATTTTAAGAAACATAAAAGTATAGAGTATAGCAGATTAGCCATAGAAACGGGTTTTTTCCTTCCTACCTTCTTCTCAATTTATATGTCTATACATTTTCTCAGATTTCTATCTTCTGTTCCATTCCTTAAAAGAACTACTCACTATCTGGGGCGCCTGGGTGGTGCAGTCGGTTAAGTGTCCGACTTCAGACAGGTCACAATCTCGCGGTCCGTGAGTTCGAGCCCCGCGTCGGGCTCTGGGATGATGGCTCAGAGCCTGGAGCCTGTTTCGGATTCTGTGTCTCCCTCTCTCTCTGCCCCTCCCCCGTTCATGCTCTGTCTCTCTCTGTCCCAAAAAAAATAAAATAAACGTTGAAAAAAAAAAATTAAAAAAAAAGAGAACTACTTGAAAAAAAAAAAAAAGAGAACTACTCACTATCAGTAACTAATCCCTTGTAGGTAATTAGTCCTTGGGGATTATCTATATTTTTTTAAAATGAAACTTTCTGAAAGAGAAAGAGAGCTTTCAGCATGATTAAATTTGGACTCTGTTTTGTGTGTTTGTGGTTGGGGTAGAAGAAAACATTGGTAGATGGTGAAGCAGGGATGGGGGTAAGGGTTTGGAAGAGAGAGAAGAGGATATAGTACTAACTGTGAAAACTAAGAAGATACTTGCCTCAACATGGCATTATCCATTAGTTCTTCAATTCCTTTTAAATAAAAATATATTTATATGTAATACTGGAATAATTGTAGAAACAGTTTTAATATACATTAAATTAAATTTAGTATATGCCTTTATATTATTTCTTGACTAGAACCCATGGTTATATGCATTGTTTTTATTTAAAAAAATGTTTAATGTTTATCTATTTTTTTTTTTCAACGTTTATTTATTTTTGGGACAGAGAGAGACAGAGCATGAACGGGGGAGGGGCAGAGAGAGAGGGAGACAGAATCGGAAACAAGCTCCAGGCTCTGAGCCATCAGCCCAGAGCCCGATGCGGGGCTCGAACTCACAGACTGAGAGATCGTGACCTGGCTGAAGTCAGACGCTTAACCGACTGCGCCACCCAGGGGCCCCAAATGTTTATCTATTTTTGAGAGAGAGTGAGAGAGACAGAGTGTGAGGGGGGAGGGGCAAAGAGTGAGGGGAAGACACAGAATCCGAAGCAGGCTCCAGGCTCTGAGCTGTCAGCACAGAATCTGATGCGGGATTCAAACCCATGAACTGTGAGATCCTGACCTGAGCCAAAGTCGGATGCTTAACCTGCTGAGCCACCCAGGTGTCCCCCTTTTTTAAATGTTTTTTTTTGATGTTTCATATGCATTGTTTTTAAAACCACTATCTTTTACAAAGGTTGGTATTCTTTTTCCTATTTGCCATATTAAAGAGGAAATTAATATAGCAGTTAGGAATGGTTTGCAAATGATACATTTCCAAAACACAAACTGAAAAAAACAATGAAAGGAATTACTGAATTGAGGAACTTGAGTATACAATATGCCTCCAGAACTCTATTATACTTTATTTACAGCATGGTCATACCATACTGAATTTATTTTAACTATTTTCCCATTTCTTCCTTCTCTGTAGGTTTGGCCAGATTTGCCCAATGTAACAATAGATGAAAATCTAACTGAAGATGAAGCTGTTAATGTAAGTTTTACAATGGTTGAGTACATAAGTAAAAGCACTTGGATTTAATGATCAGTTTGAGGGGCGCCTGGGTGGCGCAGTCGGTTAAGCGTCCGACTTCAGCCAGGTCACGATCTCGCGGTCCGTGAGTTTTAGCCCCGCATCGGGCTCTGGGCTGATGGCTCAGAGCCTGGAGCCCGTTTCCGATTCTGTGTCTCCCTCTCTCTCTCCCCCTCCCCCGTTCATGCTCTGTCTCTCTCTGTCCCAAAAATAAATAAACGTTGAAAAAAAAATTTTTTAATGATCAGTTTGACCAATAATTCAATTTGAGTATTTTCTTTAAAAAAGAAGATTGATTGTTTTTGAATTCTCTATACAAAACCATATTTAAATCATATGGTAGTTCTATTTTTAATTTTTTGAAGAATCTCCATACTGTTTTCCTTAGTGCCTGTACCACTTTGCATTCCTACCAATAGTGTGCAAGGATTCCAGTTTCTCCATATCCTTTCCCAAACTTGTTGTCTTTGTTTTTTGAATAATAGCCATCTTAACAGGTGTGAGGTGATATCTCATTATAGCTTTTATATTTCCTTGAGGATAAGTGAATTTGAGCATCTTTCCATCTACCTGTTGGCCATTTGCATGTGTTCTTTAGAGAAATGTGTATTCAAGCTTTTGCCCATTTTTTAAGAAGTTGTTTGGATTACTTTTTTTCTTTTCCTTTTTATTTTCTTTTTTTTTCCTATTGAGTCATAGGATTTCTTATATACTTTGGAGATTCACACTTTATCTGATATATAGCATTTAAATATTTTCTCTCATTCTGAACGTTGCCTTTTCACTTTGTTGTTCCTTTGCTGTGCAAAAACTCTTTTGTTTGATGTATTCATGTGTTTACTTTTGCTTTCGTTGCCTGTATTTTTGACATCATATCCATAATATCTTTGCTATGGCCAATGTCATGAAACTTTTTCCCTTTGTTTTCTACTAGAAGTTTCTCAGTTTCATGTGTTACATTTAAGTCTTTACTCCATTTTGTGCTGATTTTATAAGATAAGGGTCCAATTTCATTCTTTTGCATATGTGTATATCCAGTTTTCCCAGCACCATTTGTTGAAGAGACTGTCCTTTCTTCACACTTTTGGCATTCTTGTCAGTGATCAGTTTACTATATATGTATGGATTGATTTCTATACTCTCTATTCTGTGCCATTAGCCCGCGTGTCTATTGTGCTGCTATCATTCTATTTTAATTACTGTGGGTTTGGAGTATATTTTGAAATCAGGAAATGTGATGCCTCCAGTTTTGTTCTACTTTATCAAGATTATTTTGGCTATTCAGGGTATTTGTATTTCCAAATGAATTGTAGAATTATTTTTTCTATTTCTATGGAAGATGTCATTGGTATTTTGATATAGATTGCATTGAATCTATAGATTGCTTTGGGTAGTACAGACATTTTCACAATATTAATTCTTCCAATCCATGAACATGGGATTTATTTCTGTTTGTTTGTGTCTTCCTCAATATCTTTCACCAATGTGTTGTAGTTTTCAATGCACAAGTGTTCCACCTCCTTAGTTAATTTTATTCCTAAGTATTTTATTAGTTTTATTGCTGTTGTAAATTGGATTATTTTCCCAATTATCTTTTCTGATAGTTCATTGTTAGTGTATACAATGCAACTGATTTTTCCATGTTGATTTTACATCTGGCAACTTTATTTGTTTATTAGTTCTGTGTGTGTGTATGTGTGAGTGTGCGCACACCTGTGTGAAAAACTCAGGTCTTTTTGAATGAGCATGATATTAGCTGGGTATGTTTAATATATGATCTTTATTATGTTGAGATATTTTATTCTATTCTTAGTTTTTTTAGAGTTTTTATCATGAAAGGGTGTTGACTTTTGCCAACTTTTTCTGCATTGTTTGTTCATGTGATTTTTTTATCCTCTTTGTGTTAATGTGGTATACCACATTAATTGATTTTCATATATTGAACTATCCTTATATAACTGAGATAAATTCCACTTTTTCATGGTGTATCACTTTTTAAAATATACTGCTGCATGTAGTTCTCTAGTATTTTATTGGGGATGTTTGCATCTGTATTCATGAGGGGTATTATTGTGTAGTTTTTCTTTTTCTTGTGGTATATTTGACTTTTTTATGAGGTTATGTGGACCTTTTAAAATGAATTTGGAAGTATTCTCTCCACTTCAGTTTTTTGGGGATAAATTTGGAAGGATTGGCATTAATTCTTCCTGAAATGTTTGGTCCACTTCTCTAGTGTAGTCATTTGGTCCTGTACTCCTTTTTTTGGGAGGTTTTTTTTACTACTGATTCAATCTCCTTATAGGTAATTGGTCTTTTCAGATTTCTGTTTCATCATGATTCAGTTTTACTAGGTTGTAGGATTCTAGGAATTTATCCAATTTTTTCTATGCTATCCTGTTTGTTGCTGTGTTTCTATAGTATCAGTTATAATGTTTGATCTTCCATATCTGATTTTACTTATTTGACTTTTCTCTCTTTTTTTTCTTAGTCTAGATAACAATTTGTCAATTTTGTATGTGCTGTCTACAAAAAACGTAGTTTAGATTTAAGGACACACATAGGGATATGAAAGGATATGAAAAAAGATACTGTATATAAATGGCAACCAAAAGAGAGCAAGGGTGGCTATACTTATATCAGAAAAAAATACACTTTAAGTCAAAAACTGTCACGGGATACCAAAAAGACAGTATTAGTTATAACAGGTTCAATTCATCAAGAAGATATGACAATTATAAATATATATGCACCCAACATCAGAGCAGATGACTATGTAAACCAACATTGACAGAACTGAGGGAAAAGTACACAGTAATACAATAATAGTAGGAGACTTTAATACTTCTCCTTCAATAATGGATAGAACAAGCAGACAGAAAATCAACAAAGAAACAGTGAGCTTAAAAACAACACTATATATAGACCATATGGACTTAACAGACACTTATGGAACCTTCTACCCAACTGTAGCAGAACATTCTATCCAGTAGCACATAGAATGTTGGCCAGGATATATCCCATGTTAAATTGCAAAACAAATCTTAACAAATTTAAAACTGTTGAAATCATAACAAGTTTGTTTTTTGGCCACAGTGAAAAGAAACTAAAATCAATATCAAAAGGAAAATTAGAAAATTCACAAATATGTGCAAATTGAACAACACACTTTTGTTTTTTGGTTGTTTTTTTCAACGTTTTTATTTTTATTTTTGGGACAGAGAGAGACAGAGCATGAACGGGGGAGGGGCAGAGAGAGAGGGAGATACAGAATCGGAAACAGGCTCCAGGCTCTGAGCCATCAGCCCAGAGCCTGACGCGGGGCTCGAACTCATGGACCGCGAGATCGTGACCTGGCTGAAGTCGGACGCTTAACCGACTGCACCACCCAGGCACCCCTGAACAACACACTTTTGAATAATGAGTGGGTCAAAGAAGAAATCAAAAGAGAAATTAGAAAATATTTTGAGACAAACAAAAATGAATATCCAACACACTAAAACTTACGGGATGCAGCAAAAATAGTACTAAGAGAGATGTTTATAATGATAAACACCAACATTATAAAAGAAGAAGAATATCAAATAAATAACCTAACTTTATACCTCCAGGAACTATGAAGAGAACAAATTAAGCCTAAAACTAGCAGAAGAAAGGAAATAATAAAAAATTAGAGCAGAAATAAATGAAATAAACCATATCAAGGCAACAGGAAAAAATCAGTGACACTAAGAGCAGTCAATATTTTAGGTAGGCTAAATTATAATCATTAAGTCATACAAGTTCATGTGTGAAAAATTAGAGGAGGATTCTTACTTTAAAACTTACCAGATTATTTCTAGAGTTGAGCCAAAGAATTACTAAACAATATTCTTGAGGAAAAAAATCAGAGTCTCAATTGCAGGTATTACCTTGGGTAATATTAGCAACAGTAGATAGGAAGGCATGGCTTCTATATATAGATTTGGGGGGTGGGAATCCCTTCAATTTACAATGGTTTATGTATAATCACTGGCATAATCTAACACAAAAAGTACAGAGAATCTTGGATCACATATAACAGATGAAATTTCTGGATGTAATTAATGATTTGCATTAAAAGAATGAAAGCAGCCACCTGAAAGAATAAAGCAAACAGAAAAATGAATAAATTGTGGAAAGAACAAAATAGATCTTAAACAAAACATGACATTAATTTCTTACTTATTTTTCATTATACTCTAGGGACCTAACATAAAAAATATTTGTTGACTATACCTACTGAGCCTTCTTTCCTTATGAGTAAATGTAATTATTGATCATAATGATATAATGAATTTCCCTTCAGTCCTAAAAGTATCTATGATATATATGTGTGTTTTATAAATCCCTATATTCCTTACCCTTTGCATTTTCTCTATGCACAGTGCCATCCCATACCCTATTCATAGAGAAGACTATCCTGGCAGTTACTACATACTATTAAAGTGTGGCAGGAAAGCATGCAGGTGATGCCATGTTTTTCAGGAAATTGGTTTACTTGCAGAAGGTCAGTCCTCAGTCCAAGACTTTGACCTTGGAATTTATATGGGTAGGCTGACAAGTAGGGAATGTTCTTGGTAGGGAAAGGAGTAAATCACCTCTTTTCTGGTTAGGTCGGAACGATTAGATGTGAGAGAGAAAGACAAACAGTTGGGGTAGTGAAGCTATATATTACTGGTCCTAGAAGGACAGAAATCTGGGTAAACAAAATTTTATCAGATAAACGGGCTAAACAAAAGCCTTTTTCTTACCTATCATGCTCCAAAAAAGTAAATATGCAGTATAGGTCTCTAAGGCACAAAGAAAAAAATTTCCTAAAACTGTAAGAAGCACTGAAAATATATTTCTATGTTGTGAACTTTTTTTTTGACAGTTCAAAAAAAGGACCCCATAAGGACCCCAGTGCTATTCCCTTCTCACTCCATGTATCTCTCTCTCTCTCTCTTTTACTCTTTGTTGTTGGGGTGGTAGAGGGAAATAATATATGTTAATGTAATTAAAGTTAGGATCAGGTTGCCTTCATTATCATTTGTGCACAACTTGTGAATCAGACAGATAAATGTTGGACTTAGACACTCATGGTCTCTCTTTTGACTTCCTACATATAGGCCTGAATTTTGTTTTTACAGGTTTCCAGAGCTCATGTAGCTTTTCCAGATTTTTTCAGGAATTCCACAGCAGAGTGGTGGGCAAAGGAAATTACAGATTTCTACAATAACCAGATGAAGTTTGATGGCTTGTGGATTGTAAGTAAACTTTGAGCAATTTATATTTTAAGTTGTTATTGTTTTAATTTATTGTGTAGTGATTCAACAAAATTATTACTTGATTCCAATAACATCAGCAAAGCATTTTTTTATAAAAATCAGCCCATTCAGCCTGGGTGACTCAGTTGGTTAAGTGTCTGACTCTTGATTTTGACTCATGGCATTATCTCACAGTTTGTGAGTTTGAGCCCTGGGCCATGCTCTGTGCTGACAGCATGGAGTCTTCTTGGGATTCTCTCTTCCCTTCTGTCTCTGCCTTTCCTCTATGCTCTCTGTCTCTCCCTCTGTCTCTTTCTCTCTCCCTCCCTCTCTCTCAAAAATAAATAAATAAACATTAAAAAAGATAAAACTTTGGGGCACCTGGGTGGCTCTGTTTATTAAATGTCTGACTCTTGGTTTCAGTTCAGGTCACGATCTTAGTTTGTGATTTCAAGCCCCACATCAGGCTCCATGCTAATTGCATGGAGCCGGCTTGGGATTCTCTCTCTCCTTCTCTGCCCATCCATTGCTCGTGTTCTCTCTCTCTCTCTCTCTCTCTCTCTCACAAAATAAATAAACTTAAAAAAATTAGCCCACTCATTTTTCCATAGAAAAGAAAGTCCTTTCCATATATAAAGGACAGTTAAAATACAGTGTTAACAGTTTACTTTATGTATATAGATGCTATTTCCTGAACATTTTTACTTACACCAATGAATCAAATAAACTCTTTCTAACTATTCACAAATGTTTATAAACATTTATTTTATTTTTATTCAGTGTAGTAATAAATCTCACACAACTGTCCATCTTTGGTACAAAAAAATCATAATCTCTTACAAATTTAGCAAAAATTACCTTTCAAACAATCTGCTAATTTTAGGTGTAAATTTAAAATGTTGATAGTAAGAGAGCAGGGAGGTAAGATGGAGTGGTAGGAGGATCCTAGACTTGCCTTATACCTTGAACACAGCTAGATAAATATCAAATCATTCTGAATACCCAAGAAATCAATCTGAGGACTGACAGAGCAAACTGCACAAGTGGAGGTAGAGAAGAGGCCACATTATGGAAAGTAGGAGTTGCAAAGTCGTGGTTAGGGAGATAAAAGGATTATAGGTGTGGTGGAGAGGAGAGATTCCTGGTCATGGAGAAAGGCAAGAGAGAGAGGAGTGCACAGGGAATTGCACAAGGAAAACACTTCCCCTAAACCATTGACTAGAAAAATGAGAGGGGCTAATTTTTATGAGTTTTTGCAACCAGTGGGGCTCAACGATTGGAACTCTTGAGGTCCATGGTGTGGCTGGGATAGATCCCTGAGGGCCTTGCCCTACTCCTGGAGAGAAGGCAGGTAGATAAGATGGTGTGATCTGAGAATTGCCTGAAATGCACTGGGAAAGACTGTTCCCTTTTTTATGAAGCACATTTGAGAAGGATGGCATTACTTATCTGGGAATAAAAGAACTGGTGGGCAATGTTTCTTTCTCCCACTCCTTAACATAGATTCAGACACCTTCTGAGGGCAACTGACCTGGACGCTAGCTGTTTAGTATGCTTTGTTCTAAATCCCATGATCCTACACTCTGGTGTGACTGCCCATTTGGGTTAAACCTGCATTAACCCCAGCATGGCGAGACCCTCCCCCTGAAGACCAGAGCAGGTCCACACCACACCAGATCCCTAAAGTTTTAAAACTCAGCTGGTGTGGCTGGAATAGAGCCCCAAATGCACTACACTTCTCCAGGCAAGCAATCAACCAGACACAGACAGTGTGAAAAGAGCAACCTGAAATATTCCTGGAATGCATGAGGGGAAATTATTTGCCCCTTTGAGAGGGCTTCCCTGACAGCAGCAAGCATGAACTCCCCTCTTCAAGGACAAAGTAGCTGGTGGCACCATTTCTCTACCTTTCCCCTCAAAATGAATTAACTTCAGTATGCAGCACAGTGCCAACAGTGGCAGGCTGTACCCCTTACCAAATTCCACCCCCTCTACACTCTAATGATACTGCTTTCCTAGGGCAAGTGCACCTAAGAACCAGTGCTTCAGGGCCCTCCTCAAGAAGACCAACACAAACCCCCACACGTATCATGTATCCTAGCCATTGAGTTCTGCAAATCTTCAGTTCTAGTGGAAATAGCATAAGGTTTCTTCTAACAAGCATATCAGAGCACAGCTAATTAAAACTCACCATACTCTGGGCAAGGTCCAAACACCCCCCACTGCAGGCAAGAACTCTGCAGAGGGTTGACCTGAGGGATAGAGCAGCCATAACACAGCAGCAGAGGGCTAGCAGAACACACTGGAGACACTTCAGGAAGTTCCAGGACGTGGACATTGTATAATCTCTTCTTCATAAGGCCATTACTCTCAGGAGCAAGAAATATAACAGGCTGTCCTACAAAGAAGAAAACAGAGATTTATGCAAAATGCCAAGATGAAGGATCCATCCCAAAAGAAAGAACAAGAAAAAGACACAGCCAGGTATCTAAGCAAAACAGATATAAGTAATATGCCTGATCCAGAATTTGAAGCAACAATCATAAGCTGGGCTTGAGCATAGAAGACATCAGGGGTACCCTCCCACAGAAATAACAGAGTTTAACATTAATCGGGCTGACATGAATAATACAATAAACAAGATTCAAAACCAACTGCATATAATGACTAAAAGGAAGAAAGAAGCAGAGGAATGAATAAGTGATATAGATGATAGAATTATAGGAAAATAATGAAGCTGAACAAAAGAGGAAAAGAAAAATCTTGGATCATAAAAGTAAACTTAGGGAACTCAGTGACTCCTTAATCACATATCCTATGATAAATTTGTATTATAAGAATCTCAGAAGAAGGAGAGAGAGAAAAGGGGCACATTTATTTGAGACAGTATAGCTGATCTGGGGAAGGAAAAAGACTTATAAATTGAGGAGGCACAGAGAATTCCCATCAAAATCAACAAAAGCTGGCCAACTTCAGACACATTGTAGTTAAATTTACAAAATATAGATATAAGAAAAAAAATACTAAAAGCAGCAAGACAAAAGAAGTCCCTAACTTAAAGGGAAGACAAATAAGGTTAGCAGATATCGCCACAGAAAATAGGCAGGCCAAAAGAGATTGGCATGATATATTTACAATACATAATGAAAAAAAATATGCAACCAAGAATACTCTATCCAGCAAGGCTATCATTCAGAATAGAAGGAAAGAGAGAGTTTCCCAGGAAAAAACAAAAACTAAAGGAGTTGGTGACCACTAAACAAGCCCTTAAAGAAATATTAAAGGATACTGAATGGGAAAGAAAGACCAAAAGCACAAAGACTAAAGAGGAACAGAGAAATCTCCAGAAACAACAACTTCACAGGTAATGCAATGGCACTAAATTCATGTCTATCAGTAATCACTCTGAATATAAATGGACTAAATATTCCAATGAAAAGACATAGGGTATCAGAATGGATACAAAACCAAGACCCATCTATATTGCTGCCTACAAAAGATTAAGTTTAGACCTAAAAACACCTGAAGATTGAAAGTGAAGGGATGGAGAACCATCTAACATACTAATGGATGTCAAAAGAAAGCCAGAGTAACCATACTTATATCAGACAAACTAGATTTTAAAACAAAGACTGCAAAAAGAGATGAAGAAGGGCACCATATCATAATAAAGTGGTCTATCCATCAAGAAAATCTAACAATTTTAAATATTTATGCCCCCATCTTGAAGTATCCTAATATATAAATCAATTAATAACAAACATGAGGCAACTCATTGATAACCATACAGTCATAGTAGGGGACTTTAATACCCCACTAACAACAATGGACAGATCATCTAAGCAGAAAATCTAAAAGGGAACAATGGCTTTTAATGACACACTGTACCAGATGAACTTAACAGATACATTCAGAACTTTTCATCCTAAATCAGCAAAATACACATTCTTTTTGAGTATCCATGGAACATTCTCCAGAATAGATCACATAGTGGGTTACAAATCAGGCCTCAACGAGTACAAAAAGATCGAGATTGTACCATGCATATTTTTAGACCACAACGCCAAGAAACCTGAAGTTAACCACAAGAAAAAATTTGGAAAGACCACAAGTACATGGAGGATAAAGAACATCCAACTAAATAACGAATGGGCCAACCAGGAAATTAAATAAGAAATTTAAAAAAAACATGGAAACAAACGAAAATGAAAACATGACAATCCAAAACCTTTGGGGTGCAGCAAAAATGGTCATAAGAAGGAAGAATATAGCAATAAATGCCTACCTCAAGAAGCAAGAAAAATCATAAAAATGGCCTAACCTTACACCTGAAGGAACTAGAAAAAGAAGAACAAATGAAGCCTAAGGCCAGCAGAAGAAAAATAATAAAGACTAGAGCAGAAATAATATGCAAAACACCTATATCACTGTACATAAAACTCCATCTAATTGAACATAGTGGGGAAAAGATTGAGAGAGAAGAAAACAATGAAACACACTCTTAACTATGAGAACAAATGGAGAGTTGTTGAAGAGGAGGTTGGCTAGGGGATAGGTGATAGGTGATGGGTTATAGGAAGGGCACTGTTTGTGATGAGCACTGGGTGTCATATGTAAGTCATGAATCACTAAATTCTATACTTAAAACATAAATAAAAATATAAATAAATAAACAAATAACGTTTTCTGTGTGTATAAACTATACTCTGTGGTTTTAAAGCCACAAACCATTGTTTTGTTTTGTTTTGTTTTGTTTTGTTTTGTTTTGTTTTGTTTTTCAAAAGCAATTGATAGAAGGCACTGGGGCAGGAGAGGAGAGGACATGGGAGAATATACACTACTATAATTTTATGTCTAGAAAGCAATTCACTTTTTTATGTGTATTATATGTACAGAGAAGAGTAGGACATTTTATGTTTTACAAAAGAGTCATGAAATGTAAAAAAGAAACACTGAGCTAACCTAACTCTTTAGTATTGAGATGTCTTATATTTTTGCTTTAGAACGGTAAATGTGCCGTTACTCAAATATGCTGCTTTAATTTATTGGTTTTCTGAATTAGTTCCTTTAAGAATATATGCTCTACTTTATTTTTTGTTTACTTTTCTCTCTTTTTTTAGGATATGAATGAACCATCCAGTTTTGTACATGGAACAGTTACTAATCAATGCAGAAATAAAGAGTTAAATTATCCACCTTATGTCCCAGGTACAATTTTGTTGCTACACTTTTGATGTTATTGCTATTTATTAGTCGGGTTTATATACTTTATGATGTAGGGAACTGGATCCACATTCCCAATTCACACTACCCATCTACACATTGACTCACATCACACCTCAACCCATTCCCAATACTATTTAACATTATTTTGAAAAGAAAAATCAAGAAACATATTTTATTTATATGTACACATTCTTATGCATGTTTGAAATTGTTACTTTGATTTTCTTAAGAACCTTCCCAGATTTGAAAATTGTCAGTATTCCTCAAGATTAAAAAAAAAAACACTCTTAAAAGACTTATTTCTAAATTTTTCTTTATTAGGAAAAAATGAAACAATACTAACAGTACTTCTTTGGTTGTCCCTGACGCAGGAGAGAAGGATCCAGTTGCTCAGTATTCATCCTCATACTCTTATGTAGGCAGTAAACTTCGTAAACTTTTGATATCTAAAGTGATGGCAAAACTCTGAAAAAATGCATCATTAGCTGAGAAAAAGTGTATCAAAGAATAATGTTGTTATTGCATTGCCTGGTTCTTAACCCCAGGGCTTCATGTTACTGAATGGATTTTTTATCAAAATCTATTTAATCAATATGTCTCATCTGAGTGCATAAAATATTGTAGGCATTTAGGAGTATGCTTATCTTTCAGGGTTTTATTAATTCATGTTAATTCATAATATTTGTGTTGCTGAATACAGTAAATTTTTTCACAGATTTTTTCAGTTACAGGTATAAGTGCAGCTATAATTACAGATTATTTTTCACTTTAATTAGCAGAGACAAAGTGTACAAATGATTAGAAAATATTATTTTAAAACAATGGTTAATTATTTTTGCCAAAAGAATATATAGTTATTATTTAGACATTCAAATATAGGGTAATTTATAATATATTAATATTTTCCCATTGGTTCTCCCCAGAAATCACAAAAAGAACAAATGGATTACATTTCAGAACTATGTGTATGGAAACTGAACAGATTCTTAGTGATGGATCATCCGTTTTGCATTATGATGTTCACAATCTATATGGATGGTCACAAATGAAACCTACTTATGAGTAAGCGGTGTTCATAATTATCTTTTTTTGACTCTTTATTATCTTTTAGATTAATGTTCCCTACTTGCAGAGTTCTTCCCTGCTGACCTTTTCTGGTAGCAATTTCTTACCCAATGTTCTCTGTAACTTACTTGGTCCTTTATGACACTTAGAATTATTATGTGTCTCAGGGCACCTGGGTGGCTCAGTTGGTTGGGCATCAGACTTTGGCTCAGGTCATGATCTCCCAATTTGTGGGTTTGAGCCCATCATTGGGCTCTGTGCTGACAGCTCAGAGCCTGGAGCCTGCTTCCGATTCTGTGTCTCCTCTCTCTTTGCACCACCCCCCCCACTCATGCTCAGGGGGCCTCTCTCTCTCTCTCTCTCTCAAAAATAAACATTAAAAGAAATTTAAAAAAAAGAATTATTATGTGTGTCTCTCTCTGTTTCTCTGTCTCTCTCTTTCTCTCTTCAAATGTATCATTTATCATTGCTTTAAATTTTCATCCTATTCCAAAAGGTATCCTGAACAATGTTATTTTGATCTTTCCTAGCTCATAGTGGCAGTGCCTAACAAATAATTGGTATGCAATAAACAGTTGTGAATGTATAAATGAGTAAATAATGTATAGTTTGATGTCATTAATTAAGGCATTAAAGATAGGGTAAATCATGGGGCACCTGGGTGGCTCAGTCGGTTGAGCGTCCGACTTCTGCTCGGGTCAGGAGCTCACAGTTGACGAGTTCGAGCCCGGTGTCGGGCTCTGCGCTGACAGCTCAGAGCCTGGAACCTGCTTCGGAGTCTGTGTCTCCCTCTCTCTCTGCCTCTCCCCCGCTCATGCTCTGTCCCTTTCTGTCTCAAAAATAAAGATAAACATTAAAAATAAATAAATAAATAAATAAATAAATAAATAAATAAATAAATAAATAAGTTAGGGTAAATCAGTTAAGTCCAATATTACCAAATTAGAATATGTATAAGTGAACTTTATTTAATGTCCACATTAAACAAACTTTTATGTGAGGCCGGTGATAATGGAACACAAACCATCCTTTGAATATCAAGTCTTTATTAGCACTGTCCAATAAGACTTTTTGTAATAATAGAAATGTTTTATAATTCTGAGTTGTCCAAAATGGTATATGCTAGTCATATAAAGCTGTTGAACAATATGGCTACTGTGACTCAGGAAAGGAGTTTTAAGTTTTATTTAATTTTAATAAATTTAAATTTATATTAGTCCCATGTGGCTAACATGCACCATACTACACAGTGCAGTTCTAGGTCACTGGCTCTTAATTACACAGCATATCACCTGGAGATTTTTAATAAATGTATTGATTTAATTGGTTTGTACTACAGCCTAAGATCTGAATTAAAAAAAAATAATAATGTTTATTTATTTTTGAGAGTGAGATAGACAGAGCATGAGCAGGGGAGGGGCAGAGAGAGAGGGAGACACAGAATCTGAAGCATGCTCCAGGCTCTGAGCTGTCAACACAGAACCGGATGCGGGGCTTGAACTCACAAACCATGACCTGAGCTGAAGTCAGACACTCAACTGACTGAGACACCCAGGTGTCCCTTAAGATCTGAATTTTAAAGAATTTTTCCAGGTAGTACCAATGTGCATCTAGATTTGAAAAACACAGCTCTAGTATATAACTGTAGTTGGTAAAACACATTGAAAAGCATTTTGGAGTAAAGAGTATGAGTAATATTTCTTCACTTAGTGAAACATGCTTATCTTATTTGTAGCACCAAACTTTTCAACTTGGTAGAGGTGAATTATTTAAGATATTATTACATGAATGAATTACCACATATTTGTTCACCAAATTCCAATGTAGTGACACTAAAATCATGTAGAAAGACTAGGAAATGCCATTTTTAAGAGTAAACAAATTGGTCTTTACAATGCTTTTTTTAATTTTTTTTTTTATGTTTTTATTCATTTTTGGAGAGACAGAGAGAGAGACAGACTATGAGTGGAGGAGAAGCAGAGAGAGAGAGAGACACAGAGTCCCAAGCAGACTCCAGGCTCTGAGCTGTCAGCACAGAGCCTGATGTGGGGCCTGAACTCATGAGCTGTGAAATCATGACCTGACCCAAAGTCAGACACTTAACTGACTGAGCCACCCAGGAGCCCCAACGATGCTTTTTTATTGGAACAAATGCTTCTTTAGATTAACCTTACTGGAACATAATTTTGGAGCACATTTATCCTCACTTTTTAATCTTCAGCTGACCTCATTTTATCATAAAGTAAAGATATTAAAAAGAACAAAAATATTGAGAATTCACTGATAATCCTGTTGGCAAAACTTACACATTTTGAGATCAAACTATGTAGTTTAAAGGAAATTGAAAAAAAAAAAATTATTCACTGAGGTAGTGAATTGAACTTGGGAACACGTTTTATGGTTCCTAACACACTGGAAGATGCTTAGTAAATTTAGAGACATGCAGGTAAATTTTTAAATAGTTGATATTCAAAGGTAATTAGGGATATTGAAAGTACATTTTACTCTTAAATAGCAAACATTATGAGGAAGAGATCAATACAATCTTCCAAAGAACATTTTGTGATTTAAAGACATTATACATTTCTTGGGGCGCCTGGGTGGCTCAGTCGGTTGAGTGACCGACCGACTTTGGCTCAGGCCATGATCTCGCAGTTTGTGAGTTCGAGCCCCGCGTTAGGCTCTGTGCTGACAGCTCAGAGCCTGGAGCCTACTTCAGATTCTATGTCTCCCCCTCTCTCTACCCCTCCCCTGCTCATGCTCTGTGTCTCTCTGTCTCTCAATAATAAATACATGTTAAAAAAAATTAAAAAAAATAAAGACATTATACATTTCTTTAAAGTGTTAGTTCATAAAATTTTCAGTAAATATTTCATTTGTTATTTAAATTAAGCAGATTCATAAATTTTAAATGTTGAGTTAAATAGCTCAGTTTACACATACCCATAGACTTTTCATATGTTTTAGATACTTTCTTAATATTAATTTTTTGCAGTAATATTAGAAAAAAAATATTGAACTCTCCTTCAGAAATTTTAGAGATTAAATATAGTCAAATTTTTAAAGACCTTGACAAATGTAAAAGGATGCTGTAAGTAAATTATATTTACACTGAAGCAAAGGATGGATAGTAAAGACTTTTTATTTACCATTGGAGGAGAGTGAAAGGATTAAAAACATAATGTGTTTCTTTATGTTATCCAGACTGTAGCATTTTATTGTTTCCTTTTTTGATTCATTTTGTGTCTTTCAAAAACGGTACACATTTGACATTCAACTAGTTCTTGCTACTGTGCTCTTCACTAAACATGTCACAAACAAGCAAAGCAAGGAAAGAATACAATGAGGGGATTCAGAAACAGAAGATAAATAATCAGAGGAAGGACCTTGGCTACCAGTTGCAAATGAAAAGTTTCATATGTAAATGCCATACAAAAACTTTCAGTCTTCAATAGATTTCTCTTATTATTTAAAATTCAATCTTGCACTTAAGTAAGCAAAGTCTTTGCTTCAAATGTATAAATAAATACACTTTAAAAACTACCTCAAAGTGTGTGTTCAAATTTGAGAGAATTATTCAATGATTATATGACTATATATTTCATATTTTCAACTTCAATAAATACCTGGAATGATTTTAGAGATTACTACATTTTTTTTCATTAGAAAGGATACAGAAAAATCAAAATCTTCTGTCTCCTTTTGGAAATTCAGGTGGTGTTAAAGATACAATTTTTAAATAAATGCCACAGATTTTTGTAATCATAATTTAGAATGGAGTAAAAATCAATAATTGCAAGTTATTTTTTAGGTATTTCTATAGACTGAGTTAAATGGCAAATTAAAACATCATATTCTACTTCTTTCTATGTTTAATGTATCTAACTGGAAAAATAAAGGTGCTTTTTTGGGAGGATTATGTACTATAGGAAGTGGCCTCTTGTAAATTTTTTTTAACAAAAAATAAGGTTGGTAGATAAAAACAAACACAATATAGCTCGCCCTTCCAATAATTTTGACATTTTCTTGTTTACAACTGTTTCTGTTAATTAGCTATTAGTCATTGGAATAGATACTGGACATATGTCTCTTAGACATTAATTTCTGATTAATATGGCTGAGCTGAACATTGATGTAGCGGGTGTCAATGCTTATTTAAAAAATTGAGATCTGGGGCACCTGGGTGGCTCAGTAGTCTGAGCTCTTAATTTCAGCTTGGGTCACGATACCAGATCTCATGGTTCAAGCCCCAAGTCTCACTGACAGTGTGGAGCCTGCTTGGAATTCTCTCTCTCTGCCCCTCCCCAACTCATGCAGGCTCTCTCCCTCTCAAAGTAAATACATAAACTTTAAAAAAAATTGAGATCTGAATCCATAAAGCTATTTCCATGGTTTAGCCCTTCACAGTATCTTCTCAATTACAGAAATTTCAAATTTAAATTTTATTATACACTCAAAAACAATGGAAATATTTCAGAAATGGGTACATTACTATTTCTAATGGATATTAAATATATAATACTGAATTATTTGCTTTATAAAAAGTAATTCAATAAAATATCTTTAGTTTTCAATGAATTTGTTTAAATAAATATTGAGAAAAATACTCCTGCAATAACTTTATTTACTCTAAGCAACACTGGTCAATATTCTAAAATAATTTAATGCCACCCAGAGACAGAAGTATCTGGAGTATAGTTATCAATTGATTTCATCAGTAATTAAAAACAATAGCCAATTGAATAATTTCAAATTATTATCTTTAGTACCCATGGTGAAAATAAATATATTCATTTTGAAGATTTAAAATATATTTAAAAGTTTCAATTTAATATTTTCCTTTCACATTATCCACTTTTGTAATATATATCATATATATTACATGTATATACAATATATGTATGGATATATACATATATTGTATATAATATATAATAAAAATAATTTTTAAGAAGGCTTAATTATATATTCTATACAATATAATATAATGTAATGTAATATAATGTAATAATGTAATATAAATACTAAAACTCATTTTTTAAGAAAGATTTTTTCCCAGTAACTTAAGATGTATTTAGAAGTTTTTAAATCCTTTTCAAAAAAGTGCTCATGTAGGTGACTAAAAACATACAATAAAAATACTTTCATAACACAACATTGCAATCCTTTGTATTAGCTAAATTTTTCAAAATCAAGTGGTAACAAAGGACAAACTGTCCTACAGGTGAAAAGTGTTTCTTAAAATTGAGCTAAATTCATTATGACTAAACCATTTTTAAAATTAGAACATGTCAAAAATATTTGGAAAATATTTATAGTGATGGGATTTTAAATTATATATTTAGTGGCAGCAAGTATTTCCCAAAGTTTTGTTCTCGATTCATTGAAGGGTTACAGAGAAGATTCTTCTAATGTAAGAAGTTAACTCTTTCTTAGGAGAAA
The DNA here is from genome assembly GCF_018350155.1 of Leopardus geoffroyi. NCBI lineage: Eukaryota > Metazoa > Chordata > Mammalia > Carnivora > Felidae > Leopardus > Leopardus geoffroyi. The sequence continues at coordinate 100,775,022 of NC_059333.1, forward strand.
ATTATTATAAAAATACCTAATGCAGAATTTTTCTCAGTCAGATCTAATAAGACATATGTTCAGTTATTGATTTAAAGCCTAAGTAAATAATTTTTGCAAAAGTAAGACATACAGCAGAAAAAAAGAAATTCTTTAAGAATATATATTTCTTGAATGTTAAAAATTGGGGACAGTTCTATCCCTTTAGATAATTTTTTTATTAGTTAAATGAAATCAATTTTGTTTTCAAATTAATTAAAATTAGAATATATGTTTCACATATATTTTTAGATTGATCATATGATATTTTATTCTCTACATCAATAATCATTCATTTTTTTTAAGTTTATGTATTTTGAGAGAGAGAGAGAGCCCATGGGGGAGGGGCAGAGAGAGAGAGAGAGAGAGATGGAGATGGAGAATCCCAACTCAGGCAGTCTCTACATTGTCAGCACAGAGCCTGACACAGGGTTTAAACTCAAGAACCATGAGATCATGACCTGAGCCAAAATCAAGAGTGTGTTACTTAACTGACTGAGCCACCCAGGTGTCCCAGTAATCAGTCATTTCTTGTGAAATGTCAGCAAATATATGTAATGTATGTTAAATATATTAATGTACCTAAATAGACTTGATCCTTTATATTTATTATAGAATATTAAGCACTGAAGATGATTTTCTTATTGATCTTTTTAAAGATGGACATACATACAAGTAGGAAATTTTAAGTTAGCAAATACAATATGGTGTTTATTATTAACAGATAGTTCAATGTATCATATGTCCATTGAAAACACTTTCAGTTTTCTGTAACTTTGATTGGAGAAATTCATTAATCCAAAAACTTCTTGAGTTACTATTATATGCTAAGACTGTATTAGGTGTAAAAAGTACAAAGAAGATTAAGACATTATCTTTAACATCAAGAATTTCAGGGTCTCATTAAAGAAACTTCATATACGAAGCAATCAGTACAAACACTGTGATCCATGTTGTAATAAGAAAATGATTGGAAAGTCTGCCTAATTAGGTATTTGAAGAATTTTTTTCCTGAAATAGTTCTATTCATATGCAGTTGATTTCAAACAATATAAAAATAAACATTTTACTTCCAATTAATAGTGGAAAATTTTTCGGGGCATCTGGGTGACTCAGTTGGTTGAGCATCAGACTCTTGATTTTTGCTCAGGTCATGATCCCAGGGTTGTAGGATACATTTCCTCATCAGGCTGCAGGCTGAACGTGGAATCTGCTTAAGATTCTCTTGCTCTCTCCCTCTGCTGCCTCTTCCTCGCTCACTCTCTCTCAAATAAAATAATAGTAGAATATTTTTTTCTACCTTAGATGCTCTTATAGTATCACACAGAGAGAGAGAGAAAGATGCAGATAATGTAAAATAATGCATTATTATATTATATTTAGCACTAGAATATGTTTTAAAATGAATAGTAAATCATTAAAGTCACTGTTCCAAGACTGAGGAGGGGAGAGAACAAAAAGAAATATAATGTAATTTGTAAAATTCATTCTCTTGAGATATGGCTTGGATAGATTCTGTGCCTGAAATAAAACAACTACTTTTATTTTCACCACCCAAAATTTCACTCCCTTTAATCTACCCTCTAAAACAGGGAATACTATAGCAAAGATTCTCTGTTGAGTAATGTGGAGATTAAGTGTTGACAAGCTATAATTGAGAAGGGTTGGAGCAATCAATAGTTAGAGTGTATTCAAGAGAACATATTTAAGTAGAATTAAATGAATTCATTCAGAAAACTTAAGATATAATTAGTTACCTGATTTGATAACTTCAATAGTTGACTTAACTTGTATTCATTGAACAAGTAAAGGCCACTTAGGCATGTCAGTCTGATAAATGTTGGAAGGGAAGAAAAATGTCCTTTATGTCTATGAGAATTTTATAGTATAATGAAAGAAGACTCACTTATAAAGCTAGTTGTAATAAGAGATAACAAAGACACCATAAAAAAAACACATCTTTTTAATGAAATGCTCATAAATAGAAATATCTGAAAAATACCTCATGTAAGAACTCATAGATACTTCTCCATCTATATTAGTGCATTGCAGAAGACAACTGGCAAAAGAGGAATTGTTATTTCTCGTTCAACATACCCTACTGGTGGACAATGGGGAGGACACTGGCTTGGAGACAACTATGCACAGTGGGACAATTTGGACAAATCAATCATTGGTATGTGAGTCATCATCTTTATAATTACTCCTTTGCATTTTCTGTTAAGTATTCACTTTTTCTGGTAATAGTTTATATACCTTATAAGTCCTTCTCAGAAACATGCTTTTCACATCATATTTTATGGCAAATAGCATCATGAAAATGTAGTGTGTCAGAAAGTAGGAGCTGGGATGCTTTCTAGAAACTAATAATATCCAAATAGTTTATTTTGAGACAGTAATTTCATCCCTTTTGGTCTCAGTTCCCCAGGAAAAGGGCAGGAGCTGGGAAAATAACATGTGGAGCTAAGAATAGAAATGGGTCGAAATTCTAGATTCTAGGGAATAAGAATCACTCATAGATGCTAAAGAATGAAACATTTCTAACCAAATTTTGAAAGAGTGTTTTGACAATTGTTAGGTAAATAAGATATTATCGTTTTAAAGGGAAATTGATACTTTTCATTTCAGATCTAGTCTTAAAATTACTTTATGTTTATATTAGGATTCAAGGAAACAATGTTACTACTTTAAAAGAAGAGCTGGGATATCACATGAATCCTATTTTATTGAATTGATCTCAGAGGATTGTATTTAATGAGGATAATTCTTATTTGCTTGTTTTTTTTTTCCAAATAATGAGGCCTATGGTTAAATAATTACATAGATACCTTTTATGTTATATTATATTATATTATATTATATTATATTATATTATATTATATTATATTATTTTCTAAATCATCATCTACATAGCAACCAAACAGATCACTCCTGTACCTCTAGCTTATAGCTCTACTTTTCCTCCTTTCTGAACGAAATTATTAGCCTGACCGCTTTTTATTTATTTTTTAATGTATTATGTTTATTTTTTAGAGAAAGAGCATGAGTAGGGAAGGGACAGAGAGAGAGGAAGACACATAATCTGAAGCAGTCTCCAGGCTCTGAACTGTCAGCACAGAGCCCAACATGAGGCTTGAATTCACAGTGAGATCATGACCTGAGCCGAAGTTGGATGCTTAACTGACTGAGGCACCCAGGCACCCCAGTTTTAAAAACTGAAACCAAGGTGGTGCCTGGGTGGCTCAGTTGATTAAATGGCCAACTCTTGGTTCCAGCTCAGGTCGTGATCTCACAGGTCCCAACTTTGAGCCTGACGTTGAGCTCTGCGCTGACAGTGCAGAGCCTGCTTGAGATCCTCTCCCTCCCTCTCTCTCTCTGTCCCTCCCCTTCTCATGGTCTCTCTTTCTCTCTCTCTCAAAATAAATTAATAAACAAACAAATAAAATTAAAAAATAAAATTAATATTAAAAATGAAACTGCTTCCGTAACTTCTTTCAAACTGAGACAGAAACACTGCCATTTTATTCTCATACTATAATGTATTTATACCTATTTTGTGCTCTAAATATACCATCTTGAAAGTGACAAAGAAGCATAGTGTCTTATTTTTACATCATTAACATTATAACAGCATGAATATTTTAAGAGGAAATGATAGGTGTATTAACAATCTGAAAAATGTTTCATTAGATTAGCGGTTATTAGAAATGGAACATCTTAACAAATCAAATCATCAAATATCAAAATATGTGATGTAGTATCTTTCTAAATTTTTCCTGATTTTTTTTTAGGTATGATGGAATTTAGTCTCTTTGGAATCTCATATGTAAGTAACTGTATTTCTTTTATCTTCATAACTTATAAATTTTAAGAAAAAAACATTGAAATTAAATGTAACAATATATTTTAGACTGGTGCAGATATCTGTGGTTTCTTCAACAACTCAGAGTATGAGCTCTGTGCCCGTTGGATGCAACTTGGAGCATTTTACCCATACTCAAGAAATCACAACATTGCGTTTACTAGGGTATGTAATGACTGCATGTGCTTTCATTCCTTTCCTCCTAACCTTAGAAGTTTTGAATAGAACTCCTCCTGCCTGGCTGATTTCTAGCGCTTGCTTTGAATGAACTTCTTTACGTTTACTGAGGACATCAGAGCCCATCACTTTGAGAATTTTCTGATTTGGGTTACTCTTCTTTCTACTTTAGGGTTTAGAACTTGGTTAGCTGGCATACTTACTGCTGTTCCATATACTTTTATAATAGCCAGGGAGGGAAAAAAAAAACTGCTTCTGTATGTAACTTCTTCCAAACTGAGACAGAACAATAAAAAAAATCAGCGTCAAAGTAAATTACAAATGAAAACTCCTTGGAAATACTAGTATCAGTGCACGAAAATGAGCAGATTTAAAAGGCAAATGTTAAGACAATGAGTTGAAAATTTGAGAAAAAAAGGAAGAGGGAATTAAGAGCTAATTCTTGTGTGGTGGCACAATTCTGCACTTTACTAAATTGTCTGAAGGAAATATTTGAATAAGAGGGGTGACAGTATTACAAATTATGGAAAAGTATGAACAATTAAAGGCAATATCTAAGAGCTTAATTTTGTGATATTGACTTTAGTGAAGAAGTGCAGGGGAAAGATGAATTATCAAAAGTAACCCGTGGAAGAGTTGTAGACAGAGCTGCTCTTTGAAGGATGGGTTCTAGCAGCAGTAACTGAATGGTGAATCTCATCAGGTGCTGTGAAATCTTTGTGTCCCTCCTGGGAAATTTTAGTTAGAATAGAGGAGATTTATTTTAGGAAATAAAAATCTATACAAGGATAGAAGGCAGTATGGGACCACATTTTGGAAGAATTTGAAAGTTGGGCAATAACAACATAACTTGATGAAATAGGAATATTTTAACAGGAAAACTTGCTGTCAGTAATGCAATTTAGAAAGCTGTAATATTGGAAGAGTGGGATGAATCAAAAGCCTGGACAGGGATTTATTCAATAAGTGTTTATTAGGAGGCCACTATTTAATATTTACAATGTCCCTGCTCTATGATTCATAAATTGTAGGCAGGATAGAGATAATAGGCAATTTTGTGTGTGTGTATGTATATATGTATAATCAGGTATAAATAAATGCATATAAAGAAAAGATAGTGCAAGCTAAAGTGACAGCAATTTGGGGGATTCTGTTTTAGAAGGGGTACCTATGAAGGTCCCTCTTGGATAAAGTGACTTAAGCATTAGAGTGGAGACTTTAGTGAGGCACAAAAACCAAAAGCAATATAAGGATATGGGGGGCAGGGAGAATTTCAGACAGAGGGAGTCAGTGAAAGACTCCAAGATGGAATTTTGGAGAAGATGAAATAGAGGAGGAGGAAAAGACTGAAGAAGTATTTCTCAATAAAAAATCTGCAGAACAGAAAGCTCAACTTAAGTTTAATTTTGAGGTAGTACAATTAAATTTAGAATTCATGGTTTAGGGGCATCTGGGTGGCTCAGTCGGTTAACCACCCGACTTCAGCTCAGGTCATGATCTCACCGCTTGCGAGTTTGAGCCCCATGTCGGGCTCTGTGCTGACCGCTCGCATCCTGGAGCCTGGAGCCTGCTTCAGATTCTGTGTCTCCAACTCACTCTCTGTCCCTCCCCCCCACTAATGCTCTGTCTCACCTTCAAAAATAAATAAACATTAACTTTTTTTTAATGTATAGTTTAGACTTAAATGCTTGTATATCAGCTTGTTAAAACTGAAATAACATCAGTTAAGTCAGCAAGCAACAGATAGGATCTTTGCGTCTTTCTTACTTGACTTTGGAACTAGTAAGGATAGAATCTTCTAGCTTAATTCTTGGACCTTTTTACTTTCAAGGTTTTGCCTCTTCTAACATTTTTACATATACAAACACCCAGTCATCATTCAAGCTTTCTAATCTAAAGCTCATTAATCTACATCAAGCTTACTGAAATCTAAAAAAGTTGGAATCTTCATAGATATGGCCAGCTCTTAAGGACCCTCTCTGTCTGTTGAAAAACATAAACATATTGCCCCCTAGAGTTATGTGGCAGCCTTGTTTGTTCCCCAGCACACATTAAAATATAAAATGCTAATCGCCTTCACTATTATTTTTTGACCAGTAAGTGCAACAACATTTCTTAACAGGCTTTTAATCTTTCCAGTATCAACTTTAGTCTTTTTACCTGGCGTGTGTATTCCAGAGTGTATCTGGGCATGTTGTTCTTCCTTATCCAGCATTAATTAGGTCATTTCTTTCTGCTATCTTAATTCTTTAATATCATAACTTATCCATTTCTCAGGAGAACACATAATGTGGGGGTCACCATGATAGGTTCTGGGTATCTCTGTTTATTCCAATCCACTTTTTAAAAATTTGTTAATGTTTATTTTTAAGAAGAGAGAGATAGCACAAACCGGAGAGGGGCAGAGAGAGGAGACAGAGGATCCTAAGCAGGTTCTGCACAGATGCAGATGCTTAACCCACAGAACCAGTCAGGCACCCCTGTTTCAACCCACTTTTATACAGCATTTCATTTATTTTCTAGTCTTTTCACCCTGATTATCATTATGTTGTCATCTATTCAAATTGAACTGTTCTTTACATATGTTCACCTAAACTAAATCAAGCTATGGGTATAATTTGCATTTTTCTTATTGAAATAGTAATATTATGTTCTTTCTCCATCATATGATAGTAATATTATTGCATAAGGGTTTTGGTAAGAAAGTATATAACACATGGCAATGAATGAATATTATTTTCTAGTTTTCATTCTCTAAATATGTATCTGAAAATGATGATTTAAACCAGGACAAATGCTTATGACTATTTCATTCTGCTTTGTTTCAGAGACAAGATCCTGCTTCCTGGAATGAAACTTTTTCTGAAATGTCAAAGAATATTCTAAATATTAGATACACTTTATTACCCTATTTCTATACACAGATGCATGAAATTCATGCTCATGGTGGCACTGTTATTCGACCCCTTTTGCATGAGTAAGTGCACATTTTATTTCCTGCCAAAAAGAAATGGGTTTCATTTAATTTACTCAGTAATCTCTCATAATATAGAATATTTGAAACTGGAAATTTTTTCATTGTTATTTCAGTATATATTTTCAGTTAATAAACATTTACATAAATAAGTCTATTGATAATCAGGATGTTATTAAAAATGAAACATTAATCAGTTATTAAAAAGTAATAATTCTTAGAAATAACTACTGTACACCTAGAGTTAATTTAGATTTACATACTTATTGTATTGACTTTTAAAAATGGAGGCAAGTAATATCATCTTTATATTATGCTTTGATTAACTGAAGTTTAGAGCAATTAATTAAATCTACCATATATATACCTTACTGAAGAAAACCATCTCACCTCATCTTGGAGGTGTATTATAGACTACCCTAGAACAGTTCTAACATTCTCCCTAGAAAATTGTTTTGGATTCACTTCTTCTTATATTTTTTAATGTTTATTTATTTTTGAGGAAGAGAGAAAGAGACAGAGGGTGAACAGGGGGAGGGGCAGAGAGAGGGAGACACAGAATCTAAAGCAGGCTCCAGGCTCTGAGCTGTCAGCACAGAGCCTGATGTAGGGCTCGAACTCCTGGACCATGAGATAATGACCTGAGCCAAAGTCATACGCTTAACCGACTGAGCCACCCAGGTGCCCTAGGATTCACTTCTTAAAGCTCAAACTGATACATGATTAAATCTTGAAATTCTATTCTATGGAGCATAGTTGCAGAAATTTTAGCCTGTTCTATTTTTAAGGCAAATACAAGACAATTCTGATTGCTGATGTCACAAAAACAACACAACTAAAAGTAGTACAAAAAAACCTTTGAAATAATCATACTTAACTTCTTATGTACCTTATATTACCAGAGTAATTGAGTGAGGTGATTTGTTAGACTGCACAACTGATAAATCAGTAAAAATATACGGCACATGTTTACTAAAATAAATAATAATACACAAGGCAAAATGACAAAATAATAAGTTGATCAGTATGCCTTCTGTTCTCAGAATAGGGTTTTAAAAAATAATAGGTATTCCTAGATTCATATCAGCCTCTAGTTACTTTATTAATTTATCTACCATAATCCATTCTTTATTTTTGATAAAATTTTATTAATATCTTGCCTCTCTTATTTCCAGACTTTCCCCTCTTGTGTTCTCCCTATTTACTTCCCAGCAGAGTCAAATTATCAGCTCTGGACTGAGTCCCCAACCAGAAACATTATTATTAACTATGCAGACTCTTGTCCTGTTGAGAACATCTGGGCCTTTGTTCCCATGGGAAGTCCATGAAGGAGTAAATTCAGAGTCCCATTTGGCATTAATCTCAGTTTATAGTACAACAAAGCAAGACAAAAACAAAAGAACAAACAAAAATGTGCAATTCCATTTCAATTAGAGAAAAATGTGGTTATTTAATAGTGACTATTCTCAAACTATGAAAAACAGATTCTGGTGTTTCCAACCATTTTTATCTGAAATTCAGAAATATATTAAGTTAAATGCACCATTCAGTGAGCTTTAAGTAGGATAAGCAAAATCTTTTTGAATTACCAAATCAAGGTTCTTAGAGCACACCTGTTTAACAATTCTCATCCAGAGTACTTACAACTTTTGCTTCCTAGTTTGTTGATCTTTTATGAGGCACAGTTAATATTTGTACCTCTATGAGTTCTCTTCAGAGGTTTCTCATTCAGCTGGTCTTATAGACATTCTCTGCATTTTGAAGTAAATTTAGTTATAATCTAGATTTACTCATAAAATAGTGTGCTAATTTCTGCACATTAAATCCTAACTGATAGAATTGTTTTTGATTTGTTTATAGTTTGGTTTTCATTTCAGTCCACACAAGTCTATACTGCAAAATGTGATTTGAATAATTATTTTATGATATTCAGATTTACTTATTTGTGAATATTTTGTCAAGGTTCTTTAATGACAAGCTAACCTGGGATATATTCAAGCAGTTCTTGTGGGGTCCAGCGTTTATGGTTACCCCTGTACTGCAACCTGTAAGTTCTATCATACATTTTTGTTCACAAAATAGTTTTGTATTTGGTTTATATGTTTTCAATGATTATATCTTTAAATTCCAGTATAGGGACACTGTAGCAGGCTACGTCCCTGATGCTCGGTGGTTTGATTATCATACGGTAAGTAGTTAAGAATTCTAGGGCATTGCCAAAGTGTAAATGAGTAACAATTTGATCCAAGCCTTTTCTTTAGGGACATATTTGGTCTACTTTACATTTAAAAAGAGTAAGATAGTTCTTGCTAATTACAGCTGAATCAAATTAACACACAGTGAAAGAAAGTTAATTTATGCCCCATTGTTTGTTATGTAGACATTGATTTATTTTACTGAATAAGCATAGAGAGTGCACATTATACACAAAAAGTTCATTGCCCTTTATTGAATATATGAAATTATCATTAAAGGTGATGTAGTCCTTCCAAGAATAATGTATGTGAAAAGTCAGGAATAACTTTTTTGACTTTTCAAAACCCACACATTTTCTTCATGTGAGCATCACAAAAACAAATAGTGGTAAATTATTTTCAAAGCTATTAATAATTAAGAAGTACATGCTTTAAACAATATGATTTCCTGAATAAGTATTTGAGTTTTTATTAATTTATAAATTAAGTATATCATTTGATTTATAAAATGCAACCTCTCAAGCACCAATATTGCTGATGATTCCATTTCTTATTGCTTGTGTTCTTTCCTTCCAACCATCTCATTTCCAGGGCCAAGATATTGGTGTCAGAGGAAAATTTAATGAATTTGAAGCTCCTTTATATAAAATAAACCTACATGTCCGTGGTGGTCACATTCTGCCATGTCAAGAGCCTGGTTTAAACACATTTTACAGGTAAGTGAAGTGTTTACAGAGCTCAGATTAAATTTTGGATATGTCATGTCAGAATTGTCAAGAACTGGGAAGGGGTCTGAGATTTTACCCTACTTCAAAGCTTACAAATTACTTTGTAAGTTAGTCTGCCACGGTGTCATGAATTTTGGGTAGGACACAAAGGTCTGTTTTACTCAAAGCATAACAAGAGACACAAACTTCATGTTTGCTTTTTTCTTTGCCCCCAAAGTTCCATGGGGATGACATGGAGTGGCCTATGCCGAGGCAGGTGCTACACATGTAGGAGGTTTGTGCCACAGCTAAGGAACTCCAAACCTAGGCAATCTTTTATAATGGGCTGCAAGCAAACATGTTCATTGTTTGCTTCCAAGGGAGACTTTACCTTTGTTATTATACTGGCCAGTAAATTTTTTAAAGTTTATTTATTTTGTGTGTGTGTGTGTGTGTGTGTGTGTGTGCGCGCGCGTGTGTGTGTGAGAAAGAGAGAGAGTGAGAGAGAGAGACAGAGAGAGAGAGGGACCCAAGCAGGTTCTGTGCTGTCAGCCCAAACCCAACACAGGGCTTGATGTCACAAATGGTGAGATCTTGACCTGAGCCAAAATGAGGAGTGGGACACTTAACCGACTGAGCCACGCAGGCGCCCTGGGCAGTAAAATTTCTTTAATTAATTTAAAAAGAACACTGCCCTATCTTCCAATACTGTTTGCTTTAAAAACATGCTTTTTTAATATTTTTCCTTTTTTTTAACTTAAATTTTAGTTAACATACAATAAAATATATAGTTAACAATGTAACTCCATATATAGTTATAACAATATAAGTCTATATAAACAACTTAACAATATTAACTATAGTACTATATGTTAACTAACTAAAATTTAAATTATGTATATATATGTATATAAATTCATGCTAAGACATGTTAACATCTTTACAGGGAAAATATTAAGTTGCTGTAGAGATTTGAATGCTAGATGTTTTGGATAGTTTAGGGAATTTCCATGGCAGTACAACCTTCAACATTTGTGATTGGAAAAGGTAATTATGCCTAAGTGTAACTGTCTGAGAAATCCTCCTTAGCAATATGAAGCTATCAAATGAAATCACTTGTACAGTGAGCATGGAAGCAGATATTTAGTTCATAAATGGGCCTATGCAGGCACAAGCTTGGGAGGGATTGCCCATTTCAAGAATAGAACTTAAAATTTTCATACTACTCTTCACATTCTTGTTAATAATTTCCAATGATATTTCAGTAATTTATGTATGGAAATGTGAAGAAGGTTTAAACGATAATAAATAAAAATTGCTATTAATATAGTTTCATGTCTAATGGTCAGTGACAGGATTAGCAGAGAGAAAAATAAATAAATATATCAATAAATTTAACATGGTTATAACTATTATAAGTGAGGCTCCTTTCAATTTGTTACAATAGATCAAAAGACATGCATGATATTTTCTATTAAATGTGAAGGATTTTATGGTTTATATCGTTCCCAGTAACTCATCACAAAAGGAAAGTCCTTTAATTTTATTGGTCTAAAACAGTTTGTATTCTCCTTAGTTGATAGTCATCTTTGTTTTCGTTTGGATACTTATGTGGGTGCCATATCATAACTAAACATACGCTACTGTATAAACATTGGTTAAAATTATGTCTTTTTTTTTTTTTTAGTCGACAAAACTACATGAAGCTCATTGTTGCCGCAGATGCTAATCAGATGGCACAGGGATCTCTGTTTTGGGATGATGGAGAGAGTATAGGTGAGTGTTCCATTTCGTTGAAAAATGTAATTGCTGACATACATATATGTCACATTAGTTTTATGTATCTACTACTGTACTTTGGAGACTGAATGAAAGCTAATAATATTATACAAAGCTGAAATCATTTAATAATTAGCTGAACCAACTTAAAAACTTAGTGTTACGAACATTAAAGACTTTTCTCTTATCCTAAATATAGTTGATCCCTATGGTAAATGTCTGCATATCTAAGAGATGTGTGTGCACAGAGATTGTATATGGATCATCCTTTACTCCTGGAAGTTAGCCCATGCCATTCATGATAGACATTCTATATGTATGAGGTCTGCCCAGCTGAAAAGCCATGTTCCATGTGTATGTGGTGATGCATAAAGGATGCCACTAAAACCTGACATAGTCTAGAAACAAAACTCAAGTTTGATTTTGTATTTCATGGCTATTTTTTGTATTCAATATTTTGACATGAAAACTTTAAAGATTTAAACTTAGATCTATGTTTATGACTATTTCTTAAAACCAGACTGAACCGCCAAGCTTCCAGCAATGTGTGTTTTGCTGACCATTGTCCTCTGAATCACTTGCAGTAGGCTATTAAAAATGCAAATTCTGAGGACCACTTAATTTCCATTAATTTGGGGAGAGGCCAGGTATCACCTTCAGGTGATGATTATGCTGTTAATTAAACACTCATTGTGGATTAGGTTTATTGACTGTCATTAATAATGCCAACTCTACTAGATGGGAAATCTGAATATTCACTTAACACAATCCACATAAAAACTAATATCTGGGTGAGTCGTTGTTCTCATGGAGCAGTTCATTGCAATCTAATTAAATTATCTGTGGAAGAGAGATCTTTCAGTACTAGCAAAGACATTTATCTTGTATCTTTTTAGGTGAATCATAGTTAATATTTTTCAATATTAATAATAAGAATTATTTATTAGTAAATAAAGTACATCAGAAGATTAACATAAGAATCATATTGTAATAATCAAGACTCTTAAAAAAAACCTTTCCTAGTATTTTGTGATTTAAGGTAAAGAATCGACCATTATTAGTTAAAATCCTGTTTTTAGAGTCCTGACCTTTATTAACCCAAAAAGAGGGGTTGTACTAAGTTTGCAGCCTTTCTCACCTGGGTCCAGCAGGTTGTACTTTGAATTTGCCTACAGCTTCCCAGGGTTGTAAAGTTGAGTAGTGCATAATTTAAACCTTGTCTTGGAATCTTTGAATTTAACTATCTAACAAATTAAGTTAATTCCTTTGAACAGCAAAGGAGACAACGTGCCCCTTAGAAATTTTTCTGTAGCTCTACTTACCAAACTAAGATATAGATGAAAGAAGTTGATATGACCTTTACCCTATTAAAGTTTCATGGCAGGTTTTTTTAATTACTGAAAAGTAACATAATTCAGATATTTATTTCTTGATCCCTCTATATAAACATACAAAATTATTTTGGCTAATTGTATTTAGCGTTTTTTGGTTATATTGCACAATCTCAGTATTTTTGTTATAATTAAGTACAAAGATTTCAGATAATCCTTTGACATTTCTTGAGTAAACAGCAACAACAATACACAACAGATGCTTAGAGTGCTCGGATTTAGTGGATCAGAATCTCCAAAGAAGTTTTCTCTCACAGCAAACTCATCAATCTAGTTGATAGACACTAATTTTTTCTTCCTCCTTTAAGTACATTCACATTTTATAATGTATTATTTTTTGCTGATATATATTTTTTACCTCAAAGAAAATCAAAGATAAAATACAGCATTTCCTCCTTTTCCATGGTTTTGCTTTCTGCCATTTTGGTTACCCACAGTCAACCGTGGTCCCGAAGCAAATGATCCTACTTCTGAAATGATCATTTCATCATGTAGGCATTTTTCATCTCACGTTATCACAGCAAGGATGAATATAGCACAATAAGGCATTTTGAGAGTGAGAGAACACATTCACATAACTTTTATTATTACACCATATTGTTATAATTGTTCTATTTTTAGTTACTGTTCATCTATTACTGTTCTTAATTTATAAATTAAACTATATCAGAGGTGAGTCTTTTATAAAAAAAAAAAAGCAGAGTGTATACAGGGTTTGGTACTGTCTGAGGTTTCTGACATCCACTGAGGGGGCATCTTAGAATGTACCCCCTACACATGAAGGGGGACTTTTGTAAACCTATCTTGAAACTCGTGTATATTAAGTAAATTTTGACCATGCTAACTAATAAAGTTGTAGATTAGTAAAATCTTATTTTGTCCTACTTATCTTTTTTTAAAAATGTTTATTTATTTATTTTAATAGAGTGCACGTGAGGAAGGTGCACAGGGAGTGGGGAGAGAGTCCAAGCAGGCTCTTCACTGTCAATGCAGAGCTGGACAGGGGGCTCGATCTCACGAACTGTGAGATCATGACTTGAGCTGAACTCAAGAGTTGGATGCTTAAGTGACTGAGCCACCCAGCCACCCCTGTCCTACTTATCTTAATGAAATAGATGTATGTGTACTCTTGACTAACATCATATGTGGTATTTTTTTCTTATTTATGAAAAACAACAAAACTGCCCATATCTTCCTAATAGTTATCACTTCTGTGTTCTTTTACCTCATGGTTCTATAAACAATTGGTCTTAAAAACTTATGCTATATTTGTATAGTTAAAAGTTAAGACTAAAATTTTTGCCTCAGAACACATATCAAATAAGCCATGCATACATTGGTACATATAGAAAAATGTTTTAGGCAGAACGTAATTTAATTTTAGTGTAGGAAAAATTAATTGCAAACTAATTTTCAGAGAATTATTTAATCTAATGCTGGCATTTATAAGTTGGAAGAGGAAATTAAAGTTTGTTACTTTTTCAATTTTTTTTTTAAAGTTTATTTATTTATTTTGAGAGAGAGAGAAGGTGCGTGCACTCACATGTGCACCTGTGGGGAGGAGCAGAGAGAGGAAGAGACAGGATCCCATGCAGGCTCCCATGCTGTCACTACAGAACCCAGAGTGGAGCTCAGACTCATAAACATGAGATCATGACCTGAGCCCAGGTCAAGAGTTGGATGCTTAACCCACAGAGCCACCCAGGCACCCCTCAATGTTATTTTGTTTCAGTCATGTATTTGTCTCCTCTTTCGCCTTTCTGTCTTACCCATGCTTGTTTAGTTTTACCTCTAAACACAATCTTAGAATTCAGGGAAATCTAGACTTGTTTCCAGCTTTTGTTAATAATTAGTTCATTTACTTTCAGCCATTTATTTAACTTCTCTGGGACTTACATTCCTCTTCAACCATAAGAATAATAAAATAACTTATCTTAGAGCAATGTGATAAAGTACTTAAAGTTTGACGAATAGTACTTAATTTAAGCTGTGAAATTATTTTAAAAATTGATTTTAATATGGCAAGATTATATTTTGATGAACATGGATATAAACCCTGTTTTATTATTTGTATTTCAGTAGACCTATAATAGTCTCTAACAACTGAATATTTTTCTCAAATGACACTAGAATACATTACCATCATATTCATTTGCCTTTATACGTATTATTATGTTGTCAGTCATTGAAGTGGCCCATAAGTGTCCACCACTATCACCACCCAATTCTGTTAATTCTTTTACTTCTTTCACCCTCCCAGGGGTGTTTAAAGTGATTTTAGACCTGTCACCCCTTAGTGTTACCCTCCTACATACAGATACACACACTCCTGGCCTTCTGTAGCCCTCTCTGGTGAGACTCATCCTTCATATCTTAGTCCTTCTTGGACTATATTTGAAAAAGTTCAGTAGGGGCGCCTGGGTGGCGCAGTCGGTTAAGCGTCCGACTTCAGCCAGGTCACGATCTCGCGGTCCGTGAGTTCGAGCCCCGCGTCGGGCTCTGGGCTGATGGCTCAGAGCCTGGAGCCTGTTTCCGATTCTGTGTCTCCCTCTCTCTCTGCCCCTCCCCCGTTCATGCTCTGTCTCTCTCTCTGTCCCAAAAATAAATAAACGTTGGGAAAAAAAAAAATTAAAAAAAAAAAGTTCAGTAAACTTAGAGAAAAATTTGATATGTGTTGATGGTATTTGATACCCTTTATACTAGGAAAGAGAAGCAAGATATACTAGTTTTTACTATTTTTCTTCTTTGGAAATATAAATATATTACCTTTTTTTCTCTCTACAGACACCTATGAAAGAGACTTATATTTCCTGGTACAGTTTAATTTGAACAAGGTATGTGTTCATGCCAGATCATTTGTATGCAATTGTGTTAAATAATATTTGAAATTTTATGCCAGATTTTATATTTATTTATATTTTCATATTTCATATTTGTTGTATAATGTATCTCATTTCAAATATGTGAGTAAATAATTTGCTATACTATGAAATCCACTGTAGTTAACAGACATAGATTTTAAAAGATTTAATTGCTTTTGGAAATGAAGGGTTTATATTACTTCTTTTTCTATGACTTTATAGAATACCTTGACAAGCACTATATTGAAAAATGGTTACATAAACAAAAATGAAATGAGGCTTGGATTCATCAACATATGGGGGAAAGGAAAGACTTCTGTTAATGAGGTTAATCTCATATATAATGGAAATAAAGTGTCAGTTAAATTTACTCAAGAGGCAAACAACGAGGTAAGTGACAAAGGAAAACACACTTTTTAATAGAGTTTTTCAAAATGTCTATATGGATATCTTATATTTCCTATCCGTGAAGAAGCATAATTATGGATACCTATGACCTTTGTTGTTTATTCATATTCATTAAACTTCCTGAACTATTGCCATTATTATCATCCTTAGTAACATGTCATATGAATCAACCTAATGGAATGTATGTTACAATTCTCCTGATATAATCTAAGCAAGATAAATTTCCATTAAGCCTCTAAATCAGTTGTCCCTATATGGTAAAGTGCCTTAAAATGTAATTTTTTTTCAAATATAAAATGTCTACATTTAAACATTTAATACATCTTAGATAAAATATATTTGGAAATCCTTGCAAGATGTTGCTGTTGGCACTCATGAATAATTTGACACACAGGTGTATGAGGATATGGTTCATATGTTAAATAATGTATCAGGATTTTTATGTTATAGTCCATTGTTGCCAGTAATTAGTTTTTTACATTGAACAAATAATTTTAAGTCTTTTTTTTCTTTCAAGTTAAATAAGAATATGCAAGTGAACAATCTCTTAAGCTCCTTCCGATTTAAATTCTGGAATCTTTGTTCTGAAAAGGTAGATTCCAAAGTGCATATATTCTAGAAAACAGCTAACTGTCATAAATGATCCAAGTATAAGGCTATGTCTGCACTGCTAAAACTGTGTGAGTGTGTGTGTGTGTGTGTGTGTGTGTGTGTGTGTATGTGTATACCTTTTGTCTTTGTAGCTGTATAAAAATAAGTAGCTGTGAGTCAACCAGTCGCTTCAGGTGAACCTAATTTACAAAATAGCCAGTTACTTGACTGACTTCAACTTTAAAAAAATAACAATCACATCTTGGACCACAGTCCTAGGTCCTCATAGATTTTATAAACATGAGAGATGCACAGCACCTGAAAGATTGTTTCATCCAGCTGAAACTTAATACCTCTCTTGTTGTTACTACTGTTTTGTAGCCAAGTATTGTTTCCCCTTTAATACAGAACTATGTCTTAATTACTATTTTTGTATCAAAATAAGTTTATTTCTTTAAATTATTTCGAGGTTGGGAAGTTAGAGTTTTGTATATTTAATGTCCTTCCTTGGTAATAAAAAAATTGATTAACACAGTGCTCCACTCCCATTTTTCTTCTTTTTAAAATTTTACTGGTTTATAAAATTGTATGGTAAAGCCATCACTGATTTAGTCCAGTGTTAATCGTATGGTAGACCAAGAAACTGACTTCTGCAAGAGGAAAATTAATTCTCCAAGAATAAATAGTTAATAGTTATCAATCATAATTAGCAATCTGTGTTTTTGAACTGCCCAATATTCAATCAGAATAAAAAGGGTGATTTGCCATATATACTTTCTTACTCTTTATTTACTACTACATTGGTAAAAATAAAGTTCCTAACTTTTACTATAAAAAAAAAAAAACTAAATACAATCAGGTGAACAATGTCAAATAAGATATTTTAACATATCAAATATCTTTTCAAGTTGATTTTGACTGAATATTTGGCATAAAAAACACATCATTTGTAAAGAAAAATTCATTACACTACTTCTAGATCCATTCACAAGAAATTTTACAACATTTCGTTACCTCAGGGATTACAAAAGATTTTAACTACTAACAATTGAGCAGTGCCTTCTAAACTCATTTAATTAAAACAAATATTAATGAGCACCTACTATTTCCAACCTTTCTACATATATGGGAAAACTAGAGAGTGGTCAATTTTTTTCTTTATCCTGGTTGCCCTTCTCCATGGGTATTGGAATTATATGCAAAACATGATTTAATTGCTTTATCCATATTATTTAAAAAACATTTTCCTAGCAATAGTTACATTTTGTTGTCCTTTGTACAGCTATTAAAAGCTATCTGACATACTTGTTGCTTTTCAGTTTTGGTAAAAAGGAACTAAGTTAGATTTTGGTGTAAGATGGTCAGTTTCAAATCTGGCTAATTTATATTTTAAAAAATTATTTAACTTTTACCTTTTAAATTCTTCTACTGCCCAGAATGTTGTGCTTTAGAAAAGAATATATTTTATAAAGCCCCTATAAGAGTGCCTGGTATTCAGTAGGCAGTAAAGGAATGTTGATTCTCTTCCTCTTCTTTTGCATATTTGATAATTGAATCTAAACTTTCTGAGCTAAGGCACAGAAAGTCATGTGAGTGTATTGGAGAAAAAGCAATGGTAAGGTCTAATGAAATCATATCCTAAAAACATTACACGTGATGGACTACAGCTGCTTAGACACCTCCATAATTAGTCCCTACGTGGTGTAATTGAGATTCTGTCCAGTGAAAGAAAGTAACACAACAAAATTGAAATTAATGGCGATAAATTCAGCATCCTAAACCTTTAGGGATTGATGCAAAAGAAAACATATTTCTAATCTAATTTGTGTGTGTAGATGACTGGCTCATATTTGAGAGCAGGAAGCACAGAGATTTATCTAATGCAATTATAAATAATACCATGTTTCAGAATATGGAGAAGAGTAAAGTAATAGAAATCAAGATGACTGGTTAATAGTTTTAGTTTTTCACAATCTTTTAACAACCATTCCACCTATCTGAGATTTATTTTTATTTGAATAATGAGTGGGTTGGGTGAGATTATTAGTGAAATAATTGTGAGCTCTCTGGAATAAAAATTCATCAAAAAAAAAAAAAAAAACAAAGACTATCATGTTACTTAGAGAAAATTTATTTATGGAAATAGCCTTTGTTAAAAAAACAAAGGGACCCAACATTGTTCTGATTAAATAATAATTATCATTTTACTTTCTTTTTAGATATTAAATATTGATCTGACAGTAAATAATGTTATTCTTGATGAACCAATAGAAATCATCTGGTCATGAAGATCACCATCAATTCCAGTTGTCAAAAGGAAATTAACACCTGGATTTAAGATTGACTGTACTTACAGTTTTTTCTCTTTGTTGGTTTCTTATATTGTATAAAATATGATTTTAATAAAGTCTATCTAAAGTTATTCCATAGGGTACATTGATATTAATACTAATTTTATTACATTAATGTGTTCTAAATCTTTTTTAACATATTTAGTAAGATTTATTTTTTTTTATTTTTTTTTTCAACGTTTATGTATTTTTTTTGGGACAGAGAGAGACAGAGCATGAACGGGGGAGGGGCAGAGAGAGAGGGAGACACAGAATCGGAAACAGGCTCCAGGCTCGAGCCATCAGCCCAGAGCCCGAGGCGGGGCTCGAACTCACGGACCGCGAGATCGTGACCTGGCTGAAGTCGAACGCTTAACCGACTGCGCCACCCAGGCGCCCCCATATTTAGTAAGATTTAAGTAATTCTAGTTACCTTGCTAAATATCAGGCAAAACCATAAACTAGTTACTAAATATATATGTGTATAACTAAGATATAAATAAAATAAGTGATTATTTAAATGACATTTTTGTGTAATTGTATACAATATTTTCTCCAATGTTTAGTAAATTTAAGTCAAGTAACAACAGTTGTCATCATATTTAATTATTTCTTAGTATGTACATTTAATTAGGACACAGAAAATAAAATGTACATAGGTATAAAAAATATACATTTCTCTTTATTTTCCAAAAGAAAATTGTTTTAGTTTAGGTTGCTGTGACAAATTATCATAGACTGAGTGGCTTGAGCAATAAACATTTATTTCTCATTGTGCTGGTGGCTGAGAAGTCTGATGAAGTTGCCATAAGATTTGGTGTCCAGTGAGGACCCTCTTTCTGGTTTGCAGATGGCCATCTTCTCCTTGTATCCTCACATGGCCAAGAGCAGAAAGGACACCAGCTCTCTGGTGTCTCTTAGAAGGCATTAACCCCATTCATGAGGGCTCCATCCTCATGGCCTAAGTACTTCTTAAAGGTGCTCCTCCAAATGCCATCATTTTGGAGATTGGGGGTTCAACCAATGAATTTGGGAGGAACACAACCATTCAGTCTATAACAGAAACCCAAATTTCTGTTTTAGCTTTGTTTTTTCTTTAAAATTTTCTTTTAATGTTTATTTATTTTTGAGACAGAGTGTGAGCGGAGGAGGGGCAGAGAGAGAGGGAGACACAGAATCCGAAGCAGGCTCCAGGCTCTAAGTTGCCAGCACAGAGCCCAACACAGGGTTTGAACTCACGAACTGTGAGATCATGACCTGAGCTGAAGTCAGACGCTTAACTGACTGAGCCGCCCAGGTACTCCAGGTTTGCTTTTTATACAGGAAAAAAAAATATTAAATTTTTTTCTATTTAGTTAGTTGAATAAACCATTCTAACTCATTTATGTGGTTTGCAAGGCTCTAAATTATGGTCTAAAATAGTATTCGTTGGTATTTTTTAACACTTGGGTTTCTTTGAATTTACTTAATCAAGTAATATCTGTAACTTGATACAATTATTTTCTAACTAAAAATTAAAACATTATTAAAGTAGAATATTTAAGACAATAACTCAGAATACAAGGACTTGGGAAACAATAAGAAGGATAATAATTAGTATCAAAAAGACAATAAATAACAAGTGTGATGAGGATGTGGAGAAAGGAGAACACTTGTGCTTTCTTGGTGGGAATGTAATTGGTGTAGTCACTATGGAAAACAGTATAGAGTTTCTGCAAAAACTGAAAACAGAACTATCACAAGATACAGGAATTCTACTTCTGGGTATTTATTTGAAGAATACAAAAATATTAACTCAAGATGTATGCACTCCATGTTCATTGCAACACTGTTTACAATAGCCAAGATATGGTAACAATCTAAGCATCAATTGATAGATGAATGGGTAAAGAAATTGTGGTATATACACACAACAGAATATTATTCAGCCATTAAAATGAATGAAATCTTGTTTGTGATTTGTGGCAACCAACATGGTTGGACTTTGAGGACATTATACTAAGTAAAATATGTCATGTAGAGAAAGACAAATACCATATAATTTCTCTTATATGTAGACATTACAAACAAAATACAAGTTCATAGATAACAGTGAACAGATTGTTGCCAGAGGTGGGGGAGGGATAGAGGGGAAGATGAAAGAAATGAGAGAAGAAGGTCAAAAGGTAAAAGAAAAGAAAAAAGAAAAGAAAAGAAAAGAGGAAAGAGGAAAGGGAAGGGAAGGCAAGGGAAGGAAAGGAAAAAATGCTAGAGTATTGTTATAACGGAATATTTAAGACAATTCATACCTCAGAATACAAGAACTGGGGAAAAATAATAATGATAATAATGGCAATAATAATGATAACAACAATAAAAATAAGTTTACTTGTAAGAAACGTTATAGCAGTTAAGGAGAATTTACAAATAGATTATAAATTATAAAATCAGGTGCTGGCAAAGAATACACAATCACTACAGATGGGATTATAAATGAGCATAGCCATCTTTAAATGGCAATCATGCAGTATTCAGTAAAATTAAGTTTGTGTATCCACTTTGAACCAGAGTTACACTCTTGAGATGCTTTCATAGAGGTGTGCAAAGAGGTATATACAAGCATATTTGCTGTTTGTTGCTGAAAAAGAAAAAAATAATCATGGACTGCTCTCAGCTAGGAGTTGGCTTGGCTCTAAGAATTAAGCCATGATGTTTTTCTATTGAAAATAAATACTTCAACAGACATTTAACCACAGTGGAACAAGTCAAAAACAAGACTACTCAGAATCATTTTTGAGGATAGGAAACAATAAAAACACTCTCCAAATCACAAAAATACCAAATATCTGCTTCTATGGACTAACAGGAGTGATCTGTTATTTTTTATCAATTGCAGCTGTAGTCTTATTCCATTCCTTCCATCTCCTAGAAAAAAATAATTGCCAATTTAAAGGCATCACTTTTGATCATGGTAGCAAAGAAGTGGAGATAGTGTCTGTCCTAATAGAACTTTTAATGACAATAGTCTTTACAGATCTTAAGTCACTTGGTAAGAAGAAATTTTGGTTCCCATGATGAAATCAGTGAAAACATGTTAGCTTTAAATATAAAGTTAACTTGTATTGTGACTATTACTCCAGAAATTGTATTTAGTTCTCAATGTCATATTTCATATATGATTGTGTGAAGGCTTCCAGATACGTATTGGAAGAGGGAATGAGAAGTCACTTGCAGCTGTTCACGTAAAAATGAGAATCCTATACTTGTCTTTCCTAAGCAACCTGAGGCCATCTACGCCTCTGTTCAGTACCACTGCCATTTCACCTTATAATGTCTTCCACAGACATTAACTTCCTCTTGTCTGGGCAAGGAAGAACTTATTTACTCTGGGGAACTTCAGCCTGTCAAAATAATTTTTCCCACATTAGTTTTCTATTGCTTTGTAACAAATTATCACAAATCTACCAGTTTAAAAGAATCCAATTTTATTGTTTCACAGTTTCCAATGGTCAGGATGTGGCTCATGGCTAGGCTGGCTCCTCTACTCAGAGTCTCACAGGCTGAAATCAAGAGGTTGGCTTGGTTATGTTCTTTGTCATCCTGAGGCTATATTGGGGAAGAATTTACTTCCAAGCTCACTTAGGTTCTTGGCAAATTCATTTTCTTGTATCAGTAGGACTGACAACCTGCTTTCTGGGTGGTGGCCAGCTATAGGCTGCCCTCAGCTTCCTGATACTACCCTCACCTCCTAGTAGCCACCCATAGTTCCTTACCATGTATATGCTTCCTTAACATTGCCACTTACTTAGTGCAGCAAGAATAATCTCTGGAGCAAGTCTGCTGATAAGGTGGAGTCTTGTATAACAAAGCATAATCACGGGAATTACATCTCATCAACTTGCTATATTCCATTGACTTAGAGTTATTGATAGGCCCTGTCCACCCTTAAGGGGAGAATATTACACAAAGGTGTGAATTCCAAGAGATGATGCTTATGGGAGTCATCTTAAATTCTGCCTGCTACACTCTTAAACTTATCCATATGCCAATCAGAATACTATCAAACTTACAGAAATAAGGATTCACCAAAGATTCTAAAAACCATACACCAAAGACAAGTATGTGTTTACCCAACAAAATATTATAAGCACTCTAAGGATCAATTAGCAAGTATTTACTGAGTACCAAATACACATAAAGATATATAAGACATCATGTTGGCATTTGGAATCAAATTTCAGGTGGAGACAGGAACTTAACATGTACTGGCAATCAGTTTCTTATTCCTTAAAAGCCAGCATATATTATCAACACTGAAAAAAAAAGTATTCAAAATGGGTATTATGCAATTAAAAACTGTTTCACTGAGGGTGCCTCGGTGGCTCAAATGGTTAAGCGTCCAACTTCAGCTCAGGTCATGATCTTGAGGTTCACAGTTCAAGCCTCACATTGGACTCTGTGCTGACAGCTTAGAGCCTGGAGCCTGCTTAGGATTCTGTGTCTCCCTCTCTCTCTCTGCCCCTCCCTCACTAGTACTCTTTCTCTCTCAATCTCAAAAATAAATAAAAATATTTTTTAAAAATGCTAAAAAATAAACTGTTTCACTGAATATATAATATGTTCAAATTATGATGCTTTATCTACTTAATATAACTTTTCTTGCTTTTTGCCTGTGGGATAGCATTCAAAATACAGAATAGTACGGACTAATTGTTTAGAAATGCAGCCCCACTAAGGAGCCATAACATCTGTGCAAAGCCTTCTCTGGATAGATAAAGAGAAAGATATAGCAAGCTGAATCTTCTACCCCATTTTCATTTCATCCATATGAGCTCCAGTTTATGTGACTTATCCATTTGGCTACCCAATGAAAGTAAAATTGAGAGTCAAACAGATGAGTTTAAATTTGGCTTCCAACATTTAATGGCGTCACGTGTAGTGGCTAGTATCTGCTGCATAATCTTGGTGAGCATCATTCATTGTTCATAAGTAGTGACTAATGGCTATGTTTCAAAGCACACAAGTTATCTTATAAAGTAGAAAATACATGGCATTCACCATCTTCCCTAGTGATTCACAAAATCAATGTTGCAAATCTGATTTAACGGCTAAAAAGATTAATTTTGTGATGATTACATGAAGGAGACTTGTAGTAATCCAAAATAAAATGACCCATATGTTAAAAAGCCTTATATTTTATATTTCAAATCCCTCTCCAGTCTGTTATTTCCCCTCTAGATTTTTGTTCAGGTCCACATCATTTCTAATCTGATACATTATCTGATACATAATCCGATACATAATCTGATATTTATCTCTTCTTGCTTCCACTCTCCTCCAGTTTTTCCCAATTAACACACGATACAGAAAAAAAATCTAAACCACAAATATTTCATTTTATTGAGCACACTTCTCCAGTGATTCCCTTCAAATAAAATCTAAATTCTAACCATTATACACAAGGTCCTAACTGAAAGTTTAAAAAAAAAACCCAAAACGTAAAGTTCTACAAACAAACATGACAAAATTAAATATTTTGGAAAGAAATACCTTATTTTATTTTTTTAAATGTTTATTTTATTTTTGAAAGAAAGAGAGAGAGACACAGAGTGCAAGCAGGGGAGGGGCAGAGAGGGAGACGCAGAATCAGAAGCAGGCTCCAGGCTCCGAGTTGTCAGCACAGAGTCCGACAAGGGGCTTGAAGCCATGAACCATGAGATCATGACCTGAGCCAAAGTCGGATGCCCAACTGACTGAGCCACCCAGGCACCCCAAGAAATACCTTATCTTAGATAAAGATATTTAATTTTAACTTAATCTCTCACACTCATTGTTTTTCTTCCTCCCTCACTACTTAGAATGCTGCTTCTTTTTGCCTTATTCTCTTAGCAAATTCCCATTATCATGTTATAGTTAAGTTTCACTGCCAAATTGATGGGCATGGTTTCCTTTTTTTTTAAGTTAATTTTTCTGACAGAGACAGACAGACAGACAGAGAAAGCACAAGCAGGGGAGGGACAGACAGGGAGAGAGAGAATCCCAACTAGGCTCCACACTGATAGTGCATAGCCCAATGTGGGACTCAAACTCATGAAACATGAGATCACGATCTGAGCCAAGATCAAGAGTCAGACACTTAACTGAGCCACCGAGGCACCCCAATGGACATGATTTTTTAACTCCTTGAAGCAAAGAACTTCCTCCATATTTCCATAGAACTGACTGTATTACATTAACTTGAAATTGAAATTGACTATATCTTTCAACTAGATTATGGGCTTTTGAGGCCAAAGAATAGGAATTGCCTCTCATCTTCCTCTGTCTGACTCAATACACAGTAGTAGATGCTAATAAGTATGTTGAATAAATACAAAAAAAAGAGAATGAAAAAATTTTTTTAAATCTCTTAATGGTTTAGTGGTAGAGAAGCTAAATCATCTATTAAGGCTTTTTCCTGTGGCCAGAATCAGAAGAGAATAAAATATAGAGGATGAAATATGAGTTCTTACTTTTTTCTGGATCCAGAAAATTGCCAGCAAAAAAGACAAAGGTTTGAGAAAAAAGTAAAAAGAGCAATCTTGTACCATTTTCCCAAATTCAGTATCATAAAAAACCCAGAATGGAGAAAAGGATATTTATTCTATGAGGTGAGAAAAAAAGAATGAAAAATTTCTGACTCCATACCCACTGGGAATTTTGGGAGGAAACTGATTTTCAGCATGGGTCCAACATGAGGGATGGGAAGCTATAGATTTGCAAAGCAAAGATCCAGCTTGAACTCCTAGGATTCTTTTAGTCCCATTGTGCCCAGTGACATAATTGAAGGGAAACACAATCCCAGACTTCTAGGTAGAGACTTCAGTACCAAGAGCCAATGGAAGGAGTCATATTGGTGAGAAGGCAAAAACACAAAGGAGATTCCTATGTCCGCAAAAGCTAAGGGGTCTCCAGGACCTGAAACAGATGGAAAAAAATGTATATATCAGCACATAAGCTATTCTGTCCTTGAATAACCACTATTTGCTTTGCCTAGGGGAGAGAATAAAGAGCAATTCATAATAAACCTCTTATTTTCTCAGATGAAATTTGTGTATTTCTATTAAAGTTTATTTATTTATTTTGAGACAGAGAGAGCAGGGGAGAGGCAGAGAGGAGACAGAGAATCCCAAGCAGGCTCTGTGCTGTCAGAGCAAAGCTTGTTGAGGGGCTCAAACTCACAAACTGTGAGATCATGACCTGAGCCGAGATCAAGAGTCAGATGCTTAACTGACTGAGCCACCCAGCCATCCCAAATTTGTGTATTTCTTACAGTATACATAGGAGATTATAATCATGAGTAATGCTACTATAATAAAGACATACAGATTTTTGTACAAGACATATGTTTTCATACTTTTAGATATTCACCTAGGAATGGAAGTGCCAAGTCATACAGTAATTTCATGTTTAGCATTTTGAGAAACTTCAAAGCTTTTCCAAAGCGGTTGCACCATTTTATATTCCTACCAGCAGTATATGAGGGTTTCAATTTCTTCCTATCCTCACTAATACTTGATATTGTGTGTCTTTTTGATTATAGTCATCCTAAGGTATGTGAAGTAGTATCTTACTGTGGTTTTAATTTATATCTAAAATGAAAAATGATGTTGAGCATCCTTTCATGTATTATTGGCCATTTGTACATCTTTGGAGAAAGTCTTTATGACTTATGTGAGTGTGTGCATACATGTGCATGAAGGTATATGAAGTATTAAAGCCAGTGAAGAATAAAAAAATTGCCCCACTAATAAGTGGACAATTGATTTTTTATTTAGGTGAAAGAGCAGTGCATAATAAATGACAATCTTCTTCTTAACAAATTGTTCTGGAACAATTGCCAAACATATGAAAAATCTATCTCTTGGATCATATTTAAAAATTAACTCAAAGTGTTTTATACACCTACATATAAACCTAAAACCTATAAAGTGTCTAAAAGAAAACACAGGAGAAAATTCTGTCACCTTGTATTAGCTGAATATTTGTTGATACGACATCAAAAGCATAATACACCATAGAAAAAAAAACCTGACAAATTTGTTTTTATGAAGAAATAAAAACTTCTGCTCTGTACAAGGTACTGTATAGAGAATGCAAAGACAAGATACAGACTGAGAGAGAATATTTAGAAATTATATATCTGTAAAGAACTTTTATCCAAATATGTATAAGGTACTCCAAAAACATAATAATAATAAAATAAACATGCCAATTAAAAAAATGGGCAAAACACTTCAGCAATGTTTCACCGAAGAGTGTCTACAGATGATAAAGAAGCACCTGAAAAGATGCCCGATATCATTAGCCATTAGGGCAATGCAATTAAAACCACAATGAGATACCACAACACACTTATTAGAATGACTAAAATAAAATTTAAAACGGATGATATCAAATACAGGCAAGAATGAAGAACAACTGCAACTCTTAAACATGCCTGTTGAGAAGACAAAATGGTATAGCCGCTGTGGAGAGCGGTGTGGCGTTCTTAACAAGTTAAATGTTCACATCTCCTGTGATCTGGAAATCTTACCCTTATCTATTTACCCAAGTCAAATTGAGACTTGTGTCCACAAACAAAACCTATATGCAAATGTTACAGTGGCTTCGTTCCTAATTACCAAAGTCTGAAAAACACTCAATTATAGTTCAACCAGGGGATAAATAAATTATGTATACCGCAAAAAGAAATGAATGACTAAGACTTGTAAAATCATGGAATAAACTCTACTGCATTATACGAAGTATAGGAACTAGAACAAAATCATATTATTTGAAATTCTGGAAAAGCAAAACTGAGACAAAGCACAGACCAGAGTTGTCGAGGGCATGCAGTGGGAGAAGGGGTTGACTCTAAAGAGACACAGAATTATTTGGGGACAATGAAATTGTTCTATAGCCTTATTTTGGTGACAGTCACATTGAGGTATATATATATCTCAAAAGTTGCAAACTGCATACTTAAAAGGGTAAATTTTATCATAAAAGTTAAAGGAGCCATATATAAAAGTAAATATACAATATGAATCCAAGTATATAAAGATCAAAAACCAGGCAAAACTAATGATAGTGATAGAAGCCATGAGAGTGGTAACCTTTGTGGTGGTAGTGACCAGAGGGGCATAAATGTGGTTTCTGGGTGTTGCTAATGTTCTTTTTTCTGGATCAGGTTTTAGGTCCAAAGGTGAATTATGTGGAAATTCATTTAGTTGTACATTCAACTTTTTATTTGTGTGTACTTTTATATATACATGTCAATAGTTTGCTTTAAAAATTGAAGGACTTGGGGTGCCTGAGTGGCTCATTCAGTTAAGCATCTGACTATTGATTTCAGCTCAGGTCGTGATCTCATGGTTCATGGGTTCGAGCCCCGCATCGTGCTCCATGCTAAGAGCATGGAGCCTGCTTGGGACTCTCTCTCTCCCTGTCTCTGCCCCTCCCCTGTTCATGCTCTCACTCTCTCAAAATGAATAAATAAAGCTTAAAATAATTAAAAAATAAAAATTGAAGGCCTTAACAGACAAGGTAATTTGAAATATGTTGGATGATTTTTTTTTTAATTTTTTTTTTCAACGTTTATTTATTTTTGGGACAGAGAGAGACAGAGCATGAACGGGGGAGGGGCAGAGAGAGAGGGAGACACAGAATCGGAAACAGGCTCCAGGCTCTGAGCCATCAGCCCAGGGCCCGATGCGGGGCTCGAACTCACGGACCGCGAGATCGTGACCTGGCTGAAGTCAGACGCTTAACCAACTGCGCCACCCAGGCGCCCCAAGGATGATTTTTATTTAGTTCCTATATTTTATTCCTTGGAGAAGTCTCGGTCTTATGTGAGAAAGGCTTGATCCATAATTCTACACAATCAGAACTCTTATATCTAGGAGGATTATTTTACAGCAATAACCATAGAATCTAGGTATATATACAATAAAACATGCAATAAAATCCTGACAGAGTTTCTTTTCATAAATTAATTTTTTCAAATTTGTTGATATTTTAATAGTCTTCTGCTGACCTCTTTCATAATTCTCTCTCCTGATGATCTTATTCACTCTTTTTGTTTTAGTATCCTATCAATGAGATCAACTATCATGTCTGTGTCTGTCACACATTTGTTTGCGCAGTTTCAAACTCAAGTTTCAACCTGCCCCCGGGATGTGTGTGTGTGTATAAAATGCAGTTTTATATAGTAATATAGTCATATGGCTTAAAAATCAAAAAGCACATAACTTGTGAAATTACTCTCAAATACCCAGCACTAACTACTCATTTACCCTCCAAGCAGTGTATTATCTTCCTTCATAAACCACTGTGGATATTAAATATATACAGAAGCACAATTTTTTATATACTCTCTTGCCACCTCCACCACTTTTTAAATCAAGTGGTCAGACTGGTAGGTACTTTGTTCTTAAACTTGGGCAACTAAAATCTTAACACATAACGTATGTAACTCACAAAATGAATATCAGAAAGATATTTACAGGGCACAGAGTACATACATTCCCACATTTGTCCACAAAAGTTCCCCTTCCTAACTTTCTTTTGTAGAATGGGTCACAGTTCTGTACTCAGATATTTGAAAACCTTGACATCATGTTTTAATTGTTTACAATCTCTTCCACCTCATCCTTCCAGCCTTGTCTATTTTTTTGCACCACAATATTTGCCAATTTTGTCCCTTCTTTACTTTGCACTATCATCTAATTAAGATCCTCATAATCTCAAGTCTATATTATTAAAATACTTCCGTAGTAGCCTGTCTGCCTTCAATCTCTCCATCCTATAATCTACCACGGACACCAATTCAGAAAAATTGTTCCCAAACTTCACCTTTATGATTACTGTTTCCTTCTCAGCATGCTTGGAAGGTTTTCCATTTTTTCCACAACAGAATTAAAGTCTAATATTGTTAGCCTATTCTGAAAGATTTTCTGCAATCCAAGGAGAAGCTATGGCTTAGTAAATTAAGGACGTTTGCTGTGAGGTCAGAACTCTTGTTTCTGCATTGCTATTGCACAATACGAGATGTATAATCAGGGGCTATATTAATAGTTAAAACATTTACTTTGTGTGAGATACTTTATCCACCGTAATTTTTCTCCATTAACATTTAATAGGTATGTGATATCATCATCCTCATTTTATAAATGAGGAAAGTAAGGAATAGAGTTAAATAACTTGCCCAAGGTCATATATCTATTAATAAAATAGATAAAATTTTATAGATAAAATCCATCTGACTCTAGATACCAAACTCTTTACCAATACATTGTATAGTATTGCTTAAGCTTACCAATTCTCATTTTCCTCTGCTTACTCATGACTTCTATGTTCCAACTTCTTTCTATATTTCTTGGGTTCAATGCCAAAGAAAAAAATGGTGCAGCTAAAGTTCTGTTCATTCACTGCTAAGTGAAAAATTATCCCCAACAACTTGTGATTTAAAAAAAAATTAGTATCTTTCATGATTTTATGAGCTTGTATTATATGTCATGTAGTGCATCAGATGTAGGTTGGGATTGAGTCCTTTGAAGGCTTGATTGCCTAGAAATCCAAGATGACAGCCTCACTTATATTTGGTGTCTCATTGTTCATCCTCATGGCCTCTCTTTATAGTTGAGTTGCTTGGATTTCTTATTTGAAAGCTCAGATGTCAAAGAGGCAAGAAGTGATAGAATAGTAAAAACAGTCACAGACCAGATTCAGGAAGGTGAAGAAATATACTCTCTCCATCGAGGAGTGCCAAATTGGTAAGCTACCAGATCTGTGATTTTATATTGTTTCCTTCAGCTTCTCCTTTCTGTTGTTGGCCTCACTGCTGGCATTGAAAATCTTCATTGCCTTCTCAGTATTAATTTTATTGGGATTTGTATTAGGAGAAATTATATAGGACATTATTACACATATAAAGCAAGATTCCATTATTAGCAAATTATTTTGTACTCTATTTATCAATCAATCATCTCCCTAAATAATTTGAGGGCATAAACATCAGAATGACACAGACAAAAAGTAAACAAGGCAATAATGTAGAAATTAAATCTGAGCTATTTAACGTTTATTTATTTTTGGGGGGACAGAGAGAGACAGAGCATGAACGGGGGAGGGGCAGAGAGAGAGGGAGACACAGAATCGGAAACAGGCTCCAGGCTCTGAGCCATCAGCCCAGAGCCCGACGCGGGGCTCGAACTCATGGACTGCGAGATCGTGACCTGGCTGAAGTCGGACGCTCAACCGACTGCGCCACCCAGGCGCCCCAAATCTGAGCTATTTAAATATTGTGCACAGTTTTTCCCTCTGATTTTCTCTTACACACAACATGAAATTAAGTCATAGCTAATGTATTTTCCTCTGATTACTATGTCATTCAAATGGCAAATTTTCATTTCACATCAATAGAAGTAGTGTATGGTAGGTTGATCAATTAGGAAAAAAGTATACGGGATTTTTAATTAAGTGAAACAAGAGAAATGGTTTTAGTTTATTTGCTTGCATAGATTTCAGACAGTTATGCTAGATGAGGAGTTTTCCAAGAATAAGGGAGGGGCAAACTAATCGGTGTCAGACTCTCTGCAGGGAACAAATATGTTTAACTTAGTCTATGTGAAGTTAATGTTTTTATCTACATCAAAGATGTGAGGGCAGATGCACACTGCACTGAGGACTCTCCCTCAGAGTTCTTTTGGTTCAACTAGGTGGGAAATATTGAGACTCATCTTTTGAGCAGATGACAAATTGCAGAGGAGATTAAGGTGCATATTTGGGTCATTTCAAATTTTTAAATTTCAAGCTTTTATTTAAATTTTAGTTAGCATATATGATAGAATTGGTTTCAGGTGTAGAATTTAGTGATTCATCACTTAAGTATAACACCCAATGCTCATCACAAGTGCCCTCCTTAATACCCAACACCCATTTAGCCCATGGATGCATGTATCAAAATTAATATTACTAATTATTAAATTATTCTGATTAAGATTTATAATTGAATAATTATTAATATTATTTGCCTATATATGTTCTATTTTTCAATTTACAACTCTTAATTTCAGGGATTGAATGACATGATGAGCTAATCAATCAATCAATCCTTTCGTAATCTCTCTTGAGAGCACATGTAGTATCTTATGGTTACTGAATACTATGGTTTGTAGTTGCTTATTGATATGTTTTCTTTTATTTTTATATCCTCTAAAATATATCTTTTGTTTTCTCTCAAAATTTAAATATATTTTCTCCTTCTATTTTCTTTTAATGAAATTGTCCGTTCTATTCCAAGTCCTTTAAAGTTTGAAAAATTGTTTGAAATGAGTCCTTTAATGAAATTATTTTCCTTTAGCCTCTTGTTTATTTTTATAGTTGTTTGTCATATTCTTAGGTATTCCAATGATTCTGGAAATTCTCTAATGGCTGGATACAGCTTTGACCCTTTTTAAACTTCACATATCATGTAGAATCTGAAATTATCAGCCTTTCAGTCAAATAATTATTTCCTTAATCACTCAAGCTTTCACATTTTATTCTTGATTTATATTCCTGCCAAATGCCTGGTAAAGCTTTTCCTTCTATGACATATTAGTACTATTCCATGTTCTTTAATGTCACTTCAGTAAATATTCTAAGGCTCTTTGATGTAACTTTTTTGATTACTATGGATATGTACATTGGTTTACTTTAGATATGAATATTAACAGTATGTAGTAACTATTAACATTTTACTTTAAAAATGAGACTGCAATAAAGTAGGTTAATTGGAAAAGAAAATGCATATTACTGTACTTTCTCCATTATCACTGACTTTTTCTTGCTTATTATCAACAAGTATTTCATTTCTTATTAGTAAATTTGAAAAAATATAGCTCATCTTTGTGAAATTCATACTTGAAATGCATAAATATAATATGCAAAAAATCACAATCATAATATATGATAGTTATTTGGAAAAATACTTTCCTAGAAATAGAATAAGATTAAATTACCATATTTTTACTCTTAAATTACCTCTGATATATTTAGTTAAAATGTTAATATTATTGTCAACATATAGAGTTATAATAAAGCAAATCTTCAGAATATCAAAATAAAATTGTCTCTAAAATTAACATGCAGTATCTTACAGAGACTATTGTAAATTAAACTTAGAAACATTCCACATCCCCTGAAGGCTCAGTATATTCACAGATCTTCGCTTCACCTCCTAATTCTTCTCTGAGTCTTAACACATTCCAGCTTCACAGTCATCCGTCAGGTGCCCAGATCTTCACGTTCTCCTCCACATATTCTCCCAACACCTTTTGCTGACCTGAGTCGAAGCCTGGCTGATCCCTGATGACA
Organism: Leopardus geoffroyi; assembly: GCF_018350155.1. Taxonomy (NCBI): domain Eukaryota; kingdom Metazoa; phylum Chordata; class Mammalia; order Carnivora; family Felidae; genus Leopardus; species Leopardus geoffroyi. Next base: position 100,808,670 of record NC_059333.1, read on the forward strand.
CCATTTCTCTGGCTGTTTATTATTTCAAACTCCAGCAACCTCCAACTCTAGGCCAGATCCTACCAGTGGCTACACATTTATGTATTCAACTCCCTCTTTTTCAGCAGCAACCTGGACATCTCACACACATCTCGAATGCAAACTTTTCAAAAGTAAACTCATAATCCCCTTGCACAATTCCCCAACTCCACGTCAATTGCCAAACTAGCTCTTCATCTACTTCTTATTTAAGAATATGACCCCACCACTCATCCAGTAGTCATGCCAAATTTTGGGTCATCTTTGACAGTGGCTTCCTTTTTATATCTCAGATCTAATGTGTCAACAAATCCTACTCATTCTAGGTCCTAACTCTTTCTTGACAATGTCTCCTGCTCTTCATCTCTCCTGCTACAGTCATAGTACAGGCCGTTGTTAAGGTTCATTCAGAACACCCCAACAGCTCACTAACTACTCCACCTTCTTCAATTTCCTCAATTCCTGCCCTCTCTGTGTCTATTCTCTTTGTGGAAGTCAAAGTGATTTTTTTTTTATTTTACTAACTTTGAGAGAGAGAGAGAGAGAGAGAGAGAGAGAGAGGCAGAGACAGAGAAACAGAGAGACAGAGAATCCCAAGCAGGCTCCATGCTGTCAGCTCCATGCTCATGAACCATGAAATCATGACTGAGCTGAAATCAAGAGTGGGACGGTCAACTGACTGAGCCATCCAGGCACCCCTCAAAGTGATTTTTAATAAAAACAGAAATATAGTTATATCACCACCATGCTTACCTATCATTAAGTTCCCTTTACTCTTAAGGTAGAAATAAAGCCCTAACATAAGCCCAGGGATCTTTCTGGTTTGGTATCAATTTAGTTCTTCATACTTTCCTTGAGTCAAGCACTCTTTCACTCTTTCTGCTCCAATTATACTCACCTTCTTTGTGTTCCTAGGAATTCCAAGCTTCTTCCCACTTGAGACATTTGAACATACTCTTCCCTTTGGACGTACCTTGTTCTCCAGGTAATAGCACATCTAGTTTCCTCACTTCCTTCAGGTCTTTGCCAAGCATCAGCTTCTCAGTGAGTTTGTACTTGACCACATCCCCGCACTCCTATCCCTCTTCCATAGTGCATCTTTACTGCTAATTACCATAAAACACACTATATATGTTATTTATGTATCTGTGTACTGTCCTCCTTCAACTCAGAATGTGAGCTCTTTGAGAGCAGGTCTTTCTTATTTGCTCATTGCCTTATCCCTAACTCCTAGAAGATTGACTGCCAGTGAGTAGACACTCAATAAATGTTTCTCGAGGAACTAACAAATCTTATTTAACTCGAGTTCCTGATGATATTTGAAGTTTGTATTTTTACCTCTGTTTTTAAGATGAGGAAGCTGACTGCTAGCATCAGACAACAAGAAAGAGGCAGAACAGAGATTAGGATCTCAGCTGTTTGGCCAGTAAATATTCTGGTTGATGCCCTCATATGCATTTGCATGAATCAGGAAAATAAAGTGTTCCTTTTCACAAAATGGTTACAATTTTACATGGGCATCCCTGGAGCACTCCATTTCCCTGTCGCTATCTCATAAAGAAACAGATATCAGTATTATTTACCTTGGCATTGATGGGTTTCTGCCTGTAATTAGTCATGTGTGTGGTAAAATTTAGCTGACCTGAGGAGCATTCTCACCCCTGAAACATTGAGATACAGGAAATATTTGCATTTGACACAGTGAAAATATGGATGCTTCCTTTTTCAGTTCAACACATCCTAATAGGTGTAAATTGGCTTAAAATGGGATTCAGACATGTGTTTTATCTCTTCAAATATTGTGAACTTTTAAAATAGACTTTTCCTTAACAGGAACACAATTTGCCTTGCCAAGAATTATGTTATGAAATGAAAACTTTGGAAACTGCACGCTACATTCCATATGTATAATAGCGGAATCCCCACAAAACATTGTCACATTTACGTTCACAAGAACTACCACAGCAAATACATTATTTCTTTGGAAAAACTTACTATATTTTCCCAAACACAAGATCACAAAAGTTAGATAGTTATCCAGTTAAAATTGGTGATTTAAAACCTTAATCTTTGGTCTATTTTAATACCCAATTGTGATAAACAGAAGAATGTCCCCCTCAAAACATCTATGTCCTAAACCCCAAACCTATGAATATGTTAAGTTACATAGCAAAGGATAATTAAGGTTGCTGAAGAAATTAAGGTTTCTAATCAACCGACCTTGAGATGGGAGGATTGTCCTGGATTATCTGAGTAATCCTGATATAATCAGATGGGTTCAAATAAATGGAAGAGGGAGGCAAAAAAGAGTCATTGTTACAATGATGTGATTGGCCATTTTTGGCTTTGAAGATGGAAGGAAAGCTCAAGACAAAAAATATATGAAAATTTTGGAAGATGATAAACGTAAGAAAACTTACTTTCACCTGGAGCCTCCAGGAAGAGCAGAGCTCTGCCAACACCTTGATTTCAGCTAGTAAGGCTCATTTCAGACTTCTGACCTCCAGAACTGTAAGATAATACATTTGTGTCATTTTAATACTCCAAGTTTAAATCTGTAATATTTTGTTTCAGCAGCTACAAAAAACTAATACACTGATATTTAAGGTATAACCTCAAATGGCACTCGGAACAGTAGTTTTCATATACAACTTTTGATTCATAACCTTTGAATCTGTAAGCAATATTTTAGAGTAGAAATGCTATTAGTGTATACATCTAGAGTTAAGTCTATAATTCTGAATCAGTAAGATGTCTGATCCCTGCAGGCAGAATCCCACATGTATTCTCTGAAGATATAGATACACCAGCCCATAGCTGTCATCGTAAATAATTACTTCTCCTCTGGATTCTGATTCAAATACAAACTTCTCTAATAAGAATTCTTTGACAATAAAGTGTGTGAGACACCTAGTACCCCTGTGGTGACTTTTTAGTAAGACAGGTGTGCTATTGAATATCAATAGGCATTGGTGGGAATATTAGCTGTATGTAATTATTTTCATCTGTAAAAAGGGTATAATAATAATATCTACTTTGTATACTTGCATGGATTAAAGACAATGATTCTTGGAAATAATTTCAAGAAAACATACACAGAAACAAATTAATATAGTTTAGCTGTTCTTGTCTTAATTTCAGAAGAAAATATTAAAATAATAATACATGCAAGAGTCAGGTGGGCATGGATTTAAATTCCGATTATTGTATCAGTTACTAGTTTTAGACATTTGCTAAATTATTTATTCCTCTAACATTTTCTTTCTTCAGCTCTAAGATGTAGACCCACTCACCTATGAGATAACACACAGCTGGCATGTTAGGTGATCAATATATTGAAGTCAATGTTATTAATAATTGTTATCACAAGTACAAATTTAAATTGAATACATATCTTCTGGTTAGACCAATTAATTTATTTTGTCCTTCAACAAATGAAAGCTGAATAGAAATATCTTAAATGTAAAACAGGGTTTGAGATTACATTTTAAGTCCAGCTTTATCTTGAGAAGAGATGTCAAAAGTGATAATTCATTAAGAACTTTTTCTCCCTATCCCCATTTCAGTTAAAAACTATTGTGTATTGAACTCAGTTGACTTGAAACTTGGGCTTCTACTGTATTTAGTGAATGACAAAAGCATTCAAATCATCTTTAGAATTGCTTTTCTAATATGTAAAGCTATTAAAAAGGGTTTTATGTTATTTTTAATTGTTATTTAAGTAAATACACTGCATTGCCATTTTTTTAAAAAAGTAAGCAAAGCAGAAAATTATGGAGAAAAAATTTCAAGTCATCCAAATCACACCACCCAGAAGTGACTCTTATTTACATTTGATGGCCATCATTTTAGAAATCTCAATTTTTATATGTACAGAGAGATACCAAAACCCATTTTCTATAGAATATTTAATTTTCACTGTTGGTGCTGCAGCATAAAAATTCCAATAGCTATGATATCCTTCTTTCTGTTCTTTATACACATTTTATAACTAGTACTATCTTAGAAAAATGTATAGACTTATAATGAAAGAAGTTACCACACTACAGTGTTATTAGAAATTATCATTTTAGGGGCGCCTGGGTGGCGCAGTTGGTTAAGCGTCCGACTTCAGCCAGGTCACGATCTCGCAGTCCGTGAGTTCGAGCCCCGCGTCAGGCTCTGGGCTGATGGCTCAGAGCCTGGAGCCTGTTTCCGATTCTGTGTCTCCCTCTCTCTCTGCCCCTCCCCCGTTCATGCTCTGTCTCTCTCTGTCCCAAAAATAAATAAACGTTGAAAAAAAAAATTAAAAAAAAAAAAAAGAAATTATCATTTTAAAATATTCTCTTTAGATGTCATTAGAAAAGTGTTAGAAAAGATAATATTGTATTCTTTTACTTCTATAAAATTTTCAAAAAATCTCTTTCCCTTTAACTTTGAATTTACCCTTTAATGACCATTAGACTACAATTTCCCTAACACATGTTGTGTGTGTGTGTGTGTGTGTGTGTGTGTGTGTGTGTGTTATTTTCAGAGAAGGGCTCTTAAAATTCTTATCTTTATTAAAAAACACAGCTTTGTAAGCCCATTGTCAGGGTCAAATTTCCAAATTTTGTACATAAAAACTATCAATGAAATCTGTAGGTGACGCCCTTCAGCCCCACATTAAGATTATTGATGGAGCAGACACATGTGTAGAAGAGGGAAACTGCATGGAATTTTTGATGTTGTGTAGCGAGCTAGGCTCAATTCCCAGATAAATGCCTCCTTTCCACATATAAGACTTCCAAAATGTGAATGTTTGAATTTGTTCCACTGCAAAGTTGCAAATTACCATGTCATAAACTTTCCCAGTCATTCATGAATTGTCCAAACCAAGAATGCAAATGAAAGGTTTTATGGCATTTCATTACAGATATTTATATTTGCACTTCTGGCATGATTTCAAGAAGTTGCTTTGAATTATTTAAAGAAAGCTATAACTCTGACTTTTCAGACTGCTTGAGAAAAATAAATTCACTCTTGGTGACTTGATAAAAATCATTCTCCTGAGTTTGCAACTCTGCTGGGCGGGTTCTGGTTCTTGGCTAGTTCAAGGCAGCATTAACTTGTGGCTACACATACTGATTTCTCTGAATCACCATGGCTAAGTGGCCAACTTTCTTCTTACTAGAGATCTCAAAAATGTGCATTTAAACTTGAGGAATTTGAGCCATCAGATAAATTTATTATTGTGCTTGAGAATAAAGTCTGCTGGCTCTGAGATCAATAATATCTGGATGTTTTGAATTTTTATAAACGATTTTGACATAGTTGCTCTACATTTTACTTTGCAGAAATGAGAATTTCAGTGGAGTGGAGAATTGCAGCACACAGATGTTCAACTGCCAGGAATTGAGCATCAAAAGGAACAGTAGCAGTGGAGAAGGGCTGGCTCAGCAAATGCCTATGTGATTTTCTTGTGCGTTTTGATAAGGGGGAAGATGGTAGTACCATCAACCAAGATACTGAGATGATGAAGTCAGAAAATGGGGAAATTCCAGAATATAGAGGAGGAGTTGCTGGGCAGATAAGTCAACAGTAATTTGTTAAAAATTACCCACTTTTGTTTTTTGGTTTTTTTGATGTGCAAGGAAGGAGAGCATCCAGTAGAAAGTGATTATGCATCTTGCCCAAAGTCCATCAGCTAAAGAAAGTGAAGTTAAAAATTAAAACTCACCTTTTTTCTGGTCCCCAAATCAGTATCTTACCCCATATACTGGTTAAATAAAATCATGTATGTAAATGAAATAATCATTGAAAGGCATGTAACATAAGGAAACAATGAGATTAAGGTGGAACTCTGGAAAAGATCAACACTTAATATTTGGGGAAGTAAAAGAATCTTTTGAAGATCATTTAGAATTAGTCTGGATGATATTAAAAACCAGACGGAGTGATCTCTTGAAATCACAGAGAGCAAACAATCTCAAGCTGAAATGAGAAAAAGTCATCAGACAGGTGCAGGAAACAAGAACACAAAATATTTTATCCAACTTCAATAATGAAATGGAATAGTGTGAAAAAAAATAAAAAAGTGAACTGAGAACTAAAAATTGCAGTCTAGAACTAACTTCTCTGTGCCTCAACATTTTCAAACCCCAAATGAGTAGTGTGTAGACAAAAACACTGATCATCCTTACCAAATTTGTAATAGTCCAGGAAGAATTCAAGGCATGGCTTTAGGGAAGGGAGAAATTTTATGTTTTATTTTGTTAAGGAATAGGAGAACTGCTGAATTCTATGACTAACTACCTTACCTTTAAATTAGAGCTATTTTATAGCCAATCCCAGATTGTTAACACCTTCTTTTAGTTTGGGTAGTCAATTTATTTCAATATAAATATACCATTTGCACTATAATGCTCACTTATCCCAATAACAACAACAACAAAAAAGGAAAATTTAAAGAAATTCTAATGAACAAGGAAAAATAACTGAAATTTCTAGAGATAGACTCCATTTTATTTTTTGCCTGCTGAGGTGATTTCTTTCCTCTGGTTATTACGTTAAGAATATTTGATCCCATGAGGTTTGATTTTGTACTTACTACATGATAAATGCTTACTAGAAATAGATATAGGTCAGATATGTTTATAATAAAATTTCAATACTCTTGAGTGACTGCCATGTTAGCAAACACTGAGTAATAATTAGATTACTCATTCATATTGTAAAATGAGAATCAAAATGGTTTTCCCGTAGGGGGTGATATTTCAGTATCTCTCATGTTTGAGTAGGGGAAGATTTAACAGTAAAAATAACTTATAATCATGGCATTTATTGTTTCTTAAGTGTAATAAAATCTTATACAGAGCTGAATTAGATATATATGGTCTATTTCTTAAAATAGTTACGGCCCAAAATATCTTTTTCCTATGTTTCATTCTGTACTAAAATGTAATTGTTTCTCAATTTTTGATTCTAAAATATAAGAATAATTGTCTAACCTAAGATATCTATAGAATTGATAAACAATGGTCAATGATAATACTTGCGTTAAGACATGATCGTAGGAAAAAATAGAAAGATTCTATACATAAATTTATTTATGGAAATTAAAACTTTTTATTAGCATATGAAATGTAGTATGAAATCCTGAAATATTAAAACCTATATAAATTAGTTTACACAGAAATTTTCAGACTTGTATGTCCACCAAATCTGTTTTCCATAATATCTTTCAACATACAGTGGAATTATTGATACAAATAATGTAATTAGTAGAGTGTGAGTATAGCCCCCTTATTAAAATTTATTTAGGGGCGCCTGGGTGGCTCAGTCAGTTGAGTATCTGACTTTGGCTCAGGTCACGATCTCACGGTTTGTGAGTTCGAGCCCTGCATCCAGCTCTGTGCTGTCAGTTCGGAGCCTGGAGCCTGCTTCAGATTCTGTCTCTCCCTCTCTCTCTGGCCTTTCCCCTCTCGACCTCTGTCTCTCTTTCTCTCTCAAAAATAAATAAACATTAAAAATTTTTTTAAAAAAATAAATAAAATTTATTTATACTCCCTAGATGTGGGTTATACCATACCAATTTTGGGGGAGGCAACGTAACCCATTTTCTGAAATTCCTATTTTTATTTCCTAGATTACCTGAATCATTTTCATAGCAAAGTTGATCAGCCTTATAATTAAGATTCCTATAAGATAAAATTACATCATGATTCAGAGTGTCATTTGCTAAACTAATCATAAGCATATTTTAGTAAAAAAATATTACTATATTCCAATTTTACAAATAGAAAGCTAGGACTTCTCATTTCAGAATATATTGGCAGACTATTAGAAGTCTTTGAATTAACAGCAATGTTTTTCATTGCCACTGAATACTAGACAATGTTTTCCATCTGTTACTCAAATGATTCTCTGGCATACAAAGACAGTAATTTTGTTCTGATTCTTTGCACACAGTTAAGGGAATCTGTTGCAATATGATATATATGAAGAGTCATATGCACTGGGAAGATGTGTATATTCCTCAGCATTGCTTCTTTATTCAACAAGAGAAAAAAATGGATTTTATACAATTCAATATTTTTTAAACTTCCAGATTTCAGAGAGGTATGAGTATACTATCTTATACCTATGATGTGCATTTATTTCCAGGATATTTTAACAAATTTATTTCCTTTCTCTCTCCTTTCCCCTCTATCTTACTTGTAAGGAGCACATCTCTATAGCAGTATCCCTTAGAAGACACATTAGGAAACCTAGTATCCATCATTTCCAATTATGTTATCCTTATTTTTTTTAACTTAGATGTTTTAAGTTAATTTTTTTCTTTACTTAGTAAAATACAGTTTTTAAAAAATTTTTAATGTTTATTTTTGAGACAGAGACAGAGGCAGAAACAGAGCACAAGTGGGGAAGGGGCAGAGAGAGCTGGAGGCATAGAATCCAAAGCAGGCTCCAGGCTTTGAGCTGTCAGCACAGAGCCCAACGTGGGGCTTGACTTCATGAACTGTGAGATCATGACCTGAACCAAATTTGGATGCTTAACCGACTGAGCCACCCAGGTGCCCCAATAAAATATTTCTTAACATCAGATCATATGGGTTTAGTCATAGCAAACTGAAACATTATTTTGGATTCTGGAAAGAAAGATGCGAGTTGACAAATATAACTGTGTTTTTGAAAACAGAATACATAAGGGTTTTAATTTAATTCAACTATTTAGTTTAATTTAATTTTCTATAATGTGATAATACTGTTTACAAAGACTGAATTCCAATTTTTATGTTTTGTAGTCATGCAAAATTATGTGTTGTTTTATATTCAGAAAGCAAGTGTGTGTGTGTGTGTGTGTGTGTGTGTGTGTGTACATGTGTGTTTGCGTGTGTATGCTCATATAAGAGCTTAGGTGCTATTGAAATTACTTATAGATAAACTATGTTGAAGGTCTGCCTTGCAGTCTACATAGAATGTCTATGAAAGTATACAAGACTAGTTTTCCTTTTATATTGTTTACATATTATGACTAGCAGATAAAACTAATGAAGAGTTTACAAACTGGTTATAAATACCTTGGATTTGGCTTTATTCCTCTCTAGATTCCCAATCCCTCAAATCCTAAGGCATAATATACTAATAACCCAAAGCCCCTGAGAAAGAAATAATATCGAATTTCTTTCCATGCAGTCTAAATTATGATAATAAGGAACCATATCATTGAGTACACTTACCAAGAAAATGGATTTTGAATTTATCTTGAAATGATAATTCCCGGGGGCGCCTGGGTGGGTCAATCAATCAGTTAAGCATCTCTTGATTTCAGCTCAGGTCATGATCTCGCAGTGTTAGACTGAGCCCTGCGTCGCACTGCACTGAGCATGGAGCCTGCTTAAGATTCTCTATCTCTCTTTCCCTCTGCTCCTCCTCTGCTTATGTGTGCACATGCAAGCAAACTCTCTCTCTCAAAAAAAAAAAAAAAAATCACTAACTTACCCATAAACATTTACAAATTCTATTCTTCCTCACTTTCTAAATCTCACTTTCAAATCTAAAACAGTTGTTTGAAGAAAAAAATCCTTCTTGTTAGTGATGGTCCTAAAATGTCAATACTCAAAAATATTTACACATAGCGTGAAAAAAGATGTATAATATTCTCAGGTATATTGAATTGTTTACATTTACCAATATAACAGAAAACAGGAAGATTGACATAGAGTCAGATAATTATTTGGTAAGTAAGAGAGAGCCAAAACTGAGTATTCTGGAAGAAAATGAAGAAACAATTTAAAGAGGATTTTGAAGTTTTAGAATTGTATGTATAAAAACTGAATTATAAACCAGTAGTGAACATAGACTAAAATGAGTTCAGAATGAACAGTAAATGGCACATGGGAACTCAATAAACACCAAATGAGTGAGCCAATTAACTTATCATGGTAACTTCTCATTATTTTAGCAAAAGAAAATAAAGACTAGAAAGATGCTTGCAAGAAAGAACCAAATATAGAAACCTCCAATCTTAATTATTGATTTATATGAAAAGAAAGAAAAATATACAGCAGAAAAAAAAGAGATTGTGGATAGTCATTCAGAAAGCAATGTAGGGGTGCTTGGGTGGCCCAGTAGATTAAACGTCTGACTCTTGACTTTCGCTCAGGTCATGATCTCATGGTTCATGAGATCAACCCTGCTTCGGGCTCTGTGCTAATGGTGTGGAGCCTGCTTGGAATTCTCTCTCTCCCTCTCTGTCCCTTCCCCATGCATGTGTGGTCTCTCTCTCTCTCAAAATAAATAAATATTAAAAAAGAAAACAATATAAAAATAATACATTTTAATGTCAATTTACAAATAAAGATAAATTGAGTTGGTAGCATAAAACTGAGATTGGGGATAAAGTTGAGAGCATTAAAATATCAGGAAGATATTTTTACAAAGGAACTCTATGCATGTTGATAAAATATAATGTGTAGTACTCCAAAAATAGGACATTAAGGATAATATAGGGGCACCATATACTAAATTTCAAATAAGAAATGACACTTTTAGAATTTTCCAGACAAGAGGGGATTTCTCACTCAAAGTTGTGATAAAGAAGAGATTGTGAAGATGTCAGTCATCATGATGGCAAGCCAAAGCCAGGTAGAAATTGAAGTTAGAAAATGGCACAAAGCCATGTAGTAAAGAGAAATGTCCAATTGAGCCTGTTTTTAAGGACCATAAAATTTACACAATTGTTGAACATATAATACCATTCCTAAGAATTAATCATGAGACTATGAAGCAAATGCATTTTAACTAATAGTTATCCATGTTAAAAAATAGTAATATCTAAGATTTTTAGAGCTTAAATGACAAAAACTCCAAAATGTTATGTGTACAATTAAAACTCATTTATTTGGGGGCGCCTGGGTGGCGCAGTCGGTTAAGCGTCCTACTTCAGCCAGGTCACGATCTCGCGGTCCGTGAGTTCGAGCCCCGCGTCGGGCTCTGGGCTGATGGCTCAGAGCCTGGAGCCTGTTTCCGATTCTGTGTCTCCCTCTCTCTCTGCCCCTCCCCCGTTCATGCTCTGTCTCTCTCTGTCCCAAAAATAAATAAACGTTGAAAAAAAAAAACTCATTTATTTGAATAAAGTCCAGAATGAAACAGAAATATACAAACTATTTTGAGTTGAAGTACATTTTGAAAGTCTAAGTGTTTATGTTGTGTGTTTTATGTTAAATAATAATGCATATTATAATAAAACTTGAGCAAAGGGCAATAAAAAGTAAGGGCATCTATAGTTCTTTCATCCAGACATAACCACAGAACTTTTAATATTATTTTTATTTTAATCACACTGTAGGTGGGTGACAGGTTTGTTTTTTCTTTCCTTTACATCTTGTACACAGTCACTAGAAACATCCTGTTGTGTCCTGTTTTATTTACAATATAATAATTATTTTTCATTGTATTAACATTTTGATATTTAGTTTAATCATTCCTCTCTTGGGGTGCTAGCATGGCTTGGTTAAGCAACAGCTCTTGGCTTGGCTCAGGTCATGCTCTTGCAGATTCGTAGGATCCAGTGTTGAGCTCTGCCCTGACAGAGCAGAGCCTTCTTGGGATTCTCTTCCTCCCTCTTTCTCTGCCCTTCCAACCCTCCCACCTCTCTCTCTCAAAATAAGTAGACTTGAATCATTCTTCTCTTAATCACAATTTAAGTTGTACGCATTGATTTGTTCCTATACATGTCGTAAAACATCGTATTTTATCCTGAAATAGCAAGCTGGTCTATCAGGAATCTTGCCACAAATACATTTTGTTCTCTAACCCTTGTCTAAAAAAGAGTAGATGAGCACTGAAAAGATGGAGAACATGGAAAATGGTGAGGTGTCTATCTCCTATCTTTGCTTCAGAACCTAGATCTGATTCCTAGGAGGAATTACCAGGAGAATGTGACATTTGAACCAAGAAGTGAATAACAGGAAAGGGGCAAACGCAACTCCTTCAGGATAACCTGTAACAGTATGTGCAGGAGCCCTGAGAAACGACCCAGCATATGGTGCTTGAGAACCAGAAAGGCCAGTGTCTGATGAGCAATGAGTGGGGAGGAAATATTAAGAAGTATGTAGAAAAGGTGAGCATAGGCCATTTCAGGTAAGGTATTTGGGTTGCAGAAACAAGAATATATTTGTCCTAAGGGAATGATATCATTCATATCTAAAACAGTAAGACTATGTTTTAGACATTTGAGAAAAGGTACACAATGCTAATTTTTTTTTTAATGAGAGTTAAAGCAGACTCACTTAAAAATTATAAAAATAACCCAAGTCATGTACAGATGTGGGAAGGAAATCTACTTCGTCCTTAAAAGGAGCATATAAATTGGTGAGGTTTTTTTGTCTAATAATTCATTTATTAGCATCGTCCACAAATTCAACTCAATAGGAAAAAAATAACTATTTTTCATACCTGTTTAAAATTCATCATTGAACGCAAAATGTTTCTTAGCCTTAGCATTAGCTAATGCCTGAGCAGTCTGTAAAATTTCTTTCTTTTTTGGCGGCAGCGACTGCAGCCAACAGAAGGGAGCACGTACTATGCCCGTCCTAAACTCTGCGCACGCGCAGTGGGTGCAGCCCATGACACCATGGCCACCTATGCTAGTCCAGCCCCTTTCCTAAATTTTCTTATTTTAATTAAAATTATAAAGAAGTAGAAATGCCTGTGTAAAGTAACACAAAGAAAACTAACATGAGTACAAAGTAGTTTAATCTGCTTAAAAGAATTGAAAGAGTCTATAGAGTTTCGAGGGAGTTCATGACACATTTTCCCCCCTTATTTTTGTGGTAAAAATATGTAGATATCTAATAAACAGTATAGTAAAAGAATATGAAGAATAATTAGTCATATTGTCAAAGTTATTAAGTGATATATCTATAAAATTCAAAAGTTTAATTCAAAAAGAGTAGCCACAGTAATAGTAGACCTGGGTATGAAAGCAGATTCCTGGTCGAACAGATGTTTGTAGCAACATAGTTTGGGGATGCAAGAGGTTAAAGGGTTGGAAAGTATAGAAAAGACGATATTAAAACTGTTGAATCACTATATTGTACACCTGAAAGTAATGTAACAGTGTATGAAAACTAATAAATATTCTATTTTTTTTAAGTGGAGGTCATTAGGGTGTGACGTAATCCAACATGACTGGTGTTCTTATCAAAAAAGGAATTCTGCCACAGACACAGGCAGTTACATTGTAAGACTATGGGAAGACACATAGGGAGAAGGTGATTTGAAGATGAAGGCAGAGGTTTGAGTGATGCATCTACAAGCCAAGGAGTGACAAAGATTGCCAGCAAATGACCAGCAGTTAGGAGAGATGCGAGGAATAGAGATTTTCCCTCATAAAGAATAGCCTCCAGAACTGTGAGGCAACATGTTTTTGTTGTTATAAGCTACTTAGTTTGTGGTAGTTTGCTGCGATAGCCCTGGGAAACTAATATTATAATAACATATTTTAAGAGGAAGTGGGTGGGCACTGTGACATTTATCACTAACAACTTATTTTAATGCCCTTATCACTCTTTCCATGTCTGAATTCACTGCTTAGATCATAACCTTTGATTACATTTTTGATTATTTTGGAGATACTATCTCGGAATCAGTGGCTTTTAGTAGCTGCCATAAATCATAGAAGATAATGTTGTAAGTAAACAGCATTTAATTATAATCTGTTTCTCAATTATTGTATAGATGTTTTATTCAGTTATCAAAAAAGTATTTCAAGGGGCTACTATGTTCAGCATTGTACTAAAGCTTGGAATGGTGAAATAGTCCCACTTTTTAATGTAGAAATGATGAGGCAGAGGACAATATTTGAATGCTTATATTTATGGGATGCCTAGCCATACCAGTAACAAGAGTTTCACTTTCCACTCAAGGAATCTCACATTATCCTCACTAACTACTTATAATGTACCAGAAATTCATCTCAGTGGAGTATACTGCATCCATTTATTCCACTTTTTTTTTTTAATTTCCTGGTAGGCAGCAGTTAATGCATTTAAAGTTTCTTGAAAGCAGATCAGAAATATACAGTTTCTGAATTGGATCATATTTATATCTTTCAGTATTTATAATTTCCCATAGTTTTGTACACCACTTTTTTTGTTGTTTGTTTGTTTAACATTTGTTATGCCAGTGAAGAGCCAAAAAAGGAATCATGTACATTTGGTTACAGGACTTTGGATGGCAGCAGACAGTTGAAGAACAGAAAACTGGGAGGCAAATACTAAAATGAAGAGAAGTTGCCACTAAAGACATGTCAAGTAAGTAGTTGCTGTGACTTAGGTCAAAAAGGTTGCTGTCTGTTTTCTCCTGTAGAATTTTGATGGATTTCTGTCTCACATTTAGGTCTTTCATCTATTTTGAATGTCTTTTTTGTGTATGGTGTAAGAAGTGGTCCAGTTTCATTCTTCTGTGTGTCACTGGTCAGTCCTTTTAGCACCATTTGCTAAAGACACTGTCTTTCTTCCTTTGGATACTTTGTCCTGCTTTGTGGAAGATTAGTTGGCCATCTATTTGTGGGTCCATTTCTGGGTTCTCTATTCTATTCCATTGATCTTTGTGTCTGTTTTTGTGCCAATACCATACTGTCCTGATTATTAGAGCTTTTTAATACAGCTTAAAGTCCAGAATTCTGATGCCTCCAGCTTTGGTTTTCTCTTTCAACATTACTTTGGCTATTTGCAAAAATGAACTATTGGGACCTCATCAAGATAATAAGCTTCTGCACAGTGAAAGAAACAATCAACAAATCTAAAAGACAAACGGAATGAGAGAAGATATTTTCAAATGACATATCAGATAAAGTGCTAGTATCCAAAATCTATAAAGAACTTACCAAACTCAACACCCAAAAAACAAATGATCCAATGAAGAAATGGGTAGAAGTCATAAATAGATACTTTTCCAAAGAAGACACCCAGATGGCTAACAGACACATGAAAAGATGATCAACATCACTCATCATCAGAGAAATACAAATGAAAACCAACATGAGATACCACCTCACATCTGTCAGAAAGGCTAAAATTAATCCAGGAAACAACAGATGTTGTCGAGGATGTGGAGAAAGGGGAACCCTTTTGCATTGCATTGGTAGGGATGCAACTGGTGCAGCCACTCTGGAAAACAGTATGGAGTTTCCTCAAAAAATTAAACATAGAATAATCCTATGACCCAGCAATTGCACTACTAGGTATTTATTGAAAGGAGGGATAATTTGAAGGGGAACATGCACCCCAATGTTTAGAGCAGCACTATCAACAATAGCCCAATTATGGAAAGAGCCCAAATGTCCATCAGTTGATGAATGGATAAAGAAGATGTGGTTTATATATACAATGGAATACTACTTGGCGATGAAAAAGAATGAAATCATGTCATTTGCAACAGTGTGGATGGAACTAGAGGGTATTATGCTAAGCAAAATAAGTCAGTCAGAGAAAGATAGCTATCACACAATTTCACTCATATGTGGAATTTGAGAAATTCAACAGATGAACATGGGGGAAGAAAAGGAAAAATAAGATAAAAACAGAAAGGGAGGCAAACCAAAAGAGACTCTTAAATACCAAGTACAAACTGAGGGTTGCTGGGGAGATGTGGGTGAGAGGATGGGTTAAATGGTTGATTGGCATTAAGGAAGACACTTTTTGGGAGGAGCACTGTGTGTTATATGTAAGAGATCAATCACTGGGTTCTACTCCTGAAACCAAGACTACACTGTATGTTAACTAACTTGAATTTAAATTAAAAAAATTTTAATTCAAAAAAATTAAAAATAAATGAATGAAAGGAAGAGACCTGAGTCTTGCTAGTCCAGTCAAAATGCCAAAACTTGTTTCTTTTCAAAATTCTTTTAGTATTTTCCTTGGGATTTTTTCCTCCCTTATTAGGTAAAGGATGAAAGAAGAAGCGGAAGAGTTTCTTAAGTATCCTCAAAGAGTTAAAAATATAATTGATGATAAAACTAAGATGATTCTACTTCAATTTGAAGCATTAATATGATGCATTAATGAGAAATATATAGCGGTAGTTACATATAATTTTATAATGTATATCATAAGTATGTATTTTGATATGGTAACCTCTTACTTAAAAGCATTTAGCCAATCATTAATTGCTTCACTCTAAATTCTAAATGTTTAACAGAACTTATTAAGTCTAGTAGACTTTTTGTTGAATCTTTGGGATTTTCTATGTAGACATTATATCATCTGCCAACAAAGACAATTTTATTTCTTCCTTCTCGATCTATATACTTTTCATTTCCTTTTTTCTTTTTTTTTTTCTTATTGATTTAGCTGGGTCTTCCAGTATGATATTAAATAGCAGTGATAAGAGAGGACAGTCATACGTTTTTCCTGATCTTAGTAAAATAGTATCTATTTTCTCGCCATTAAATATGAGATTGTTGCAGGTTTTTACTTTTAGGTGCTTTTTACGAAGTTGCAGATATTCCCCTCTATACAATAAATTTTCTGAGAATTTTTGTTATGAGTGCATGTTGGGTAGAGCATACAGTTTTTACGTAAATTGTGTCTACTTGTAAACATAAAAACGTTTTAACTCTAAGTTAGTTTAATTTCTGTTTTAAATGATAACTTTGGCTATCAGTCGAAAATAGTAATCTAAGTGATTTCAGTTTCTAAGCTTTCCAATGTTACATCTAAGTTTTGGGGTCTCTCATATTATGAAAGTATTTGGAGGTAGCTCAGTCTGATAATAGATGCCATCTATCCCTTTTGCCATGAGCCCAGTCATCTATTTCCCCTTGGGCCTAACTGAGGATGGCCTTTTCCTAAGTAGCCTTTGTTCCTCTCTTTTGGTCTATTGAGTTGTGGCCAGTTTCTGCTGTAGCTTTCTATGCTTGAGGACATGGGAATTTTTCTGTTCCATTTAATTTACACTGGGAAATAGGAAATGTCTATAAGGTTTTCTTAGGCCACATTCTAAACACAACTACTTCTTGAAGTTTGCTTGAGAGTCTGTAGGGCAGGCCATCAGACTGGAAATTAGGGCAGGGTTTCTATATTATAGTCTTGAGACAGAAAGAATGTCTTCTTCTCCAGCAAGCCTATTTTAACACTTAAATATCCATCCAATATTTGAATTATTGGATAAGGTCCACCTGCGTTATCAATGATAATGTCTTTTACATAATGTCAACTAATTGTAAATGATAGTCACAGCTACAAAATACCTTCGTAGTGACATCTAGACTAGATACCACTTCAAGTGTTTGACCAAACAACTGGGCACTATAGCCTAGCCAAGTTGACACATAAATTTATCCATCAAAGCTTCATTCTAATTTTTCATAAAATTTCCTACAATATATTTTAATGTTACGTTTTAGTTTCTAAATTTGAAATTGTTTGCACCTTTCATGGACACTTTTCTGTAGAAAACTGTATTTTTAAAATACTCTCATACAGGTTCTAAGGAATTTGTAAACTCAGAACCACTTCTGCTAAATGGAACATACACCTAATTCTATTATTTTGTATTGAAATGTGTAAATATTTTAGCTCAAATATTTCCACAGGTACTACTTTTTGCTCCCAGAGTGGTTTTCTTCAGTAAATATTTTTATAAGATTAAGTTTTTCAAGTAAGTTTTCTTTCTTTATTATTCCATTGAATGTTTGACAAATTTAGATTCTGCAAAAGCATGGAATAGGATTTTTCAGTGAAGAAGCATTTTGAACCATTGTTACTTCTTTCTAAAAAGAAACCTCTCATAACACAAAATAAATTATTGTAGATTATAAACATTTGAAGAATATTCAGACTCTTTGTACTTTCTACAGCTGCCCTATGAGTCTCTGTTTTTTATGATATATGTCATATACCCCTGTCCTATAATTTCTCAAAGACATCTGGGATTTTATGGATTTTTCATGCCATAACATGGGTTGGAGAATAACTGGCTATTACACAAAGTAGCTGGTATGTCAGCAATATTGAATACTTGCCCTAGTACCTCTCCAGAACAGAGGAGTTCCTATTTTTCTTACCTTTATTTAGTCAAGAATGCTATGCATGACAGTAAAAAGAGGTCACTAGTATCTCCAAGGTTACTATCATCCTTATGTTTAATGATCTCATGGAAAAGACAGTACATACAGTACATGTGTGTGTGTGTGTGTGTGTGTGTGTGTGTGTGTGTGTGTGTAAATCTTGGGGAGATTTACTGATTGATTTACTCCCTTGGGTTGTTCATCCCTGAACCACATGGTGTGACCAGGTGGATAGGATTTGCTGATTGGCTAATCTTTGCCAAGTGGACAGTCCAGTTCTTGGGAACATAGGACCGTGAAATTGACAGCTCAAATAGAAAAAAGAAGTTCTCAGTTGGAGAGGATCCTGGGGATAAAAAGTACCATAAATTCACTATAGTGTACTGGTAGGGGAGTTGTCTAGAAACCGGCCTTGATAGAATAGAGAGTATATATTGTGATAGTGGAAGGATGTTGTTTAGTTAAGATGGGAAAGAATAAGGATAATCTTTAAATTCAATCAGTTTTAGATTAATAAAAGGAAATTCTAGCATCAGAAATAAAAAGAAGAAAACACTTTGTAAACTGGTGTTCTACACAAATTTTTCATATTTTTTCTTTCTATACCAAAAAATAACCATTAAACTGTATTTTGCATGAATCGTGTTGCTCTAGGTTTGCCTGTGAATTGAGGCTAAAGGATAACAAATTACCCTAAGTTCCTTGACCCTCTACTTCTTATTGATTGTGGAATATTTGTTTATGTCTATACATTTTGGTATTTATACACTGAAAACTTCGGGAAGTAGTCATATACTTCACTCAATATAAACATAAAATGAAAAATGTTGAGGCGAATAATATACATAGCTTAAAATCAGCTTCTGTGTCTTTTTACTACTTGCAAATTCTGGAGCTGGAAGGATTTATTTATATACACTTTTATTTCAGTAATTTATAAAGGCTGCTCATTACTGTTGAGGACATTCAGAAATGTCCTTGACAATAGAAAGAAATTATAAAGGCAGCAATACATTTGGTTAAAAAGGGTATAAAATGACCTATGACAGCTAATACATTTGTGATAAAAAGAACAAGGTCACAGCAGTGAAAATCAAATATAACCACAAAGGAATTCTCTTCAAAAACAGTAAAACATAGCTTTTGGAGATAGTAGTCATTAGCTACAGCATTTAATGATAGAGAAGAGATAATGTTTGGGGAAGATAACTAGTAGAATGCTCTGATAAGGGATGGAACATAAAAAAATAGTTTAAAGTATTTAAGTGTTGCTTAAAAGGTTAGATAAAATGAATCAGGAATCTGAGTCATAGATTTAGGCCTGGTTCACTAATTCACCGCATGACTTGTGTCAAATAATTTCACATATTAATTTAACTTTGAGAAAGGAAGCCTGGGAGGTGGAATCATAAGGGTGTTTTAAGAGGCCACATATTGAAATTATTTTGTGATGGAATCTAGGCTGACAGTTTAAAAAAAATATGACATAATGGAAACTCATGACTGTAATGAACATAAATGGAACTAAAACATGACCCATTAAAGGTGATGTAAGCAGAAAGAGTTAGGGGTCCCCAGAAAAAGAAAGATAGACATAGCTTTCTTGGCATAAGAAAAGTCAGATTAGGCAGCCAGCCATTTTGTGAAAACATTTAAGAACAAAGAGCCACTATCAGGCCAGGAGATAGGCTATTCCTATCAAGGACAATAAATCAGTGGTAAAACTCCCAGTGCTGGCTCAAAAGTGAAGATTGACCTGAAGTGCATTCTTGAGTTATGTTTGCAGGATCTAAACCCCTTTGAGCACTCAAGATACCAGATGACTAAATCCAGAGTATTGATGATAGCAGACCCTTGTTGGCCCTCCTGATTTCTACCTGGACTAGTCACCTTAAGGTGACTTTGCCCCAGTTCCATGCTGAAATCCCTATTGGGAAAGTCCCTTCATGAATATGTATGACCCTTTACCCTGAAACCTCCCCATTTTTGTTCTTTGAGGAGACTCTGCTTTGGGGAATATCCCAGGTGTTCCTTTTTACTTGTTGCAAGTAAAACCCTTCCTTTTCCTATTCTTTGGTTTGGCTGTGTCTTTTGGCTCAACACCCACCAAGAGGTGAACCCAGTTTCAGGTAACAGTGAAGGAACATTAAATATCAAAATGTAATAAGCAAGAGTCATTTCCCAGGATCTCAAACCATGTTACATCAATTTTTATGTATGACAGCAATTGTTATTAGGTATAAAAATAATATGATTGCAGACCATTTAGAATATATTTTGTGTAAAGGGAAACCATGCTCTATTTGGATTAGGGATTTTTCATTCATCCATTGAAATAATTTATGGAAACTAGACCAAATATTCAAGGGTTCCTAGGACCATTTAGAATAATATTATTTTCTCAAAGCTTGTGATCAATTTGATATTTCTTTTTTTTTTAAATTTTCTTTTTCAACGTTTATTTATTTTTGGGACAGAGAGAGACAGAGCATGAACGGGGGAGGGGCAGAGAGAGAGGGAGACACAAAATCGGAAACAGGTTCCAGGCTCTGAGCCATCAGCCCAGAGCCTGACTCGGGGCTCGAACTCACGGACCGCGAGATCGTGACCTGGCTGAAGTCAGACGCTTAACCGACTGCGCCACCCAGGCGCCCCTCAATTTGATATTTCTAAAGTAGATATAAGTAACTCTGGACTTTATAAATGTGCATTATTTACTTCTACCTCTCCTCTGCCTATTCTTCTGTAATAACTGCCTGGCTCCAAAGGATTAATATCTCTACCTTCTTTCCTTAGCATGATATGCATGATCACCTTCAGAGCATGCACAAAACAAATGAGCTGTTTTCCTGGGATAGCACCACGCTATATGTCATATTTCATGAACTGTCTAGCATTTTTATTTAGGGGAGCCATAGCATTATTCCACTTACCATGGATAATTAAAAGCGGACTACCTGGATCAAATAGTCAAAACTCCAAGACTTTCAAAACAGAAAAAAATTCGTTATGTTCTTTCTTTTATCAGAATCCTCAATTGTAAAGTCTCTTTCTGTTAACAACTTCTAATTTCTTACATCATAAATTATACTGAAATTCAGAAGTGTAACTATTATGGTAGAATGTCTACTAGAATTGTCAAGAGGAATGTGTACTCCTGAGAGTGTGCCAGTGTTCTGTACCTGATTTTATAAGCTTCTTTATTGTACATACTCAATGTTTTCGCTGGGGAAGGAAGATACATTCAAAATAATAAAAATAAATAAAAAAAGAAGGAAAAAGAAAAAGAAAAAAAAAATATGAGTGAATTAGTGGACAATGACAGAGGCATCCGGAAAGGAAATAATCCATGTGATAGGTGGTGCTGATAAACACGGGCATTAAAATTTTCTCATTTCCTGAAAAGAATCCCCCTGATTTTCTCTATTTGTAAGAAATGTCTATGGAAAATGAAGTTATTAATAGTATCCAATAGGACTGAGATAGCCCAAAAACGAAACTGAAGAGGGCATTTAGGTGAGTAGTTGAGGGCATAACCACAAACTTAGAACATTAATGGTCTTGCGCATTAAACTATGAACTTCGTGCTTTTTCCAAAAAAAATTATACAGTGCTTCTAAATACATTTAACTCAAAATGTTGGTCAAATTTGTGTTTTAGAAAGTGGGCCCTGTATAACTATGGCATTTTGCATTGGTTTTTGTAAGACAAAGGAAATTTCCTAATATTGAGTGAGAAATGTATCTTAAGACCAGATCTTCTATAACTATTGAGTGCTGGGCACATGGTGAAGACACTTTATTGAGTTAATTGATTAATTACTTAATGTAGAAAACCTTTCAGGATATAATCATGCTTCTGTGTCAATACTGTGGACAGAAAATATAGGAATTGAGACCATACAATAAATGCCAATAGCTAAAAGAACATAGGTATTACCTGTTGTTGAACTTGATTATGAAATATCTATGTTCTCTGTACAGCTCTAGAGAGAGAGAGATTTTTATTTTTTGAAAGTATTACTTATTCAAACCAAACTCTTTTATTTCCTTTTCAATGGTATGCATCTTAATGTATGCTCCATTTGGTGGAGCATACAAATATAAAAATAAGATTATTTTAGAAAACTTACTTTTGAGGTGCACAACAGTCTGGTCCATGGCAGTAGCTACAAAGCCACTTCTGAGGTAGGGTGTATGTTGAAACAGAGATTTTAAAAAGGGAGTAGATCAGTCTGTCTTCAGTCAACAAACACTAATTCACATTCTGTGAGAGAATGTCAGTTCTAGCTAGCTAGCTTGAGATGATATGTTAAAAAATATGTATCAATTTCTTTGAATTTTTCAATGGTTGAGATTCTAAATAAAGAAGGATTACTACATTTTCTTCTAGTTCACTCTAAAATAAAACTGAGTTGACTACTCAATTGAGTCATAAATTGTTTTAGGTAAAATATTTCTTTTCTTTTTCTTAAAGACATTATTTCTGGATAGAATTCCTTTATTCATCTATGATTCCAAATGAGATTTTAAGTAATACATTTGTGTTTTCTTTTTTTGTAAAGAAAAGCACGTAAAAGAATTTGCTATGTTTTAACTATCATTGCTTTGGCAAATCAAGAGCTAAAACATAACTTAAACATATAAGATAAAACCCATTAAAAAACTAAGAATTAAGTAGGTTTTCTAGACTGATTTGTCCATGGCAGCCTTATTTGGTGCCATGATATATACATATACATATATATATATATATATATATATATATATACACACACACACACACACACACACACACATATGTGTGTGTGTGTGTGTGTGTGTGTGTGTGTGTGTGTATATATATATATATATATATGTATATATATGTATGTATTTTATAATGAAAAAGTTTAGAATCTTTACTGATGGGGCACCTGGATGGCTCAGTCGGTTAAGCACCCAACTCAGGTCATGATCTCACAGTTTGTGAGTTTGAGCCCTCAGGTCATGATCTCACAGTTTGTGAGTTTGAGCCCTTCATTGGGCTCTGTGCTGACAGCTCAGAGCCTGATGCCTACTTAGGATTCTGTGTCTCCCTCTATCTCTGCCCCTCCCCTGCTCACACTCTGTCTCTCTCTTTCAAAAATAAATAAATGTTAATTTTTTTAAAATTTTCACTGATAAATTTGATAACAGAACAATGAAACCATGCCCACTGCTAACATACATACATACTTGTTCACTTAGCCATAATTCTTAGGTCAGAATGGCAAAGTGTTGGAAAAACCTGACTTTGTAAGGCAATCTCATCACTTTTATTTTGTTCTTTTGAAGTTTTATGAATGCTTTGTTTCTGCATTCCTTAATCCATATTAATGAACTAATAGAATAGAAGTTTGGGCCCAATCAACTGGCCTGGGCAAATCTTATTTATAAAGTCCCATTTATAAATTCATACTATAATAGAGTAGTAGGAATAATCTGCCCTTTTCAAGATGTAAAAACAGTTTTAAAAATAATTTTCAAAAAAATATATTTTCAGACACAATTTGGCCATATATTACTGATTAGTTTTTTTATTGAACTTCTGCATTTATTGACTCCATACATTTATTGTCTATATTGTGAATAATAATGTATAAAATAAATTTTAGAATGAAATTAGATTGTTGTTAGAATCAAAATTATAAATAAATTATAATTTTACTGCAAACACAGATTGATATAACACAGCAGTTCTCAAATGGGAGCAATTTTTTTTCCCCCCTAGGGGGAAACTTAGTGTCAAGGTTGAGAAACCCTGGTAAAGTAGAATATAATTTTTATTGAAATTTTACATAGGACTAACTAATAAGCAAGTTAATGCTATTTCATTACTTCTAAAAAGATCAACTATTTCAAATATACAGATAAAATTCTAAGATACTGCTCTACATCTAAATGGATTATAACTAAAAATCTCAAGGTTTGGTTAACTAAAGATACAGTTTCATACTAACTGCTTAAATTTTGTCAGTTATTTATTGAGATCTACTTTAATGGTCAAAGGAATAATCTACCCAAACAAAACAAACAAAAAACATACTCGTTCTTTTGTAAAACTTCTAGAGAAATACCAAAATAATCAGCTTAGATGCCCCAGACTATTTTTCACCAGGAGCCTCCCTACTGCAATGTTTATCCTGCATGTATGTGTGTATGTATATAGGTGTGTGATATGTCACTTTGAATTTTAGTCATTTTAAATCAGGTACATTTACAAGAAATAATTTAGTCTTATAGAAAAATCTTTTAGTCTTACAGACACTGAAGTCTACAAAGTAATACAGAGGCAAAATATAAGAACTAGAGGCATCCAGTTCTGTGTATTGATAGGACAGAAATAGTGGGTGAAATTCACTGATAGGACAGAAACTTGTAATTAACAAGTGTCAATGCTAATGCTATGGTGGTAATCATTTTTCAATATGTAAGTCTATCAGATTAACATTCTGTATAACCTAAGCATGCATAATGTTATATGTCAATGGTATCTCAATAAAGCAGAAAGAAAAATGAAATAAAATAAAATATTCTAGGTGGGCAAAAAGAGAAAAAAAAAACAAGAAAAATGAAAGACAACAGCAGCCAACAACCTCTTTATCCTTCAAGATGGAATTCAGCACATGTGGCAGTTCGACCATTAAATGGAGTTCTATGCAATCATTAAGAAGTATGAAGGTCTATATTTGATATTAACAAATTAAGCAAAAAAGCAAATTATTAAGCATCAAGTCTACTGTGTTTCTCTAAAAAAAAGGACTCAATTTATGCTAATGTAAGGAATTTCTAAATTATGGCTGCTTTTGTTCTCCAAATGCAGGACTGAATGAGCAGCCATGTGTTTTGGAAGGACTTACAGTCGTCAAATGTGTAATTGTTTGTCCTTTTTCAGTTTATCACAAATAGAACTACCATATGATAACAAAAGCCTCCTAAGTGGAAAAATTTATGGCTATTTTCATTTATCACTGGTTCTGGTTTTTAAAGTAATATTTTCTATTGAGGAATATAAGAAATCTGATTTCCCAAATTCTATCATAGATTTTATGTTCCTAATATTCATGTTATAAATGTAACATTTAGTGCACAACCTCTGGCCTGCAAGAAATATACATATTTGCATTAAGTATTTTCCCCTTAAGTAACTTAAATATAATCTTTCATTCCTTAATCTGTCCGATTGGTAGGACATTCATTTTTAGCCACTGCTGGGGCTTCTCTTGCTTCCCAGGGCTGTGCTAAATTTGTAGTTTTGTGAAGCACGACTTCTTAGCTGCTATTCTGGTTATAGGTTTGTTCATCCAGCAAAGCAAGTCCCTTTAATTGAAGAGGCACTGCCAGTTTGTTGCAATCCTGGAACAGCCCTGTGGTTCAGGTCTGTATTCCTCAAATGTGTCATGTCGTCCTAGCTTTAGGGTCATGCCAACTCTCCAGTGCACTATGCAGAGTGGGGTGCTGGATTTGGTCACCCAGGGAGCTACTGACACTTGACTTTTCCACACATTGGGAAGCAAATCTCTCTTCTTCTTGGATGCCATCAAACTCCTCTACGGTCTTACCTCTAGGAGTGTCTGGGAGAGGAAACCTTGAATTCAAAGAGCTTTTAATTTAGTTCTGCAGAAAACCTGACTCTTAGAATTACAAAGTACTGGCTCCTTCTTGAGAAGAAATAGAAAACTTTGGGAGAACAAGCAAAACTTATTGTCTCCATCACATTTTCTACCAACCAAATGAAAATAATTGCTCTTTAGAAAACTTTTGATGAAGCCCTTCCATTGAACTGGAGTTACTGAGTAGACAAGAGTACTTGGCCAATAAAAAATATGAAAAACCATGTATTCCTTCCAACTCCTTTAAGTTAAAATATAAAAAATCATTATCAGAGTTTGAATAATTGCACATTTAATAAAAATCCCATAATAAAAAAGTTATCACATCCACAAAATAAAATATATCAATAAAAATACTTTTTCATAATGATTTGTTATACTATGTAATCCGTCCAAAAATATACACATACAAGTTGTTCTTTTTCAGTAGGAAATTTTATTCCATTTTCTTTTGCACTTGTATTTATACCCTACCATCCCCTCACCTTTGCCATGAGAGTTTTACCTATTTTTATGCCTAAAAGTCCTTTATTGGTAAACATATTATGACTTGCAGTGTCAAAATTTTATAAATAAACTGAAATTATAAATTTATTTTATTTACTATTGCTTTAAGTTTCCAAGTGTTACAAACATTTCTTCTGGTAAAGAAATCATTTCAACTACTAGTAATACAAAATTTCTCAAAATACCTTAAATATATTGCATATTTTATGAAAGAAGAAATAAAATGTTATTGAACATACATCTCTTAATGCACTTAATGGGGCTTCCCCCATGTTCTTGCATCTGTGAGTGACCATAGATTATTAATAGAATGAGATAGAATTCCATGTCAGATATACTCTTATTTTTCTCTTTTAAGTTTTGTTCAAGTTGATAAACTTTGTTCACATGAGTAAAGTAACTAAAGAGATTTGTTACAAGACAGGTAAGTCTATTCCTTAAACTTGTCTGAGTTCTATCTTAAAACACATAATTGCATATCATCAAAAGAATTATTCTTTTAAAAAATATATTAGCCAGAAACCCTGTTATTTCCTCTTTTCTGTTTTCTTTTTGTTTTTGAAGGCAAATAATCAGAAACATCTGACTTTGCAAAGAAGGACTTGTTATTCATTAGTTATTCAGGCTATGGAAGTCTGAGTGTACCCATAATACTTGGCGGAGATTTAGCAAACAGATTTCACTTTGACTCACATGGCTTAATACAATATGCTCTGGGTTGAAAAAAAAGGTATTACTAGTTTTGCTAAATCTTACAACAACATCATTTTTTATAATTCATTTTGACACTTATCACGTGTCAAAAATCCAGAATTAGCAAAACTATAACCACCAAATCACTAAATAGTATTTAGTGAGAGTTTATTGTGTATACACTTTTACTAAAGTAGAGTAAAAGTTCATGAAATGGGTGTTTTTAAAAATCAAAGACATTACAGGATGGTTTATAAAGCGAAATGGGGAAATTACTTAACTTTTGCAGTAACTGATTATTACAAAGGATTTCCAGATGGCAGGGTATTGATTAAAAGTCATTATCTCATACCATTTTTAGAAAGGTAACTTAAATTTCTCTTATGATTATCTTTACAATGCATAATAAAAGTTAAGGTTTGTAGTTTGGCTTATGTGACTTAAATGTTTCTTTTCTACTCACAGAGTACTCAAGTCCAATTCTTCTTTTTTTATATGTCATTTTAGCCCACATGATTCAGGTAAGTTTTCATTACAACTGGGGAGCTAAAGTTTTAGCTTGATTTATAGAAAATGTCCACAACATAATCTAACTGAGAAGTCATCTTTGTGGTCAAATACACTTAAAGGAACAACAACAATAAAAAACCATGCAAAAAAAAAAAAAACACTCAGAAATGAATTATGGAACATTTTTTGCCAGGCACATTAGTGGAAGTTAATTCGTGCAGATATTGTGATTTATATCTCTAATGAAATTAAATAATCTCTTTTATTATCATGAAACAAAAGAACAACAACAATAACAAATCCAAGAGATCAAAATGTTGTTTCTTGTTACTTCTTTTGAAATAATACAATATAATGTGTCCAAATTTTTTAACTGTCTTGAAAACAAAGAGTGTAATAAGGACACCAAAGAACACCAAAATTTGATACACTTATGCACACATTTTGCCACCACACCTGGAACACACACACACACCTAATGAAGTTAGATAAATGGATGAATTTCAGTTGAAACATAGGAAATAAAAAGAATGTAAAGGAAACACCATATGTTTCAAAATGATAACAACCCAGACCTGATATATTATATTCCTCTTTTTAGAAGACTTTCAAAGTGCTAAAAAATATTATTTTTTACCTTTGTGATTTATTCTCATTTTAGTTCGGGTATCGTATCAGTGCATATGCATATAAATTCCTTTCTTGTAGAATCAAGTTGCTGGATTTGATAAAGCTCATCACCTTGATAAAGGTCTTACTGTTCATTGCATTATGGTCTGTAAGTGTGTGAACATAACACATGTTGTATACACATGAGAATCTGACTCTGAATGTATTTCCTCTAAAAAAGCAAGTGATTTGCAAAGATTAATTTCCTAGCAGTTTAATTGACTATTATTTACTTATATAACTAAGGATAATAAAAGCCATCTTAGTTCAGAGTTTTATAATAAATTGTAGAAACCTTCCAATTTCCAATTGTATATGTGATGTATTATGATATCCAATTTCTTAATCATTTATTACATGCCATGTGCCATGCCAACACTTACAAGCATTATCACAGTTAATACTCATTATATCATTCAATGTAGGTAAAATGACAACCCTTTTCCAGATATAGGTGATGGAGACTCAGGTATATTAAATAAACTACTTATTTGCCAGTGAGGCAGATTTGCAGTTCCATCCTTGGCTCTCTGACAATAAGGTATCTTTTTCCCCCCACTAAATCCTATTGAGTTTCACGATAAAACACATTTTGAAGGAAAGAGAGAGGAGTATTTTCATTACCATGGGCCAAATGAAGCTCTATGTGAAAATTTGAGATGGACATAATAGAAAATGGCAAATAATACAATTCTTTGTGATGCTTTACCAGGCAGTGTATGAACAGCGCGGCTGCTGTTGGCATCCACTGAATGAGTCTCTCCTTCCCTGGTGCTTCTTTGCAGACAATCACAGCTATGAGGTTGACCAAAAGACAACAACAAATGCTGGTGAGGCTGACGTTTCTCTATAAGTAACATGCTCTTTAATTATACAGTCCTTGAGGGGTGTTCATGTGTGTTCTTTTTCCAGCTCCCTTTTTTTTTCCCCCTCTATTTCTTTTAAGGGCTAGGAGCTAAATTTAGCAGGATAAATTTACCTATTTTGTTTGGCAATGATATTAACAGTGTGCTTCTCACAACACAAAGACACCCAATTGTTTCCAGGTCAAGGTTTGGTTTTCAAGTTGTTTAAGTTATATTTTTCTTCCCTGTGCAAATTATTTATAACAGGCTTACGTATATTCCTTGACAGTAATGATATATAAAATGGAGAGAGTGTATGGGTTCCATTTAAAATTGAATAACAGAAATTTGGAAATAAAAAGGACCATATGATAATCTATTTTAAGTTGTTTATTCTCTCTCTCTCTCTCTTTGTAGTCCCTAACTATTTGAGATTCTAATAATAGCTATGAACTCCTCTCCAAAAAAAAAAAAAAAAAAAAAAAAAAAAAAAATGCACATACAAACTAAATTTTGCATGTAGTTTCAGGGAAATTCCTGAGATGCATCCATGAAATATCCACTGGTTTAGAGTTAGTGATCCAATCAAATCAAGCTAACTTTAAACTAAGAAATTAAAATTTCAGAAGACAATGTATCTATCACACAGAAATAGCATCAAGATTTAAAATGAGCATCTGTATTTTACCCCAAGAGTTCTTTTACTGTTCTACCACAAATATGTATATTGCTACATATTTGTATAAACTTCATAAAACTTTCATATTAATTATATCCATTTTAATGGTCATTTTGTGTCCAGATACTTATACTAACCCCATTCATATCCACCCTATGCTTTTTAGAAGATGAGAATAAAAAGTAAAATATGTTTTTACATTTATTACATAATTTTACCACCTAGAAAAATCATTACATTTGGAGATTGAATTTATCTAGGAACAGTGATTCTTACGTTGTGTATTGTATGCCAAACTGTTATAAGAATCTTCTTGTCCCCTAAATTTAGCAAGTGAAAATGATCAA
This sequence comes from Leopardus geoffroyi, assembly GCF_018350155.1. Lineage (NCBI taxonomy): Eukaryota > Metazoa > Chordata > Mammalia > Carnivora > Felidae > Leopardus > Leopardus geoffroyi. The sequence goes on from NC_059333.1 coordinate 100,838,608, forward strand.
TTAATACTTTTAAAATGTGAAACTATATAAATGCCTTCAATATTGTTTTAAGTTTAATATTTGCAAAAAGAAATTAAACTGCTAAGTAAATATGATTAGTGAAATTAGAAAAGCAGATTAGGTTGCTATTTATAAAACTTCGTAAATACTTATTCACCTAATTCAAGCAATAGTAATGTCAGCAGCAACAGAGTTCCATCAATTTTAAAAGACAATGTACAAGGGGAAAAATTTTAATTTTCAAAATCATGTAAAGCAACATAACCTCAAATTATTTTGTTTACTTTTATTTTAAAATATATGAAAATTATTTTAAAATATTCTAATAATGTATGCCTATAGGTTTATATTAACTCAAAAACAGTACTTATATTTTAGCATAATTTTATCTACAGATTGACCATAGAATTAGAAAATATTCACTGACTGTGTCACTCTAAACATTTTAAAAGTAACATTTTTTATATTTTAAATAATGTATTCTCTAAGCTGCAGATAACTTCAATTTACTAATTATGCAAACTAGGTATGTGACAATCTTGTTCTATATTTAATTAATGAACATAGGACCATTATGACCATTGGAAAAAGCAAATGTCCAAATATATCATAATTATGATATATATATGTGTGTGTGTGTGTGTGTGTGTGTGTGAATCTGTTTAGATTATAGATCCCAATGACAAAAGATATGAAGTCCCTCTTCAGTATGTTAAAAGAGTTCAGTGGATCAGCAACTTTGAACACTCAGTAATCTCTTGAAGTCACTTACAGTACATTCAGTAGCATTAAAGTGATCAGAAAAAGTAACATTTTGTAGTGATTTTTAATTTGACATTTCTCCAGTTTCAAACATGTATCTGACCTTTTTTCTTTTAATTTTTTTTAATGTTTTTATTTATTTTTGAAGGAGAGAGAGAGACAGGGCATGAGCAGGGGAGGAGCAGAGAGAGAGGGAGACACAGAATTTGAAGCAGGCTCCAGGCTGTAAGCTGTCAGCACAGAGCCCGATGCGGAGCTCGAACCCCCGAACTGAGAGATCATGACCTGAGGCCGAAGCCAGATGCTCAACCGACTGAGCCACCCAGGTGCCCCCATGTATCTGAGCTTTTTACACTTAGAAATCAAGGATAAAAAGGTACAAGTTTTTGTTTGTTTGTTTGTTTGTTTGTTTTTGTTTTTGTTTTTCTGGTAGGCAATGTTTCTGTAAAATATGAGATACTTTGCTATTTCCCTAGCAGACACTTCTATATAAAATACGAAAAACCTTCTACATTATTCCCAGTGTTGTCACTTAAATCTTTTGACAAATGTTGCTAGGGAAACAAAAAAAGATAAAATGGATATGGGATATTGAGGAAAAGACAAAAGTAATTATAACAGTACAAAATTATATTTAGGAAATAGCAAAGATCAATATGTCAGAAAATATATTTGGAAACTATCAGAGATTAAATCTTTATTTTTAAACTGTTTTAATGAGTACAAATGCACACTGTAGAAAGGAAGGTAAGTAGAGTAAGTTTATTATGACAACGGCTGTCTAAATTGCCGCTGACATTGGAAACAAAGAGGCAAGTATAACAACATACTTAGCATAAATAATTTCTTCAAAATTACAAATGCATTTGAACATGGCATTTCCCAACTCAGACCCACCTTCTAGGGATTTAGCAAGTTCACGACAAAGGTCAACATGATTTACTTCTTTTTCATCACAGATTACTTCCAAATTCTCTATTTTTGGTTGACTTCAGCCCCTACTGCTGCATTTGTCTTTCTTTGGAACTGTTGCTCTCAGTTATAAAAATTGATATTGTGGCAATATGCCAGGAACTACTTAGGTTTAAAAAATAGCTTCTCATTTAAATAACTCTGCTCTTTCCCCTAGTCTTGCTTACTGGAAATGGGAACATAAAAAGAGAGTATGTTCCTGCTAAAGTGTAAAGTGGCAGGGAATGTTTCTCTGGTAAGGTTACATCTGCACAGTGACCTGTAGAAAGTGAGATGCTTGGGTGTCTGGGGAAGATAATTTCTAGACACAGTGTCCAGCAAGAACAAAAATGAGATTGGGAAGGTCTTGGCTTGTGTGATTGGTAAAATGAAGATAGGTAGATGAGGTAATGAAAGGTAGTCTGGGCAGATTGTTTTGGTCAGTGGAAGCCATTTTAAGGGCTTTGATTTTTAGTGGCTAGGCACCTATTGTTGTGGACAGATGAGTAATGTCTGAGAGCTATGTAGGAAAATATTTAGATGGAACAAGAATGCAAGCAAGCAGAATGGATAGGCTATAATTGTAATAATCAAAATTGATTGGGTGAAGGTGGTATTATTGGAAGTTGAAACTTGGGTGTACTTAGGAAAATATAGTAAGAAGGAAGGATTTGCTGATAGATAGATGTGGATTATAAAACAAAGATAGGGGCCCTGGAAATTTTTTGGCCTGAGAGCAATGTTCAGCCACTTAATTGTAGAAGAATTGAAAAGGAGCAGATTTGTTTGGTAGATAGATGAGAACACAAATCTAAAGGTTGTTTCTAGACATGTTATGTCTCAATTGTCTATTAGACATCTAAGAAATGATGTAGAATAGGTAGTTGCAATTTTGAACCTGGAGACCCAAGGAGTACTAGAGGTACATTATTTTGCAAATATAGGCATCTGCATATCTGACACAATATGGAAATGGAAATATAACTGCTATTGTACTGCAAATGCAATGGGAAAATAACTGCTATTACAATTTAAAAATTGTAGCATTTATTGAATGTAATCTATTAGGTATTAAGTTCATGATATTGGCACATATTCTTTTAGAAATTTCTCTCCATTTGGATTTCTTGATGAACATTTTTGCCTTTATTCTACCTTACATGACTTATGTATTTAAAACTGCCTTAAGTCATGTGGGGAACAAATTTTAGGGTAAGTATAGACAAATAAGACATTATTACAATTATAGTAGAACACATTCAACTAGAAAAAGAATTGGCTTATTAAAGTGATTAAAATTTTTTTTTTAACATTTATTTATTTTTGAGAGACAGAGCATGATCAGGGGAGGGGCAGAGAGAGAGGGAGACACAGAATCTGTAAGTAGGCTCCAGGCTCCGAGCTGTCAGCACCAAGGCCTCTGACACGGGGCTCGAACTCACGAATTGTGAGATCATTACCTGAGCTGAAGTCGGATGCTTAACCGACCAAGCCACCCAAGCGCCCCTTAAAATGACTTTTTGAAACAATTTAGTTTGCTCATATGTGTTACATGATTGGATATCATGAATTTAGAGTGGAGAGACCACATAGAGAAAAAAGATAAGTCATTAGTGCTAGAATTTTACCATTTTTAAAATGTTCAGTTAAAAATAAGGGGTGCCTGAGTGGTTCAGTTGGTTGAGCAGCTGATTCTTGGTTTTGGCTCAGGTCATGATCCTGCGGTTCTTGAGACTGAGCCCCTCATTGGGCTCTGCGCTGACAGCATGGACCCTGCTTGGGATTCTCTCTGTCCCTCTCTCTCTGCCCATCCCTCATGCACACATTCTCTCTCTCTCTCTCTCTCTCAAAATAAATAAGTTAACATTTAAAACAAAATGATGTATTTGAATATTTGTATTTTCAAAAATTCTGTTTTCCTTGCAGAATAATCACAATTTATATGACCATTACACATTCTTCTCATGCTTGATATATGCCAATTTAATTCTTATAGATTTTTGTATGTCAATTAAAATACATAATGATAAGCTAAGATAACAAGTCATGTTTGTCAGACTCTACAAAGTTTTGAGGTAAAGCATTTATAGCTCTCAGTAAACACAGAATCCTTATTTTTCACAATTCAGGGGAATTTGGCTACTTATTAAAATTTCATCAAATCAATTCCTTATTCCTTACCTCTGGTTTTTGTTTGTTTGTTTGTTTGTTTGTTTGTTTTCTTTGTTTAAGCTTATTGGACTACCATCGATACTTTAATATTAGGTGCTTGAACTCCACCTGAGCCACTGAAATTATTTAATTATAGATGATGTGAAAGAGACAGTGGCTAGAAATTGGGAAACAGGCATTTCTTTTGTTAGTTCAGTGACTAAATGTGTCACTTAACAATTTCCAAAATGACCAATATTGACATTATTTCTTCATATGTACATAAGTATATTTAAATATACATGCATATATATTTTATATTTGGACATAAAATTATATCATTTGATAGATTTGAACACTAGACAGTCATTATTTTATCAGTATTTTTATTGCCTTGTTTTTTTATGAGAATTAGCGTAAGGAAAAGTTATTATAATCTGGTAAAAATGCAGTATTTCATGTTTATCTGTAACTTTTTGTGTGAAAATGCCAAACCTCACAACATGTTTTTCTCATTCAGTGAAAATTACTTGTACACTCTGGACGAATATTTATGCTATCCCGTGAAACAAAATATATAGTAACTAATATTAAAGTTTTGAAAACATTTAGTTAAAGAATATATTGATATTATGATTGATTTATATTAAAAGTAATTCCAAAGAAATGTATAAATTTTTCATAATTCCAGAACTATGAAATGGATATTGGATGTTGAATATTTTATTTTATTTTATTTTATTTTATTTTTTATTTTTTTAATTTTTTTTTCAGAGAGAAAAAGCACGAGTGGGGAAGAGGGTTAGAGAGAGAGAGAGAGAGAGAGAGAGAGAGAGAGAGTTTTAATCAGGCTCCACACTCAGAGCAGGATCTGATGCAAGGCTCGATACCATGACCCTGAGATCATGACCTGAGCTGAAATAATGAGGTGGTCACTCAGGCGACTGAGACACCTAGACACCCGGATGTTGAATATTTTAAACTGCATGTAAATTCTACTGGTTACTGATATGCACAGTTGCCTTTCAGTATGTTCAGTTCGCTGATATTGTCATGAAAGACATAAGACTTCAGTTATTATGAAATTAAATTCAAAGACCTTCCTGAATTTGCTCAAGGTTTTCACAACCATGGTCAAAAATATGTCAGCATTCTGGAAATGGTAAAAGATACTAATTTAAGTTCCTCCTTTGAAAACATAATTGTTGTTTCTATGTTCTCCCTTTTCTTTTGTTAAGGATCCTGCTCTTTTTATAGAAAAAAATGTAGAAATGGAGGAACATATGAACTCTATGATAAAAGAATAGCACAAAAAGTGTGGATTAATGAGTCTGATGGCATTACACCAGTTATTGATGAGGTAACTAGTAAAAACCTAGTTTTGAACCAATCACTATGTTATTTAATTTGTTGGAGAGGAAGAGCAAATTGAGAGGATAGGATGGCCCCGTTTCCCTCACCTCAATCATATAACTCAGAACTTGAGAATCACTCTGCTAAACAGCTGCCAGGTGGAGAGTTATTGTCAAAATTGCAATGAATCTGTCCTAAATGTATCAGAAGAGAAAATAGAAAAGATAAGCATGATGTTGCTGGGAAAATTATAGTCATTTTTCTGCTGATCCCTTGTTCTAGAAAGTTCAGCCTTCTTTTCCTGCACCATATTTTTTTCCAGGGACTTCCTCTTTCCATCCAGTCCAAGAGCCCACAGGTCTCCATAGATTCTTTGGAAATATTTATAGAAGCCAATAATTTGCCAGATCACTTGGTTCCCCTTTTTGAAAACTAGCACCCTTTGTTTATGCCCCCTTTTCCCCCAAGGAACAGAAATTTCTTAGCAATGGAATATATTCTTTTTTCTGAAAGTAATTGTTTCTCCAAACCAACCTTAGTTCATTGTCCCTTCTCAAATTCCAGTCTTAAAAGAAACTAGAAAACCTGTTTCTGAGTCCAGTTTTCTCTCTGGGGTTGAACACCATCAGCTGCATGGGGTTTGGTCACATTCCTGCTTCTCAACAACAGTTTAGTAGAGTGCCCTGTCAGAGCATCCAGGGCACCCCGCTGGGCTCGTAGTCATGAGGCACTTAACTGCAACAATCCCTGGCCACTAAAGGACAGGCTGATGTATCAGAGGCTCTGACTTATATGTGGGGGCATGCTTTCTAGTTCCTAAAAGGAATTAAGAATTAAATCTTAAAAGGTTTATTATGCTCAAAAGGGACTATTTTGATGCCATTCATGGTAACAACATCACCTGAGGTTTGTGTGGGTCATTCTGGCCTACACATGCACATGAGTGAATGTGATTCCCACAACAATCCTAATAGCTAGTAGTAGAAATCATTATTCTCATTTTATAAGTCGAAAAAGAGAAGTTCAGGGAAGCTCAAGTTACTCATTTTAAAAATAGAGGTCGTACATTTCTTGCAGGATTGTTAAGAGGATATAAATGATTCAACATGCATAATGCATTGAGCTAAAAGCACAGGTTTAATACAGAGGGAACTTAATAACTATTTGCCAATAATAGTATAATGAAAAGTAGTATTATGTTAACAATTCTAAGGACTAGAATTCCCATCTTCTGATTTGTGACCAAAAATAATTTCCAATATTCTTGCTCAGCTGTTTACCATAATTTAGTGCAATATTTGGCACGTAATAGAGATTCAGTAAAAGTTCTCTAAATACATAGATGCTTCTAACACTTTGTATATATAAAAAAATAACAGGTATACCAAACAACCAAGTATTACAAAATTTAAATTTTCTTCTTTAAAACTGTGTATTATTTCATAACTGGAGAGCTAGTAATGGAGGAAAGGAAAACTATTGGTAATACAGAACGGCATAATTTTGGAGTTAGTTCATGCATGCAATTTATTTCATTATTGAAGAGTTACTTTTTTTTATTTAAAAAAAATTTTTTTTTAATTTTTTTTTTTTCAACGTTTATTTATTTTTGGGACAGAGAGAGACAGAGCATGAACGGGGGAGGGGCAGAGAGAGAGGGAGACACAGAATCGGAAACAGGCTCCAGGCTCTGAGCCATCAGCCCAGAGCCCGACGCGGGGCTCGAACTCACGGACCGCAAGATCGTGACCTGGCTGAAGTAGGACGCTCAACCGACTGCGCCACCCAGGCGCCCCTAAAAAAAAATTTTTTTATGTTTGTTTATTTCTGAGACAGAGAGAGACAGAGCATGAGTGGGGGAGGGGCAAAGAGAGAGGGAGACACAGAATCAGAAGCAGGCTCCAGGCTCTGAGCTGTCAGCACAGAGCCCCACTCGGGACTCAAACTCACAAACCGTGAGATCATGACCGGAGCCGAAGTCGGTCGTTCAACCGACTGAGCCACCCAGGCGCCCCAAAGAGTTACATTTTTTAAATCCATAAATGAGACTTGTGGGGGGGGCACTTCAAAGCTGTCCATCTTCATAGTATGAATTTGCCATTATATTAAATTCTGAGAATTAAAGGAGGTTATTTTCTTAATATGTATAGTGTGCTTTTTTATGTTGATGTTAATTGATCCCATTAATCTTATGGGATTTTAAACTCTAATTAGAAATCAAAATTTTTGTTTTGCATTTAGCCAGTCCCATTGGGAGATATTTGATAAATAGAGTAACCATTTTCAAGTTCTAAGTCTGAAAAATATATTATTTATGTAATTTTTTTCTTTTGGCTATAGATACATGGCATAAGTTACATACTAATCTTTTGTCTTTTAGGTATGATCAGGATTTGGTTTTGTAACCTGACTTTACCAATCTGGCATTTGTAAATTGTTGGGTGAATGAGTATGAGTTTATTCACCAGAAAGTAAAATTCACTGGTCTTAAAATTGTAAGTAATTGTTTTACATTTATTTAAGTTTAAAAAAATGATGACACCAGTTATTGGTACGATTCATACATAACAAAATATATTTTCCCATCAGGTTTAATAAATATTTTTTCTTTCTTTCTTTCTTTCTTTCTTTCTTTCTTTCTTTCTTTCTTTCTTTCATTCTTTCTTTCTTCTTTTGTAATTCTAATTGTTTTGCATTAAAAGTTCAGAAATAATCCCATTCATACAAAGGGAGGGAGATGAGGAAAATTCAGGTTTTGTCTCTATTTCATCACATCCTTCCCATCCATAGATTTAAGATACGAAAAAATATACCCTTCTCCCTCTGATGCTTACTAATTCTAAATTTAGGATAATCTCTCAATTATCAATGACATAAAATTTTGAGGTAATAGTAAAAGTTGCAGGAAAAGAATAAAATTTATTATGACACTTGAGGATTGAAACCACTAATTGAGTTTCATGTGAGCTATGCAGCCCCTGAAACTTCTAATAAAATTTAGAACTTGTGGTATATATCTAGCACTACATTAGGTAACAGCAGTGGTTACCACCCAAGGGTGACTTTGTCTCATTCAGGGACACTTAACCTTTGAAGGCCTTTTTGGTTGTCACAGCTGGGGAGTGCTGTTGGCATTGAGTTAGTAGAGGCCAACGATGTTGTCGAACATCTTATAATGCATAGGATAGCGCCCCCACCCCACGGCAAAAAACTATTTTCTGGTCCAAAATGTCAATATTGCCAACATTGAACACTAGGCTGCAGGGATATAAAGATGAAGTAAACACAGTTATGTATTAAATAATTGTATCTACTATATGCTAAACTCTATGGTTGTCACTTTGCACAATGTTATCTTATCATTGCATATTTATCTAAGGAAAGGCTTTACTTACAACTATATGGCTCTTATGTAGGTATGAGCAGCCTCTACTAGTTAGCAGTGGGCAAAGCTTTACATGTTTTTAACCATGACCTTGTTACTAGGAAATAAACTTCTTTTTCTTTTTTAATTTTTTTAATGTTTATTTTTGAGAAAGAGTGACTGAGTGCAAGTGGGGGAGGGGCAGAGTGAGGGAGACACAGAATCTGAAGCAGGCTCCAGGCTCTGAGCTGTCAGCACAGATCCCGACTTAGGGCTTGAACTCACAAACAGTGATCTCATGACCTGAGCTACAGTCAGACACTTTATCGACCGAGCCACCTAGGCACCCCTAGGAAGTATATTTCAATTGAATGTGAGTCTCATACAAGAGTTTGCCCACATAAAGACCTTTCTTAGCAAACAAGCTCAGTAACAGTCTTCATTCTGTTCTTTAGCTTTCTGTCCTTGATGTGCTCCCACCAGCACCTCGCATAGAATGCTTTTTCTGACACATGCAACAGTATTCTAGCAGAAATATTGACAAGCTTTCTTGTCAGCTTTGATTACAGGTATCAGAATCCTAAACTTCAGGTGCATTTCGAAAGGGTATAAGATATTGGTTGCTCTAGATTCTTTTTTCTAGTTTATACAAGGTGGAGGGCCTGAAAAAAATTTATCTAGCCAATGTACATATCTTGAATATCTCATTCAGCAATGAAAAAAAAAATTAAATGCTTATAATGCTAATTAATGAACTCTGTGATATTTAACAGAAATAAGGATAGTTGAAGCCGTTTGAGAAGCTTCATGTAGAATGTGGATTAGAATCTTTCAAATATTAATTTACCACTCTGGGGGTGAGTATACATTTCTTTTTTTTTAATTTTTATTTATTTTTATTTTTAAGTATATTTATCTTGAAAGAAAGAGAAAGCGCACACAAACAGGGAGGGGCAGAGAGAGGGGGGAGGGAGAATCCCAAGCAGGCTCCTTGCTGTCAGCTCAGAGCCCGATGCTGGGCTTGAACTCACGAACTGTGAGACTGTGACCTGAGCCGAAATCAAGAGCTGGATGCTTAACTGACTGAGCCACCCAGGCACCCTGAGTATACATTTCTGATCAGTTAAATATTGTGCACATACTGAGATATTTTAAAATAAATAATAGGTCATCTTATACCTCACAATTACTCATTTTACTGATACAAAAGTTGACGTACAAAGAGCTTAAACATATGCCTGTTATTACTAAAGTAGTATATTACCGATCAAAATATGATAAAGGCTTGTTTAACTTCAATGTTCTCATTCTTACACAATATATCACTCCTTTTATAAGAGCTAAACACCTATGTGGGCAGATAGATAATAACAATGCAGTTTAATAAGTACAACTGTAGTGTTTTTCCCCAGGATATAATTGAAACAGATACAATTGCTACCTAATTGAGTTGGAGGAGGAGAGGGGAGAGCTGAATGTAGACGGAAGGGGAAGGGAAAGAAAAAGCAGATTCAGAGAAGGCAACACTGGATATAACGGAGTTTTCTCTCTGTGAAGATAGAAGATGAAGTAGCACAAAGTTAATTTGCTGCATTAAGGAAGTTGGCCAGTGTACTATAGCCAAAGGAAAACTCTTGAAGGATTTTAAATGAGAGATTTGCATTTTCAATAGATCTCTCCAGCAAATGCGTGGATGATTGATTTGAAAGAGACAAGGCTGGAGTCAGTGCAGTCAATCAGAGGGTTGTTGAAACCCTCAGGGGAGAAACACAGTATCTAAAATTGGAGAGATATGGGTTAGGTAAGGTTATGGGAGGAATGGATTTAAGAAATATGTGTAATATTAAAACTTTTGGGCTTTGTGAATGATTCAATGGGTTGGGGTGGGACAAAGCTTGAGGGAGATGCCTCTAGAATTGCTTTCAGATTTCTACTGTAGGGAAATGGTTGGCTGCCCATAGAAGAGCAATGAGGTCTGTTGCGAACATATCTAATTTAGTTGCTCAAGGATAGCCACTGAAAGGAAAACATTCATACCAGTTTCTTTGGGGAGGCGTATAAAAATTTGTATAGAAAGTTTATTCCTGTTTTCCAAACAGTGTCATGTTATTGCTACATATGAAGGCAACATGTTCTATAGGCTCATGTTCTCTGTGCTTACATAGCATTTACCAGTGACATGGTATGAGCCACTTATTTTTCTTCTGGAATAAAACTGTCAGTGGCTATCAGCAGGTTTTCACACACATAATTAATCTCATTATTGAAATAATGGTTTCCCAAGTGGAACTCATCTTCAGTTCTGCAGCCTAAAGGGTATCCTAATGAGCTATTAATTATTCAGAGTGAAATTGAAAACTCAGGCCAATGAGAGTTGGTGATTCTATGCAAATGTGCAGTGAGGTGGGGTAGAATTATTCTTAATATGTATATTTAGATTGAGATGTAGATGTACTCAAGGAGTTACATTGGAATTCTGTGCCTGAAAATTACAATTCTCAAATGTTTTCCATGTAATTTATATGACACTATTGCTAATATTTCTGGCAGCACTCAGTCCTGTGGTAGGTGAGAATAATAGAGAGAGCTTAGTATGTACCACAAGCTCTATTAAGTGGTTTACATTTAGTGATCTACATTCATAACAAGTATTAATGTCATACCATTTAAGGGAAATGATAAATTTGAGACATAAAGAAACACAAAGTGTACAAAGTCACATTATTAGCTCATGGCAGAACTGGATTCAAACATAGGTATTCTGGTCCTGGAATCTCTTAATTGACAAGATAATGTTATTGTAAATATTAAAGTTTGATCTCCTCTGAATAAGAAAAGCATAAATAAATAAGATACAAGTATTGATTTTTTACTCTGATTTGTACTTTTTATCTTACTCTACTGTGGATAGTCACAATCTGTGTATCATGACATTGTTGTTCAAAACATGGAAAATATTATTGGGGCATGGAACAGTTTAAAAATTACTAAAAGCGAAACAACAACAAAATAGCTTATATAATACAGTGCTATCTATGATATGCAGTCAGTGTGCAAACAATATTTGAGAATAAGTGGAAAGAATGACAATTGGTCAATCTGGATTATCTACATAAAATTTGAATAAACAGGAAGCCTGGATAGAATTATTTAGTATTATATATTGAGCATGAAAACAGTATTTGCTTTGAGCAAATAATTGGGTTTTAGTATTATTATTCTTGAGCATTTTTTCTGATATCCATCCTCTTAGTTGTTTATTTCAATTTATGTTTATATTGCAAAAATATATTCAATTATATATGAAAATACATTGCAAAGTATAAAGTTAAAGAAGAAAATAAAATCACCTATAATTAAACTATTCAAAAGATCATCACTGTTAACAGTTTAGTGAATGTCCTCATATTTCATATTTTTTTCTTTAAAAACTTTGTTAGTAATTTACACTTGTAATGAGCACCGGATGTTTTATGGAATTGTTGAATCACTATAGAGTACACCTGAAACTAATATTACACTGTATGTTAACCAACTGGAATTTAAATAAAAACTTAAAAAGGGGCACCTGGGTAGCTCAGCTGGTTAAGCGTCTGACTTTGGCTCAGGTCATGATCTCACGGTTTGTGAGTTCGAGCCTTGTGTCAGGCTCTGTGCTGACAGCTCAAAGCCTGAAGCCTGCTTGGGATCCTGTGTCTCCCTCTCTCTCTGCCCCTCCCCCACCAACTCTCTTTCTCTCTCAAAAATGAATAAGCATTAAAAAAAACAAAACTTAAAAAAAACTATGTTAATATCTTTTTTTTTTTTTTTTAATTTTTCAACGTTTATTTATTTTGGGACAGAGAGAGACAGAGCATGAACGGGGGAGGGGCAGAGAGAGAGGGAGACACAGAATCGGAAACAGGCTCCAGGCTCTGAGCCATCAGCCCAAGCCCGACTCGGGGCTCGAACTCACGGACCGCGAGATCGTGACCTGGCTGAAGTCGGACGCTTAACCGACTGCGCCACCCAAGCGCCCCCTATGTTAATATCTTATGATAGGAATTAGGAACCACTTGGTATCAAAGTTGTTGATACCAAAACTGTTTTGATGGAAAAGTCACTTAGTAGGTTACAGTTTGGTCTAGGATTCTAAATTGATAGAACTGCACCCTAGTTTGTCTAAGGTTGAGACAAGTTTGTAAAACCTTTCTTTAAGTGTATCAATTTATTATAAACTCTTCTTTAAAAAAATGTTTATTTATTGGGGTGCCTGGGTGGCTCAGTTGGTTAAGCATCGCACTTTGGCTCAGGTCATGATCTCATGGTTCATGAGTTTGAGTCCCGAGTGGGGCTTTGGGCTGACAGCTCAGAGTCTGGAGGCTGCCTGGGATTCTGATTCTCCTCCTCTCTGTGCCCCTCCCCTGCTCATGCTGTCTCTCTCTGTCTCTCAAAAATAAATAAAAATTAAAAAAAAAAGTTTATTTATTTACTTTGAAAGAGAGAGAGAAAAAAAAAGAGTGAGTAGGGAAGAGGCAGAGAGAGAGACAGGCAGACAGAGAGTTCCAAGCAGGCTCCACACTGCTCAAACTCATGAACCGTGCGTGACATCACGACCTGAGCTGAAACCAAGAGTCAGACACTTAGCTTAACTGACTGAGCCACCTAGGTGCCTCTATTCCAAACGGTTTCTGATAAAACTCTGCCCTCTTACCACTCTCAACCTGATTCACTGACCAAACTGATGACACTGTAATTGGTATCAGTTGTTATACCAAGTCAAGGTTATGGGGTTTATATTATAATAAAAGAAATAAGATCGCTCTTTTTAGTTGTTGTAAATGCCTCCTAATGATAATAATTGTCAAAATTATTCATCAAATGAACTGTGGGACTGTGTAAGAAATCTATGCATGCTTTGGCTCCCTTAGATTTTTTCAATAATAGTTAATTCCCTGGGTTCTTTCTTACTACCAAGGTAGGCAGATTCATTGAAAACAATCATGACTATCCTGCAAAAGTGATTTCTGTAGATTGGAAGTAAATTTTTAAACAAGAGTTGCTAGTAATGCATTTATTCGATATGAGACAATCAATATCTTGATGCTAAAATGATCAATTTTCTATCTAAGGATAACTAGTAAAATTTTAGGACACAATAATATTATTATATACTTCAAATGTGACAGTGTTACATATGCAAAAGAATAGGTTTTAACAATAGTAAGAAATATGCTTCTTTTAAGTAAATGCCTTATTTTATTTTCACTTTTAAATACATACTATATACTGGGGTGCCTGGGTGGTTCAGTCATTTGAGCATCACACTCCTGATTTCGGCTCAGGTCATAATCCCAGGGCCATGGGATTGAACCCCATGTCGGGCTTTATGTGAAGTCTGCTTGAGATTCTCTCTATCTTTACCCCTCTCCCCTGCTTAGACACTCTCATTCTCTCTAAAATAAGAAAATAAAAATAAAAATAATTAAAAAATAAATTTACAACGTTAAATAGATAACATACTGTAAAATACATGAATATTGTGTTCAACTTGATTAATTTTTATATATGTTTATACCTTTATAACACTGGAATATGATTTTAATTAATTAATTAATTAATTGTTAAAAAATTTTTTAATGCTTTCTTCATTTTTGAGAGAGACAAAGTGCGAGTGGGGGAGGGGCAGAGAGAGAGGGAGACACAGAGTCCAAAGCAGGTTCCAGGCTCTGAGCTGTCAGCACAGAGCCTAATGCAGGGCTTGAACTCATGAACCATGATATCATGACCTCAGCTGAAGTCAGATGTTAAACCGAATGAGCCACCCAGGCTTCCCTGGAAATATAATTTTTAAATAATAGAAACTATTTAAGTCATAATTTCCTTTCCAAAAAATGAATTTCATGAGAATTCTGTTAGAAGTGCAATAGCTTGGCTGATATAGTAAAAGGTGATCAGCAGTACTGCACAGTGAAATCATAGTCCATATCTGTATTCATTAAAACCTGAATTAATTCCTAGTGAAATATGATCCCTTGGTAACAATTACTGAAAAAACTTAAGCAGTTAAATATGGAAATCCTTTCATGAGTAATGTATACTTACTTGACAGAAGATTTCTTTAAATGAGGATAAGATTTGAAATATGGAATATTATTTTTAAAAACTTAATTTCATGAGTTTCTAGGAACACTACATGAATCAGAGATTATCTCTAGCTTCAGATTCATAGCTCTAAGATCCCTTCTGGGTTTAAATGCTTTGGGCTGCTTTCTGACTTCATCTGATTAGCTTCCAAGAGGAGATGCTAAGTAAAAAGTAATAGCAAAGGTTTATGGAGCGCCTTCTAACTGCACTAAGGACGACTGGACCCTTATGCAGATTACCTTGTTTCATGACCTTGCAAGGTAGTAAGACAACAGGTTTGCTTCTTTATATGTTAGGAAACTGAAGTGGTGAGCTAGGGCCATTTCCTTCAATTAACAGAAAGTTATTTGAATCAGAAAATTGGAAACTTTTATTACACAGAACCAACGGCAATAATCAGAATGGGCCTGGAAAGCTGTCAGGATCTTACCTTCAACTCTTTTGTGTGTGTGTGTGAACAAGGTTCATCTACTGTGCCAACATATGACTTAAAAAAAAAGAAAAAGGAAAAGGTTTTAACCAGAATATCTTTACAGAAAATCTATGGATCTCAAACCTAAATTTGCAGGACAGCTTAGGAATCCAGCTGTTGAAGCGATTGTAGTCAGTTACCAGTTTCAGGGAACACGTACCTGACCGTTTGGTGTGTGCCTGTGTAGCAGTGCTACTTTCCAGGTGGTAGAGTGACAAGTGTAATGTAAAGTTACCTTTCACACTGAGCCTTAATTTGCTAGTCATGTACAACCCGATGTCCTCAGGTCTGACTGGAATCAGAACCCTTATCCTTCTTACTACTCTTTACACAATACAGATTCAGTAGCGTATATCAGGTGATTTCTTTTTTTTTTTTTTTTTTTTTTTTTACTCAATTGTTGAATGATTTTATAGTTTACTATTAGTTATAAGATTGCTTTGTGTTTTGTGTACATGTTTCCTCTTGAATAGAACACTAAACAAAGTACAAAACCCCTTTCTTCTTTGAAACTACTGGAAGAATATGTAAAGCCATATCCAAACAAATCTGACTTTAACCAGGATATTTTATTAAAACTTGGATAATTCCTCAAAGTACAACAACCTAGAGGGGCGCCTCAGTGGTTCAGGCTGTTGAGTGTCCCACTCCAGCTCAGGTCATGATGTTGTGGTTTGTGAGTTCGAGCCCCGCGTCAGGCTCTGTGCTGACAGCTCAGAACCTAGAGCCTAGTTTGGATTCTGTGTCTCCCTCTCTCTCTGCTTCTCTCTCTCTCTCTCTCTCTCTCTCTCTCTCTCTCTCAAAAACAAATGAAAAACATTAAAGAAATAAAACAACCTACCACCTTCCTTATGTCCTTCTAGAATTCTTATATTTTAATGAGTTACAAATTCAGTTTGCATTGTAACCTATTTGTCTTTTCACTACGATGGTCTGGAGGTGGTGGCAGTAATGCTTTTAAATATTATTCAGGGAACTGAAATTAGCCAAATAAACAATATCTAGTAACCCCTCCCACACTCCATTTTTCCCTTTGCATTTCTCTTTTAATTTTTTTATTATGGTAAAAAAACCATATAACAGGAAATGTACCCTTTTCTAAATGTTTATTTATTTTTGAGAGAGAGAGACATACAGTGTGAGCAGGGGAAGGGCAGAGAGAGGGAGTCACAGAATCCAAAGCAGACTGCATGAACTGTCAGCAAAGAGCCCGATGCAGGGCTTGAACCCACGAGCTGTGAGATCATGACCTGAGCTAAAGTCAGATGCCTAACCGACTGAGGCACCCAGGCACCCCAGAATATGTACCCTTTTTATAAAAATTTAAGTGGAAGTATGGTGTTGCTAAATAAAGGCATATTATTGTACAGTAGATATATAGACCTTAATTATTTTGCATGATTAGAACTCTATATTCATTGAACAGCAACTCGTGTCTAACTCCTTCCAGCTTCTGGCAACCACCATTGCACTTTCTGTCTCCCTGTTACTACTTTAGATACCTCATATAAGTGGGATCATGCACTATCTGTCCTTCTGTGACTGATTTCACTTAACATATAGTGCTTGAGGTTTACCCATGTTGTCACTTATGGTAGGATTTCCTTCTTTTTAAAGACTGAATAATCTCATTATATGTACACCCACATTGCTCTATATATCAACCATCCATGGAAGTTTAGGTTGTTTCTGATTCTTGGCTATTGTGAAAAATGCTTCAGTGACCATGAGAGTGCAAGTATCTCTTTTGAAATACTGTTTTCAATTCTTTTATATAAATATACAGAAGTAGAATTGCTGGGTCGCAGAGTAGTCCTATTTTAGTTTTCGTGGAACTTACGCTATTTTCCACAGCAGCTGCATCATTTTGCCTACCCGTTAACATTTTCTATAGCTTCCATCCTCCACATACTTGCCAACACTTTTATTTTGCAACTAGCTCAAATCCCTTGACAGTCATAATTGCTCTTAGCCCTGTATTCTAAGAACCTCAGTCCTCTTAATAATGGTGCAACCAAAGGACATAGATGGAGATCCCTAGAATCTTACTTCAGTGCTGTGGCTGGTGTTTGTTCTCCTTAGGCAGTGTCCACAAAATATTGGTTATTAAATATATATAAGCATATATTATTAAACATTCAATATATACACAATATTATATCGTATTATATTATCTGTGTGTAGGAGAATGCTTCAAACCTTCATCTAAGCATTTTCAATCTCATGTTAGGCAGGTGTCTAACGAGCTCTGTTCTGGTAATGTCTCATCCCCACCCTTCTGTGTGCTTCTGTGGCTGGGAGAAAACTGGTTGCACTTAACCCCTCATTCATTTAAAGATGTTTTTCTTGGGGCGCCTGGGGGCTCAGTTGGTTAAGCGTCCGACTTCAGCTCAGGTCATGATCTCACAGTCTGTGAGTTCGAGCCCCGCGTCGGGCTCTGGGCTGACAGCTCAGAGCCTGGAGCCTGCTTCAGATTCTGTGTCTCCCTCTCTCTCTGCCCCTTCCCCACTCATGATCTGTCTCTCTCTGTCTCAAAAATAAATAAAAACATTAAAAAAATAAAAAAAAATAAAGATGTTTTTCTTTATTAGTTGAATCTAATTAAAAATAAATTGAAAAGTAAAAAATGCAAGAATTTACAACAGCATGGCAGCCAGGAGTTCCTTATCAATATTAACTTATTGGATCTAGTAGTACTTACATTTCAGTTTTCCTGGAAGATGCTGTTTTACACCAATGTCTGAAACTCAGCAATGCATCATTAAGGAATCATAAAACTATGTTCTGCATCCTTAGAGAAGGAAGATAAATATTTAATACAAGTTACAGATTTTTATTAAAAGTATGTAAAATAATAAAAAGTTTTAGGTTTAAATAAATTAGAAATGAATAGCAAGATTGATACTATGAGAATGTTAGTTCAATGACTATTGCTTTCACTTGGTAACTAAGTGTAGTATGGAGCATTTGTTTTATTTTTGAAAGACAGTTTTTTCATAGCAAAAAGTCTGAATCCAACCCTTTGGGGAGGTTAAATACCCTATAGTCACCATCAAGAGATAGCATAATAATGAATTGCATATACGTATGGGAAATCAAAAATACAAACTCTTTCATTTTAGTATTATTTAAACCATGCATATATATCTATGGTTATGCATTGCTATGACATAAACAGTGGACTACATGTCATTTCAATGTTCCCCTAACTGGTATGTTGGGGAATAATAGAACAAAAATCCAGACAAAACAAATATACAAGCAAACCAACATATTTCACATCCACACATCCACATACATACTGACAAGTTATAATAAAATAGTATTCTATGTCTCAATATATAAAGTAAATGCTGGTACAAAGAATTGAATAAGTAACTTTACAGAGTGTTTTCTCAGATGCTTCAATTTAACATGCTGCTATGGCAATTTTATCTGGCTCAATTTACTGTGGATCAATATTACAGCCCAATGATTATGATCATAACTAAAATTTATAGCCAATCTAAAGAAATGTATGTTATTAAAATGTTTTTAAAATATTTTAAAATAGAGAAGTAGCCCTTGTCTACCTTGAGATGCCTACTTTTCACATACCACTGAATATCCTGCTGGGCATTTTAATTGTAAATACATACAGTGGCTTCCTCATTTAGTTGTTGGGTTTTGTTTCTTTGTTTTTTACAGTGATTGGATTGTGCTACACACTCATTTTATTTTATTTTTTCTCACTTGAAATAGTGGAGAATACTTCCAGGGAAATCATATGCTAGTTCAGTAAAGAAGACCTTCAATTGCCCATTTGCTGTTGATACTTTAATACCTCTCTTGAAAACTCACAGAGTAGTGTGGAGAAATGGAGTTGAATTTATGATGGTTCAATCCTTAGCAAATCTGTGCTAGAAAAAATACTATTTAGGAAGGACAACTTGAAGAAAATGCAGCTGTCCCTTTTGAGATTTCTAAAAGATGTTCTTTGGATTTAGCTCATGACCAGAGTGCTACTTAGCCTATGTGTGGTTTGGAATTTACTGAACTTTGCCCCCACATAGTGTTTCAAACAATGACCCTTTTCTGTCTCTGTTGTATTTTCTATAGACTCGTCATTATAAAGAATTCTTCATAACATAGCATAATAACCATTTCATGAATATTCTTGAGTGGGAAATGTGTTTCTACTGATTAATTAGGTTGTGTTTTTCTTATGGGTGTAAAGGATTTAATCACAACTATGTCCTACTTCATGATGGTTCATCCATATCCCAAAGACTTGCTGACTTCCTTTAGCAACTTTTTATAACTTGCTTATAAATGGCATGGAATTTAAATTTTAATACTACCTCCCTTATTTTTTCCTTCACCTTATTTTTCTGTTACATTTTTACCTCCTTGAATATATTTTGTAAGCTATTTCAAATCTCTTTTATATTGAAGCAAGGTAAAAATAATTCCACAGAGAAAGATCTAATTAATAAAAATAGTTCCTTTGTTTATGTAATATAATAATAACTGTAAAGAAAAAAGCCCACATTTTGGCTCTTGGGAATTAAGACCATTGGTAATTTATTTGGTTTCTGAATGTGGCTAATGGGAACAGAGGTTTGTGGATGAGGTATGTAGTTATGAGGTTTATGTTGCAATGAATGTTAGCCACAAGGCAAACTTGCACTCAAATTCTCTTGTCAACCTCTTCAATTTGGTTCCTGTATCTATTTAATACAACTCCAGTAAACTTGATAACATTCTTTGGTTTTAGGGATTACAAAATAAAGCAAAACAAACAAAGCAAAAAAATGCTAAGACTTATTCTACATTTCCTGCTCTGGACCTAGAATTTTGCATTTCTGTAAGTAGTCATAATTCCCTTTAGTGAAAAATGAGATTTAGAGTCTGCCATCTGGATGATAGAGTATTTGTTGCTCATAGAATTTGTCACCATTCCTAGACCTTTACAATGATCAAAGCTAGGAAATATGTATGACATAAAAGAGGAAGTATGTTAGGAATTATACTGGTATTTCAGTTTAAATTTAGCACTGTAACAGGGCACCTGGGTGGCTCAGCTGGTTAAGCGTCCTACTTTGGTTCAGGTCATGATCTTGCAGTTTGTGAGTTTGAGTCCCATGTGGGGCTCTGTGCTGACAGCTCAGAGCCTGGAGCCTGCTTTAGATTCTGTCTGTCTGTCTGCCTGTCTGTCTCTCTCTCTCTCTGTGCCCCTCCCCCATTCATGCTCTGTCTCTCTCTGCCTCTCAAAAAATAAGAAAACAGTAAAAAAAAAAAAAAAAAAAAAAAAAAAAAAAGGTTAGGACTGTAG
Source organism: Leopardus geoffroyi (assembly GCF_018350155.1). Taxonomy (NCBI): domain Eukaryota; kingdom Metazoa; phylum Chordata; class Mammalia; order Carnivora; family Felidae; genus Leopardus; species Leopardus geoffroyi. Next base: position 100,859,101 of record NC_059333.1, read on the forward strand.
GGTTTTGCTTATCTCTTTAATATATCTTCGAATTTTTCTTTCATCCACTACAAATATTAGTTCCTAAATATTAATGTAATTATTTATTTCATATGCTTATTTCAAAATGAAGACATTAGTATTACCTCTAACAGTATTACTGAAAGTTGTTTAAGGTTTGCTCTTCCTGCTCCAGTTATTTTTATTCCAAGTCTATTTATTTTGATTTATTTTATAATCAAATTACTGTTCTTTAAGGTCACTTGAAATATTTCTTCTCTGTGTGATGGAATCACCAACTCAGGTTTATTGGTTTTATTTTTCTCATGGTTTTTAGGGATTTTTTTCTACTTTGATTTAATTTGTTTTATAATTATGCAAAACCTTTATAAGCTCCCAATGCTTGATCTACACAATAGATTATATTTAGAGGAGTACAGCTTCTATCTGTTACCTAATTCTCAATTCTGTCCTCCATATGACCATTTTATTCACTTAGTGGTTTACTCTTCCATTTGAAATAATTAAGCAATTGTAGATAATTAAATTTTTTTCTGAATATACTTGTAGCCATAAATAGGTTTTAATCATATTCATACTTTATTTTATTATAACATTAGAATACCATGGGGCTAACATTGCCCTAAATGAAAATAATTTTTAATTCAGTATTTCTGGGATGATAGAAAGTCTAAAGGCAAACATATTTATTATATATATAATATATCTCACAGATGAAGGAGGTGAATTGTTAAATGCCCAGTCTAAGAAAACTAGTAGCTAAGCACAATCATGTTGTTTTGATCTAAAATTAAGGGTGAGTAGAGTATAACTAAGATTGATTTTCATACCTAGTTTATGAAAGTCAAGATGAAATGTCACATAGATAAATGTTACTGAGATAATTTACCATTGTATCACACATACACATGCAGATAAATAAGGATAAAATAAAAAGAGAATAGGAAGTAGAACCAAGAAAGACATAAAAGGAGAAAGAATGAGAGAACCAAGGAGAGAAAGGGAGGGAAGGAAGGAAGGAAAGAAGAAAGGAAGGAAGGAAGGAAGGAAGAATTGGTTAATTGGAAACCAAGAAAAGATTTGCTTTTAAAAAATCTGTTCCTTAAGTTTCTGCAGTATTTATTGAATGCAGACTAAATATTTGGCTCTGAGATTCTTAGAAGCTAAAGGAAAAGGAAATGCATGATTAGACATAAGATTCAGTCATTATCATAAAAATTAATATCAGTTGCTCCTAAGAAGCCAAAGTTTTCCTGGCCCAAGAACATAGTATCTCATAAAAGAGACATTGAAAGATATGGCAGACAATATATTTGGCACTGTTGCTACAATAAACATTGCAGTGAGTATCAAATGGTTGATGGTTGAGTGTCCTGTAGTAAAAGATGAGAGCATTGGGCCACTATGACAGCAATCAAAGTGTGGAGGAGTGTACACCTTAAAAGTTCTCATCACAAGAAAAAACATTGCAACTGTGTGGTGATGGATGTTACCTAGACTTAGTGTGGTGACCTGTTTCTATATTACATACAATTTATTTTTTATTGAATCATTATGTGGTATACCTGAAACTAATATAATGTTATATGCCAAGTACATTTCTTTTATTAAATAAGAGAAGAAGAAAATTGGGGCAACAAAGAGACACCAAAGATGAACACTTATGGAAAGACCCCGTGAGGACATAGCTGGAAAGTGGCCATCTGCAAGCCTCGGAGAGAGGCCTCAGGAGAAACCAAACCTGCTGACATCTTGATCTTGGACCTTGAGCTTCCAAAATGATAGGAAAATAAATTTCTGTTCATTAAGCCAAAAGCAAAGAACACTAAAGAAAAGGGAAAAAAAGGAAATGTATGGGTTTTGAAGGTACATCTTTTGAAGGAGAAGAATAATCTAGGTGTATTCATATTTTAATGTTATAAAAATCTCAATATTATATAGTCACAACTATGTACACTTTATAAAATGAATATATTGTACATAATTCAATTTAATGTTACTATAACTACTAAAGAATCCTTAATGGCCTAGCAGAACTGAGAAACACAGAAATATTCTAGTACTTAAGTTTCAGAGATAATAAAGGTGTTTAGTAAAGATAAAAATTGTACTGACAAAATTAGGCAAAGGCATACGTTTCTTAATTCTCTTTTTTATTGTACCATGCAATTTCTGTCATGTAGGCACTGGGAAATTTTGACTCTTATTTATTAAGAGAGTAATATATGGGGGCGCCCGGGTGGCTCAGTAGGTTAAGCGTCCGACTTCAGCTCAGGTCACGATCTCACAGTCCATGAGTTCGAGCCCCGCGTTGGGCTCTGGGCTGATGGCTCAGAGCCTGGAGCCTGCTTCTGATTCTGTGTCTCCCTCTCTCTCTGCCCCGCCCCTGTTCATGCTCTGTCTCCCTCTGTCTCAAAAATAAATAAATGTTGAAAAAAAATTAAAAAAAAAGAGAGTAATATATAATATAATAGCTTGTATTATTTATGTGTATCATTAAAATAAATGAAAACTAGAAAATCCATAATCATAATTTCAAAGAGAGTAAAATAATTTTGCATGCATTGTCTCATTTGATGCTGAAAGTAATCCTGAGTGAGTGTAACATTGGTGGCCTCATTTCTTAGATTAGAATCAGAGAATCAGAGAGATTGTATGGTTTCTCCAAACACTTATAACCAATAAATAATAAGAAGGGATTCATATTCAGGCATTTTGATTCTAAATTAAGCATTCTTTTTATGAATCTGTAATTTTCAGTATCATAACAACTTAATCAATTGGTTAAGTTATTTGTTCAATTAAAATTTATTGAACATAGTTTGTACTAATTATGAGTTGATGGGTAAAAAACACGTAATTATAACATTTAATTCTGCTCAACAAAAATTCACAGTATATTAAGGAAATAAAAGGACACTAATCATTTTCATACCAAAGTTAATTATCCAATATTCTAGTAATTAGTTCATATGCTGTTATAATTTTTTTGCGTCATGAGTGATATCCAATGGGAACTCACCAAAATTTTCCTGAGCTAGCATTATTCTAAAATAATATACATTTAATTTACTTTAAGATATATAAATGTGTGTTTATCACTAAGCACAAGTACTGGCACTGAGGACAATGAGTAGTTATAATAATAGTAAAAATTCTTAATATTTTTTATAAGAATGGTAGGAACCATTTGTAATTATTATGTATGTCTGTTATAATGAAACATTACCTTGGTTAAACAATATATGCTGAATGGAAATTTTTCACAAAGAAGTATTTTCTATCTTTAAAAACTTGTATGGACAATTTAAGAGGTCAAGTAAGAACCCTTGTGAAATAGGCTGAAAGGAATACGAGCATTACATATTGTATTACTAAAGTGCAAGACTTTTTTGAACTTTAATGAATGCTACACTTGTCCTTAAAATTTGCAAGTGACTTTTCCAGTCATGCTGCATGTGGGGTCTGATTCAGAACTTCCATTTCAGTAGACTATAACATACATTTAAGTGAATTCTAGAAAAAGTGGTCACCTGCATAAGGTATAAGGGGGATTCTTTTTTTTTTTTTTCCTTTTCCTTTTCCAATTTAATTTAGTCTGCTTCATTTTCCTTGCTTTGGCACCTTTCCCATTTTTTCCCCTATAATTAAATACTTCATCAGCACAATGCATGCTTCTAGGCACCCACTTTGGAATCAAACAGACCCAGTTACAATTTAGGATGTGATCAAAACTAGTTATGTGACTATGGGTAAGTTACAGCTTTCTGATGATTCATCTTCTTCTCTTGCAAAATGATTATTTAACAAAAAAAAAAACTCACATAATTATTACAAAAAACTTATTTAGCATGTGTGGTAGGGGAGGGAGGGGAGAGACAGACACAGAGAGAGAGAGAGAGAGAGAGGGAAAGATCCTCCTTCCTTTTCACATACAATCATATTTTATCTTGAGAAAAAGAATAAAAATCAAGAATTATGAGTATGTTTAGATTAAAAGTAAGAACATACCTGTAGTTTTGGACAAACCGATCCACTTAGTAAATTTTTCCTTGCTTATATCAGTTAATCTGCCTCTTGAAGTAATACATATGTTAGTAAACAAAAAATGATTAATTTACTAACAATGCTGTAGCTCTACATTGGAATAATCTTTTTGTTTCTTTTTCAAATGGTATAGAGAAATGCAACTGCATTTTCTATACATTTTCAATCTCTCATGTAAGAATTTTCCTCAGTAAAATGTTTCTTGTGATCTTTATAATAAAAAGTTTTATATTTCATTGTATTTATGTCTTATTATTAAAAAATATGCTGAACACTTCTGTAAAGGTACATATAAGATAAAGTACATAGTTATATGGGTTCCCTATGTTTACTGAGTCAAAATTAGTAATTTTTTCATTATAGTTTTATTAATAGACTTCATTTGTTCCTTAAATCAATGTGTATTTTCAGCTTAATATTTAGAAGAAGATCAGCTTTGGAAAATTCTCCCATTATTGGCAAATATTAATAAAGGAGGGAAAAAGAAAAGGCAAATGATGAATTAACAATGAAACAAATTATACAACTGAATTTTAGTCAGTTCTCAATACATTTTTGAACTAGTGGATAGTGACTAGCTGTCCTTTTATCCTTCTTGTGGCAGAAGCAGAACAAAGGAAAATAAATGTAAACTGCTTTAGGTTAGCACTCAAGGAAATCGCATAGGTACTGAGCAGAGAGGCAGATTGACTAGAACATTTTATGAGAATGCTGTTGATATCTGTGTTGTAGTGATAATTTTCTTCCATGAGATGGAATAAATTGCTCATTGCTTTTATAAACTGATTTATCTTGATGACAGTGTGAGTTTTTGTAGCATCATAAAACAAATACATTTATGGTAATTTATAGTTTATGATTTCTTTAAAGAAATTAATGTACCTTTGACTGTTGTGTCATTTCTTACAATGGGAGGTTGTAAAAAGAGATGTATATGCAGTTAACACCCTACTTTGAAGAGAGGAGTGTTTAAGCATATTGAAGCATGTTAAGAATGTGGTAGTATTACGTCGTCAAGGATATTTCTACCTTTATTTTAGGTTCTCAATAGATAATCCGATTGCTAATGTTCACAATATTTTTTTTTCAGAGTTATTTAGCATGGATTGTACTCATTCACAATTTGTTGGCTACATGAACAAATTTGAGCTTTCCTGAATTCAAGTTCTTGAAAAAGAAAGACCTACATCAATTACAATGAATGAACAATCAAGAAAGCACACCTGCTCCTTCTTTTAATTTTAATGATGTGAATAAGGTGACTAAAACCTAATTATTTTGTATCTAAATATAAGTCTGGGTAATCTAGATGTAATGCTTAAACAGACACATAAAGACTATTTTGACCATCTTTCTACAATTCTTATTCAACTAATTTTTACTTATTTATATTCCATTCAGTTATCATTGTCATGCCTTTCAGTACTTTCTGTTATTTATAAAATCTCTCCCCAAGACTGTACCAATAGCTTCCTAACTGGTCTTTTTAAGTCTATACTCAGTCTTGTTTAGTATCATTGGTCACATTTTCTAAAATCGTAAATCCATAAAATCACTCACCTTGTTTTTTAAATTTATTTATTTATTTTGAGAGAGAGAGTGTGTACACACCCTTGCTCACAGGAGTGGGTGAGGGGCAGAGAGAGAGAGAGGGGGAGAGAGAGAATCACAAGTCAGCTCCGTCAGTGTGGAGCCCGACATAAGGCTCCATCTCATGAACTGAACCGTGAAATCATGACCTGAGCTGAAACCAAGAGTCAGAAGCTTAACCGACTGAGCCACCCAGGCGCCCCAAAAACTCACCTTGTAAAAAATCTGCTGGGAGTCCTCAATATCTGTTGTGCAAATACCCTGTGAATCAGGTTGGAATTCAAGGATCTTCATTACTTGTGCCCAACGAACATTTCTAAAGCGTGTGCCAGGAGCAAACGTTTAATATCAACACTCGGTTTAGTTAGCGGCCTATTTCATACGTTTTGAGCAATATAGTAGAACAGCTGTAGTAGTGGTTCTTGTGGCAGCTCTAATGTCCACTATTTATTTATACTAGACATTCCATAACATTTATCTTAGTCAATCTATACAAAAGACTTTTTTAAAGAGATTATTATCCTCACATTATAGATGGGAAAACTAAGGTTGAGAAACGTTACTGGTAACTAGTCCTAACTCATGCAGCTAAAAGTAGCAGAGACACTTTGCATCTAAGTCCATTAAATACTGAATTATGTTCCTTGTGAACAGTTAAGTCTAAGTAATTTTTGACTCAATAAGGAACAATTACTGAAGACTAATTTAGCCTCTGTACATTTAGCATAAAGTTAAATTCATTATGTTTGACTTGTTTTCTGCTATTATATTGTGTAAATCCCACCTTAAGTGAAAGTCAAATTCATTTCTAGAACACTTTGATTTTTTAGAAAAACATTCTAATGCTTTAGATACCATATTCCATTTTCTGGAGTCTAGCTGTTGGATTATTACTTGTAATTCAAAAACCTTTCAAATATAATTCTACTAAGAGACATTGGTATCAAAGTTACTTAAAATGATTTTAAAAAAACCTCAGGAGCACCTGGGTGACTCAGTTAGTTAAGCATCTGACTCTTGATTTAGGTTCAGGTCATGATCTCGCAGTTGGTGGATTTGAGCCCCGATCTGGGCTCTGCACTGACAGTGCAGAACCTGCTTGGGGTTCTTTCTGTCTCTTTCTCTCTCTCTCTCTCTCTCTCTCTCTCTCTCTCTCTCTCTGCCCCTCCCCTGTTCTAGCTCTCTCAAAATAAATAAATAAACTTTCAAAAATAAAATAAAATAATAATAAAAAACACCACTCAATAGCCACATGACTGTTAGTAAATTATTTATTTTCAGTATTGCTTTACTCTTTTACCAAATGAACTGGTTGAACTAAATGGTTCCAGTGTTATCTTCCCTGTATAGTATAATTTATTGTCTTTTATTGGTAGAAGTATAATACAACAGCAAACCCAAATCACTCCTAGGTAATAATTGTTTTTTATTATTATGGAACAGAGATGGGTGAGTGGATGGAAAGACAGATAGATGGAATGTACTACTGTCTAGAAATAATAATAAATATAAAGAGAAAAGATGAGAGTTTTTTTAATGTAAAATTCAAAGAGAAAGGAAAAGAAAGAATATTCAGAGAACAAGGTTAATGACTGAAGGAGACTAGAATCCAAACATTGGTTGGGAGAGTTAAGGCACGAAAGTCAAGTATCAAATGTGGCTTATTTCTCTTATCTTTGCATATTTATCAAACAAGTTATGCTATTTGCAGTTTAAAAATAGTATTTGGGAAGTGTAAATATACAGTAAAATTCATAAAAATCTAAATATTCTATTATAACCACAGTAGTTTTCAATCTCTAAATTTTTAGTGTGCATTTCATCATTTTTATAATAAAAAATTTCAAACACATAGAGAACTGGTATAATGGACTCTTTTTTTGAGTGACACTCAGTTTCAAAACTTATCAGTTCATAATCAGTCTTGTTTCATCTACATCAACCCCAACACCCTGCCACCACATCCTCAAGATTCCTTAAAAAGGCCTCCACCACTAGGAGGAAAAGAAGGCAGCTGCAAAGAAACAGGAGGACAAAGCCAAGAAGAAGCATGATAGGAAATCTAACAACCTGGATGAGGCAGAGGACAATGGAGGTGGAGAGTGGGTAAATTCGGGGGTTAGGGGAAGTGCCCCTTGTTAAGGAGAAACCAAAAATGTTTGCCAATGGAACGGAGATCACCCATGCTGTTGTCATCAAGAAACTGAATGAGATCTTGCAGGCATGAGGCAAGAAGGGAACTGATCAAGGAGCCTAGATTAAGCTGCTACAGCTGCTAGTTCTGTTTGCATCTGAAAACAACCTGGGGGAGGGTGTCATACTCAAGATCAAGTCCAGTATCATTGCCTCTCTCTATGATTACAATCGAACCTGGCCACGTACATGAAACCTGAGATGTGGCAGAAGTACCTGGGCTGCATCAATGAGCATCAGCTCATCAGGACATCCTGTTTGCAAACCCCAACATCTTTGTTGGAGAGAACATTCTGGAGGATAGTGAGAACCTGCACAATGTTGACCAGCTACTGCGTGTCCGTGGCTGTATCCTAACCCTGGTGGAATGAATGGATGAAGAATTACAACCTCTCTTGCTCCTGGGTTGTATCATAGAGTATTTTTGACATTAGATGATTTCATTTATATTCATTTTAGTATATATATGTAAAATATACGACCTTAATAAAAACTTATCCCCCATACTATTGTCATCCGTAAATAAATTTAACAATAATTCCTTAATATTCAAATATCTGTTTTGTATTAAATTTCCCCAGCTGTCTTACAATTTTTATTGTTGATTTATTTAAATCAGGATTCAAATTTTAAACAATATCATTGCTTGATATTTTTTTATTATGTCTTGTTATGTTCTCATTTGCTTACTTATTTCTAGTCTTAAGTCAAACTATCTCAGTTCTTTCACCATGCTGTACCATTTTCTTCCAGAAAGCCTTTTCTTATCTTCAGTAACCTCATCCGGAATGACTCTCCTCCAATTTTTTACTTGGCTAGTTATATTTAATCCTGTGAGTCTCATTTTAAATTTCAACCGCTTAAGAAGGAATTCTCTATTTACTTATTGTAAAGCCTGATCCCCCTTCTCTCAACTATCTTTTCTATCTATACTCACTGTGTATTTTTAAAAGCACATTATCTCTTTATAGGTATTCTATTTTTCTGTTTTCTTATCTTTTGATTTGGCTTCCTGCCAGAGCAGAAATCATATACATCTCATTTTTCAACAAATCCTCAATGGTCAGTACTGTGCTTAATTTATATAAACTCTCAAGTGTGATTTGTTTAGTGAAGGAGTATATAAAGCCCTTACTTTCATCCTATGGCATTGGTGGCCTACATCAATAGAATAATAGAAACTGTCCAAGGAGAGAATTCTTTAAAATTTCTACTTTTCACTTAGAATTTCACCATATTTTAAATTATTTTATTCTCTCCAGCTTCAGAGAAATACTTAAGTAGCTATCTGAACATCTGGTCTCTGGTCTTATCTCTGCCCAACCCTGCCAGGATTTCCTTTTGTGTCTTTAATTTCTCTTTTCTTCTGGTGACTCTTTCTACTTGGCTTCCAAGAAATTCAGTCATTGACTCTGCTCTCCTTTTTTCTTGCCCTTCTATATCTACTGCTTTAAAACCGTAGGCTATACCCTGTACTATTTTACAACCTGCTTCATCATCTCACATGGTCTCTGCTAACAGCCCTCACTAAAATGTTTCTAAAAAAATTGATTTATCAATCACAAACCTCTTTCTTAGGGTGTATTCCAGCTAGCCTTTCTACTGCATTTGATTCTGAGGCTGTCCACTTGAGATTCTTGTGGCAATCTTAGTCTATTGTGTTCTGTATCTTTTGATATTTCCTTTTCTTTTACCTTACATTCAAAATGAGAACACATTTTTATCTTAAATCTTAATTTTTTAAACTGTTCTCTCTCAACATATACATTTACTTGAGTGTGAATCTCTGTGTAGAAGTTCCTTAATGATTATGTTTTATATACACATAGTTCTCAATAGATGTTTGTTAAGTAGAATTGACTTGAAGCAGTAGGTCTTATTTCTACCCTTTGTTCTTCCAGATTTGAATCTGTTATGAGGGACTAGCATGGCCACCCCAAAAGTAGTTGCCTCATAGATTGAATCACTGAGACATAATCCAAGTCAATGAACCCTTCTTTTAAAGATGATATAGTAGTCTGCAAGAGAAATTAACTATTTTCTCTAAATTTCCTACATTTGATAATCACACTGGTTACTGACTGGTCTGCTTTATGGAGGAAGGGAAATATGAAAAATAGTGCTAGAGTCCATAGGGTTTTATGCAATAACCATGTCTTTCTTCTAATATTGAGTAATAAACGGTGGCTTAAAAGTGCAACGGTGAATGAAATTAGGTGGATAAAATCTTATTGATACATTGTGAATCCAATTTAAAACAATTCATATAAGGTAGAGTCCCAGTCCTTTTACCACACCCCAAACACCTCCCTCACTGATATTTTTCAAATGTTCTGAGATCTGAGACATTTCCAGAGATATAATTGTGTCTGGTATGTTAATATTGCTACTTCTAATGAAATTGTATTATGAGGCCTCAGCCTTAAATGAGTTCTTTGGTATTTGTGGTTTCCAAATATATATGGAGATTCTAAAAGTCATCTCATAATCCTTATACAGAGAAATATAATGTGTGTGGCTAGTAAGAGTTGCTTTGTACATGGAAGGATAGAGATTGCATCAAGGCAGTAGAGTGAGCTAACAAATCAAACCCCATCTGAATCACAGGACATATTTTAGATAGAGTTCATCAGCTGTAACATGGCAAGTGTCATAAATAGAACAGCCTTTCTTAGGTATGTTTAAAAAACAGAAAGTTGGGATGTGAAGTCACAGCCTAGATCTCAGAAGAAAAATAGAACAATTCCAGGCCCAGAAACAATAAATACAATGAGCAAAGGGGAGTACTGGGATATAAATGAAGATAATTAAAATATTGTCTTTAGAAGAGCTGACCCCAGCTTTTCTCTAAGATTGGATTAGTGAGTTAGACAAGGGAACTGATAGATTGTTAAGAAAAAAAATCTCAAATTCTCAGACATGTCCTTCAAAATGCATAAACTGTCTTTACAAAAGTCAAAGATATAAATACTAGAAGAAAAATAATAAAATAAAAATATAAAGTGAAGTTTGGAAGCTATATCTGTGTGATAGAATAATCTTTAAGGACAGTAGAGAGAATACAAGAGAACAAATAAGAAAAAATGGTAGAAACTATTTCTCTAAGTTGAAAATAAGCAAAAATTTTAATTTGATAGAGGTAAGTTCATTTATATTTTTAATGTTTTGATATAATTGCCTGATACAAGGTAATTGAAGTTGTTGGTCATCAGTTTATATCACCTGGGTTAAAGATACTGGTAGAATTGTTGAAATCAAATATTATATACTATTAATATATAAATATTAACATATACTATATAATATATTGTATTTACAATTATAACAGTAAATAAAGTCATTAGATATAAAGCATATTACATAAAAGATGTTACATAACAGCCTAATAAATTGTAGCATGATAGAAGTTGATTTTATTTAATATATCTAGTTTTATACCTGTTTTGTAGTATTGAGGAATGATGGTGCAGAAAAAATAATATAGGTCCTGTTGCACATTAACTGCCTTAATTTAGCTATAAAAATTAGATTTTATGGTGCAAAATTGCCTTACATCCAAGAAAAGTTAGATTTATAATGGGGTAAATTTTTTAAACAAACAAACAAAACAAAACAAATATAAGAAATGGCAAAAGTAAACCTGATGTCCCAATGCTCAAATCAGGATTTATTAGTAGTTTCAAATTAAGGTCTTTGAATTTTTAAAATGCATAGCACTCAGTTTTCATCATGTGATGTGTATACTTACAGGAATTAAACAATGTAAAAACATATTGGCAAAATCTATAAATATAAAGTAAAATTATGTATAGCAGTCTCTATCAATATTTTAAAGCAGAATTTCTCAACCCTGAATGCACATTATCACCCTCTGGGGAGATTTAAAAAGTGTCACTGCTGAGGACGCAGTCCCAGAGATGCTGATTGAATTGGCCTGGATGGCATTCTGGAAAGACAGTTTTCAAAAGCTCCCTAGGAGATTCTAATGTTCAGCCAGGGATGAGAACCAGTGGTTGGAATTCATAGTATGGATTATTAGTCAATATTAGCACATGTATAAATATATAAATAGATTTTATTTTACTCTTTAAAACATTTAGAAACCCGCTTTAGGACAGAACCTTACATGTTCCCTAACATACTTCTGCTTCTGCTTTTGTTACCACCAATGATGAGGAACTCATAGTGCCCGGAACCCAGTAGTCAATGAAATAATTATTTGCTGAACTGTGAGTTGAGCTCCTTCCTGACATTACCTAATGCACCATTCCTTGTAATACTCCTCTTCAGTGTTTTTAAATGTAGAGAGGTCCTTTCCCATGTCATAACCAGCATAATCACCATCCAAATTTTCTGTACTTGTTATGGCTCTATTAAACATAGAATATTATGTTTATACTCTATTTCTTTCCCTTGGGACCCTCAATTACTTAGATTTACCTATATATTCATTTTCATTATAGCAGCTCATCTCTCACTCACCTCTTATGTATCACTCTTTGTAACTTCAGGCTAGGGAAAGAAGAAAAACATCCATGCTAATCTGAGAGAAAAAGCACAGATACTTTTGCATATGAAATAAAACTTATGCTAACTGGAAGAGCAATTGATTAATTTTTTAATTCTCATGGTGAATGTTTTTAATTGTAGGTATTTTGGAGGAAAGCAAGCCATAGGCAAGTTGGAACTCCCTCCCTTTTCCATGGCCAACTATCTGTATCCCCACCTCTAGCAAGTTGGAACTCCCTCCCTTTTCCATGGCCAACTATCTGTACCCCCACCTCTAGCAGATTATAACAACTTGGGAAAAGAATTTACCTTTTTATGGTAAGGAAGCAACAGAAATGGACAAATGAGATAAGTCTTAGACATCTTATGTGTTAGATCCAAGCATGATCTTGTATGTGTGTGTGTATGTGTGTGTGTGTATGACAAAACACCAAAAACTTAGTAGTTTATAACAGTACAGATTTATTATCTCATATTCCTCATGGATTAAGAGTTAGGCATGGTTCCCTGTATCCTCCACTTAGAGTCTCACAAGGCTGCCATCACAGTATTGACCAGATTGCATTCATGCCTGGAGACTTGACTGGGGAAGAATCTACTTTCATGCTGATTTAAGTTTTTTGCAAAATATCACTTGCAGTTATATGATTGAAGGCCCCAACTTCCTCTTGGCTGTCAGCTGGAATCAGCCTTCAGGTTCCAGAGACAGCTCACAGTTCCTTGTCACATGGGTTTCTTCAACTTGGCTGCTTACTTCAACACTACAAGGAAATTATCTACCACCAGCTTGCTAGAATGAAGTCTTACAGCATATAACCTAATATTAATGCAGTGATATCCTCTTCCCTTTGCTGCATGCTGTTGGTTACAAGATAGTCTCAAGCCCCTTGCCTACTCACAGGAGATTATATAAAAATGTGAACACAGAAATGAGAATCATTTAGGTCATTTTGGGGCGTATTTGCCAGAGGTTTGTTTTTTAAAAATTTATTTAAATTTTTATTTATTTTTGACAGAAAGAGAGAGACGGAGTGTGAGTGGGGGAGGGGCAGAGAGAGGGAAACACAGAATCCAAAGAAGACTCCAGGCTCTGAGCTATCAGCACAGAGCCTGACACAGGTCTCGAACTCATGAACCATGAGATCATGACCTGAGTCCAGTCAGACTCTTAACTGACTGAGCCACCCAGGTGTCCCTGCCAGGTGTTTCAATAACCATAAACTTAGGTTATTTATGTAGGGAGAGATGTTCATACTTACATTATAAAAAAAGTGGGTGGAATACTAGGGGAAATTCCTAAGAATATAAAATCAGTAAACTCTACCAATCCTTCCCTATACATAAAATTAGCAAGTTTGCCTCTTGTGTGATACAATAAAAGGGAGTCAGTAGGCCCTGGGACATATTGTTTCCTATTCCCCATTCCTGTACATGCTTGAAATCTGACCCCTGTGCATTAAGTTGGTAAACTCTCGTCACTGTTCAGTGTGCATTTACTTTGAAGAAACATGGGTAAATTATTATTCATAAAATGAAAGAAGATAGAATAGATTAGGCTGGGGTTACAAATTCTCCTTCCCAAATTTAGTGCTTTAAAATAACAAAGGTATAAGTGTTGCTCATACTCCATATTGATTGTAGTTCATCAGGGCATTCTGCTTCCTGTCTTCCTTACTATCTGGAAAATTCTTGGTCTCCTGGCAAGGGAAAGAGTATATGGCAAACTGTACACCTAGCTCTCAAAGTTTCTACTAGAGGAGACACATGTCACTTTTCCTTATATTGACTAAATTAAGTTACATGGCCACATTTAATTTCAAAATGGTGGACCATGAAAGAGAATTGTAAAGAGATGATGTACTGCACTGAAGACTAGTAAAGAGGGCAGGGTATTTCCAGTTAGAGATGGGAAGCCAGATCACCCTCCAGATTGGGAAGAAGTAGACATATATGCTTTCAGTGTTAAACCAGCTAACGAGGAGTTAATACAATCTTTGTTTACTTAAATTAATCCTCTTCTCCAGTTAAGTAGACAGCTTGGGGAAGCTCAAGGGCAAAGGACTTCCTTGTTTATAGCACCCTGCTCCTGTCTACGGTCAAGCGTCCACTTACCGATGTACCGGTGCTGCTCTCATATTTTTCATTTAGCTTTAGAACTCAGTTATCTCTCTTCTTCTTCAGTATATTGTATCATTTAAAATGATGGTAAACATAAATTATTTTGAATCAAATTATGATGTGATATCATTTTCACTGAAGGAAGAAACAATATTTACATAATTTCAGGATGCTTGGAATTATGAAAATTAAATGCTATTTATTTATGTATTTATTTAGTGAGAGACAGAATCAGCACAAGCAGGGGAGGAAAAGGGAGAGAGAGGGAGACAGAGAATCCCAAGCAGGCTCCACACCATCAGCATGGAGCCTGACATGGGGCTCCAATCTGCAAAACTGTGAGACCATGACCTGAGCCGAAATCAAGAGCTGGACACTTAACCAACTGAGCCACCAAGGTGCCCCCCAAAATTAAGTGCTTTTTAAAATAAGATTTTTTGTGTTCACCTTGGTAGCATGTATACTAAAATTGATATGAGATTAGTATGACACCTGCTCAATGTTGACACAATAATTCATGAAGCATTTTGTACTTTTGTGACAATAGTTAACAATTATATATTGGATACATGAAATATGCAGAAGATAGATCATAAATTAATATTCTCACCACACACACTTGCACATAGTGGTAACTATGTGGAAATGATGGGTATGTTAATTGGCTTAATTGTAGCGATCAAAACATTATGCTGTACACCATAAAAATATACAGTTTTTGTATGTGAAATATACCTTAATAAAGCTGCTAAAAATAAAAAAAAAATAAGATTTTCTAAAAGGTAGGTTTTGTTGTTGTTTGGGATTTTTAGTTTCTAAAATCTTATGGAAGAGTTATGCTAAAGTCAGACACTGCAAATGAAAAGGACATAATTAATGTTCATCCTGTGTGAGATATTTCATATACTATTCTGAACCTATGTGCTAATAGAAAAAACTTAAGTTGTAATAGATAATTTTGGTTATTTTTAAAAAATATGTATTTTAGTTTTCACTTTTATCTTTATGTGATGTCATTTTCACTGCATGAAGGAAAAATTTTTGCATAATTATTATTTATGTCAGTTGGGAAAATCTGATTTAATTTTCTGTGAACGACCAATTCTCTGTCATTCATGTGCACTTCTGAGACCACTGCTATAATCTGTAATGAGAAGAGTGTTGTTTTTCTTTGATGATAGATTTTACATCCTTTTGATGATTGCTCCAGCCTTTTTCTCTGAATTTCAGAGAAACTCCAGAAACCTTAGATTCATTTCTAGGTATTGATAAAGGATTAGAGGAAAGGAAAAGTAACCATTCCAAAAGTCCTGAAAACTATCTTTTGTCTAAAATATTCAAACTCTAGTAAATCTCTCAGACAAATTGCTGAGCCCAAGATTCACTTAGAAGAACATCTCAGTGCTTCCACAACAGTATGGAAGTAGTTACGTAGCATTTTCTCTATTAAAAGGTAAGTTTTAGTAGCTGCCCAGTGAGGACTGAAACCCTCAATTACCCTAGTTGTCGGGAGTGCTGAGGGCTAACAGCTCTCAATTCATCCCCTCTCCAGGAATTGTTCTCAACTGAAAAGATCTGCCTTTCCTACGTCCGTCCATGTCCCCTTTCCAGGGCAGTTTGCATTAAATGACTGGTTTGTAAAGGTACAGGAAAGGGAACTCCCTTGTCTTAAGACAGGATTATTCTGCCAGACTGCCCCAGCTCCAGAACATCTTCCTCAACACGGCCTTACTCTTTTCCCCTCATAGTTGATCCTCAGAGCATTTTCCAATAAACTCACTTTATGAAAATGTCAGAGTCAGAGTCTGTTTTCCAGAGAAACCTAACTGTGATAGGGGAGTATAGACACACAACAGAAGTACAAACATTCATTCACACCATGTTTTTTTAACAATTCATCTTCTGGGAACAACCTTCCGGTTAGCATCTCTGGTGGTGCAAAATGAAAGCACTCAGAGATGTTCAAGTACATTCTAAAAATTTCCTTTTGAACTTCCCACAAAGAATTAACAATTAGGGATCTAAACTCTGCAGCTTTATTTGCAACTTCTAGACGATCATCTGCTATCAAGATGAATGGCTTTTTCTACGGTTGCGAAAATAGATTCTTCTGTTCAAATAGAATGTTTCTGAGCTGGCGTGGGAACTGCCCATAACTAACCTATAGGTCAGATTTTTAGGTAAATCTGATGATGAATTCCTATTCTAGAGAAAGATATTTGAAAACTTGTAGCATCAAGCAGCAATGAAGAGTCCATTATCTGGACTCCATTATCTGCATTATCAAGTATATATCTAGGCTCCTCAGGCATATTACGAAGTTTGCATCTATCTTATGTTTTTAGTGTTTCAGAGTAAAGAAACTAGACTGGAATTAGAATAGAACAAAATAAACTATTTTCTTTTGGTTTTGCCTAAACTAGGAAGTATAGCTAAGTGGTCCTTAAGCAGTGATTTTGCCCCTAGCGAATTTTTCAAATTTTCTGGAGACACTTTTGGTTGTCTCAACTCTGAAAGGAGGAATGCCATTGGCATCTAGTGGGTAGAGTCCAGGAATATTGCTAAGCATCCTACAATGCACAGTGCAGACCTTCTAAACTAAGACTTATCTGCCCCAAAATATCAGTTGGTTGAGAAACCCTGCTGGAAGGCACTCACTAATGAAAGTAGGGTCAGAGTTACACGACTTCTTCAATGGAAAACTACTAAATTAGCCAAACAATTTCTGTAAATGTGGCACTATTCTATAAACATGTCCATGGTTTATTTTGTTTCTTTCTTTCTTATGCTACAGACTTCCAAAGATCATACAGCATTTCCAGATTTCTTAACATCAGCAGCTGAAGGAAAAGTGATGAAAATTGCAGAAATGTATAAAACCATGCTGATCTCATGGTTGATGGATTATAGAGTATAAGAGATATACACACAACACATATACAAGTATATATTGATATAATTTATAATTTTGTTCTTTTGTGCATTAGAGATTAGGTGAAAGTTAACTCTTTGGCATCGGATAATCATGTTGGCAATGTGACCTCTGTGAAAATAAGAGTGCACATTTTTCCAGGAGTCTTTTCTTGTAAAAATGCTGTTGGACTGCTGCTATAATGCTTCAGTTCAACAAATATTTATTGTGCTTACTGTAGATACTGTTGTGGAGTTTGGATGGAGTAGCATATCATTCTGCCTGGACAATTTACATTTTTCTACATGGCTAACTACTTATAATTGGGACTAATCTGTGTCTGTTTAAACAAAGTTAAAATTTATTCCCTTTTTATAGTCTGATTTTGGGGAAACAAAAAGGAGACTTCACTTTTTTAGCTTAAGCATCTCAGGATGAACTTTAGAGAAGTCAACTTAAACACATATTTGATTTTAAAATGCTACTTGCAGAAAGCTAACTGATAACCAGTTAGATCAATTTGATTTTTTATTTAGCTAAAGAAATGATCAATACTGTAAATCTTGTGATAGTCCATTTATGTAGTTAGTTAGATTACAAGACTTGAAGTTGTTAGTCTAATTGTATTACAGAGATTAAAGGCAAAGAGCCAACCTCAGATTTAAGAGTTGATTCTCTACCAGGAATTAAACCTATCTCTGCCATTTCCACTACAAGCCATGATACTGTGACCTAGATACTAACTTTCTCTATAGCTGTCATCAGGAATTTGATTTTCTTCCCTGTGAAATTTACATTGCCCACAAAAGATATTTGTTAAAAGCATTCTCCACTTGTTACCACAAAGATGATTTAGAGGTCCCCTGAATGATCTTATGTCACCCTCTTTTTTAATAGTTTACAAGGTCTTGATTTGATGTTTTGAGTTGTTTGTCCAGCTTAGAAAAGACAGGCCATCGAAAGCCAGGAGGAGCCTTCAGTTTGAACAAAAGATGCCCTTGTGGACAGTCAGGCAAAGGTGTCAAGTCCTCAGGGAATGGCAAGGGAAGAAAGCTCAATATGTCAGAAATTTACAGAAAGAGCCTCTGGGTAATGTTGCTTTCAGGTGGAGGGTCCTTTAGCCAGGTTCTAATAGGTCACCACTGGATCTAATACTTCTTGCAAATGCCAGCAAGAAAACACCTGAGAATCATCTTATTTCCAGTGAAGTCCAGTAATAGATCCTAATAATAAAAAATAGGTGCAGAATATCCAAATTGCCTAAGTTCAAATATCAGCTCTAGTGCTGGCTAGCTATACAAAGAGACAAATATACTTACCTCTCTGTGTCTTGTTTTCTGTGCTTAACTGTGAAACTTGAAAATAACAGCACATCTGTGCTTGTCGTGAAGATTAAAAGAGTTTATGTTTGTAGCAATGACATTCTGAATGTTACCTACAATAAGGTAAATATTTTATCTTCAAAAAGCCTCTAAAATTAGAGAAATCAAATATACTTTCATTATGACAAATTTGTTTGAATTTTGTGTGAGTATGGTCAATAAAAGGATTCTGGTTAGTGTTTTACTCAAGGAGTATTTTAAGAGATGTCAATCACAATAGTTCTTTTTCAGCATTCAAGATAAGCTATAGGAGTCAGGGTCTAGTAATACCTCAAATAAAATTGGCTCAAAGTAAATAGAACCTAATTATTTATTTTCAAAAAAAAAAAAGATGAAAATATTTTAAATGGAGTTAAATGTGAAAGTAATCTCCAAATCATAGAATTCTAGCATAAAAACTCTGGCCTTGGGATTAAATGGAGAAAATAAAAGGATTACAGTGTTCAGTGTTTTTGTGGATATAATTAAGAAGGAGTTCAGGATAAAATTCTAAATAGGCTCAAGAAGACTTTACATAAATCATAAATAATGCACCAAAGGAATTATGGATATTTGGGTTTCATAATTACACTCTAGGATTTTTTAAGGAAAACTGCTTGAAAAGAAATGATAATTCTCTTCCCAAAGCAATCTTTATTGTTCCTATTAGAGACAAAATATTATCCCAGTTGGATTATTTTAAATGAGCAGGATGATTATCATGTACATAGAAATTATTAGTGAAGATTAGACTCTGCAGTATAATACAATGGTGAATTCGAATTAGACTCGAGGTGCCTTTGCTTCTGTATAACTACATGGGCTTGGGAAGACAATTCTTTTCTATGAACATTTTGCAGATGTAAAGTGAATAATAATTCCTATCTTTACTTCACAAATTTAATTTAAAGTAGATGAACACACATTTATATATATATATATTTAAAACATTAAAACAATGTCAAAAATAAATTATTATTATTATTATTATTATTATTATTATTATTTTGCCTGATTAATCAGGGAAACAAAGCCACTGAGTCATCACCATGGCCATTTTTAAACAAATTAGATGCATACCAAAATACTTAATGATAATTTAAAAATATTTACAGTTGACAGAGATTGATCTGACTGACCTCACATAATTCAAGTTTTAGTTAAATGAGAAAATCTTTTTGAAAATTTAAAGTTCTAAATTTCAGTTTTTATTTTAAGTTCCTTCAAGAACTTGCAATGTTTAATTCAAAATTCAGACAGTTCAGCGTGACATTAACTGGTTAAGGAATAAATTATAAGGGAAACTTGAAGTGATCTACACTAATGAATAAACCATGTCCTAGGAATATGGACCACTTTGGGAAATAAGATTTCAGTTTACTGAGCTTAATATTGACAAATATAAATTCTCCAGTTTTCTAAGCATTATCCAGTGATTTTTATAAGGTTAACTTCTTTTCACATGATTATTTTACAGGAAAGGGAAATCATCAAAAACATGCTTGACAGCTCATTTTGAAATAAAACCAAGAAGAGAAAATTATGTATATGGAAGGTCACAAGTAAGACTAATTCACTGAATTAGTCCTAAGAATGAGAATCAATTTAGGCTACAAAAAATTTGTGAATTCTTTCTCCAAAGAATTTTACTTTCTTTACACTTTCTGAAACTGAAATATATGTACATGTCACAATTTAGAGCAAATATTTTATTGTTGCATATATAAAGAAAAGATTTTTATTTGCTGCTCCAAAATTTTAAAATTTTCCTCAGTGAGGTGGACATGTTCAATCACTGTTCTATATTCTTGGTTCCTTTCTCAGTATAGATACCAGGGTTTCTGCTAGGGCAGATAACAATTCATACTTAACTAATCTGTTTTGCTGTCTATGGAATTAGAATTTGTATTGTGAATGCAGTAATTCTGTGTAGATTGTGTCAGCACTAGAATGAGAATTTGGCCAAAGAAGCAGAGGAAGAAAATGGAGAAAGAGAGAGAGGGAATAAAACAAACGAACAAACAAAACCGGAATCAAACTCAGAGCGTGGCAGGGAAAAGAAACCAAGTAGCTCTAGAAAGACTATGTCCTAGTAGATTCCAGTTTTGTGCAAGTCCCAACTATACTTTCTGCTCTTGGTTCAGTCATAGTACAGCCTTTTCCCTTGTATTAAATTCCCTTATCTGTTTAAGCCATTAGGAGTAAATTTTAGTTACTTTTAGCAAAATAACCTGCCTCTGTAATAAAAGACACTAACTTGCTCAGTTTACACATTTGCAATTAAAGAAATTGATGTGCTCAACCTAAAAGCCAGATTCACAGGTCACACACTATTTGCCATTGACAAAGCTGGATTAGGACTCAGTTAGTCCATTGTTGCTTTTTTGGTTCAATGTTCTTTTCATATTTGTGCATTCAATTTGCCTTCACATTATTTTTCTATTTAGGTCCCCATATTATCTTTATCTTCTCACCCCCCCCATTACATATCACACAGCCTAAATCTAACCCTGTGCACATCAAGGAAAAAGTCTTATAATATGGTGAAGAAAAAAAACCCAAAGCAAAATACTGCAAGTATTTTATAAGTCTTCAATTAGAGCAATGCAGTTTTCAGAATATATATATTTTTTAAAGGTAGAGTTTTTAATTGACAATAAACGATAGAACCTTCCTGGAGGATGTAGTACTGCATTCTTAACCATTATTTCTGGGCAGGGGATCTCTCTGAAATGTAAGAAATTATATACGATGTATAGCTTGTTAAGCTGTAACAGAAAAAAGAGAACAGAGATAAGGATTCACTCATTCATTCATTAACAGTTCTTACCAATTTTCTTACAAGGGAAGACTACAGATTTAGGGTAGAAGGAACAAAATCCAACCAACAAGCATTTTTAGCACTTTACAATTAAGATCAAAGCCTTCTAAAAATCCAGCTGTGAATTTCTTTTAATTAGCTCGCTACTCAGTATAACACGTATTGCAAGTATTCCTCCTTGAATAACTTCCTTGAATAATGCAGCTGGGAGTATAGTCAGTTGAGCATTGATGCAGCTGGGTAGCTGAAAAGATGAAAATCAAATGTGAATTCTGATGAAGTAATTTCATTTTGAGCCTTTCATATTTCTTCCCCCCTAAATTAAAAAGAAATGAAACCTCGAGTTCAGCTGGTTCATTGCCTACTCTATGCCAATTCACATTTTCAGATAATAAGAGTATTTTGCCCAAAATGAATACTAAACACAAAATTCTATTTTCTCACCTAATGGTGAGAAGTTTTTTTATATATGGAGCCTTTGGTAATTTGCTGTGATAATATAAAAGCTGACCTGCTTTGTGAAGGGAGGTGAACATGTTATTATTGTTAATATAGTATAATGTTGCTATAATTTCTCATTATGAGATGCTATC
The DNA here is from genome assembly GCF_018350155.1 of Leopardus geoffroyi. NCBI lineage: Eukaryota > Metazoa > Chordata > Mammalia > Carnivora > Felidae > Leopardus > Leopardus geoffroyi. The sequence continues at coordinate 100,881,244 of NC_059333.1, forward strand.
TTCTCTAAAAACATTCACTTATACTATGTTCAATGTCAATAAGAATTTATTGTGAAATAACTATAATGATTACCCTACGATAATCTTTTCATTGTGAAATAATATTAGCAACATTTCAGACTATTTTTCACAACATACTTATAATACAGTGAATGCCTTCTGGAATTTAATCAGCTGATAACATCATAACTTCAAACAATATATCCATGAAATTCTATTAGTAGAACAGAAATATCTCCCTGTCTTACTTATATGTTTGACAACCTATTTGAATTACAGTGTAGATTTTAGTTTTACCTCTCATTTGTTTTGTGTTAATATAATACTTACCTATATTAGACTTTAAATATTAGAATACAAACTTTTTTATTTCATTAACATATTTATTTTTTTATCCAGTAAATATTTATTGATGACCTATTATGTGTCTGGTGGTATGTTAAGCACTTAAAATACAGAAATAAATAATTCAAGTGTTGGCTTCAGTGTGTTAGGGAAAGAGAGACAATCTTACAAACAAAAAATCTACGTACCTACCTGATTTGCTAAAAAAAAACAAAGCAAAACAAAATGCTGGCAAAGATGTGAATAAATGGGATCATTTACACATTACTGGTGGGAAAACAAAATAGTTTGACCACTGTAGAAAAAAAAAAAAAATTGGCAGGTTCTGATAAAACTAAACATGTTAAAACCCTATGACTCAGCATTTATACTCCTGAGAATTTATGCCAGAAAAATAAAAACTTGTATTCAAGGAAAAATCTGTACACCAATGTTCATAGCAGTTTTATTCATAGTAGCCCAAAGCTGGAAACAGCCCATATTGTCCTTCAAAATGTTAAACAAAAGTGTGATGCATGCTTACCATGGAATATCACATACATCACTAAAAAGGAACTAGCTCTTGATCCTGTAGCAACTTGGATGAAAATCCAAGGAATTGTGCTGAATGAAAATACCCAAATCCCAAAGGTTACCAACTGCCTTATTCCATTTATATAATAGTTTTGAAATAATACAATTATTACAATGGAGAACAGATTAGTCGTCAGTGGGAGGAGGTAGGTATTATTATAAAATGGCAATAAGAGACACTTGTCATAAACTGTTCAGTGTCTTGCCTGGGGTAGTAGATATATGAACACGGAAATGTGATAAAATTATGTAAAACTAAATACACACACTCAAGTGAATGAAGATAAAAATGGTGAAGATCAGTGGACTGAACAAATTTCAGTATTTTGGTTGTGATATTATATAATAGTTTTGTCAACCATCACTATTGGGAGAAACAGTAATGTGTATGTGGGATCTTGTCTGTATTATTTCTTACAACTATATTAAGTATGCAATTATGTCAAAAATTTCAATTGAAATAGTACAAAGAAATGTGAGAGTTTTTCTTCACAGAATACCGCATAGGATAGAGTAGAACAAGAACGTAGTACATGAGCACTGCAACTACATGCATTTTTTTCTCCATAGCTGATTAATTGGTTTGTTAACCCATTCATTCATTATGTATTTATTGTTCACCTAGTATGTTCCAGGCACAGATTGTATAACAGCGAATGAAATACAAACATTCTCGGCCTTGTGTTGTTTCTATTCTAGTGCGGAGATAAATTTCTTTAAAGAGTAAAATGGGTAGTATATTAAATTGTGAACAGTTACATGAAAAAAAAGTGTGGATTGGGGAAGAAAAATAAAGCAGGAGGGATGGGGTGGGGTAAGTGATAAATGCTTTGACATTTATTCTGAATGGAAAGGGCAATCTTGGAAAAAAATACCATTTTATTTGATTTTTGTTTAATTTTGAAGAACAGCATGATTACATTAAGTACACATATCATATGTTTAAAGTGGATGAATTTTTATTGAACCTATTGTTCAGTCAGCACCAAGATAAGAAACAAAATCTCAAACTACCCCCAGGTCATAGCTAATCTAGCAGAAAACATGTGAACAGATAAAAATAAAATTAACTCTTCCAATTCGAAGGGTATCTTGTGGATCTAGAGTCAAAAGATCTGTTTTTGAACACTAGCTCCATCCCTAGCTAGTCTCATGACCTTGTTTTCTCATTTATTAAATGGCAATAATGAACTTAGTTTACAGGAGGTTATGAACATCAGAGATAATAAAAAAATCTTAAGATTACTAAGATGTATATACATTGAAGTTATTTTTATTTTATTTTATTTTATGTTTATTTATTTATTTATTTTTTTTTTAATTTTTTTTTTCAACATTTATTTATTTTTTTTGGGACAGAGAGAGACACAGCATGAACGGGGGAGGGGCAGAGAGAGAGGGAGACACAGAATCGGAAACAGGCTCCAGGCTCTGAGCCATCAGCCCAGAGCCTGACGCAGGGCTCGAACTCACAGACCGCGAGATCGTGACCTGGCTGAAGTCGGACGCTTAACCGACTGCGCCACCCAGGCGCCCCTGTTTATTTATTTTTGAAAGAGAGAAAGCGCGACAATGCGAGTGGGGGAGGAGCAGAGAGAGAGGAGGACATGGAAGCAGGCTCCAGGCTCTGAGGTGTCAGCACAGAGCCCAACGTTGGGCTCAAACTCACAAATCCCAAGATCATGACCTGAGTGAAGTCGGACGCTTACCCATTGAGCCACTTTAAAAAAAAAAAAAAAAATTTTTTTTTTTTTTTTTTAATGTGTGGTGCCTGGGTGGTTGAGCAGCTGACTTTGGTTCAGGTCATGATCTCGGGGCTTGTGAGTTCAAGCCCCACGACGGCCTCTGTGCCTGGAGCCTGCTTCGGATTCTGTGTCCTTCTCTCATTCTGCTCCTTCCCCACTCAAGCTCTGTCTCTCTCTCTCTCTCAAGAATAAATGAAACATTTAAAAAATCTTTTAATGTTTATTTATTCTTGAGAGAGAGAGAGAGAAAATGCAAGAGGGAGAGGGACACAGAGACAGAGGGCATTGAAATTAGTTTTAGAACAAATAGAGCTTGCACTCTCTTGGTAATCCATATATCACTTAATTTGTTTTTCATTCATATTTTTCAACACATACCAATTTAATAAAATGACTTTCTCTAGGTATGTTATTATAATTGACAGATTTTAATAATATGTCCATTTTTAAATGTACCAGTTAAATGTGATCAAAGTTTGTATAAAGTTGTGTATTTTTTCCCAAAATGACAGCTATTCATATCTCTGCAAAAGCATATGGTTTTTCAAATAAAATGTATGATGTTCTGTGTTAAGTTTCTATTCATTTTTCCCCCACCTTAAGAGGTTTGGTTTCCCAGTGAAACGATGAATGAAAAAATTTGTTATGTATACTTATAAAATTCAGTAAAATGTATTAACCTTTCTTCAGTCATTTCAATTTCATTTATATGATAAGATTTTTTCTGTTATTCTATTTTGCAGGTATTATGTATTTCACAATTTTCTTCCAGAGCACAGTAATATCACAATTGCCATGTTTTACTTCTGATTTAGGACTTATTTAAAACTTTCCCCTTTTTAACAAACCGTGACACTGTGATTTTTAATGAGTTTTTCATTCAAACTGAAAAGAATAGTGTAACCAAATAGCCTAAAATGTTTATTAGATTTAACTGTAGGATGATATTTTGCAATTACCATGTTTTGATACTGCTAGAATTTAAGTAAATATAAACCAGTCTTTTAGGATCATGGTAAATATGAAGCAGTGAAATGTGTCTAGTGTGTTCTTTCCTACTAAAGAACTTCTTAAATTAGTCTTGGTTTATTTTTGTGTGTCAAATTGAAAAGGCACACAAGGTGGTATCGATAGCAATTTAAAACAGACACCAGTAACACAAAATAAGAACTCTTAATGGCAGAGAGTAATTGGATTCTAATCCTTCAGCAAATAATTATCAAGTGACTAGTATGTGTTAGTGGCGGGTGAGTAATAAGAAAATGGGGAAGCCAATATACTAAGTAATAACTGATCTTTGATTATCTTATTTCATAGGCTCTGAAATAAGCCAATCTTTTCATAATTTTATTATTTATATGAAATCAAATTAAACCAAACACTTTATGTCAACTTGTTTTTTCATGAATTATTAAAGACAAAGAGATTAGGTATCAATTTTAAGTTATTCAGGATTTCCTTATGCATTTGATTCATTTCCTCATATTAATTTTGTGCATAAGGCAAAGGAAAATGAAGAATAGCTCATTTCCCATTCAAAGCAGGAATCATTTTATTTCCAACAGTTACATCATTTTAAGAGTTGTTTACTCTTGATGAATGAATTTAAGTAGAACCTGAGAGACAAAAAAAAGATTTCTAAAATTAGATTCATTCTATGTCAATTAAGTGACAATTTCCTTCAACAATTGCACTTGATAAAGATGTATCTAAATAGCTTCAAACAATGTTCAGCACAAAATTTAGACTCATAATTAAATAGTGACAGAACTTCTTTTCAATTTAATAGTATAATTTTTAAAACATTCCGAAATGTTTATATTGAGATATCATATTGACATAACAGAATTATATATGTCAGGACTGACCCCTCTTCTTTTCAAAAACTAGATCAAGATGTATAGATTACATACACCATTGAGAACATTTCTATCAAATTGCAGTAAACCTGCAAAAAAAAAATTGTTATCTTACATCATTCTTTTCTGGATAGCCTTAGAATTGCAATTACATACGAAGCCCTCTTCTAATGGAAATTTCTGAGACTAAACAAGGAAATGACAATTAGAGGTTGTTTACATTTAAGCTACCATGTTTGTGTTATACCTCCATTGTCTTGTTCACAGGGATAATCTCCTGACTAAATGGCAGCAAAGGTTTAATTGTCTACAGTCTAGACAGGAATCTATGCAGTGGTGGACAGCAAGATTCCACTCAACATGGTTTCCCCGGACAGGTTACTTACTCAACTGTATATCATGGCCAAATAACATTTGTTATGATGTTTGTAATTTTTTAAAGTTTATTTATTTATTTTTGAGAGAAAGAGAGAGAGAGCAAACAGGGAAGGGGCAGAGAGAGAGGGTGAGAGAGAATCCCAAGCAGGCTGCACACTGTCAGCACAGAGCCCCAGATGGAGCTGGAAGTCATGAACTGTGAGGTCATGACCTGAGCTGAAATCAAGAGTTGGATGCTTAACCGACTGAGCCACCCAGGCCTCCCTGTTTGTAATTTTTTGAAAATGATTTTAGTATGGCTCCACTGTATCGTGTGTGTGTGTGTGTGTGTGTGTGTGTGTGTGTGTGTGCATATGCATATGTGTGTGTTAGGTTATATTCCATGTGAATTCATTTGCTCAGATCAGTTACTTATACTTTAGGATAGTCAACACATAATTGGAAAAACCTCACTTGAGAGACACTACTTTAAGTTTTCTTTTTTTAAATATAATTTATTGTCAAATTAGCTAATATACAGTGTGTACAGTGCACTCTTGGTTTGGGGGGTAGATTCCTGTGGTTCATCACTTACAACATCCAGTGCTCATCCCAACAAGTGCCCTCCTCAATGCCCATCACCCATTTTCCCCTCGCCTCTGCCTCCCCCACCAAGCCTCAGTTTTTTTCTCTGTATTTAAGAGTCTCTTATGGTTTGTCTCCCTCCCTCTCCATTTTTAACTATTTTTTCCCCTTCCCTTCCCTCATGGTCTTCCGCTAAGTTTCTCAAGTTCTGCATATGAGTGAAAACATATATGTCTTTTTCTTACTGACTTATTTCACCTAGCATCATACCCTTCAGTTCCATCCATGTTGTTGCAAATGGCATGATTTCATTCTTTCTCATTGCCAAGTAGTATTCCATTGTACATATAAACCTCAAGAAACAACAGATGCTGGCGAGGATGTGGAGAAATGGGAACCCTCTTGCACTGTTGGTAGGAATGAAAACTGGTGCAGCCACTCTGGAAAACAGTATGGAGGTTCCTCAAAAAACTAAAAATAGAACTCCCCTATAACCCAGCAATAGCATTACTAGGAATTTATCCAAAGGATACAGGAGTGCTGATTCATAGGGGCAAGTGTATCCCAATGTTTATAGCAGCACTATCAATAGCCAAATTATGGAAAGAGCCTAAATGTCCATCAACTAACGAATGGATAAAGAAGATGTCGTTTATATATACAATGGAATACTTTAAGTTTTCAAGCTATCTATCTATATAGGAAGCTTTGCTAATTAGCCAAAAAAAGTCATCATTTTCTTATAAAAATATTGTAATCTATATTTTGCCAACCGGCTAAAACAGTTTTAGGACACTCTTTGAAAGAGATGTTTCTTGTGACAAACCTCTTTTCCTCTTAGTCTCACATCTATTTCCAGCAGCTATTGCAGTAAACAGTCCTTGCAAACTTCCATGCTGTTTATAATGACCAATATCCTACCAAATTGGGTATCTCCTTTATTCAGTTTAAGAAAGAATATGAGCAAAGTATAACATATATCAAGAAAATATAGCCACTCAGTCGGTTAAGCCCCCCGACTTTGGCTCAGGTCATGATCTCACAGTTCATGGGTTCGAGTCCCACGTCGGGCTCTGTGTTGACAGCACAGAGCTTGGAGCTTGCTTCGGATTCTGTGTGTGTCTCTCTCTGTCCCTCCCTTGTGTGTGCGCTCTGTCTCTCTCTCTCTGAAGTGAATAAACATTTTTAAAAACTTAGAAAAAAAAAAGAATTTATAGCCACATCTAGCTGACTAGTGATCTGTAAAACAATATTTTCTGTCAGGTGTTAAGTTTTTTACATGCTCAATATGTTAACAAAATATCAGTGAAAACAGTTAAATAGGTGAATTTATTGTAGGACAACAGAGAACCCTTAATATGCTAAAGAATACTGTGATTTTTCAAAATGGAGATGCTACATAATGTATACATTACACTCAGAAACACACACATATACACACACACACAGTGGGAAAAGAAGATATGGCAAAGGTGATAAGAGTACTTACATGTGACAAACTATATCTAGTTTCTAGTTTATCAATTCTCAACAAGGCTACATGCTACATTTATAAATAAAAAAAAAAAAAACCTCTGGTATATATTTTCATTTACCCATATTCACAGTTTTACACTTTTGAAATCTTTATTGTCAGAGAAACAATGACTTACTTAGGTTACAGTGGTTGAACCACCATTATCTTTATCAATTACTGAAGGATTTTGTTAAGCTTCTCGGGAAACAAAGTAAGGATTTTTTTTCCCGATTAGATTCCCTCAGAAAACTGGAAGGAGTTTCTGAACATATTTAGTTTTCCCTGGCAAGATCAATGATATCTGATTAGAAATAAGGTCTATCTGAATTCCTCTTTAGAGCAACAGGAGAGCTGCGTACCTGACTTTTGAAAGCAGTGATGCTGAACTGGCCAGGCAAAATAATGAGGGGATGACTACTGATTTTACCAAAGACAGTGGAAAACACAAGAAGTCTGTGAATCACAGAGGTTTTCAATTTGCATTCTAGTTAACTAGAATCTAATTAACTGGAGATTAGCTAGATCTAGGTAACTCAACACATCTCATATTTTTTTTCTCCTAATTGACACCTTTCTGTGTGATACAATCACCTTTGAATTTCCTACTCAAACTTTCCCCTGAAATGGAACTAATTAAATCACACGTGAACTCTAAACTAATTAATGTTTACATTAAAAGAAAATTATTTTCTAATTACAATAAAATAGGGGTCTGACTTCTGGGGAAACTAGGAGAACTTCACATGCCATGAGACATTCAACCATCTTCATTACTGTGCGTAAAAGAATGCAAATCAGTCCACAATTTTCTGTTTTCCTTCTCTGTTTTGCCTTTCTCTTCCTACAAGACTCTATTCTCTCTAACGTCTAACTGATTTGTACATTTACTCCTGAATATACTAATTTACCTGCTTGAGGTATTTTGGCCTATTCATGAATATTGATGTTAGAATATATGTTATTAAGTTAAAGAATTTAGTATTCAATCCAACTTTGATGTCTTCCATGAATTCTTCAAACATATGTGTCTGTGGCTATCTCTTAGAGATAGGAAATAGGGTAGATGGTCCACAAGTTTGGTCTAGTAAAACAATACTCTAACTGAAGTTGTCTGGAATTACTCTAGTGTTTCCCTAATGCCCTGTGCATCGTGTGTGTGTGTGTGTGTGTATTGTGATTTAGTTGCCTGTATTTTAACAGATGAGTAAATTTGATAGTTTTGACAAATCTATATGCAATATAATAAATTATTTTCTTAGTAAGAAAGCATAGACATAACATTAAATTCCTGATCTTCAGAATAATAAAGAGACAGTTATTAAAAAAAAACAACAACTCATTCTTATGGTAGCATATAGTATATAAACTGCTAAAGGTCTCAAATTTTTTAAAAAGGCAATATTTTATCTAAAATTAGCTTTATGTCCCATCTTATCTTTCTTATTAAATTATCCTTTGTAGTACTCTCTAGAATCAATTTTCTAGATTTTTCCCATTTAAGAAAAAATAGACTGGATCCACTCTATTTAAATATTATTTGTATCCAATGCTTGCTTGTTTGGTAATACGGTAGACAAACTAGTTGCTGGGTATATCCACAGACACTTCCCATATGGAGAAGCTGTACTTTTGATTACACAATGTCTAATTCTGGCACCGTGGGTGTTGTAGCTGTAGCCAGATTCAGACATCTTATCAGATTATTGCAACTCACTGGTCATTGCCTGCATGGATGAATTCTTATTACAACACCACAGATGGCTGGAACAGATCTTCATTGATTGTTGGGATTAACAGTGCATCAACTTATTGTGACATGAACTGTTTTCACAAGGGAAAGGATAAAGTAAATGACCAGATGTAGTAGTCAGTTAATTTCTAGACATTCATATAAGAAGCAGTTGCTGAAAATCTATACTATTAAAAATTTATATTTATTTAGTTTAGTAAATACCAGGTAAGGACAACTTTTATAAAACTCATAGTGAACCAGAAATGAGAATAATTTTTAAGGAATGTAGTTTGATGGGTTGTTCCAATTTATCAATTAGCCTTCATAATACAAAGAAGATATATACATATAAATATATATATATATATATATACACACACATATATATAATGAGAATGAAGTATGGATAATGTAACTATAAATATGATGAATCCATTGTAATAAATATGGAAATAATAAATAATGGAATAATTAAGTCACATTCCATCTAGATTGTGTTCTCTTCTAAATTATTAGTTGAACTATAAGGTGCTTGGGGCTATAAACAATATAACCAGCACTCAAATTTGTTATTTTATGTATTTGAGTTTGCACTCTTTTATTTAAAATTTTTTTTCAATGTTTATTTATTTATGAGAGACAGATAGACAGAGCATGAGTAGGGAAGGGGCAGAGAGAGAAGGAGACACACAATCCCAGGCTCCAGGCTCTGAGCTGTTAGTACAGAGCCTGATGCAGAGCTTGAATTCATAAGCTGTGAGATCATAACCTGAGCTGAAGTCAGACGCTCAACCCACGGAGCCACCCAGACACCCCTGAGTTTGCACTTTTTGATAGCAGTACAGAACTTGTAAAAAAACCAAATTAATTGGATAATGTGAAGTACAATCTGGATGAAAAGCTGACTAATTAGAAATATTTGCCTACGGATTTGGGATTCTCTTCACACCACCCCACAGCGTGCACATGCGCACACACACAGACACGCAGTTTAACTGAGTGAAAAAACTTTTTTTTCTTTTTGTCTGTGTATAACTGTAATCAATCATATAGTAGTGTTCTGCTAACAGGTAATAAAGTGATATATTTTGACTATGTGTGGAAGTTGTATGTAGGAAAAATGCACAATATTATGGAATTGTACAGCAAATTGCTGTGTAAAGTTCAAAATAGCATGGAATTATAAATCTTAAATCTGAAAGCATTTATAAGTGGTCATAATATTCATATACGTAAGAGAAGCAGATGCCTGTTTTGCTAAGATAGTTGAGGTAGAAAAAGTTCAGTAGGATTTTTGTTGCAAGTAACTGATATTCAGAAACTAAATGGGAATTGGCTTAGTAGAGACATTATGGGGAGGAATGAGTGGGTGACTCCTGTCTGCTGGAAAGCCTGGTGTTAAGCTATTCACTGTTTTGTCTTTGTTACTCAGGCCATGTTTACGTCAAGAATTTTTTTTTTTAACGTTTATTTATTTTTGAGACAGAGAGAGACAGAGCATGAACGGTGGAGGGTCAGAGAGAGGGAGACACAGAATCCGAATCAGGCTCCAGCTCTGAGCTGTCAGCAGAGCCTGACACGGGGCCTGAACTCACAGACCGTGATATCATGACCTGAGCCGAAGTTGGACACTTAACAAACTGAGCCACCCAGGCACCCCTACATCAAGAAAGTTTATGTGACTTGGTATCAAAAGACCAAAAAAGTAGAATTTAAAGTTAGTTCTTTTTTTTTTTTTAACTTCAATCCAAGTTAGTTAACATGTAGTGTAATAATGATTTCAGGAATAGAATTTAATGATTCATCACTTACATACAACACCCAGTGCTCATCCCAACAAGTGCCCTCCTTTGTACATATCACTCATTTAGCCCATCCCCCAACCAACACCTCTCCATCAACCCTCAGTTTGTTCCCTGTGTTTAAGAGTCTTTTATGGTTTGCTTCCCTTTGTTTTTATCTTATTTTTCCTTCCTTTCCCCTATGTTCATCTGTTGAGTTTCTCAAATTCCACGTATGAATGAAACCATATATCTGTCTTTCTTTTGACTGACTTATTTCATTTAGCATAATACACCCTAGTTCCATCCACGTTGTTGCAAATGGCAAGATTTCTTTCTTTCTTTTTCTTTTCTTTTTTTTTTTTTTTTTTTTTTTTTTTGCATTGTTCAGTAGTATTCCATTGTATATACCACATCTTCTGTATGCATTTGTCAGTTGATGGACATTTGGACTCTTTCCAAAATTTAACTATTGTTGATAATGCTGTTATAAACATTGTGCTGTATGTGACCTTTCGAATCAGCATTTTTGTATCCTTTGGATAAATACCTGGTAGTGCAATTCCTGCATATAGGGTAGTTGTATTTTTAGTTTTTTTGAGGAAGCTTCATACTGTTTTCCAGAGTGGCTGCACCAGTTTGCATTTCCACCAGCAATGCAAAAGTGTTCCTTCCCCTTTTTCCTCATCTTTGCCAACATTTGTTGTTTTCTGAGTTGTTAATTTTAGCCATTCTGACAAGTGTGAGGTGGTGTCTCATTGTGGTTTTGATTCGAATTTCCCTGATGATGAGTGATGTTGAGCATTTTTTCATGTGTCTGTTAGCCATACGGATGTCTTCTTTTGAAAAGTGTCTATTCATGTCTTTTGCCCATTTCTTCACTGGATTATTTGTTTTTTGGGTGTTAAGTTGAATAAATTCTTTATAGATTTTTGACACTAACCCTTTATTTGATATGTAATTTGCAAATATTTTCTCCAATTCTGTTAGTTGCCGTTTAGTTTTGTTGATTGTTTCCTTCACTGTGCAGAAGGTTTTTATCTTGATGAGGTCCCAATAGTTAATTTTTGCTTTTGTTTCCCTTCCTTCCAGAGACATGTCAAGTAAGAAGTTGCTGCAGTCGAGGTCAAAGAGATTGTTGCCTGTTTTCTTCTCTAGGATTTTAAGGTACTTGATACCATGAGAGGGCAGTGAGAGAGATGTTATGGTTCAGGGCAACAAACTGGGCTTAGACACTGGGAAACAAGGCTAAGGAACTACAGTTGGGGTGATTAGGAGCAACGCATCAATTGCAAGTCTTGATGAATTGCTGTGATCTTATTATTAACCTACCTCTTGGAAGTAAAATTAATAAGCATTTTGGTAAATTATAATTGTAGAATTGGGGACAGAAATATCTAAAAGAAATCAGAAGAGTTTGAGAATTATGGATTCCTAAAATCTATAAAGTACTTCTTAATTCAATTTAAAAAGAAATAAACAGAAATGTGACAAACTCAGGCAGTTTAGAGAAAGAAACAAGATCCCAAACCACCCACACTATGACCCAGAGGCTAACACAGAGAACACAAAGAATGGGCAGAGCATTCTAATCAATCAAACCGAGTTCAGAATGTCACAAGCAGTGACAAAGTAACCAAAGCTTGATTACTGGCAAAGTAACTGATGTTTGGGGAGTGCCTAAACACAGGTGACCTGACATTAACTGCCAGCATACTAAACTTTCGTAAAGGTGATACTTCGGGAAAAATCCCAACTCTGGGAAACAGGAGTCCATAGTGGACTGCCAAATATGCCAGGTATAAAAGAAATACAAAAACCAATACCAGTGTGGCGTGGACTAAAGAAGTAATATGCATTTTGGGATGATGCCTGAAAAGATCCTGTGAAAGAAAACAGAACCTGGAACACCAGAACCGAGAAACTTATTTGACCATCAGATAAAAACCATGAAATAAACCACATATTCATTCATTAAAAAAGGAAAGAAAAAAAGGTTTTTGAATACTTAAGATACGTCATGCACTGTGATTGATATTGGGGATATAGTAGTAACCAAAGAAATATGTCCTTATAGAATTTACAGTCTAAAAGGAAGATAAGCAACAAATAAGTAATAAAATAAGAAAATAATTAGAAATTCTGCTTAGTGACAGAAAGAAATAAGGGAATGTGAAAGGAAATTTTTAAAAATGACCCAATTTAGATAATAGTGTCAGAAAATGAGCTTTCTGAGATAGTGACAGTTAAGGTAGAAGATGAAAACAGGGCGTCTATGGGGAAAAAGAGTGACATGAGGTGGGCAGAATGCCAGAAATGAAGACTGTTTCATTTTATAAGAAAATATAAGCGTTGTGTTAAAAACATTTATATGCATTTTGAAACTCCATTTTTATACGTCAAACATATTTATTAAAATTATCTAAATTTGTGGGATTTTAGAAAATTAAACATCGTATCTCTAAAGTCTAAAGTTAAATATTCAACTCAAAATACTTGAAAATTATTCTATAAATGCTTTCTTGAATTTTATTTTGACAATTTATATAATGTGTGTACATTATGAAATATTGATTAATTTTAACTTAAATATTATTTGGGGATCACAAAATATTTGGTTTGTTTCTATTGTTTTTGCCCAATTCCTTTCTAATGATTTATCAGTTTTAAACAGCTTTGTTTCAGGATATCAGAAATAAAAGGATTTAGATGCTTGAAATTCATGTTTAAAATACAATTTGGAGGGGTGCCTGCGTGGCTCAGTTGGTTAAGCATCTGACTTCGGCTCAGGTCATGATCTCATGGCTCATGAGTTCAGGCCCCACATCAGGCTCTGTGCTGACAACTCAGAGCCTGGAGGCTGCTTTGGATTCTGTGTCTCCCTCTCTCTTCCCCTTCCCTGCTTTCCTTCTCTCTCTCTCTCTCACACACAAAAATAAACATTAAAAATTTTTTTTAATGAAATAGATAAAATATGACTTGGTAATTGTCTGTATGAAATGGTTCCAAATTTCCTTAGCTTCTTATGGAAACTTTGGACTCTTTTTCCAGAATAAACACATCCATTGGAATACAGTTGCAGAAAAATTGCATGTTCTTTCAGGATATTTATATGTAATATAAAATTCCTTTACTGTAGGCTCTCAGGTAAAAAATTACCTAAAATAAATTTTATGATTGATAAGTAAGAGTGGGGAGTAATGGGCCCTTCTGTTGAAAATATTGGTGCAAGTGAAAACATCTCTTTTCTACAAATCATATCTACATTTAGTCACCCTATGCCTTGAGACCAATATTTAAAAATGGGTGACAATAGCCATATACTTGCCTAAAAGATGTCAGTACCCTGGAAAGTGAAAATTGAAAAGTATGAAGGTTTGGCTGGGGCATAAGCTTGAGGCAAGAACAATTTTGATCATTTTGATTGGTTGAAAGTTAAAATTGTTATGTTCTGTGAAGAGTGAATTAAAGTGATATAAAAGGAAAATGGTGTTTTAAGATGCTTTCAAGTTTAGGAACAAGGGTCATGAAAACCAAATGGGCTCTGATGTGAAGAGAAAAAAGAACTTGAACTAAGGTAATTGATGTGAAGATAAAGTAACCAGTAAATGAAAGAGACACAGGGGAGAAAAAAAATTAAGAGTAGAGTTGAAGTAATTTGCTCTGAATTGAAGATTCGTGGCTAAAGAGTCATCTTAAAAGTCCTTCTGAAAAAAAAAAAGAATAAAATACTTTTAAGGCTATTGCTTGGGAAACTCAGAAATAGGTTTACACTCACAAAAAAGTTAAAATTGGTGCCATGAAATAATTATGACACTCTGTGTCTCTAAGCCTCTGCTTCTTTAAGGGGTGTGGATAGAAAAATTAAACCCCATACCAGTAGACTCCAACTTTTCTAAGAGTCGAAATGTGTGTTCCCAAGTTCAAGGACAGGTCTGCAGTGTAGTATCTTGCCATCTAAAGTAACATGGACCCAGCAAGCTGTGATGGTAAGGGATCTCCCAGTCATAGGGCCATAGAGATATTCGTTTTACTTCCTTTTGTCTCTTTGGGCATGGAAGAGGATGGGTAGAGGAAGGGACACCAGTTTATATCACCCATATCTAACATTCCAATCACTTTCTCCAATCGCTATGCAATGAAGTCTACTTGTGTTTTCAGTCTACCTGGTTAGCCATGGCCTTCCGTGGCTCATCTCAATTCTTTGCAAATGGTTGGTTTTCTGCAACGCAGATTCCAGGACTTTCGAATCATTAAAACAATTAGATTGAATAATATACATAGAGCAAATTTGCCCTTTAGGTTTATAATTTCCTTTTTCAAATAGGTTTATTTCTGAAATAAAAGCACCGGTCCTCAATCTTTTCTTACTCCTGGGGTAGCTGCACTATTATGTATTTCTTTCAGAGGACAGCTCTCTAGTAGACCCTGTCTCTTCCCTCTCTCTCTAGCCACTGTGCCCTTGCCCCACGGTCCCTGACTTTTTAAAAAATTAATTAGTTAATTAATTTTTTTATTTATTATTTTGAGAGAGATGAGGGGGTGAGAAGCAGAGAGAGAAAGAGAATCCCAAGCAGGGTCCACACTCAGTGCAGAGCCTGATGTGGGGCTTGAACGCACAAACCATGAAATCATCACCTGAGCAGAAACCAAGAGTCAGACACTGAACTGACTGAGCCACCCAGGCGCCCCAGTCCCTGACTTTGATGGTTTGCATTTTCCACATTCTATATTCAGTTGCCTTTTAAGCATCTAAATATACATAAGAAGCTTAGATGTCCCTGAGAAATTTTATTTTCTCTTGCCAGTGGCTTAATCCGAGTAAAAGGGCAACAAGTTGAAGCAAACACAAAGACCAGCTATATGTGTAGATAATCGTTTAATTACTTTGAATTTTTTCCCTGCAACTCCTCTCCACATATGACAAAGTTTACCTGTACTTTGGATTTTATTGCCAAGGATCAGGGCTGTGATTTCCTCTGCTCTAGATTCATTGATATAGCCACTTGTGTGTTCCATCTACCAGGAATTCAACAAATTACCATGCTTTTTCTGATGACTGTCCCTCCATATCCTTAATGATTTTTTAATGGATTTTATGTTTTCTTTTGGTACAATTTATGTAAATATTATTTGGGAAGTAAATTCATGTGTTCAGCCTACCACATTGAGCTAGAAGTCACCTTTTCATAATTTAGCCATCATCTATTACCTATTTTAATATTATGTTTTTATTATTTAAAAAAAAGAGGACTCCTATATAAAATTTCCTGGCCTTTGAAATATAAAATTAGTTAATATAAAGTTCATGCTATATACAAAAGAGAGAGAGAGAGAGAGAGAGAGAGAGAATTATCAAGTTGAAATAAAGTGGGATGAATAGTTAACTATTTTCATTATTTTTTCCAATCATAGTCTAAAACTGAGCGGATATTTTCAGAAAGGAATATGAACTAAATCAGATTTGAGTAGGTAAGCATTAGCTTGAATTAGTAGTTGATTTTTACCTGAAGCCTTAAAAATAATCAGAAAAAAAAAAATATCTAGGACATTATCCAGTATCTTATTAAGGGTCTCTTATTTCTAACTCCAATGAAAAAGTCCTCTCAGAGTTAATAGATATTAACAAGGTGGTATATTTCCAAAAAAGAAATCTAGTTTTTGTAGATAAAATGATATTATCTAAAAATTTTCTCTCTACCTTGACTATTTGTAAGATTGGAACTGTTTCCTACTCAGTGGTGTTTACATGTTGAAATCCTGTCTTCATTTATTATTTGAATTTTGTTTGGTATTATTATCATAAGTCATTGTAAAGACTTTTTGGGATGTTGGCAGTATATAAAAATGTAAATATAAGTCAGCTTACACTTATAGAGACTTTATTATTTTATTTTATTTTATTTTATTTTATTTTATTTTATTTTATTTTATTTGAATTTTATTTGAATTTTATTTTTCCTTTACAGATTGATTAGGAGATTCATCTGATTCCTTTTTTGTTGTTGTTGTTTATTTATTTATTTTGAGAGAGAGAGAGAGGGCTAAGGCGAATACAATCTGGGAAGGGGCAGAGAGAGAGGAAGAGAGAGAATCCAAATCAGTTTCCACACTCAGAGCAGAGCTTTGAGCCAAAATCAAGAGTTGGACACTTAACCAACTGGACCACCCAGGTGTCCTGAGATTCATCTAATTCTCTTTGCAGAAGAATGTAAAATCCGTGACATACAGTGCCTAAGTTTCTGCCAACAAAGAGCAGCTGAGTGCATTTTATGTTGATGGAGAAGGGAATCATCGGGGAATTTCCTCCTTCCCTCCTATCTTGAGGTAAGTTTCCACTTGAAGATTCTCGGCTCTTTGAACTGATTGTCTTCCCGTGACTTTTAGGCAACAAGCTCCTAAATTATCATACATTCCCTAATCTTTTTATAGTAAATAAAAATATTTTAAATGTTTTTAAATTAATTGTCACAATGAATATGACTAATTGAAAAGAATGTTTCAAAATGTCTCCTTTTTGAGGAAGATAAAGTTCATGTTAATACTGATGTAAAATAATACTTACCCTAGAAGATCAGTTTCATTCATCTAAAGAATTAAAAGAAAATGAATTTTCATGGATTCCTTTACAGTAACAGATTATCACTAATATTATAGACTATACATACATCATGACAAAACTTTAAAGTAACTATCATCATTTGGCCTGTATTAAAGAAATTAATATATTTTGTTAGCATAATTTACAAATAAGATCCAGTGAGAAATATAGTATCTAGAGATTTTCAACCACCACACCACAGTGCCCAATATATTATAAGCATATAAAAATCATAATAAGGATATAAGCTTATAGTATTTAAAATTTTTAAGACTCCAATGTCTTTTCAATTTTTTAACTTTTATTTATTTTTTAAAGAGAGAGAGAGAGAGAGAGAGAGAGAGAGAACGAGTGGGGGAGGGGCAGAGAGAGAGAGGGAGACACAGAATCTGAAGCTGGCTCCAGTCTCTTGAGTTGTTAGCACAGATCCCCATGTGGGATTCAAACCCACCAACTGCGACGTCATGATCTGAGCTGAAGTCGGATGCTTAACCAACTGTATCACCCAGACACCCCTAAAATTGAAATATAATTAACATACAATATTATATTAGTTTCAGGAATACAAGATGGTAACATGTCTAAAAATTTTTTAATGTTTATCTGTTCCTGAGAGACAGAGAGACAGAGAGAGAGAGAGAGAGAGAGCACACGCAGGGGAGAGGCAGAGAGAGGAGACTCAGAATCCGAAGCAGGTTCCAGGCTCCAGCTGTCAGCACAGAGCTCAACGTGAGGCTGGAACCCACTAACCGTGAGATCATGACCTGAGATGAAGTTGGACACTCAACGTACTAAGCCACCCAGATGCCCCAAGATGGTGACATTCCTATACATTACACAATGATCACAAGTTTAGTGACTGGATGTCACCTTACACAGTCAATACAATATTATTGTCTATATTCCCTGTGATATACATTATATCCCCATGATTTATTTATTTTATAACTTGATCACCTTTATCCATTTCACTCACCTCCCAAGCAGCATTTCCTTTGGCAACCATCAGTCTGTTTCCTGTATTTAATAGTTTGGTTTTGTTCTGTTTTGTTTATTCATCTGTTCTGTTTTGTTTTTTAGATTCCACTTATAAGTGAAATCATATGGTGGTTTGTCTTTCTCTGTCTTACTTTATTTAGTGTAATTCCTTCAAGGCCCATCCATGTTGCAAATGGCAAGATTTCTTTCTTTCTTTCTTTCTTTCTTTCTTTCTTTCTTTCTTTCTTTCTTCTTTCTGCTTTCTTTTTCTTTCTTTCTTTTTTTTTTTTTTGTAATAGCTGGGTAATACCCCATTATATGTCATCAACACGTTGGATTTTGTCAAATGCCTTTTCTGCCTCTGTTAATATGACCATGTGATTTTAATTCTTTAGCTTATTGATGTGATGGATTACACTAATGTTAACCAGACTTGCATATCTGGGATAAACACCACTGGTTGTGGTGTCTAATTATTTTTATACATTGTTGGATTCGATGTGCTAATATTTTCTTGAAGAGTTTGCATCTATTTTCATGAGAGCTGTTGGTCTTTAGTTTTCTTGTTATGTTTTTGTTAGTGTTGGTATTAGGGTGATCCCGGTCTCACAGAATGAGTTGGGAAGTAATCCCTTTTCTTGTATCTTCTGGAAAAGATTGCAAAGATCTGGTTTTATTTCTTCCTTAAATGGTTGGTAGGATTTACCAGTGAATCCATCTGGACCTGGTAATTCTATTTGGAAGGTTATTATTTATTGTTTCAATTTCTTTAATAGATACAGATTTACTCAGATTATCTATTTCTCCTTGTGTGAATTTTGACAGAATGTGTTTTTCAAATAATTTTTTCATTTCATCTAGGTTATCAAAGTTGTGGCCAGAAAGTTGTTCATAGGTTTCCTTATTATCCTTTTGATGTCTATTACCATTATTATCCTTTAGTAAAAATACAAATAATTAGTGATTTAAATTAAAACAAACAAACAAAACTCAATTTCCAGATTGATATGACTCATATTACAAATGAAGAAAGTGTAATTTCTTGGATGGTAATAAAGAAATAATACATTTTAATCAATGTGTATTTATATGTAATTATGAAAAGACATTTGACTAATAGGGCATTCAAGGTAGTTTTAGTCAAATCCAGGATAAATTTGTTGTCTTAATAGACATGAATATTTCTCATTTTGTGAGAGATTTTTGCTGCTGTCCCATGGTTACAACTGTCTGTATTTTGAAAATTAGTTATAAGGATTTCCAGCCATTCACTGCATGCAAGCAAATCTAGCAGTATTGGTTTTCCTACATTAAAGAGAATGCTTAAAATAATAATATAGCCCAACTATCTGAGATTTTGTAATCAACATATATATGTATATTTAATTTTTTAATGTTCATTTTTTTTTTTGAAAGAGGAGGGATGGGGGAAGAGAGAGAGAGAGAGAGAGAGGGAGAGAGAGAGAGAGAGAGAGAGAGAGAGAGACCAGGGTATGAGCAGAAAGAGAGGGAGACACAGAATCCAAAGCAGACTCCAGGCTCCAAGCTGTCAGCACAGAGCCGGACACGAGGCTCGAACTCAGTCACCCCGAGATCATGACCTGAGCCGAAGTTGGACACTTAACCGACTGAGCCACCCAGGCACCCCTCGACATTTATATTTTAAATGTAGCATCTTATGTATACAGTTAGTAGCATATTTTGAGATATTATCTTCGGTCTCTTGCTCATAATGTTCTTATTCCCTTGTATTTTATTTAAATTTTTAGAGACTAAGCCTACTTGTATATTCAAATTGTTCTTCCGCCTATCTGGGCTGTGCATGTGGTTATTCATCTATGTCAATTTACTGATGCTTTTAATTATCTAATGAATTTTATGGATCTATTGCACTCTCTTCTGACAAAAATGTTTGGGTGTTAACTGTTTTTCATGTGCTGAAATTGTTTGCATATAGAAATCACATACAATTTTAGATGTTTTCCAGATATTCTGAAGCACATCCATATTCTCCTTAAGAGTTTGAAGATTTTCGGTTAAGAAGCTGTGCTTGTGAGTTGCAACTCTTTTTGTTTTTGTTTTTGTTTTTGTTCTTGAGATTCTACGTTTTCCAGTACCATAAGCTTTGTTCCTATAGTTGATTCCAACCACAGCTTCAAACTTTGAATTTAATTTTTCAGTAACAATGAAATAAGCTTCTTATCTTGGTGTGCTTTTTCTTTATGCTCTCTTTCAATGTTGTAGACCAATAGCACTGACATTATTTAACACCTCAACATTAGTTATTTTTCATAGTCTTGATGCCAATCCATTCACCATTGAAAATTGTTCAGTTATAACTTCAGAAATTATTTGTAAAAGGTGAAGTCAGAACAAGATGGCTAAAATAAATGACAGGTCTGCTGTTGACTTTGTGTTTTCCCTATATGTTTTCATGCTCTCTTGAGCACAGCTATCTACCAGGACTCCATGTTTTACCTGTTTCTATTTGTTTGATCAGAAATTTGAATTTCTGCTCTGATCTTCACCTGATATTTTGCAGTATGGATTTAGAGTTCTATTGTAATTCAGTATTAGGCAGTAGACACAAACCTCAAGATTCATTGTTATAAATCTTAATAGTAACCTTACCAGGCACTTTATAATATGGACACTATAGGAACTATATTCAGGTTAAAAAACCTTGCTATAAATGATGAAGGATTAGTTATAAGTGTTTCACTTGTAGGTAGCATACAAGTATGAATTGTGTAATTGTATAGAGGTACATTTCCTAGGATGCTTTTTATTCTATTTATTATTACCTCCAAAGAAAATTATTTTTTAAGCCAGAAATACTAGAAAATATGTACTTTAAAATATGAATGAGGGGCGCCTGGATGGCTTAGTTGGTTAAGCATCCGATTTAGGCTCAGGTCATGATCTCATGATTCGTGGGTTCGAGCCCTGCGTCGGGCTCTGTGCTGACAGCTGAGTCTGGAGCCTGCTTTGGATTCTGTGTTTCCCTCTCTCTTTCTCTCTGCCCCTCCCCCACTTATGCTCTGTCTCTCGCTCTCTGTGTCTCAAAAATAAATAAAAAACATAAAAAAATAAAAAAAAATGTGAATGATGATTCTTAATAGAGATGGTAAAGATCCTTGAAAAAAAGAAAAACCCTGTTATTTGGAGAGAGATGGTGAGACTCATTTTTGAAAGTCACTTACAATCTGATGATTTCACTTCTGGTCAAGGTTTCCAAATAGAATTACTTGTCTTTATAAACATGTGTGTTTTATGTAGGAGTTTGAAATGCATCATCCTTTAAAAATAGATGATTTTCATAAAATGACCTATGGATGAACTGGTACTACATGATTGGAGATGAGATGAGAGGAGAACAATGAATAAAATCTAAAGTGGTGTTAACTCTACAAAATGTTTGTGTACATGATCCTCAGCATTTGCAGATTTAACATTCATTAATTTGAATAGTCACAAGTGAGTTTAAGGGATTATGTAGTAATTTGCTGTTTTATGGAGGTATGATATTGGGGAACTGATATTGGGGTATAAATCATAGCAGAGGTTAAGGCTAACAATGATTTCAGAATCTGCTTCTCAAACCAATTCTACTTGGTATCTACTTAGAATTATTGCAGTTTTTCCTTTAAATGAGAGGAGTCTATATAGTATCCTGGGATTAACATATTTGAAGATACGAGATTCTCTTATATGTACCCCAAATGTCAGGAGTCTATTATATTAGCACCAACTTCTTTAAATTCAGTGTGGGAAGAAAAGTAATCAACCAAACTAGGAAAGACTGATGAGATACACAGATGTCTAGTGTCATCTATTAATTCCATATTTCAAAAATTGTTGCACAGCAAAGCATTAAGCTAAGTGTAAGCACTTTTTTGTATTTATTTTCAATAATAAGTGAGCATGATATGGCTATGACAGAGAATGTTCATTTTGTTTTGATAGCTCTGAACTGGAACAATTAAGACTTTTTGGAGGCTCCAAAGGTATATTTTCTTAAGCTGCTTGGGGAGCCATAACAAAATACTATAGACATGGTGGCTTAAACAACAAAAATGCATTTCTCCCATTTCTGGAGGCCGGAAATCCAAGATCAAGGTCCAGCAGGGTTCAGTTTCTGGTGAGAGCTTCCTTCCTGGGTTAGAGTAGGCTGCCCTCTTGTTGTGCCCTCATGGGCTTTTTTTTTTTCTGAGTGCTCATGGAAAAGGAAAGAGCTCCCCGGTGTCTCTTCTTGTAAGGATACCTATCTTAGAGAATCTTGACCCCTTCCTGATGTCCTCATTGAATCTGAATAGCCTCCTTTTAGGCCTTATTTCCAAATAAGACATATTGAGGGATTAGAGCTTTAACATATGCATTTAGAAAGACACAATTCAGTTCAAATCAGATACTTTTCTTTTTTTTTTAATATTTTTTTTCAACGTTTATTTATTTTTGGGACAGAGAGAGACAGAGCATGAACGGGGGAGGGGCAGAGAGAGAGGGAGACACCGAATCGGAAACAGGCTCCAGGCTCTGAGCCATCAGCCCAGAGCCCGATGCGGGGCTCGAACTCACGGACCGCGAGATCGTGACCTGGCTGAAGTCGGACGCTTAACCGACTGCGCCACCCAGGCGCCCCCAAATCAGATACTTTTCAATGAAAAGTAATATCATGACTAAAATCTGAAGGACTATCTCCATTATAGAGCTGACAATATTGTGACGTAGAGAACTTGACCAACACTTCCAAAGGTACATAGTTAGTTAGTGGCAGAAAAAAAAATTGTAATCAAGTATATTGTTTGGCTTCCATTCTCTGGTAATTGCTACCTTAAAAACCTTGCCATTCTAGGTGGTATGATTAAGCATATTAATATATCTTGTTCATTGACCAGGCTGCTATAATAAATAAGGGAAAAGAATTCTGCCTCTAGCTAACATGGCTTTTTCCAGTAAATGCCTTGAAAAGCACTTTGAGTCAGGCAATATTATAGAAAAAGGGTCATCAAAATTTACTTCTAGCATACTTCAAAGTTTGTCTTCTGAATCAGAAACATATGCCCACTCTTAAGGGATTTATTGCCCATAACTCCATGTGCTAGCTGAGTTTCTATTTGATATGGCATTTGAGCAGATGAATAAGCATTAGCTGATTGACAGCTAAGACCAAGGCAATGTGATATTAACTCCACATACTCTCCTGTCTTCCATTTTCAGATACCAGAAGAGGCATCTATTGTCTTCCGGATACTGATTGAAACGTTGAGAGTGAAATGAGTTTTGTAAGTTCCCCAGTGAAGACCCTACAAATACCTAATATTAAATAAAGATTTGTGGGAAAGCTTTTACAACTAGTCCTTTCCCAAATAGGCTCAAATCAAGCTCAAGGATGAGTAAAAGGAAAACTCAATTTCCAGATTGATATGACTCATATTACAAACGAAGAAAGTTTGTAATATGTAACTGATGGCTCAGTTGGTTAAGTGATCGACTCTTGATTTCAACTCAGATCATGACTGCACAGTTTCTAAGTTCAAGCCCCACATCGGGCTTTGTGCTGACAGCATGGAGTCTGCGTGGGGTTCTCTCTCTCTCTGCCCTTCTTTGCTATTTCTTTCTCAAAATAAATAAATAAACATTAAAAAAAATAAAGCAGCCATGGGGAGGATAAATAACTTACATAATCCTCTGATAATTAGTGCAACAAGGAGTTGAATCCAGGAAGTTTGGATATTAATGAAATATAATATATTTTATAATCCTGGTTAAAAATAGCAATACATTAATGTCTAACCTAAGTGATTTCTTTTCCTGAAAAGTGTTCCTATGTGCCTTTAATAAAAAACCAAAAAATTATTTGATTTCAGTGAGTAGTATATAAAATATTTTGATATCATCTTATTTAAAGAATTAAAAATTCATTATTCCATATAATTTAAAGGCTTAACAAGTATTTACTTTGATTATCTTGCATATATTGGTAGCTATTTGGTTTTTCAGGTATTAGTAGCTGGTCATATTTGTCACTTCAATTGACCTTACAAAGTTTTCTAGACCAATGATTACCCAGACATCAGGTCCAGTTTTTCTTTCCAACCCTTTCTAAATATTTCCACAGTTCATTATAAATCCAAAAATCTATATACATATCTGCATAAATAAACCTTTAAACTTTTTTCCTTCCTTCCTCTCTCCTTTCTCTTTTACTCAAATATTTTCAGGATAAAAAAAAATAAAACATTTCTATTTTTTATCCTCTTTTTAAATTTTATTTACAAGTTTCTGAACATCCATAGTCACAAATGAGTAACAATAAGAATAGTGCGTATACAATACTTGTATCAGAATAAAAGGACATTTGTCAGAATCAGAAGCATCAGTCAGAAAAGACTTTTGTAAGTCTCCAAAACCTAAAATCATCTCCACAATCTTATCTCTACTTCTTTCCACTACTAATCAGTGCTTTCCCTTAGGTTGCAGAGTTCAAGAAGCACTTAAAAACATTCATTGATGGGGCGCCTGGGTGGCGCAGTCGGTTAAGCGTCCGACTTCAGCCAGGTCACGATCTCGCGGTCCGTGAGTTCCAGCCCCGCGTCGGGCTCTGGGCTGATGGCTCAGAGCCTGGAGCCTGTTTCCGATTCTGTGTCTCCCTCTCTCTCTGCCCCTCTCCCGTTCATGCTCTGTCTCTCTCTGTCCCAAAAATAAATAAACGTTGAAAAAAAAAATGTTTATAAAAAAAAAAAAAAACATTCATTGACATTTCGCATATGTAGTCATTCCCTGATCTCTGTATATTTAATTTTATAGTATTATATAGTTTTGACAATAGTATGTTCTATTAGTCTCCTGATTAAAATATTAAGTATGAAAACATATTACACTTTATGCGCATTTGGGGTGGCATCAGATTCTGCAATTTGACCTACTGTTTCAAACATTGTTCGTATGGAACAATGGAAAAGGTAGGCCAAGTGCCAAATGACCCACAGAATTTTGAGACATCAAGCATGCAAGATAGGAATTTGTAATTTGAGCATATTCCATATTTTTATTTATTATTCTATTAGAATGACATAATAATTTTATGTGACAGTACTCTAGCTCTAAAGTTCTCTTTGTGTAAAAACATTGGAATTAATCATTTTTTGACAAAAATCAGTATTTTTATTTACTGTTTAAAATGATGTTTTGATGTATGTATACATTGGGAAATGATTATCAAGATCAAACTAATTAACATTCCATTATCTCACATAGTTGTCTTTTGTGTGTGCGTGTTAAAAACAGTTGAGATCTACTGTCTTAGCAAATTTCAAGTATACATTACTATTAATTACAGTTTCCTACTGTACATTAGGTGTTCAGAATTTATTCATAACTGAAAGTGTAACTCTTGATTAGTATCTCTACTTTAATTTTTAAAAAAATTTTTAACGTTTATTTATTTTTGAGAAACAGAGACAAAACACTAGGGAGGAGGAGCAGAGAGAATGGGAGACAGAATCTGAAGCAGTCTTCAGGCTCTGAGCTGTCAGCACAGAGCCCAGTGTAGGGCTGGAACCCAAGAACCAGGACATCATGACCTGAGCCGAAGTTGGATGCTTAACTGACTGAGCCACCAAAGTGCCCAACCTCTCATAATCCCCATTCATTCTGTTCTTTTACTATAAATTCAACATTTTTTGTTTGTTTGTTTTTTAGATTCCAGCTATAAGTAATAATACCATGCCATATTTATCTTTCTGTGTCTGGCTTATTTCACTTAGAAATCATTAAATGGCTATATAAAAATGCAGCTGAATATTTTTAAGTTTATTTATTTATTTTGAAAGAATGAGAGAGAGAACAAATGGGTTGGGGAGGGGAAAATCCCAAGCAGCTTCTGCACCATCAGCACAAAGCCGATGTGGGACTCAAAACACATGAACCGTGAGACCATTACCTGAACTGGAGTCAGAAATTTAACTGACTGAGCCACCCGGGCCCCCCAGGAGCTGAATATTTTTAAATGCTTCTTGAACTCTGGAATCTAGGAAGTGTTCATTAATAGTGGATAGAGGAAGAGATGAGAGTATGAAAGTAATTTCAGGTTGTAAAATCATACAGGAGCTTTCTGACTGAAGCCTCTGATTCTTACTAATGCTCATTTATTCTGATACTTAGCATAATGTTATTCATGTTGTTGCAAATGGCAGAGTTTCCTTCTGTTTTATGGATAAACACACACACACACATATATATTTGAAATATATGCATATTTGAAATTTAAAATATGTCTATATCACATCACATTTTTCTTTAACCATTTACCCACTGATAGACACTTGGTTGTTTCCATGTCTTGGCTATTGTGAATAATGCTGCAATAAACCTGGGAGTACAAATATTTCTTTGAGATACGGATTTTCATTTTCTTTGGATATATACCCAGAAATGGGATTACTATGTTAATTCCATTTTTAACTTTTTCCCGGAACTTTTATAATGTTTTCCATAACGACTTTACCTATTTGCTTTCCCACCAACAGTGTGCAAGGGTATCCTTTTCTCCACATCCTTTCCAGCATTGTTATCTTTTAGCGTTCTGATAATAGATATCATGACAAGTGTGAGGTGATATCTCACTGTGGTTTTGATTTGCATTTCCCTAATAATTAGTGATGTTGGTCATCCTTTCATTTTCTGGTGCCCATTTGTATGTCTTCTTTGGAAAAACGTATATTCAGTCTCTTTACCCATTTTTTAATTGAGTTTCTCTTATTTAACTGTTGAGTTGTCTGAGTACTGTATATATTTTGAATACTAATATCTTAACAGAAAAATGGCTTTCAAATATTTTCTCCCATCCATTCCATAGACTTCTTCTTCATTCTATTGATTATTTCCACTGCTGTCCAGAAAATTCTTGGTTTAATGTGGTCCCACTTATTTTTTTTCTTTTGTTGCCTATGCTTTTGATGTCAATTCCAAACAGTCATTGACAAGACCAACGTCAAGGAGATTCTCCCCTAGATTTTCTTCTAGGGGTTGTACAGTTTCGGGTCTTAAATCCATTTTGAGTTGATTTTTATGTATGGTATAAGACAAGATTCCAATTAAATTATTTTGCGTATAGATATCCAGTTTTATAAACACCATGTATTGAAATGACTATTCTTTTTCCATTGTATTCTTGGCACCTCTGTCAAATATTAGTTGACTGTATATGCATGGGATTATTTCTGGATTTTCTATTCTGTTCCATTGATTTATATGTCTGGTTTTTGTCAGTACCACACTGTGGATTATTACAGTTTTGTAATGTAGTTTGAAGTCAGGAAATATGATTGTTCCAGTTTAATTTTTTTTGCTCGAGATTGCTTTAACTCTTCAAGGCTTTGGTGGTTCTGTATGAATTTTAGGATTTTTAAAAAATTTCTGTGAAAAATACCATTGGAATTTTGATAGGGAATTCATTGAATCTGTAGATTACTTTGGGTGTTTAACAATATTAATTCTTCCAATCCACAAACACAAGATACCTTTCCACTTGTTTATGTCTACTTTGGTTGATTTATTTTTGATTGTTTAAATAAAAATCCTTTAGTGATGTAGCAAGTAAATGCATATTCTGAAGTTTTCTTTTTTGCATCTGTGTATGAACTTTTGACGTTTTCATGACTTAACAAATTACTTGAGGAAAACCTACTTTAAAGATATACCAGATAAAATAAACCAGATAAAATAGTAATTCTGGAAAACATTCCCAAAACTTAGAAAAAAAAAACTACCTTTTATTCTTGACATTTTGACAGACGACATACTAGAAAACCTCTGGTCATAGAATTTAAGATACTGAAATAAATGACAGTTTCTACTCAGCTAATGGACCACCAGGGGACAAAAATAAATCAAAAGAAATGCATTATAATATTACTCAAGGGAACACAGTCTGTTAGGAAATGTACAATGTTTATTTTTTGAAAGTAAGACTGAACTTTTGAAATACAACAATGAACAACAGTGTGTTACCTCTTAAAAGAAAAATACTAGCTGCAAAAATAATGACTATTTAGGGGTGCTTGAGTGGCTCAGTCGGTCAAGTGTCCCGACTCTTGATTTCAGCTCAGGTCATGATCTCATTGTTCGTGAATTTGAGCCCCAAGTTGGGCTCTGTGCTGGCAGTGGGAGCTTGCTTGGGATTCTCTCTCTCCCTTTCTCTCTCTGCCCCTACCCCTCCTCCCCTTTCAAAATAAATAAATAAACATCTCCTTTTTAATTTTTTTAATGCTTATTTTTGAGAGAGAGAGAGAGAGAGAGAGAGAGAGACAGAGAGTGGGGGAAGGGCAGACAGAGAGGGAGACACAGAACCTGAAGCAGCCTCTGGGCTCTGAGCTTTCAGCACAGAGCCTGACACAGGGGCTCGAACTAAAGAACTGAAAGATCCTGACCTGAGCCAAAGTCAGACCCTTAACCGACTGAGCCACCCAGGTGACCCAATAAATAAACATTTCTAAAAAATGAAAAGAAAATAATGATTATCTAGTGAAGAAGCTAATAGGCAGTGATAAGATCAAGTCCTTTCTTGAAGTATTTAACATGTTTCTGTTTAAACAATTAAGCAGAATTCTATGCATTACATCAAAGAGATCTTAAAAATTATAGGCAATTATAATTGTATATTTTTATAGTTAATATTTTTATCTAAATATAATAATCACAAAATTTCAAAGTCCCATAGAAATCCCATGGGTGTTATGATTTCCACCCTCATTGTTTTTCTTTAATATATGTGATAGAGATTCCAAAAGAAATTGCATTTTCTCAAATAAAAATTATCTGAGGAGACTGTGAACATTAACAAAGGACTCACATTTGAGTCTCATTATGTGACATAGAAAATGTAGTAAGAATAAAAATAAGTGCTTATATCTGTACTTGTCTAAAGAGTGAGTAAAAAATTCAATCTCCAACAAAGTAAAATAATTTTTCTCCTGAAATATTCTAGCTAATTGCACCATTAGTAAGGAGAGCTAATCGGCCTTGAACACCTGCTCCATGGCTTATACTGTGCTGGAAGCACATTGCTCAGTTCATGACAACATGTTCAGAAGTCCAAAGTAAAGTGAGAAAAACATGTAAATTAGAAGGTTTTTAAAAAGTTAAATATGTTTTAAGTTTATAAGATTCTAATTTTATTCTGAATTTATATGATTTCTTAGTGTTAAAGTGGTTTCATTTTACTATTTTTTATTATTTTTAAAAACTTTTTTATTATTTATTTTGACAAAGAGAAAGACAGAGAGACAGCATGAGTGGGGGAGGAGAAGAGAGAGGGCGAGACAGAATTCCAAGCAGGCTCTGCACCATCAGCACAGAGCCTGATGTGGGGCTGGAACTCAGGAACTGCAAGATCAGTCCCAGAGCCGAAATCAAGAATCTGACACTTAATCACCTGCGCCACCTGGGTGCCTCAAAGTGATTTCATTTAATTAAATGATAGTACCTGATAGTTGTGGGGATTTTTCATTTTTATTTGGAAGAATGTCAAACCCTACACGAGTTGCTAGAGGTTTTGGGAAGTGCTGTGGCTTCATGGAATATAAAATTATGGGAACTATAGTTGAACGTCACAAGATGTCTTCATGGTATTTTCTATTATCCCAATAGAACAGATGATAAATTAAGGCTCAAAATATAATAATATTTTCCAAGGTCATGCAACAATGAACAGGTGATGGCAAATTCAAAGAGAAAGAAATTGAATCAGTTGGGCGTTGATGAATTAATCTATCAACTACCATTGATCGAACTATTATTGAGTATTCTTCCCTCCCTTGCAAAAATAAAACCATCTTAAAAGGTGCTACACTGAACAATTATTTTTGTCATATTTCTTAGAGTCAGTCTATGACATTTAAAGTAGGCCTTTGCCTGCTATCCTTGGAATGTCTCTTATCTCTTTCAAAGGTGGGGTAAATGGCTAGATTATGATGTGGACACAAGTATTGAAAGGTGCAAAGAGGAGTTTGGAAGAACCTGTTGTTTGAGAGGGATAGACTGTCTGTCTTTGAGAGGAAGATCACAAGTAAGTTTTAAAATTAAAAATATGTTATGAAAATAAGGAAAGTCATGGTACAAAATGAGAAAGTTTGCATGCAAGGGAATTAGCTAAATTTAAGCTAAATCTAAGAAATATGGTGACCATCACAGTGAGAGAAAAACAGTAATCAGTGGAATTCCAAGCAGGAGGTAAGTGTAATGAGGAGGCCGGCAGTCCCTGATGCATAGGAGGGTTTTGTTTTTCTTTTTTTTTTTTTTTTTTTTTTTTTAAATTTTTTTTTTTCAACATTTATTTATTTTTGGGACAGAGAGAGACAGAGTATGAACGGGGGAGGGGCAGAGAGAGAGGGAGACACAGAATCGGAAACAGGCTCCAGGCTCTGAGCCATCAGCCCAGAGCCCGACGCGGGGCTCGAACTCACGGACCGCGAGATCGTGACCTGGCTGAAGTCGGACGCTTAACCGACTGCGCCACCCAGGCGCCCCAGGGTTTTGTTTTTCTAAGAAGTTGTGGTTCAGGGCAAAAAAAATTCCAATCCTGAGAGGCTAAAGGCTTAAATGGAATTCAGTCACAAAGTATAGAAATAGAAATCATTGCGTTAACGTGAATAGTCACTACCTAATTCCTATCTATACAAAAGGACTATTCTGATTTTGAGGTAAAACTGGATATATTGTTGATAATGAAGAGGGGCACTTGCAAAAGTTTTAGTTTAGTTCCTAATTTGGAGTAGTGGTTCTCAACTGATCTTCACTCTAAATTTTTTTTAATGTTTATTTTTGAGAGAGAGACAGAGTGTGAGCAAGGGAAGGGCAGAGAGAGAGAGAGAGAGAGAGAGAGAGAGAGAATCTGAAGTAGGCTCCAAATTCCAAGCTGTCAGCGCAGAGGACTATGTGGGGCTCGAACGCATGAACCGTGAGATCATGCCCTGAGCTGAAGTCAGACGCTTAGCTGACTGAGCCACCCAGGTGCCCCAGAATCTATTTTTTTTACATGTTTATTTATTTTTGCGAGAGAGAAAGAGTCAGAGTGTGAGTGGAGGAGGGGCAGAGAGAGAGGGAGACACAGAATGTGAAGCAGGCTCCAGGCTCTGAGCTGTTAGCCCAGAGCCCATGCAGAGCTCAAAGCCACAAACCGTGAGATTATGAGCTGAGCTGAAATCAGACACTTAACTGACTGAGCCCCCAGGTGCCCTGTGATTTTCACTTTAGCATTAGCTGGATTCTCTTTCTCTCTTTTTCCAAAATTGTGTATATTTAGAGAAACTTGCACTTCCATCTAATTGAAATCTCAGCGTAGAGAGCAGTTATTAGCAATTAGAACCCTTTGGTGATTCTGATGTACATCCATTGCTAAGTACCCTGAGAATATTGCAGGCCTAGGGAACTAAGTAATTCTGTAAAAAATAATCAGGATATTTCAGAGTACAATAGATACAGATGCTAACACAAGAAATAGTAACATTGATCATTTTATTATGTCGTTAGATTTAAGACTTTTGCTAAACAAGATGTAACATATGATACAGTTGCGCCTTGAACAACATAGTGGTTAGGGTCGCTGACCACCCTCCTCCCCACATCATCCACACAATTGAAAATCCATGTATAACTTTTGAATTCCCAAAAACTTAATAGCAACTGTTGACTGGAAGCCTTACTGATAACATAAACAGTCAACGAACACACACTTTGTATGTTACTTATATACTGTATTCTTATAACAAAAGTATGCATAGAAAAGAAAATGTCAAGAAAATCATAAGGATGAGAAAATACATTTATAGTACAGTACCTTATTTATCGAAAAAAATCTGTGTATAAGTGGACTGACACAGTTCAAACTAGTGTCGTTCAAGGGCCAACTCTATTTGCAAAGTTACTTAAACAGAAGGAAATTGGAAAGTACTAATAGTGAAATAGAAAAGGAAATTACCTAGGTAGCACTATGTTAAATATGAGTTCAACATGAAGTTCGATGTATTTAAAGTAAAATAATGATATTTACAACTAGCATTGCTCATTAAAAAATCCATCAATTTGGGTTATACATAAAAATGTCTGAGAGTATGCAAAGAGTAAGAGATAACAGTGTTTATGAATGAAGTCATATTTATTTATTTATTGTTATTTATATATGTTGTTTACAGATAGCATTTTTAATAGGAAGTCTCTAGTCTAGGCTAACAAATTAAGACATAATCTGAGGCAGATTTATAGTTACATGAGATAACTCAACACTTTATTATCAAATAGGCTTTGTGTTAGATAATTTTGCTGAACTGTAGGCTAATGTGAGTATCCTAAGCATGCTTGTGGCAAGCCAGGCTAAGCTATGATGTTCAGTAGGTTAGGTGTATTAAGTGCACTTTTTGACTGGATATTTTCAACCTATGATGGATTTATTGGGACAAAACCCCATGGAAGTCAGGAAAGACCTGTATTCTAAGACCTGTACCTTTCTGATATTTAGTATGTATACTGGCTCTCCTCATGTATAAATATGCACAAATATGGTGGACGGGTGTGCAATGGTAGCAACTGCAAAACAAACAAACACTTGCATAAAGTTTTGTAAAATCCAAGAAATCATTTCTATGAAATGTCTGTGTGACATTAGAAGTAAGTACAAGGTGTGAACATTAGTCCCAGCATGAACAGTGGGACCAAGATGACAATAGATTCAGCAGGAAGTAATCACTGTACTGACAACAGAAATAGTAACACTGGCCCTGATAACAGCAATTTTTGACCCCCTTAACATTGAAAATTGATACTCTTACTGTAAAACCCACTCTTTTAAACTTTGGGCATCTATAAATTTGAAATAGATGATAGAAGCACCAACTCATTGGTGCCTTTAGGATGCCTTGACATCATATCTTTTAATACCAGTAGAAACCAGAATCTTCATAATCTAGAGCAGGTACAATGGAATATTAAAAAGTCACATCTTTGGAGGACTTATTATGGGAGTCCAATTCCTCCCGATTGACAAAACTATTTTGGAGGAACTTCAAAGAGCTGGTTTTCCTACAAGTGGGAGAGATAGAGCCACAGAAGGAGTGCTTTGTAGCTGACATTGATATCTTCAGAATGGAAAGACCTATGAAACATATATAAAATGTCTTTTTAAGAATTGGAAGAGAGGGGCGCCTGGGTGGCGCAGTCGGTTAAGCCTCCGACTTCAGCCAGGTCACGATCTCGCGGTCCGTGAGTTCGAGCCCCGCGTCAGGCTCTGGGCTGATGGCTCAGAGCCTGGAGCCTGTTTCCGATTCTGTGTCTCCCTCTCTCTCTGCCCCTCCCCCGTTCATACTCTGTCTCTCTCTGCCCCAAAAATAAATAAACGTTGAAAAAAAAAAAAAAGAATTGGAAGAGAAAAAGGTACTTTATATATGCTTTATTATATTTTTGTCGTTAAACAATATTCGTAGAAACCTAAAAATCTTGAGAAGAGAGTGGAGAAATGTAAAGGATCTACCAGTGTGATGAATCCCCAAATCTAGAGCATGGAAATGGCTACTTTTGGTTTAGACACTGCTTCTTGACAATGAGAAATGTTTTAACTTAAGGAAATATTTGTGTAGCTAAGAGAAAAGTAAAATATAAGTGACAGGAAAACAATGCACAAGGTTCTGTGCCTGGGAAGTATAATGAAGAGAAAGTGAGTGGTGCAAAAAAAAAAAAAAAAAAAAAAAAAAAAAAAAGAAGAATCTTACAGCAGCCAAAGCTGGTGTCTGAAGAATTAATGATATTAATATTCAAAATAAAAATTATCAGTCTCCTCAGAAATTATTTTATAGTAGTAGAGTCAATTAGACAACAAGATACTTTTCTAAATAACTAGATAATTGGCATCTACCTTTATGTTTCTCATTTAACTTTTCTTGTCACTATAAAATGGAAATATATGATGGCATAGAAATTAATCAGGTGGCACTTTTTAAGGACCAATGAGAATTTTTTTAGGACCTTATGACAATTTCTTTTCTGTAATTACAGAGTATTCACACTTACTAGAGAGTTGAACACATTTTTTATGACTCATTTCCACTTTGTTCAATTATGCTACTAAAATTATAATTTGCTTTTGGAGATCAGGGCTACAGAAAACAAAAAACTGAAGATACTATGTAAGAATTCAGCGTTAGTTAGATTTTCCTTGGACTCAAATATTATGCCATCTAAGTCATTGATAACATTAACCGCTTACAGAATGCTTTATGTTTTCCAGTGTCATCATCAACGTTAGAAAGCAGTTATTAACTTTCTCCTAATGCTTTTAAATTAGAATGATTTACAAATGAGAAAAATGGATATGGCCTTGCCATTACTTTCATGTTTTGGTAGAAGATACATGTCTTTCTCAAGGATATGCTAGGAGCTTAGCTGACCTGAGAAAGAGCTGAACTGTCAGATGTGAGTAGCTGCTATACCAGCAAGCCAAAAATGAGAGTTAAACCTTTCATCACTTGCTGTGGTGTTAGAGAGTCCAAAATTGAATGAAGCACTGACCACTGCCTCCTTCCATCTTCTCCCAGGAACAGTGAAATTGGCAAAAAGCAGGTGGATCATCTCAGTGGTCATTTCACTCTTGAGGGACCCCAGAACCTGAGAGGAAGAGGGAAGAGTTAGGAACATAAAAGTACTGAAGACTTAGTCATAGTGGAGAAAGATGTCTTCACAATTTGTTCCTCTTCCATGAGGTCACAGCAGAGGCACCTGAAGAAGATCTCTACCCAGAGCCTCATGGTTGTGAATATAAATGTTGAATGAATAAGACATATTTTAAAACATAATTATGCAAATTTTACTTATTTTCTACCATATTTTTCCAGTATGTTCTGAATCTTATTTTATTTTAATTTTAAAGTACAATTTTAACTAATAGTAGCTATAAACAATCACAGATAGTAAAACACTGAAACACATATAGAAGGTGAATGTTTTCTTAAATCTTTTTTTTTCTGTTTCAGTAATTTCTGTGTGAGTATTTTCCACAAAGAATAGATTTATGGAGAGGATACAGTCTGTTTGATCTTATTATATTGGCACAAACAGAGTCATTATATCTTTGAAAGGTTAACTAACCAAAGCAGAATAAAACCAGGAACTTGAAGGAACAAATTGACGTGAATAGATTTCACTCACTGGCTGCTTTCAGGAAAATGTAGTAACCAACTCTCCACTGACTGGATAATGATGCCACACAGATTAGACAACGTAAGAAGAGACTGGAGGTTTAAAATCCCAGGGGAAGGGGGAATAAATCTGTGCTATTATTCCAGTAATAAAAGGACAAACCCCAGAGCCTGATATTATTCTAGTCATAAAATGTCAAAACAGGGGTATCTGGGTGACTCATTCAGCTGAGCATCTGACTTTGACTCAGGTCATGATCTCACAGGTGGTAAGTTTGAGCCCCACATTGGGCTCTCTGCTGTTAGCATGCAGTCTGCTTCAGATCCTGTGTCCCGTTCCCTCTCTGCCCCTCCTCTGCTCTCTCCCTCTCTTTCTCTCTCAAAAATAAACAAAATAAACATTAAAAAAATAAAATAGGGGTGCCTGGGTGGCTCAGTTGGTTAAATGTCAGACTTCGGCTCAGGTCATGATCTCGCAGTTCGTGGGTTCAAGCCCTGTGTTGGGCTCTGTGCTGACAGCTCAGAGCCTGGAACCTGCTTCAGATTCTGTGTCTCCCTCTCTTTCTCTGCCCCCTCCCCTGCTCACGCTCTGTCTTTCTCTGTCTCTCAAAAATAAATAAATATTAAAAAAAATTTTTTAATAAAATAAAAAAATAAAATAAAATGTCAAAACGCCATGGCAGGATACTAAAATATACATGTTTGGTTTGGTCAAAGTTAAACAAAGTTCAATACATATTATACATTTTACAATTATTCCTAATGATCTACTAAAAAAATACATGATTTATATAAAATAATAGAGCTGATAGTTGGAAAATACTATAAGAGATAAGTAGATAAAATCTGAATAAATAAAAAAAATTATTATTTATTTATTATTTATTGGTTTTTGAAGAATTGAAGACTGAACCCAAAATTTAATTGACAATAAATAGTAAATGCAGTATGAAAGGATACAAAAAGGCCAAATTTGCACACATCATATTCATGCTTTATTGTTCTTTTTTGATGAAAATCTGCATGGAAACCTAAGTTATATTTTCCAAACAATTTTTCTGGCGGTTAGAATTTAGTATATATAGATATTCTGCAATGTCCAGCTCTGAGAGAATTCTTCTTTTGCCAATTGTATTAACTGTTCCTTTCCTTTGGTAAAACTTGTGTAACATGGCCTTGACATTTGGTTCCTACTTAAGCCTACTCACTTTACACGAGAAAAAAAATCCAGTCAGTTCATCCTTCCTTTTCCAAAAGTCCTTTAAAATTAGATAGATATCTAAGCCCTTCAATGATATAAAGGTGAATTTCGTATAATCCTTTGGTTAATTTTATAAAGTATCCTATCCTTTACCATCAAAAATATTGTTTATCAAGGTGAGAGTTATAGCTATGATTGGAAATGTATTTCTATTTTTAAATCAAAATAGAAACATTCTGGGAAAAATCAAGTTATTGCAGAAAATATTTGTGATTATCTATCTATCTATCTATCTATCTATCTATATCTATCTATCTATAATCTTGAGACATTATTCAATTAACTCAGACAAAAATATAATCTTGGGGCCACTTGGCTGGCTTAGTTGGTTTAGCGTCCAATTCTTGGTTTCAGCTCAG
This sequence comes from Leopardus geoffroyi, assembly GCF_018350155.1. NCBI lineage: Eukaryota > Metazoa > Chordata > Mammalia > Carnivora > Felidae > Leopardus > Leopardus geoffroyi. Next base: position 100,918,122 of record NC_059333.1, read on the forward strand.
GTCGTGATCTCATGGTTTGTAGGTTCAAGCCCTGCATCAGGCTCTGTGCGGACAACACAGAGGCTGCTTGGGATTCTCTCTCTCTACCTCTTTCTGTCCCTTTCCTGCTCTCTCTCCCTCTCTCAAAATAAATAAATAAACATTTAAAAATATATAATCTTGAGGTTGCATAAAAAATATAGACATATGTGTCTGCTATTTCTTACTCAACAAATTTGAAATACCAAATGAAGTGTCATGTCACTTAATTGTCACTATTTTGAGAAGTGTTCTTACTGGATTATTTTTACCAGATATTCCCAAGAACCTCTGATACTTGCTTACTCAATCCAAAGTAGCAAGTGCAGATTTCTGTTGCTGAAAGTGAAAAGTGGAAAGAGCTGTTCTTGGTTTGGTTTTTGCTGCCATCACTCTCTTCAGTTCAAGACATCCAGGGAAGTGTAGTCACCCTGACTGTACCCCAGCTTTTGAAAATAGCAATATTCCAAATGTAGACCAATTAAATCCAAATTAGGGGGATGTGGTTAAGCACCTGATTTTTAAAAACTCACCACGTCACTCAAATTTGCATCTAGAGCTTAGATCCACTAGTCGAGAGCATTATACTGCTTTGTACTAATACTATGACATCTCCTGTGAGAGCTCCCAAATCCAAATACAAGATTCTCTCTCTTGTATCAGCTCTAATATTCTGGTGTCCTGGGATAATAGTCAATAAGAGACACTAAGGTTCAAGTAAGGTAATCAGTTTAGTCTACAGTACATTTTCCAATAGGCATGGCTTAATCATTCAATTTTTTAAAAAATTGCGCATGCAGGAGAAGCAAGCAAGGGGTCATTAGACACTCTATCTGCTTACTACTCCCTCCACACCCCCCTCCACGTGCTGACGCACTAATTGCTCTCTTTGTGGTGGGAACATCCTCTCCCCTTTTTTCTAAATTGTAATCAAGATGATACATGCATCTTGTATCACTAGCAGACATATCGAGCCTGATGTACCTGCATCCCGATTTAAAATGACCTCACAGGTTTTTCTCAGAACATTGTGCAGGCAAGCACTATCCATTTATTTTACTGAGTTATTGAGGATATATTTATTGGGTTATGTTGAGGATTTTTCTAAAGCAAATCTGCTTCATGGAACTACCAGTTTAAAACAAAGCACTGAAATCGAACAGTGACTACGACCAGGCACTGCTCTAAGTGCTTGACATGTATTGACTCATTTTTCTTCAAAAAAAAAAAAAAAAAAGACCAAAAACACCACGAGGTAAAATTTCCGGGGATCTTTGCAGGTAAGGAAACTGAGGCATTAGGATATTAATAACTTCCCAAGGTTGTATAGGTAATGAAGGACAGAGTCTGGCTTGAAAGCCCAGGCCTTACCCCTTGTATTCTAGTCTCTTCTGAGCCTTCACTTGTGCAAACTACTAGCAAATTCCGTAACAATGCCTCTGTCCTCGCAGTGAACATTTCACTATGTGGAACTGAAACTCCAGGAAATGAAATCCAAATGCTTAAAATACAGATAAGATTTCTAAAATTTGGCTAAATGGCCATTCATAGGCATTTTAAGAATGGAGCCCAAGACTTCATGGTAACATTCCACTGCTGGAGAGCTCAGAGATAATTTGTGCTTGGTTGTTGCATAGTTCTGCTATCAAAATGTCCTGATATATTTCCTTCTCTATTCCTTTACAAATTGTCTTTATGTTTTATTAATAATATCTCATCTTGTTGTATTACATTTTTATGGTACATCCACTCACTCGCTTTTTGGAAGTAGATGGAACATAAATAAGCAAATACCTTGATTTATAAAAAATTACCTTGGTGTATAAATTACTTTGGTTTATAAAAAAATTAAGTCAATTATGTAAAAGCATTTCCTACATTATGACAAGCAACCAAAAGCAGAGAAAAACTTCCTGATGATGAGATTTTTTATTAGTTTTTTAAGTGGCTTGATGTCAATTTAGCATTGACTGATTTGGTTCCTGTGAGTGAGCAAGGCTTTTTATATTTGCAAAGAATAGAATTATATTTATGATAATACGTGAATGTGGAAAAATGTATTATTTATCTCATTTTACTATGGAAAGAACTAAATTTCGGGAGTTTAGCTGGCATCAGTTCCTCCAGCTTCTAGGTAGCAAAGTTAGTGGTTGGGGCAAGATATTTTGATTCTAGACTGAATATATTTTTCACACCACGAGTATGGGTAAATGACTCAGCTATTTTTTTCGGTGACCTTTACTTTCCAAGTGCTGGTAGAACACAGGAGACATGTCAGGCAGGGAACCCAGAAAGATCCAGGAGATAAATATTGGGTCAGAATTTGTTCACATGGCAAGCACAAATGAATCAATGGTGGAATTGCAAACTGGTGAGTTACATGGATGGAAATTTAGGCAAACATACGGATGACACAAAGGTATCTAGTTACCATTGCTGAGTGGGTAACCTACATGATACATAAATAGCAATAATAATGCATGTGGATAATGACAAATCACTTCAAGGGAACAAAATCAACAAACACTACCCTTCCTTGCTCCTGAATGCTCAGTATTTGAGAATTCTCAGTTTTGAGAATTACTAATGTGTATTGAGTGAGGTGATGGCCATATTGAGCATCACAGTCAAAGCTAGGAAATTTGCTTTATTTCCGAATAGATATTCTAACTCTCCTAGAAAAGTCTTTTTCCCTTCTTGATATTAAATATCATGAAAATAACAGTAAGAACTTTCCACATGTGCTATAGTTAAGGTGTTATATCTACCCCTAGGCTGGTCCAGATTATCTTCTTATAGTTTTTATGTCTGTTTGTCATGTTGATGATGTCTCACATTGTCCAGCTGTTCATATATAACCTTCTGAATCACACAGAACTCTCTAAAATCAAGGGTGAAACAGTAAGTAAAATTAAATAATGTCATCCCTCGGCTTCAAATTGTTACTGATAGCCCAGGAACTTTCTGTTTTACACAAATATTTGGTACAGTATAGCCAATATTGATATTTAGTCTTGTCATGGATGGAGCCACATTCTCTTAGTGAAGTTCTCATTGATTAGTTTGGATTTTATTTGGTTAAGGATATGCTTAGATTGGTAATCTTGGAATCAGAACAAACAGATTAGGTAGATTAAATCCGTAATGGAAACAGTTCAAAAATTACCTGAAGTATCAAAGTCCACGTTAGGAATGATCAGAGTCATTTCAAAGGAACTGTGATATTTTTTTTTTTACTAGTTGGCTAGGATGTCCTCTTCCCTGATAGTGCTGATATAGCTACTATTTATCTCAATTTTCCAATTCTTCTTTTATGGTAGATATCCCCTTTCTTCTTTTATAAATCCATTCTTCTTAAAGATGAATTGGAAGTTCCATGGTATTGCAGCGACCTTGGTATATATTTGGACTGTCTTAGGTGACTTTGCATTTCTTTGCTTCAGTTCATTATGTCTAATTTATACCAAGTAATTTCACTTCCTTTTTCTTTTTTGATAATTGGTAGAAGAGAAAAGAGACATATAGTAGCTTCTGACTTGTGACCAAATAAGAATGACAAACATAACCTTTCTTTTACTTAGTTCAGTTTCATTATGTTTTATAGTTTTCTCCCAGAAAAAAAATTGTTTACAGTCCCATTAGACTCTGACATCCTTGAAAGGAGACACGCTACCAGTAATCATCTTTGTATTCCCGCCATCCATGGCATGTCATATGTGATAGGCAACCAAACACATGCACTGAAAACATATATATTACATTATATATATTACATAAATATCTACATTATATATATACATATATACATATATATGTGTGTGTATACACACACACACACTATTCACTAATGGTGTTTTTTTTTTTTTTTTTTTTTTTGGTTTCCATTGCCATGTTATTGTGTGTAGTGACATTTTTCTAGAAGTATTTTTAATGTGCTTATTATATATCAGATGAACAAAATGGAGAGTAATAACACGAGTTACCTGTTGACAACAAAAGGAAATACCTTTTCAAAGAATAATAGATGGCGTCACTTCCGATACTTCCAGATACTTCTATAGCAGCTGGTCAAATTTGCAGCACTAAAGGAAAGCATCTACTTATAAATAAGGATGTGGTACTACACACTGGAACGTCCTATAATTGCTATATCCATCAATTAGGAATTGAAAGTAAAAACAGCAGTTGAAATGTGTTTTGCAAATTTTAGCAATAATTTAGAATTTTCGTGCAATATTTTCTACTCACAGTAGTTTATTGATAATTGCATTTCATTCTGAAACTCAATTCTCTCAAACATGTATTTACCTAGAATGGTGAACACATCATATTATGACACATTTTAACAATATTTAACATTACAGGACAGCTTATGCATCATAGTTTATCAAGTTAGATTTTTGTTAGTGATGTGCATTCACATAATTAAATTACACTGATGTCTACTATTAAAAAATAACCAGTAAGAAATGTCTTGTGATTCATAGTATCAGATATTGTAACATCATGCTAATATATTTTGATGAGATTAGTATTATTTAATATATGAGGAGAGATCCAATAATGCCAGATGGACTCAGGCAGATCAACAAGTCCTGAGGGTATATAATAATCATGTAGAGGAAGAAATATAATTACAAATTATAATTATATTTAACTTGAGTTTCTCAAGGAAATGAATAAAACATAATTGCTGTTTAAGTATATACTTGTAGTTAATGAAAGCTGGTTCACGAAAGGAGAAAATATGAAGGGATATTTTGTAATAAGCACCAAAGGCAAGAAAGTGTGAATTAAAATAAGGAAGCAAATTTATGGCAACAAATAAGATCTTAGATAAAACAACTCAGAGAAATGCCAGTGATGATGCAAACAATGGTTTACCTCTAAACTCTGAATAAGATCCTGGGTGCATAAGCAGTTATATAAATGAAACACAATGCTTGAGTGAATTTGCTACCGAGCAGCAGACAGATTTCCCACGTCTGAGTATATCTATTGTGCAAATGGATCGTTGTTCCCTGGAATTTCATGGGATTTCTCAGAAGTAAAATCAAATGTCCATAGGTTGTGGTAAAACCTTCAAATTAGGATGGTGGTATGTATTCTGATTTTTCTCAAGTCAAAAATATAAACATTTTTCAATGAAAGAAAAGTGATAATAACACAAATCTAAGAATTTTGTTTATGGAGAATCATGAGAAAGTTTTCCTCCCGGTGCTGGATATTTGAGAAACAGTGGTAGCTGTGGACCCATCTCCCTTATATCTATTATTGAAAAAAGAAGCCACAATATCAAGGGAGAAGAGCAACAGTTATTGTCCTTTTATTGGTGCAGTATGGGCAACAAAGCCTGCAGCCCTAAAGAAACTAATGAAAACTCACTGCATTTCAGGAAGAACTAAGAAAAGACCTCTATCCATGAAGGATGGACAGAAATATGTGCTAAATCCAGCATTATAGCTGAAGAAGGGCAAGATAATTGTGAAGGCCACATATTCTATCTTCAGGGATGCAGTGTCTTCCTAAAAAAGAAACAATCCAAATATCAGCCTCATCAGGAGGTTAATATACTTCGTGTAAAACAACCATCCACTACAGCTGGGGGAGTGGCGAGAGACAGATATTCTCTACGAGGCAGGGCAAATAGAAAACCAAATGCCAAGGGAATAGACACAGGAAAGACCGACTAGCTGGGTAACTCCCATCCTGCATGCAGAAAGCCACTAAAGGAATTGCATGGCTATAGAGCACTGAGCATAACCACAGCAACAATAAATCTTAAATTTCATTTAGCTCTGCCTCCAAGAGGCCCTTATCATCCACAGACCATATAGCTAGAAAAGCAGACACAATGTGGGTGCCTGGGTGGCTCAGATGGTTAAGCATCCGGCTCTTGATTTTGGCTCAGGTCATGATCTCACAGTTTGTGAGCTCCAGCCCCTCCCATCAGTCTCTGTGCTGACAAATACAGAACCTGCTTGGGATTTTCTCTCTCCCTCTCTCTCTGTCCCTCCCTGCTTGTTCTGTCTCTATCTCAAAAATAAATAAACATTAAAAAAGAAAGCAAGAAAGCAAGAAGGAAAGAAAGAAAAGAAAGAAAGAAAGAAAGAAAGAAAGAAAGAAAGAAAGAAAGAAAGAAAAGCAGACAAAATGAAGAGACCTGATCAGGGAATGAAAAATTAAGAACTTGGATAAAATAATGTGCCCATATGAAAGCACCAGGATTGAGAGTAGTGGAACTAGTCAATAGCTTGAAAAAAGTCAAACAAGGAAAAAAAAGGCAAAGAAGGTATTAAGCTAATGGATATCAATATGGGAAGGAAAACCAGAGTGTCCTATAGTTTACATTTTTCTTGTCTCAATGCATGGAAAACCAGCCCTTCCACCTATTTAGATTTTCAGCAAAGCTGATGCCATTGAGAAGCTACCCAAGATTCCCAAGCTATCCAAATGCCTTCCTCACCAATAGTTATGATTCATTTAAAAGCTTCTTTTCGCTTTGTAGAAGTACTTAGAGTACGTTTTCAGTTCATGGTCCTGTGTGTGAAGATGGGCACTGGCACTACGTAGAATTCAGCTACAAGTAGACTTTGTTCTTTTGATGAAGTAAGCACATAGTGGGCCACAGATCACCACATGAAGAGATTCTGTGGCCAAGGGAAGCTTAGTTATCCACCACCTCCCACAACTACAGAAAAACTAAGGGCATTAGCAACTCATCAAAAGGGGTTACCAATGGCAGTACTTGAAGCCATGAAGGTGATCTGAGAGAAAGTGCAGTCGTGTATAGAGAAGATGAGTGAGCCCCCCACCCCCACTGATTTCCATTAGCAGTTTGTTGAGGCCCAGAATTCACTGGCATTGACCCTGGGTCAGATTAAAACCATGCTCTAGCCTTGTCAGTCTTTATTTGGACTATCTTGTTCATTGTCCGTACCCAAGTTAAGGTGGCAGGATGGCAAGGACAGATAACTACTCCAATCTTGGCAGTACGGACTCAAGTTTAGGATGAGCTAGAGAAAAACAAAGACAAAAAAAAAAAAAAAAAAAAAGAAAGAAAAAGAAATTAAAGACCACGGAACTGGCTATTCAGTTAGGACTCCCTAAAAGGAATAATTCTCACTCTGACCAATTTATGAAGGCAAGAAAAGAAGAAGGGAGACTGTATGCCCTATTGCAAGAAGCTAGGATGCTGGAAGAAGGATTGTAGAAAGAGGCTCCACAGGATTCAGGAATTACAGAGACAAGGGAGATAGGAAAGTCTTGAAGGACAAAATCCTCAGCTAGGAGATAACTGGTAAATTGCTTAAAATGGACAGATTGAGGGAATTTTAGAGGTGGTAACTTGTGAACCATCCATATATATATCAATAACTTTTCATCAGGCTAAACGATCTTTGCCTGTTCTGATAGATACTGGTGTTACCCTGCAATTTTCTCAAAATTTTCTTGCTTTCTATCTGGTATAGATTAATACAGTTTGCTGGTATTTTTGGTCAACCTTCTACTTTTTCCTTCATCACCATTGTTACAATTATAGGTAGGGTTTTTTTTTTTGTTTGTTTTTTTGTTTTTTTACTGAGAAACATGTATTCTTACTTTCTCCTGATCTTTCTGTAAATCTACAGGCTATAGGCCTGCTATGTAACTTAAAGTCTGCCATACTCTGTATTCTGGATGGAGTATTTAGGGAACTGTTTGGAGGAAAGCACATGAGTTGGTTATTTAAAAAAAGGGAGGGGGGACATTGCAGAGAGTGGCAATCTCATACCACACCTGAAAACCACACTGTTCTAAAATTAATGAAAACATCAGTGCCCTAGGATATAATGACACTGGTTTAACTTGAGATATAAAATCAGTAAGAATAGTTTACCAGAAATATAGGCCAGGGTTATATGTAAAACAATATTATTTGCTGAAAGCTCAATTAAAAGGAGTAAAACCAGTTACAAAGGAATTACAAAAAGAAGAAATAATTTGAAAATGGGCATTCACCACATAATATTTCCATACTTCCAGTAAAGAAGAATGGTAAATTTAACAAAGATGGTCAGCCACTATATAGATTTGTACAAAATGTTAGCCATTAATCTCTGTAGTTCCTAATCCTATAACTATGCTGAACTGTTCTAAATTCTGACTTTGGTATCATTGCAAAAATTTATTTCTGGGTATTTGATCTTTGATCTGCAATTCTTACCTTCTTTTCTTCCTCCCTCCCTCTCTCCCTCCCTCCTTTTCTTCTTTCCTTCCTTCTCTCCTGTTCCTCTAATGGACAAGTCTAAATTCGTATTTGCTTTTGTTTATGAAGATGCCCAGTGTTTCTGGTAAAGAATACCTCAAGGTTCTTGGGACCCTCCTGCTATTATCTTTATTTAAAAACAAAAATGGACAATTTGGTGGACTAGTACAGTATTACAGATAGTGGATTACAGCTTAACAAGCAAAATCTCTGCCAGAACAATTGCGTGATAATTCTCCAGATCCTCTGGAGAGGATCTAGAGATCTAAAATCCAAAGATCTAGAATCTGAAGAGGCTTTGAAAGCTAAAATTGGCTATAGCCTCTCCTTCAGCTTTGAGAATATCAAATTTTGAAAAATCTGGCCCTATTTGTCTGATATTTCTATTTTTATTGCATACTTGATAATGTTAGTGATTAGTCATGTGTTTGGTCATATAAATAAAATATATACTATGTTCACATATACAAATACACATATATACTTACATATATATAATGTAGCTGTGATGTCTGTAATACAACAGAAAAAAAAGGTTTAAATAGAGGATTTTCTACTTAAAATGAGAACTAAAACATCTCATGAAAAATTTATGGCTGCTTTATCAGAACCTTTACAACTGCCTATTCATATGTCAGTAATTCATGGTAGAGCTCACACAGGGCAGAAGGACAAAGTTTGTAAAAGCAGTAATTTGCTGCTAGAACTGCAAAAGCTGCTGTTAAATACAGCAAACTTAAAACTTAGAAACTGCATTTTTAATACATTGAAAAACTGTTGTATCCATTTTAAAAAATACGCTAGATAGATAGGTTATTAAAGGGATTGAAAGAAATTTGACCAAACTGTGGGAATTAGCTAACAAAACAATTTCTACACCACAGTCCATATTTGCTTGGTTGGTGTTTTTGTGTCTTCAAAAGATAATCTGCATAAAAGAAGGGTATAAAGACACTAGACTTTAATTATGCCTACCCAAAAATACTTAAAGCATATTAAAGAGAACTGTGCTGTGTTAGAATTTTTAGGGAATTTTTGTCACAAAATTTTTACTTCCAAGGTAAGCACAGGAAGTTTTCTTTAATCAACTTTACCAGGAACCTGGTAGCAGATGGATTTCATAGAACTAATGTTTGTAAAGTTAAGAAATAGTCTAGTTTTTTTTAAAATTTATTTATATTTATTTTGAGAGAGAGAGAGAGCATGAGCCGGAAAGGGACAGAGAGAGAGGGAGACAGAGAATCCCAAGCTGGCTCCTCTGTATTGTCAGCACAGAGCCTGATGTTGGGTTCCGTTTGTGAAATCATGACCGGAGCAGAAACCAAGAGTTGGATGCTCAACCAACTGAGCCACCCAGGTGCCCCAAGAGATAGTGTCTAGTTTTGATGTGTATTATGTTTGGATAGTCTGAGGTCTTTCCTGATTTAGAAGGTGATGTTCAGGCAGTGGTAAAGGGTTTTTTAATAATTTCCACTCTGGGGCACCAGAACATTTGAATCAGACAAAAAATGTTACTTTGTTTCTTCTGTCATTCAGAAATTATGCAAAGGTTTACAGGTTTCTATCCTAAGTAGTGTCAACCTATAATTCAGATTTCGGTGCAAATGTCTCCAATTTTCATCCATTTTTTATAGGTTTTAGGACAATGTATCTTCCTTTTATAGCTTTACAGTTAAAAAAAAACTTTAATGTTTTTATTTATTTTTGAGACAGAAACAGAGCATGAACAAGGGAGGGGCGGAGAGGGAGACACAGAATTTGAAGCAGGCTCCAGGCTCTGAGCTGTCAGCACAGAGCCCGATGTGGCACTTGAACTCACGGACTGTGAGATCATGACCCAAACTGAAGTCGGATGCCCAACCGACTGAGCCACCCAGACGCCCCTATAACTTTACAGTGAAATTCTCATATGTGTGTATTTGTATGTATGTGTATATGTTAATATTTGTTTATGTATTTATATAGATTATGTATACTTAAAATTTTAATTATACTTAATTGGACTTTGTAAGTTTCTACACTGAAACTTAAACTTCTGTAAGAGAAGAAATGAATTTAGTTCAGACAATGCCTAACAAAAATAAGTACTTAATGAATATTTAATATAGAATAGGTTTATGAATGCATAATGTATTTTTTTCTGTTTTTAGCATCAAACTCACTTATTTGATAGTGAGACTATGACTACAGATACAACTCAGCTTCAAAATCAACAGCTGGTTGTGTCTTTATGTAGACAATTTAAAAAGTGCATCAGGTTGTTAATGCAAAATTGATTATAAGAGCTCTCTTTAAAAATATTTACAATTTTAGAGATGCTGGTTAATGTGTTATATTTCACTTAAATATACTGATATTTAATAAAGAAGTGCTTTTGCTATTTTTATGGCTATTGCTTTATAGATAGGTAGATAGATAGATGATAAATAATAGATAGATACTTCAAATGGCATATAATCAGAAAGAAAACTTCCATCATGGAGTATTTTTTATACATATATTGCTTAACGTTTATTTATTTTTGAGAGAGAGACACTGAGAGAGAGAGAAAGAGAGAGAGAGAGAGAGCCAGCTGGGGAGAGGTAGAGAGAGGACAAAGGATCCAAAGTGGGCTCTGTGTTGACAGCACAGAGCCCAATGCAGAGCTCAAACCCACAAAACACAAGATCATAACCTAAGTCTAAGTTGGAGGCTTAACCCACTGAGCCACCCAGGCACCCCATCATGGAGTATTTTTAAATATTTGCAGAGGTTTGTGGACTGCTTTGTTTTAACTGTTCTTTAAATTCTCCCCTAATTCAATATGTTTTTACTCTGTAAGTACTAACCACTCTGATTTCTATTCTGTTTTTCTGTGCCAATATTTCAGTACATGTAATTCCCTGGTTTCCTGCTCCATAGTTTTCCTGTTCAAGCATACATGCTCTTGCTCACTCAAATGAACATTTGAAATAGGAAAAAGAAAAAAAAGTCCCAGCAATGCTACCTGACTTGTTTCCTCAGATTGAACTAGACAGAAACTGACTCTTTATAAACTTCTATTTAATAGTGAAAGCAAAGCTTTCCTCTGTCAAGTTGGAGGTACAGGAGGCTAAAGAGGCTTTTATCCTTATAAGTTCTGGGACATTTTTTTTTTTTTTTCTGATGAGAAATCAACCTCTATTGTGGGGAAAAGAAGCAACATGAGGCTTTTGTACTCCTAGGTATAAAGATGGAGATGGAAGTGCCCTAGATGTAGAACAGGAAAAGAAAGGCAAAGTAATTGGGCTGTGGGTCCTTAAGGCAGCCTGAGTCCATGATTGTCCTGAGGTAAGTTTCAGGCTGGCCCAACGACTTGCAGTTTTGGGACCCGTGGTAAGTTTAAAGGCTCAGTATGAGTCAGCTTTCTGGTGACCAGAGGTGGCTGCTGCCCAAGGGAGTCCATCTGAGCTGTGAGTGTAGGAGATTATCAGGCTTTGAAGCCTTGCCAACATTTCACTTTGAATTCATCACACTGTTATAACGCCAGTTATCTGAGGAAGTGCTTCCCAATTCTCTGCTGTGTGTACTCCATCTGCCAATCTGATTGTAGGAGCTCTTAGGGAAAAAAGTAGAGAGGAAGCATATGTGTAAATAAATAATTTCTAAATAGTCCAGAAGTGATGAAAGAATCTCCATATTTTAAGTACTTACTAATTGTCCAGCCTCTGGCATTTAAAAAAGAATGAGGAATGGAAGGAAAGAAGTAAGGAGGGAGGAAGGAATCAAGTTAAGGCACAGCATCAAAAATGTTAAACCATCTGAAATAAGGAAACTATCCTAAACTATTTCAGAATTTATACAATAAACAAAATAAAGATAAATGGATCACATTAAAAGAAATCACAGGGGTATCTTTAGTTTCAACATCTGAAAGATAATGGAGTAATATATATATTTGTCTTACAAATTCCACTAATAGGCTATGTACTCCCACTAAATCCCATCAGAGGGAACATATGTATAAACACGTGCACACGCACACAAATTCCCCCTCCCTCTCCTCACCCCCCACACTGGAAAGATGATATGAGGGAAATAGGATTAGTGTAAACTAGATCATCATCATCAAAAAATAACATCAATATAATTTTTTCAATTGACAAATTTTTCTGAAAATCTATTACTTAAAAATAGAAATCGAGCATTATAAAAGTAACTAAAATGATAACTTTTGGGAACAGCACTGCGAAATAGTAGAATCTTGTTTTTCATACAAATCCATCATGCTGTTGATCCTTTAAAATTATGCTTGTGAATTACTGGATAAAAACAAATATTATATAAAATTATTAAATACTTATCAAATATTTCAAATTATATTAAATTAAAGTAATTTGTAATTGAATTATTTACTGCCTGTATGAATGACTTGATGCTTTGGGTGTGCATTTATTAACAATATGATCCCTTCACTCATGAAGCTTATATTTGGGGAGAATGGCAATCAATCTCTATATAACTAGTTATAAGAATCTTTGATTGTAACAGTATGGGAACTGTTTTGTTTGTGAAAAGAAAGTCTTGTTTATTTGTTATCATTTGGCATAGAGTAACGGGTGTAAATTCCCTTTTCTTCCCACTTTAGTTAATTAATTTATTTCTGATTATTAAAAATGATGCATGCTGGTTACAATTGATAAAATTATAATAATGCATACAAGACTAAAGTACTATAATTTCATAACTTGTAAAAACAATCATTTATTGAATTTATAGTGCATTCCTGGATTTTTCACAATCATTCTTATTTGTCTTTGTTTATATTTTCACACTTAACATCCTTATATAAACACATATTATTTTCTGGTACAAATGTACCACACTAAACATAATAACTTGCTGTTGGTTTTGTGTTTTAGTTTCTATTCTTTGGTAAATTTTACTTATAAAGTTTAAAGTACTTATAATTCTGTTGCCCTACATACTAAAGAGTAGTTCACTGAAAACAGTTAATTTGTGACAATATTCCCAACTGATGGGCATATTCTTCCTTTAAATATTTTGCTATTACCAATAATATTGAAAGGAACATTTTGTAACTATTGCAAGTGCCTCCATGTGACACTTTTTAAATGTAGAAATGCCTAATTACATTTGAATATTTTATATATTGATATATATATATATAGCCAAATCGCTCTAAATAATTATAGCATACTGCATGTTCTACAGAAGTGAGATTGATTTTTTTCACCAAACTCTGTCATAATTGTTTCTAACTTTTTGTTAACGTTCATAAATCTGATAAGTTACAATAATATGTTTTAATTGTTTTAAATTAATTGGATTATTTAGTTAGATTTATATCTATTTACATCTTTATCTACTATTGTATTTTTTAATATAAACTGGCCATTTTTATATCTAGTCATTCCATTTTTCTTTACCTGTTGGAGCTCTTTTTTTTCCTAGCAAAATTAGCATTTTGTCCTTTAAAATAGTTTCCTCAATATGTTAACTGTCTTTGAAATTTATTCATAGTATCTTTTCAAGTTAAAAAATTTTTAAATATAGCATTTTCTTTTATGTTTGTGTCTTCAGAAACAGGCAAAGAAAAGCTTTCCACATTTCTGATTATAGAAGGTGTTCTGTATTTTTATCTAGAACTCCTCTTCTTGTTTGTTTTGCAGTACATTTTTGTTTGTTAGTTGTTTTGGTTATTAGCAGAGGTCTAAATTTAAATCATCATTCTTCAATGTGGAAATTGAAGAAATAAAAATAATGGTGCAAAGAATAGATCTAATTTTCCTTTCCTACAGTCATATTGTAAATCTAACTAATTTAAAACCTAATTTAAGCTTTTTATAACATAGAGAACATTATTGGCTTGTATCACTTAAAATTCCAGTGGTAGGTCTAACCTTAGTCTGACCTTCATCGCAGAGTTTCAATGACCTTCATTCTCAGGGCTCAAACAATGACAACAGAAGTCTTTTGTAAAATTTTCATTGCGAGAGTGTTTCATCCATCTTGTTTTATTTCTAGTGCATTTTATAACTATAAAATGGTTATTACATTTTTATCAATTTGAAACCAAAGGTGCTAGCATCATTTTGCTGCTGTGCCAGTTAATATTCATAGACTCCTGTTAAATATAAGTACACTGAGAACATCAAATGTGGAGGAAACAGCCTGATAAAAATAGCATCCCAGTAGTAAAAAAAAAAAGAATGATACTCTTCATCTGGGCTTGACCACTGTCACCCTGGCTGGACCTGTCCTGGGGTTTGCGCCTTGACTGCTGGACTTCTGGCATTTAATAACTGTTCTTCTAAGACATCCAATAACTCATTTTTCTTTTTCGTTTCAGAAATAATCGTGTTTCAAAAAATACGCAAAAGCAAAGAGAATATACTGTTGATTTTGTAGTATGTAACCATCCAGTGTTTTGTATACACAATTTTAAATTTTTTAATCAAAAGTGAAATCATCTTCTAACCCCTACTTGTAACCAGCTTGTTTCATAACATGTTATTTTCCTGTGTTGTTAAATAATTACATCAAAAAATAAAATAAAAATTTCATCTCTTAGCTTTGCCTTGGCTTCATTTCAGACTCATGTCAACTTGGCTAATGAATCTTAAGTTTACGATTTATAGTTTCACATACAAAGGAAAAGAAATGATTTTTTCTACAGTTTGAAGAAAAGTCCTAGGATAAATTCTCTCATTGACTTGTATTGAGTCTAATGCTCATTCTCACAGCAAATATGGTGTGGGTCATGAGATGTTGCTGAGTGAGCTTTTCTTCCTCCCATCCCCCCCCCCCCCTTAAACTACAGGTACTACCCCTTGATCTGCATGGTAGTAAAGTTGGGAGAAATTTTGAGTAATTTTACAAGAGAAAAGAAAATGGATTTGAACAGCAAGGAAAATAATTGTCCACTACTAGAAACTAATTATCGTTTCATCCTTTTAAAATGCAATGAACCATTTCTAACACTGATTTGAAATGTCATTTAGCACAAAGGCTAAATTTCTATGTGTTGGACTTCTTTCCCCAAGCTCAGAAAAGCTTTCTTCTTGGTGGGAATGTTGTTGGTTCTGCTGGGCACCTTAATAATGACTAGATATGACTAAATTGTTTGAATTATAGATATTGACAAAACAGCCTTTTAGAGTATGGATAATAGTTTCTGTCAATGTCCTGCTCATATTCTTTAGCAGACACTGATCCTTTGCATGGTGTCCTTTTTGTATCATATAAAGTCATATTCCTTATGTGTCAATGGCTTCTACTGAAAACACCAACACCTCTTGGTCTAAAATCTTTTGCCATCTACATAATTCTCAGTTCCTCAGTTCATGTATAAAGTTATCCAAAAGTGCTAAGAAGTTAATGACCGGAGGAGTATTCCTCAAAAATCAGAGATAGGAATTACTGATAAATACTTCAGATTCCTTGCCCTATAGTGGGGCAACTCAGAGTCAGACTATATTCACTTCCTCAGAAATTGCTAGTGGGGGTGAGTTCTTGTAGTCATGGCAGAATCTGGTCATTAACCATCTGTATTGCCTTCCTTCATTTCTCTGCCTCACTTCCCCACTATCCCACTGTGCTTTCAACAAGTCAATTCTCAAATCAACTGACATCATATGATTATCAGTTTCTCTGAAAATCTAACGTAAAACTGCGAGATTTTACTCACTCAGTCAAGATTGCACCACACGATTTGCTGTACAAACTTGAAAGTTTGCATAACTCATAGTACAGAAAGCCCCAAATTTAATGTTCAAATTTTATACTATCAACATTATTTCTGAGGCATGAATTTCTATGTTAGTGACTTCCCTTCCGTATACAACAAATAGTGACATCAATGGACTCACTTGGTGTAATACATCCCATTTCCCTTTAGTTTTCCTTTAGCAGAATGTCAAAAGTGTACATACATAATTTTGAAGCTGATAAAGCAGTTCTTAATGCTGAAATTTATAATTTCATATGTATGCAATACAAATGCCAACTTTCATGTAAAATGCTTTTGTAAGGGCTCCTATTTCAACCCCAAGCTTTTGGCGGCCCCAGTCTTTTCTTTATTTAATCTATTCTTGCCCTGTAGCTCTCAAATCAATTGATTTAAGTACTGAAACTTTAAAATTAATTTGAATACATGCAATGCTTGTATTCTTTTTCCACATTTTGGCTATTTTAAATATCTATCACTCTATATTAATCTTATTATAAATTCATGTAGTTAAAAATTACAAAAGCATGACTATAAAGATTCTGGTTGAAACTGTATTGATCTTACATAATAAATAGAGAATGATGAAAATCTTTGTTTATTTTATATATATATATACATATATATACACACATATATATAATATACATATACATATAATATATATATATATATACACATATATATATACATATATATGAGATTTTAAAGAGAGAGAGAGCATGAGTGTGGGATAGGGGCAGAGGGAGAGAGAGAGAGAGTCCCAAGCAGTCTCCTGTATGCTCAGTGCAGAGCCCAATGTGGGGCTTGATCTTAAGATCCTGGGATCATGACCTTAGCTGAAATCAACAGTCGGACACTTAACCAACTGAACCACCAAGGTGCCCCCAAAATCTTTACTTTAAATCTTCCTATCTAACCTCATGATACAGTTTTCCTTTTGTTGAGGTTTTGTTTTATGCTCTTGAACAACATTCTTTGCATATATCTTATATATGTTATTTCTTGCAAAGTATTTTAGATTTTGTTACTATCGTATATCATTTTCTTTCCATTTTCTAACAGAGAAGTATTTATATTAAACAATCTATAATATTACTCCTAGGACTCCTTGCTCTTCCTCTTCAAATCACCAAGGAATTGACCTGACACCAAAGAAGAGAGATGCTGAAATCTTATTTCCAATTTTACCACCTTTTGTACATATGCACAGTTCTTATGGTTACAGAGGAAAATTCCAGGGGTTTTGAAGGTGTATATGCACTTTCTTTCGGTTTATTCATTCCAGTTGAGAATTCACCCTTATAAGCATTGTAGCAGTCATTAACCCTAAATAAGCATGGGCTCCACAATATCCTTATCAGTGAGTCAGCCAAAGAAAGGAATTTGAGCAATCTGAGAGAAGCATTTGGTGTCTGATTTTTACTGTGAGCAGGATTCTCCCTTTAGAAAAACAAATGTCAGCTGCTAAAAGGTCAGGTTGTTTTGATTTTTATGATAAACATGGAGAGAAAACCATAATCACAACAGTGAGTGACCAAGAGTTTAACAAGATAAGGGCAGTCCACTTGGGGTTAATGCTGTCCAGTTTCTTTAACTGTCAGGAGGGATCCACTTATAGGGAAGGCAATATCTTAAAGACCAAAATCAGTGACTGCTACATTTCAGAGCACTGTCCTTGAGTTAGGAATATTTATAACTTATCAGTCTGGGATGAGCACATGGGATATTTGTCCATATATGACCAAATGGGTCAGAAATCTAATACCTAGCTGTGGAAAACTCCATCAACCCTTCGTGAGATACTTTGGGCATTGTTTAGGATATAAATTCTAGCAATGTCCTAGCTATTTTCCTTAAAATGAAAGTTTCTTTGATCCATTTGATTACTTCCCATAGATATAAGTACCACTGAATATAGTCTGATTTTTTATAGGATACTTTATTGCAAGGAAGGTCATATTTCTAAGTAAAATTGAATGACTTCTGTGCCTTTTATGTGGCTTAAAATGAAATTTCAGTGATTTTAAGAATCTCCTTCCTCTCCCTTGATACCTAGAATCGTACATTACTATTTATGCATTTACTATAGTGATTTATTCACTATAGTGAATAGTATTTACTATTTTACATGCGTAAAGCCACAAACCGCATTCTGTGTGGGCTTCGACTAGCTTCATACAGGTACAGCCTGAGGATAGATTATTTTGGGCCCAGGCCATGTGCCTGTCTCTCTCACTCCTGGGTTTCTGAGTTAATGTCTAGTCTAGGCATGGATTTGCCTTCCCTGAATGCACAATTTCTGCCAGAGTCTCTATCTTCTCTATCTTGCTCTCCTAGGTCACACAGGAGTGTAACATATTGACATAATACCATGCACAATACTGTCTCCTATCAGAACATACATTTTTATGGCAAAGGAGGTGATACAACGGATGCATGGCCATTGGGTCCGTTAGTTTTTTTTTTTTTTCTCATACATTCCAAAACCCAGATGCAGCTAATCTAGTAGAACAGAGGTCCAGAATTAGAGCTTCCTCTTCGAAAGAATGCAATAAAGGTTTCACTGAACGTGAAGCCACCTGGTCATGTTGAAGTTCCTAATGCTGATAATTCAGTAGGCATAGGAAAAAAGTTACTAGATTGGTAGGAATAATGGAACCCTGATTTCCATCAGGAGCCAGGACTGCTAATAGACGGCAGAAGCATGGAAAGCTATGTCCTAACACAGAGGACTAAGTGGCAAATGTATAACTAAAACAATCACAGTTTGATAGACGTGAAGCATATAACGACTCACATCCCTTGGTGATAAAGACAAACCACGCAGGATAGTTGGAATGCTGGCTGAAGGTATAAGCAAATAAAAATGGGTGATGGAAAAGAAATATGAATATCTTCACAGACAAATACAGCAAAGAAGATTTGTTCCCAGAATTGACTTACTTTAAATCTTTTCAGAGACTGACATGGACCTTCCCCTTTGTGGCAATTCTGTAATGAATTAGACTTAATTGAACATATGGGTGTATTTGAGTTATATCAGAGTAGTTGATATGGAACCTCTCTTGTGAGTTAATATTCTCTTGCCCTCATTGTTTTCTTTCTTCAGCTGCTGCTCCTGTAACCAGTTATGTGATCCATGTTGCAAAGCTCCTCTTGCTTCTACCCCAGGACTCAGCTGTTGATATCAATTGATGATGTTTATGCCCCTTGAAGAAAAGATAATGTTGACCAATGGTATATAATTTTCCCTTTTATTTCCCTGAGAGTCAGTCCTGAGATGCATTTTATATGGCTCTTCAGGAGGTAGTTTTAGAACGAACAATTATTGGCTAACTGAATTGTGCATCTTTATAGTAACTCTCCTTTCTTGCACCATATGTCTTCCACACTCTTGCTCCCTGATCACATTTTACATTAAAATTCTTTCAAACTGTACTTTCTGGGGAAATCAGGAACCCATAGACTCCAAGACTTACTCTATGTGAGTGATTTTTAAGGTTGTGCATTGTTCTCCAGTCCATGAAAGATAGTGCTGAACTGCTCATTGCTTGGGTCTACGAGCTTTGTCGGGGTTTAGGTGGTTCTAAAGCTCAAGGAATCCACTTCCTCCACTTGCCAAGCTTAGAGTCAACATTTTCATTGCAATTTTCAGGGTGTTTAATGCCCAGTCACTAACCATCACAGCCTTTACCTCAGCTTTCAAGCCAGTGTCCTCTGTGGTAATGGGATACATTTTCAGCCACTCATCACCTTGTATAGGAGAATTCAACTTTCTCTGAGATCTAGCCACTTGCTTTCCTTCAATTCCTGGCAGCACTTAAGGACGACTTTGCACAATTGCCATTAACATAGCCCTTAAATATCTAAGAACTTTCCAAACTCTCTTGGGATAAAGGTCAAATTTTCCAAGACTTTGAGTTTTGGCTACATTTATTCTCTCCTAAAGAGTTTCATCTAAGGAAATAAGACAGTTAATTTCTCATCTTTCTTACTTCATAAAATAAAACAATATTTATTTATGTTTGTGGAGGTGAGAAGAAGACTTTGAAACTAAATATGATATGACTTTTATATCTATTTCTTTCTAAGTGTATGTCTCTGAGCAAAAATGAATCTTAGTTTTCTCACCTTTAATTGAGAAATAATAATGTCTACAATGTAGGATTGCTGTGAGAATAAAAATTGCTAATATTTGTGATAACTATTTGTTGACAATTTACAGAAATATAAGAAGTTTCATTTATGGTTATATAATATTCATGTGGACATAGTGCTGGCTATATTCAAAAAGGAATGCTATATATTAAATAGAAATTCATTTTAATATAACACAATAACAGACTCTACCTCTGACTCACTTAAAATGATGACAAATGTGCATCCACATCTCACTGAACAATGATCAGGAGAAGGCGGTGCCACTGAAAAAGGGGTGATTTTTTTGTGTCATGTGAAGATCATCTAAAGTATCAACAACACACATTATGCCACATAGCATTAGTACATAGTCCTATAATGCCAACATAAAAGAAAAAAAATATATGCATTAAAACATGAAAAATAGAAGTATTGTTTTTTTATATTAAAAATCATTCTTTTCCTATCTGATTAGACTTGAATATTTACTCTTAGTTTGACTTCTCTATAAAATGCAAATGAAGGGGCGCCTGGGTGGCGCAGTCGGTTGAGCGTCCGACTTCAGCCAGGTCACGATCTCGCGGTCCGTGAGTTCGAGCCCCGCGTCAGGCTCTGGGCTGAGGGCTCAGAGCCTGGAGCCTGTTTCCGATTCTGTGTCTCCCTCTCTCTCTGCCCCTCCCCCCGTTCATGCTCTGTCTCTCTCTGTCCCAAAAATAAATAAAGGTTGAGAAAAAAAAAAAATGCAAATGAAAACATCAACCTCAGAAGGAGTGATTTCTTCTAAATAATTTCTCACATGTTGAAATGTGATACATGTTCAAGGAATGTTTGTGAAGGAATTTGTAGTGAAATGCTTAAAGACTATAAACTACTAAGAAAATATAAAGTACAATTATATTTTATTTTATTTTTTTTATTATTTTTTTAGTACAATTATATTTTAAAATACATCCCTAATGTATTGTCCATGATCAACAATCTTTAAGTGGGATTATTAAATGACTGGACCACATAAAATGAATTTAAAACATCGATTTTTTTTTACTTCCACATATATTTCTTTGATACACCACATTTTCATTACATTTGATCAGGAAAGAGGATATAGGAACAACATCAGTAAAATGGATTCATCTCATTTCATTATTACCTACTCCTGACCGGCCTCACTACTTGAATGTAGGCTTTCATTCTCATTTCCTTTAATAGTTTTAAGGGCAATCCAGATATTCATGGATGAGAAAT
Source organism: Leopardus geoffroyi (assembly GCF_018350155.1). Lineage (NCBI taxonomy): Eukaryota > Metazoa > Chordata > Mammalia > Carnivora > Felidae > Leopardus > Leopardus geoffroyi. Next base: position 100,939,484 of record NC_059333.1, read on the forward strand.
GAAGTGGACTGCACTTTTGAACTCCATGGAAGTGTCTAGAATTCCAAATGATCTGTAGATCATTTCAGAAAATCTTGAAAGGCAACTTTCTGCACCAGTGAGGAAAGACAGAATATGCCTTGTTTTCTGTCATCTGCGTAATTAAATTTGACTCTTATTGACAGTGTTCAACCACCGTAGAGAAAAAAGCAGCAGAGTTTTAAAAAGCACATGTTATGTTCTTTGAATGTCATCATTCTACATGATATAAACAGATTATATTTCCCTTTTATCAGAATTTTTTAAAAAGGCAAGCAGGCTTTCTACAAGCCCAGAGAAATTGCACATTACATTGATAACTATGGAAGTTAAGAGAGATTATTTTTCCCTGAAAATTTACATTAACATATTGTATCTGGGTTATTTGGAAATAAAACTGTCAAAGATAATTTAAGAAAACAGAGTCATTTCAAACATTAATGATTTTACCTTTTTTTCATATTATAATTCACTCACAAAAAAACTTTTCACTTTGAAAATTTATCACACTTACAGAAAAGACTCAAGAGTGGTACAGGTAACTCCCATATACCTTTTATCTAGATTCATCAAATGTTATTATTTTGCTACACCTGTTTTCTTGTTATTTCTTCTGTATACACATTCACCCACACAGAGACCAATGCACACTACCATTATCATTTCTTATGAGCCAAGTAATAATTGGTTACTTTTTTAACATTTATTCACCTCTGAGAGAGAGAGAGAGAGAGAGAGAGAGAGAGAGAGAGAGAGACTGAATGGGAGAGATGCAGAGAGAGACAGAGACACAGAATCCAAAGCAGGGTCCAGGCTCTGAGCTGTCAGCACAGAGTCTGATGCCGGGGTGGAACCCACGAACCTGGGATCATGACCTGAGCCAAAGTCAGCAGCTCAACCGACTGAGCCACCCAGGTGCCCCAGAGAATTGGTTACTATGATCGAAATTTTAGCAAAAATATTTCTCATTTGAATGCAAATTTGATCTTTGATTAACTCTCTAGCTCTGTTTCTCTAGTTTACCTGATAAATGTTGGAATGTCAACGATGTTACTGGATGCTTATGGGAAAAATGATTTCTAATTGATAAACTGCCTGAATCCTTGGTAGTAAACCGTATCTCAGGCTTCCGTGAATGTATTCACTCTTATAGCTGGCACATCCTTTGCAGGGACGCTGGGATCACTGCTAATGAAGATTTTACTAGAGATATCGGGCCCTGTGGGGTCTGACACTTTTAAGCTAGATCAGCTCCTCCTACATCCTGGTTTGGATTATGTCTCAGCCTTTACAATGTTGGAATGCAGCAAAGACTCTTGGGAAAGAGCAATGCCTGACTTTCCCCTTCTGTCAGGCTGAGATGCCCACCCTGTGTTCCTTCTGATTAAAGTGGTGCCCAGTGTGGCCTGGGAGGCTCCTGTGAGTCTGAATGACTTGCTGAGTCTAAGAGCCTCAGGTTACATGAGAAGAGCCTCAGGTTATATCATACTTCTTGATCCTTAAAATTTCCAGTGTGCATTTCCTATACACAGGGAAATTATTTTACACAACTACATACACATAATAAATTCAGGGAATTTAAAAGTAATAAAATAATTTTATCTATCTTAGTCTATATTCTAATTTTTTCTGTTATCTCAACAATAACCCCTTTATAATTGTTTCCCCTTGAGTACAAGTGTTCAGGATCATGGGTTACATCTAGATGTCACCTTCATTTATTTGTGTGTGTGTGTATGTGTGTGTGTGTGTGTGTCTTTCATGCCATCGACACTTTTATTTTATATTTTTACAAAGTGAGTCCTTTTATTTTTCTAAATGTTGACAAAGACACTTAGAGCATACATATTGAATGATATACTTTGAGTTGATATTATTGGAGAGGAAATAAAAACCTCTATGGGCCTAGATCTGCATATATATTTCATTGCATTTTTTATTTCTTCATTATGAATAAAGAAATGGAGTGCTACCTCTAATAATTCTAATAACTGAAAAACTTAAAAAGCATATTAGAAAACTGAAAAACTTAAAAAGCATATTAGAAATACTAGACTGTACACTAACTGGAATTTTTTTTCTTCCAGTTGGTTAACATACAGTGTAATATTAGTTTCAGGTGTAGGATTTAGTGATTCATCAGTTATGTGTAACAAGTGTTCATCACGACAAGTGCCCCCATAATATCCATCATCCATTTAGCCCATCCCCACCCACAGACCCCCCAAAAACCTTTGGTATGTTCTTTATAGTTAAGAGTCTCTTTATAGTTGGCCCATTTATCCCTGTGTTTATCTGCTACATCTCTTAAATTCCACATATGAGTGAAATCATATGGTATTTGTCTTTCTCTGATTGACTTATTTCGCTAAGTGTAATACACTCTAGCTCCATCCATGCTGTTGCAAATGGCAAGATTCCATTCCTTTTGATGGCTAAGTAATATTCTTGTGTGTGTGTGTGTGTGTGTGTGTGTGTGTGTGAGTGTGACATATTCTTTATCTGTTTATCAGTCAGTGGACATTTGGGCTCTTTCCATAATTTGGTTATTGTTGATAATGCTGTTATAAACATTGGGGTGCATGTGTCACTTCAAATCAGTATTTTTGTATCCTTTGGGTAAATACCTAGTAGTACAATTGCTGATTGTAACATCGTTCTATTTTTGACTTTTTAGGAAACGCCATACTGTTTTCGAGAGTGGTTGCACCAGTTTGCATTCCCACCAACAGTTTAAGAAGGCTCCCCTTTTCCACATCTTCACCAACACCTGTTGTGTCTTGTGTTATTCATTTTAGCCATTCTTATAGGTGTGCGGTGATATCTCATTGTAGTTTTGAATTGTTTTTACCTGATGATGAGTGATGTTTAGCATCTTTTCATAAGTCTGTTAGTCATCTGTATGTCTTCTTTGGAAAAATGTCTATTATGTCTTCTGCCCAAGAGGGCACTTGTGATAAGCGCTCAGTATGTATGTAAGTGATGAATCACAAAATTCTACTACTGAAGCTAATATTACAATGTTAACGAACTGGGATTTCTTTTCTTTCTTTCTTTCTTTCTTTCTTTCTTTCTTCTTTCTTTCTTTTTTTTTTTTTTTATTTTAGAGAGAGTGTGAACAGGGAGAGGGACAAGGAAAGAGACAGAGAATCCTAAGCCAGCTCTATGCTCAGCAAGAAACCCAATGAAGGGCTCAATCCCATCACCCTAGGATCATGACCTGAGCTGAAATCGAGTCGGACCCTCAATCAACTCAGCCACTCAGGAGGCCCCTGGAACTTAAATAAAAACTTAAAAATTAAAATAATAATAATAAATAAATAGACAAATTCAAACAAAAAAACATCCTCAACCAGAGTATTATAAAAGTGATATTGTGACTTTCTCAGGGTATCACATAGGGAAGGACATAATACCCCTCTGCTCCACATTGGTGATGTCAATTCTGATCACCTAGTCAAGCAGTTGTCTGTTTTCTCCATTATATAGTTACTCTTTTTCTCCTAATAAACAGTTTGCAAGGAGGTACCATAAAACCATGCAAACACCCTACTATCTGTGAAAATATCAGCTCAGTCAATTCACTGATTATTTCTTCCCAAATTTACTATAATGGTTGTAAACTATCTAAATGTATGCATGCATGCGTGCATGTATGTATGTATCTACCTATCATGTGCTTCTTATGAACTTAAATATATTCCCCCAATATTCATATATTGAAGCTCTAACCCCCATTTAAAGATATAATTAAGGTTAAGTGAAGTCCTAAGAGTGGGGCCCTAAGCCAATAAGACTGCTGCCTTTTTAAGAAAAGAGACACAAGGAGCCTACATGCACATAGAAAAGCCCATGTGAGCATATAGCAATAAGGTGGCTGTTTGCAAGCCAGGAAGAGAGGCCTCAGGAGAAACCAAGTCTGCCTAATCCTTGATTTTAGACTTCTGGCCTCCAGAACTGTGAGAAAATAAATTTCTGTTGTTTAAGACACCCAGCCTGTGGTATTCTGTTATGGAATCCCTAGCAGGCTAATATTCTAACTCTTAGCTTTTCTATCTAATTATTTAGTATCAATGTGGACTTATGGATTGCTATTATATTAAATGGTTATAATTTACTACTAATAATAAACTATCACTGTCCTTGTGCAGTTTGAATTTACTAATTATAGTTACTACTTATGACTGCCCTAGTTTACTGCTGTTCTTGTTTAATTTACTACTGTCCTTCCTCTATTTGAAGCTAAGATTGTTGCAGATTTGGTATTGGCTATGAACCCCCAAAAGGAAAAATTGAAAGAAAATTCTACCTAGATATAGTTTAGTAAATACACTGAATACTAAAGACAAATAGAAAAGATTTAGAGCGCTTAAGGAAAATAATTTTAAAAACGGAAAGAATATTGAACACAGAATTTTATATCTAATATAAAAATCTTATGAAAGTAAAGCCAAAAGAAAGATAAATCCAGATACATACCACCTTTCTCCCACTGAATTCTAGTCTCATCTTTGTCATAAATTGAGTGAGGATCTCTTTCTATATATTCTTAATCTGTAATTTGGTCTATTTTTCTCTATTTGCACTAATACCCAATGTCCCACTTAACATAGCTTTATGATAAATTTTCTTTTTTTTAATGTTTAGTTATTTATTTTGAGAGAGAGAGCGAGAGAGAGCAAGTGTGAGCGAAGGAGGGTTAGAGAGAGAGAGAGAGGAGAGAGAATCCCAACCAGGTTCTGTGCTGTCAGTGAGGAGCCCGACATGGGGTATGATCTCACAAACAATGGGATCATGACCTGAGCCGGAATCAGTACCTAAGCCAAAATGATGAATTGGATGCTTAACTGACAGAGCCACCCAGGTGTCCTTATGATAAATTTTCTTATCTGCTAGTATAGCCTTTCAACTTTTCCATCTCTTTTGAAGATTCTCTTTTGTGGTAGGTTAAAAATGGCGACAAATTCTTTTCAGCTATTCATATAATAGGGTGGAGTCTATTGCTCTTATGTTTGAATCTTGGGTTGGCCTTTGAGTTGTTTTGATAATGACACTGTGGAAGAAATCATTACTATGTGTTTTTGAGCCCAGGTCTCATGAGGCCTTGCAGCATGTATGCTTGTTTTCTTGATGCCCTTAGACTGCCAGGTAAGGAGGTCTGGGCCAGCCTGCTGTAGGATGAGACATCCACGTAGAGAGAGAGGCCAGCAGTGCCAATCTCCAGTGCCAACCTCAAACATGTGACTGTCACCTTCTGGGACCATCTAGCCTCTGTAAAGCCAATTTCTTACTCTCACAGGATTAGTAAAAACAATGAATGCTGTTTTAAGCTCCTAAATTTGGGAGACTTTTTTAAATATTGCAATTGCTACTTAAAGTACTATGGCTATTCCTGACACTGCATTTCCCAATAAATTTTAGATTCGCTTCATCAATTTTCACCAAACAAAAAAAATCACTAGATTGGTCTTGGGATTGCATTTAATCTTTGACAACAATATTAGGATAGTTGGAAATTTTACAATTTTAAGATAATATCCATATTTTCCAAACAGTGTTTCATTGAACACTATTATTCTTATGAAATACTCTAGGGCTCAAGGAAGAAACAAAAACCATGTATATGGTTAAACAAATTTGAAAAATCCTGAACACTATATATAAAACATTATAAGCACATTAAGATATTACAGATCTTGGAAGTTTGTGAGAAGAAGGAAAACTGTTTTACTTAGCATAATGGAACACTTCTGAAGTTGGATCCTGAGGGAGGGAATATATATATATATATATATATATATAGTCTCTGGAGGAAGTAGGAACTTTGAAACAGAATTTGAAAAGCATTGCTCATATACTAACTCATGTTTCCATGATGAATGTTCAAAGTAGCTGTGTGTAAATTTTTAAAGGTCATAGAAGTACTTAGAGATGAAGTAAAAGATTTGTTATTAGTAACCTCAAATTTTAAAACAAAAGTTTCAAAATTGTGAAATCAGAGAGAAAAATAGAGAGGGGATAAAAAACAAGTACTGTGAATTCAGAGATTTAAATCAGAAAGACATAAGAGACACCCCAGGGCATTTTGTGGCCTATTTCAATGTTGTCTGTCTTTTGCTACTTATCATATTGTTTTTCAATAATGAAAGTAACATTTCTGAGATAAATAAACTTTGTGATGTAACTTTCTAATCAAAACCTTTGGTAGTGCTAATGGCACCGTAAAACTCCCTAAAGCATCATTTTCCAACCTTTTTCATATTATGGTGCATATAGAAAATTATCACATTATATGGCACATGAGTAACTGAGGTTACCTGGGGTTGGTAGTAACTATACTGAGACATTTGGCCATCTCAGGACCTGCTTAGCTTCCCTGGAAGAATCTGTCTTATAGGTACACTGATTACACAAATTGACTTTTCCTCTTCATGAGGGGAAAATAAATCCATTTTTCTTAGCCTGGAATTAGCTGATATACATATCATGGTTATTGTTTAAACCAAAATTTTCTTTATTTTTTAACAATATCTGTATAGGAAGTAGCTATTTTGGCACTTCTTAAGGGGAAGAATTTTTCTGCATCATCTTAGTACATGAATCCTAACAGGTTGCCTTGAACTTAATACATACGCAGTAAGTACATGTTGAATAAATTAATGATTAATTCTGTTGGAATCCTGTAAATAAAAATAACATGCAAAAGAAAATCAAAAGTCCTCATGTAATTTCTTTTCTCATCATTGTCAAGAAGTAAAAGAAAAATTCCATTGCATATATTAGTTCAGATATAATGATATCTTTCACTTTATCCTGGACTTTTCAACTAGCATTCTCAATGTAGTAATATTATATATGCATCTAAAATCACCTTTTAAATTATTTTCACAGCTCCTTGAATGATGCCTCCACATAATAAGTACTCACTACATCTTTGTTGACATATTGAATCAAATCTGACCTTAATTGTTAATGTCTAATAAGACTGAAAGTTCATGATCTTTCCAATACGAGCCTAGAGGGGACTTATTAGTATTCAAATCATCAGTAGACAGCTTGAGTCAATTAAACCATATCTTTCACAATCTGCAAAGATATTAAAACTCACACTACTTTAGAAAGTCATTAAAAAATCAAGAACATGTTTGAAATTTCTTATCCTTATGACACAAACTGATGGTAAATACCAATTTAACTATATCAGAAAATTTATATTAAGCACATCCTATTGCAGGGCTCTCATCTCTACACTGTGGAAACTATAAAAGTTTGAAAAGCATGGTACTTTAAACAATGATAATTCCATATTTGAAAATTTAGTATTTTTGAAAAATATATATATGTGAAGATGTATAAGTGTATCCACTTATTTATTGAATTATTCATTATGTAAACATTTATTGAAGGTCACCATGTATCAGGTAGTATTTTAGGTTCTGGAGATTCAAGAGAAAACAAAACAGACCAAGTCTTTCCTCCTATGGTAGTAACACTTTTGTAGGGAAGACAATAAATAAATAAAATAGGCAATATACAGTATTTCCAGATGGCCATCTTCACCTATTATGTTTTGATAATAATTCTGAAATCAATGTGCCTTGCATTGACTGTGGTCCAATGTGGCCCTACTCTAACTATAACAATCTGGGACAAAGCATTCTCAGGGCAGACTAAAAGGTACAAGAAACTGAGCAAAACCATAAGCTAAGTAGTAAAACCTCTGACCTAACTAGAACACTTCCACTTCTGGTTTTATTTCATTGGTCAAACAAGTCATATAGCAGAGTATTATTTCAATGAATCAGGAAGATATATTCTTTTTGCAGAATGGTACCACAAATCACATGGCAGTAGGTAGGGACGTATAATCCATTTACATGGAATTAGAGTGAATAATTGGAAAAAAATAGTTCATCTCCTGCTAGGTGTAGAAGAGGAACTTGTGCCAGGAGTGGGGAGAGGGATTATTGTTCTATATGGTCTGCAAGGAAGGCCTCAGTGATAAGGTAACACATGAGAAGAAGCCTGAAGGGAGTAAGGGATTGAGCTGTGCCAATACCTAAATTAAAAATATTCCATGCAAATGAACAGCAGATCCCAAGGGGCTAGAGGATAATGAATAAGGAGGAAGAACAGTAGGTGATGAGGCCAGAGAGAGATGAGAAGGTGTTTAGTTTTAATAAATGCTTTGAAAGATAGCTGGACACCAGAGAGGAACAAGAATGGAACCATGGAGACAAGTTAGGAAGCTCTTCCAACCATTTAAATAAGAGATCGGGAAGGTTTAAGCCAGAGGGTGGAGATGAAGGTTGTGAGAAGTCAAAAGTTTCTTAATGAACATTGAAAGTAGAACCAACGCATTTTGTTGGTGAATTAACTCTGCAATGGTATAGAAAGGAAAGAGAGAGATTGGCCCAGAGATTTGTGGTCTCAGCAACTAGAAATGTGAAGTTGGCATTACTTCGATGAGGAAGTGGTGGAAGGAGCACATTTCATGAGACTAAATCAGGTGTTGTAAACTTTGGGATGTCTGTCATAATCATAATTCTAAGTGTATAGAAGGGTCTGGCATTCAGGGCTGTGCTAAGGTGGGGACTGCAATGGTACAGGGGTAATTTAAATCCATTGTCCTGGATGAGGTCACATAAGGAGTTGAGTGTCAACAGAGAAGAGGCTTGAGGATAGAACCCTAGCATGGTCCAGTACTAGGAGTTCATAGTGAGTGAAACAGTATAAAAATATCGGTATTACAGATGAGGCAACTAAGTATTAGGGAAGTATTTGGGAAGTATTAATTAATATTTTCCAAATGAACAAGGCTGAAATAAGAATATGCTATAACCTATTAGAAAGGCCAGGAATTAGTGTAAGAGAACTAAATTTAGACAGAAATCAATTCTATTGTGTGTGTATGTGTGTGTGTGTGTGTGTATTATGGATGATCAGACAAACACAGAGAAAGAGTGTAGATAAAGTGAATAGGAGAAAGCACATATAGTTAAAAAATTAGGAACACAAAATGTTAAAGTAAATGATATAGTGGAAACTTCTGAAATAAAGAAAAAAATAATATTACCTAATTGTTCTGTTAAGAGAAAAAGGAAATAAAGCTAAAGAGAAACAGATGCAGACTTGATATATTTAAAGACTAAGAATAAGAAGAAAAAGGAGAGAAGAAAAATTAAATGGATGAGAGAAACCAGAGCAGTGAAATATTATGTCAGGCAATGGTTGGTGGTAGTATCAATGGGTGGGTAAAAAATGAAACAGGGGCACCTGGGTGGCTCAGTCAGTTAAGCATCTGACTCAGGTCATGATTTCATGGTCATGAGATTGAGCCCATGTCGGGCTCTGTGCTGAGAATGGAACTTGCTTGGGATTCTCTCTCTCTCTCTGCCCTTCCGCTACTCATTCTCTCTCTCTCTCTCTCTCTCACTCTCCTCTCTCCTCTCTCTCTCTCTCAAAAATAAATAATATTAAAAAAACTGAAACAGATACAATAATGACACAGATGATAGATTTAGTATACAAGTACAAAAGTTACTATAACTATATTATATATTTTCAAGAAGTCATAGGAAGAATTTACCACATTTAAGTAGAGAGATGAGAGAAATAGGAAAGATACAAGCAAAACTTCTAGAGAGGAAAAATAGGTTAGAGATTTTCTAAAACTTCACTGTATTGGATTAACAGCAGACTAGAAAATTCAGAGGAAATGTTAGATAACCTGAAGACATAAAAATAGAAACAATCCAATAAAACATGTGCTTATTTATCATCTGTGAATCTTAGATGATATGTCTATTCAATTATTTTGCCCATTTCTTAGTTGGACTTATTTTTGTATTGATTTATATCAGTTTTTTTTATACACTATGAATACAAGTTCTTTATCACATAAATGATTTAGAAATATTTTCATTCAATCTGTGATTTGTTTTACTATTTCCTCAACTATGTGTTTTTATGAGAATAATTTCTTAAGTTTTTTGTTTTGTTTTGTTTGTTTTGTTTTGCTTTGCTTTGTTTTGTTTTTTTTTTTGAGAGAGACAAAGCATGCACATGAGCAGGGGAGGGGCAGAGAGAGAAGGGGAGAGAGAATTTCAACGAGGCTCCATATTCAGTGCAGAGCCTGACTACAAGGTCATCACATGAGCCAAAATCAAGAGCCAGATGCTTAACCAACTGAGTCACCAAGAATGAATTTTGCCCATGAATTTTTACTTTTGATGAGATTCAATTTATCATTTTTTTAATAAATCATGCTTTTTGTTTCATATAGGAAAGATCTTTGACTAATTCAAAGCCACAGTGATTTTCTCCTGTTTCTTCTGTGGTTTTAGTGCTTATATTTAGGACTAAGCTCCATTTAAAATTAATTTTTGTGTATGGTATCAGGCCAGGACTGAATTTTAATTTTTGTGTATTCAATTGTCCAGCACCATTTCTCAAAGTTTTTCTTTCTTCATTGAATTTTTTAAATACATTTCACAAAAGCTAACCAACAATAAATATAAAAGTTTATTTCTGGACTTTGTCTATTCCTACACAAACACCATACTGCTTTGGTTACTGTAGCTTTATATAATTTTGAAATTGGGAAATGTAAGTATTCAAACTTTGTTCTTTGTTTTATTTTTTGGCTCTTCTAGTTCTTTTGCATTTTTATATAAATTTTAAGGCTAACCTGTTGATTTCTACACGTAGCCTTCTTATTTGTGATTAAGATTATGTGAATCTATTTATCAATCTGGAGGGAATTTCCTTTTTACTGATATGGGGACATGAAATGTTTCTGCTTTATAGACATTTAGACTTTTATTAATTCCTGTCAGCAATATTTGTTGTTTTCAGTGTATAGTTATTGTCCTTTTTTTTTGTTGTTGTTAAATTTATTATTAAGTGTATTTTTCTTTGTGGTGCTGTTGAAAATGTAATTGTTTTCTCAATTTTATCTTCTGATCTTTGTTTTTATTGATAGCATAGAGAAAATAACTGATTTTTGTATATTAATCTTTTCCTTTGCATAGTTTCTAAAGCCATGTATGAGTTAGAGTAGCTTTTTGTTGTTGTGATTAGTTTTCTTGGGATTATCTACATGCAGAATTCTGTCATCTGTGAGTGAAGACAATATTACTTATTTATTTCTAATTTAGGTGCTCTTGTTTTTTCACCTTTTCTCAGGATGGGAATACTGTACCTAGTATTAACACTAGAAAAGCCTCCAATATACCAGCAAAACCTTCTATACAGTACTGGATAGATGATGAAAGGGAGTATAATTGTTTTGTTCTTGAATTAGGGGATAAGTTTCCAAATTTAGCAAATAAAAATATAGAACACTCAGTTAAACTTTGATATATCATATAAACAATAAGTTAAAAAAATTTTTTTAATGTTTGTTTATTTTTGAGAAAGAGAGTGACAGAGCATGAGCAGGATAGGGGCAGAGAGAGGAAGACACAGAATCCAAAGCAGGCTCCAGGCTCTGAACTGTCAGCACAGAGCCTGATGCAGGGCTCAAACTCACAAACTATGAGATCATGACCTGAGCGGAAGTCGGACACTTAACCAAATGAGCCACCCAGGCACCCCAACAATAAGTTTTTTTTAGTATTAGTGTGTCATATACAATATTTGAGACCTACAAATAGATCATATTTATACTAAAATCCTTGTTGTTTATCTAATATTTAAATCTTATTATCTTCTATTTTATCTGGCACTGCTATTTGAGTAAAACACTGGGAAGTTTTCATTAAATATAATTTTAACTATATACCTTTTGTAGATATCCTTTAACAGTTTAAGGAATTTAATAGCTACAAGTGCTTATCATAAATGTCTGCTGTATTTTGTCAAATAATTTTTTCATATTTATTGAAATGATTAAATGACTTTGTTCTTTATTCTATTAATAAAGAATATTACATTAGTTGATGTTTAGGTGTTAAACTAATCTTAGACTTCTTGGATAATTTCTATTTGGTCATTGTGTATAATTCTTTATATATATTGCTATATTTATTTGCTAATATTTCGGTTAAGATTTCAGAGAGTGGAGCAAAATATTTAGAGTGTTAAGAAAAAAAAATACCAACCTAGAATTCTGTACTCTGCAAAATTATCATTGAAAAATGAAGAAGAAATAGAGACTTTCTCAGACAAACAAAAATATAAGCGTTCATTGCCTGTAGACCTGTCTTGCAAGAAATGTTAAAAGAGTTTCTTTAGAGAAAGAGGAAATATTATAGCTCAGAAATTCAGATCTACATAAGCAAGGAAGAGCATTGAAGAAGGAATGAGTAAAGGTAAAACACAAACTTTTATTAGTTTATTCAAAATAATAACAGCAAAAGTGTAGTGGATTACATATTCTCATGGATATATTTTATGGATATATATGCATACATATGCTTATATATAAGTAAAATGAATGACAGAAATGATACAAGGGATAATAGAAAGGAAATAAGATTATTTTGTTTTCATAAGGTATATACATTACATGTGCAGTGATATAGAAATATTTGAAAGCAGACTTGCATTAGCTATAAATGTATATTGAAAACTATATGTATCCACTAAAAGAGTAGATCTAAGAAAGAAGTGAAAATTGAATCATATAAATGCTCCACAAAAGGCAGAAAAAGGGTAGAAGACAAAAATAGGAACAAAAAAAGACAACAAATAGAAAATGGTAAAAAGTATGGTAGACATTAATCCAGCTATTTCAATAATATTTTTCAATATCAACGATCTAAATGTACCAAGACAGAGATTGTCAGATGAATGAAACAAACAAACAAAAAAACAAGACCCAGGTGTATGTTGTCATTTTAAATACAAATACATATATAGATTAAACATAGATGGATGGAGAAATATAGAAATCTAACACTAATTAAAGAAAGCAAGAATAACTGTATTAATATCAGACAAAGCAGACTTTGAAACAAGAAAAGTTATCAGGGACAAAAACAACTATTATATAATGACAACAATTCTCCAAGAAGTCATAACAATCTTTGATCTATATGTACCTAACAACAGAGTATCAGATTATGTGAGGCAAAACTGATAGAACAGCAAGGAGAAATAGATGAATCTATTATCATAGTTGGAGATTTCAACACTCCTGTATTAGAAATGGAGAGATCCAGCAGGAGAGAAAGTCAGTGAGGAAATAGTTGAGCTCAACAACACCATCATCACCTTGATATAATTGGTACTTATAAATTACCTCATGCAACAGCAGAATGCATAATCTTCTCAAACTCACAGGAAACATTCACCAAGATAGACCATATTCTGGTCCACAGAATACACCTTAACAGATTTAAGAGAATAGAAATCATGCCATGTCTTTTCTCAGATAATAATGTAATTAGATTAGAAATCAATAACAGAAAAATAACTGGAAAATCCCAAAACACATTGAGATTAAACCACGTATATCTGAATAATACATCAGTCAAAGAAGAAATCTCAAGAGAAACTTAAAAATATTTTGAACTCAGGGCACCTGCGTGGCTCAGTCTGTTAAGCATCCAACTCTTGATTTCAGCTCAGGTCATGATCTCACAGTTCATGAGTTCCAGCCCGAATGAATATACTTGGTATGATATGATAATCACGGATACCTGTCATTATACATTTGTCAAAACCTATAGAGTGTACAATACCAAGAATCAACTATAATGTAAGCTATGGATTTGGGTGATTATGATGTGTTAAGGTAGGTTTATCAATTGTAACCCATGTTCCACTGTGGTGGGGAATACTGTTACTGGGGGAAGCTATGCATATGGGTGGGTAGGGGGTGTATGGAAAAATCTCTGTATCTTCTTAATTTTGTTGTGAATTTAAAACTGCTCTCAAAAAATTCCTCTAGGAAACTAATTCTCTAAAACTACTCTGAAAAAATAAGTTAAAAGAAAGTCAATATAAAAAAAGTATACATTTGTCAAAGTTCTCACAGGACATTTACCAAGATAGAATATATTCTGTGATCTAAAAACCCTCAGCACATCTAAAAATATTAAAATCAAACAAAGTACATTCTAAAATCACCAGAAATTAAATTAAAGTCAATAGCAGAAGGACAACCATAACATATTAAAATATTTGCCAACCAAATTATAAACTACTAAGTAACCCATGGATTAAAGAAGAAATAAATAAAATGGGAAATTAGAAAACATTAATTACTTAATGAAAATTAAAACATACTATTTCAAAATGTGTGAGGAGGAATTTAAATAGTGCATGTCACACAAAAACCTATATTAGAAAAGAGGAAAGACCTGAGATCAATGATCTAGCTTTGATGGTAAGAATATAAAAAGAAGATTAACTTATATTCCAAATTAGCAGAGTACAGGGACCAATAAAGATAAAACCAGAAGTAATTGAAACAGGTGAAAGAAAAGCAATAAATAAAATCAATGAAACAAAAATACAGTTTTTAGAAAATACAAATAAAATTGGAAAACTATCCAGAATGATCAAGAAAAAAAGAAGAGAAGGCACATGTCTAATATCTGCAATGACAGAGGTGAAATTACTTCAGATGCAACAGACAGGAAACTGATAATAAGGGAGCCATATAAATAACTTAATGTCAATAAATTAAACTTCAATTAAATAAACATATTCTTTGAAAGACAAAGCTGCTAAATGTCACAAGAATAAATCATTTTCTTGAAAATACCCGATTAAGAGATGGGCAAAAAATGTGAACTACTTTATCCAAAAAGATATATGAATGGAGAATATGTACATGTAAATATTTTCAAGGTTATCAGTCATTAGGAAAATGCAAATTAAAATTACTGTGAAATACCAAGATGTGAAAAGTGAATGTCTAAAATTAAAAAAATATATATGTATATATCCATCCATATATATTCATCTTACCAAGTATTGATATGATGTATAGCACCTGAAATTTTCTTACACTGCCCTTGGGGAAGTAAAATGACACAACCACTATGGAAAATAGTTTGGCAGTTTCATGAAATGTTATACATACACATATTATATGACACAGTATTTCATTTATATGTCACAGCATATGTTCACACAAAAACTGGAAACAGCCTAAATGTCCATTAACAGGTGAATGGATTAAACATTTTTGGTATTACCCACTTTTCTCAGCAATTGAAAGTAGTACACTACTGACATGGCAACAACATGGATGAATCTCAAAATAATTATAGTGAGTCAAAAAAATAAAAAAAAGAATGTATACTGTATATAGTCCTTTATATAAAATTCTAGAAGATGAAAACAAATCTATAGTAACAGAAAATAAGTCATTGTTTGCTTGGAAACTGGATGAGTGTGTTGCCAGTGTCAGGAAGGAGGGATTAAAAAAAAAGACTTAGAAACTTTGGGGGTGTGATGTATTTATGCATCATCTCCATTTTGGTAATTTTGTGGAGATAGACTTTTATAAAATGTATCAAGGGGCTCCTCGGTGGCTCAGTCAGTTAAGCCTCAGACTCTTGATTTCAGCTCAGGTCATGATCTCACGGTTCCTGATTTGAGCCCCTGTCAGGCTCTGCTTGGATACTCTCTCTCCCTCTCTCTCTGCCTCCTCCCTCTTGTGTGTGAGCTCTCTCTCAAAAATATATAAATAACCTTAAAAAAAGTATCAAATTGCACCCTTTAATATGGGCAATTTGTTTTATATCAAAAATAGAGCTATAAAATTTGTTAAAAATTAAAATTGCTTTTACTAAGAGAATACTCATTTTTTTCATCATATGTATTTCACATTGTGTTATGTTGTTTCACAAAAATTGCTTATACAGATCTTTATCCCATGGACATTTACCTTTCATTATCAATACGTATTTGAGAGCTAACTAGTTGCTTATCTATGCCAAGTATCTGGGTACAATAGTATCTTTAGGAAAAAAATTATTTTAATATTCAAATTACTATTTAAGTTAAACTTGTTCCTCTCTTTGTCATGTCCCCATTCTATTACTGAATTTTTGCTTGTTCTTTTTTTAAATTTTTTTTTTCAACGTTTATTTATTTTTGGGACAGAGAGAGACAGAGCATGAACAGGGGAGGGGCAGAGAGAGAGGGAGACACAGAATCGGAAACAGGCTCCAGGCTCCGAGCCATCAGCCCAGAGCCTGACGCGGGGCTCGAACTCACGGACCGCGAGATCGTGACCTGGCTGAAGTCGGACGCTTAACCGACTGCGCCACCCAGGCGCCCCAATTTTTGCTTGTTCTAAGATACATAACTGTTTTATCCTGTATTTCAGTTTGTTACTCCAATGTCTCTTTATTTACCTAAATTTGAGCTACTATTTACATATTCTGCCCTGTCCTCCTATCATTGAAGATCTCTCAGCTCTCACTTATGCCCTATGGGTTTAGAAACAAGTGTCTGAGCTCAGACCCCATGGTACCCCTTCTCTCTTGCTGCCTGACTCTGGAATCTGCTTCTTGGTCACTTCTAGATGTTGCTAGACTCCCGTTAGTCTTTCTCGTAAATATGTTGTCATGTCTTGCTAGCTATCCCTCATGCATATTGTTCGAATTCCACCCATTTTGTGGCACTATCCCTTCTAGACACTGCTTTAGGTCTAACTCACAGTCACTAAAAGACAACTCAAGTTCTCAATATCATATGCCCTTCATAGGAAATGTGGAGTTCTAGGTCTCAGAGACTTGTAAGTTGACCAATTTCGTGGATGCTCATTATCTCATGTCACATTAGATAACATGTGACTATTAATAAACTTATTGAAGAGCCTCAAAAATGGATAAAAATGATGTTAAAATGGGTCAAAATAATGTTATTTATTTACTTTATTGGGTTTCTCATCCTTAATTTTGAGTAAAACACAGTAATACAAAAATATAATTAGATCAGTATTGGGGAAGTTTTACTTACATTCCATGAAGAAAAAAATAATAAATGCCCAGTTCTGCAAATACACAGCACAATTTTAAGAACTCATCCTTCATCTATTCAAATTTAAATTAAGGCAATAATGCCCTAAAGAAATTGATAGGATGTAAATTCCCTGTGGGAACAGTATGACCAAGAAGCAGATTTTTAGTCTGAATTTCCTTTAGGCATTATTTTCTTAATTTAAACTTGGAATTATGAAGGATGGTTTTTAAATTGATTATGTAGGTTTCTCGTTTTTAACATCAGCATTTCAAAAATTCCAAATGACACCTGCATAGTCAGCACCAGTTTAGATAAATACTGTGGTGTGCTGTAGGTCTGAATAACCCATTTATTTAAATCTCAAAGGGAATGGAGCTAAGTATTGAAAAAGACTATACACAAATACTCTTTTGAGAGCAAATGCTCTTGGTGGTTCATAATTGAGAGATTGGGAAATTATCATAATACTTAAAATGGATCTAGAGCTTATTAAATGTATATAATCAATAAATAGTACTTGCAAAATCCTACCCTTGGGCATGTTGTCTGACAGATATTTATACCATAAAAGGGAAGAAGGGGGCAGACTTTATAAATATCAGTTAAACCTTTAGATAATATATGCTAACATCATCTGATTCACCTATGTGAAGAATACTATAATAAACCTTTTGGAAATCTTGTTAAGTTTATATTAAGTTATATGATTTTATGTAAATTTTATGATAAACAGATTTTTAAAATGCATTATCTCTTTAAGAAGCAGCAGTTGAGTTGGTTTAAAGACATTTTTGAGGCATTTTTAGAAAAAAAGTAAAACTTCAAAGAGTTGGGGCTTAGGCCAGAGGTAATAGTCAAATTAAAAGTATGTAAATCAGTATGTTGGAAAGTAGCATCAAAATGTTTTATATATTTTTAGGGATTTATAAATATTAGCACAATTGTAACAGACATCTTCCCTCTCTTAAGCTGTCCTCATTAAAAAGCTGACACATTAGAGATGCCCACCAGAAGATGTGACTCTCTTTGCCACGAAAGTATCATAGAGAATATTCTTATAGATATCAACCTTGAAGGCACAAGATGAAGCCCGCTCCCTAAGAAATTAAACATGGGTAGTTAAAGTTTCATTTGATACTCAATTGTCCTGAAATCCTAAGTAACCTATATGCAGGGAAAAAGAAATCAGTGACCATACGGACAAATCAGTTCCAGGGACAAAACTGACTGATAGTTGCCATTTGCCAGTCTCAACTTACCTCTAAGAAAATGACCAGCAGTGTCAGCGGCACCTCCTAGTCAAAAAATGTGGACTGTGAATAGAAATCATTTAATAAAATGATGGAGACAGAAGGGTTTTGAAGTAAATGGATAATGAGTAACTTCAGCCAACAAACCTCAATAACTCATGTATGATGACAAAACTTTAAAAAAAATTGTAAATTGAAAGGAATTTGGTGGATAAAATAGAAAAGCACACAAAAGAAAAAGGAAATTATTAATAAAATCAGAAGAAATGGAATTCACACTTCTTGAAAAAGTGAGGGAAAAATCCTTCCTGTGAGAAGAAAAATGCAAACAATTTTGAGCTGGAAAGGGAAAAATGAGAGAACTTACATGAATTCCCTAATTTCCTCAATATAGTAAGATGGTTGTCATTTGTATAGAACAAAGGGTCACATTGTTGGAAATTAGAAAATGAATTAAATAAATTTTGGAAAATATAATAGATAATCCATTATAGAAACCGAGGCATTGATTGGGCTATACATTAAGTATTGCCAATTTTAGTTTTACTTCAATACGTTTAGTGTTGATGGTTTTTAGTTAGTCCTTGATTCTCAACTGCAACCTATTTATCCAGTTTACAAGTTAATGAACCTTGATTATAATCAGCATCAATATCAATATATTCAACTTACTTATAATGGACTCCCTCAAGTGACTCACATTGAACTTTGAAAAATGGACAGATCTGAAAACTGAACATCAGGTTACAAATAGGACACCCTATCTGTTCAACCTTTAATATATGAGAGGAGGTATTCAATAGAGCAGTACTTAAAATCTTGTGATTTGAACAATATAGGTTAAAGTTTGACATAGCAATTTAATAAGATGAGGCCAAGGTCACCCCAGGTCAATTTTTGAAGCAAGGTACTAAAGACATACAATGTTCTTGATGAAAAGAAATCACCTTAGACCATTTCTTATATGGCTGAATGCTACATTAGCGTAGTGTTAAACAAAAGGCAAAAAAGTCAAGAAAACTGACTTTGTAAAGCACAAAAATCTTTTTATGGGGGCATTGTAGCGCAGCAACTCTAATACATTAGAATGAAATTTTAAAGTGCTTATAAAATGAGAGTGTGATCTAAGCAGAAAAGCATGGAGGGTTAATGGGATTTGCTGTAATCTATAGCAAAAGCTAAGATCCTGCAAAGGAGAAGGCTTACCAGTGGTACACAGACGATTTCAGAGCCTGTGATCTACTACTCAGAAGACAGCTGCCTCACAATGGGTGATTTGATTCATCAGTATTTGACAGAGAATTAGCCAATGAACTATTTTGTTCAGAGGATTTGAGAAGACTGAGAGAGCGTATAACTGGAGTATTTATGTAATTTTTTTTTTTCCACACGTAATTTTGATCCAATAACATTTTTTTGAAAGTGTAATCAGTAAAATTAAGAGTGTTTACTCCTACTCCCTCACTTAATATGCTGCTTTTGCGTGCATTAAGTTTGGAGCAACAGGACAGTGTAATAGTAAGGGAGTAGGAAGTGTATTTATCAATTGATAACCATCACAAGCTGATTCCTGGGCTCCTTGGTCTCGGCTCGTGTAAGCTAAATCTTTTCTCTCAATGTCTGCTGCTATCTGTTCTTTGATGACACCCCGCCACTGGTCATTTCTCACCTGCAGTTCTGTTTTTAACGTGGAAAGACACAATTTCTCCATCTGGTCACTTACAATTGCTTCCTTTGGCATCCAGCTTCTTTTTACTGAGTTCCTTGACCTCTGGGCAGCCTTCTTGGTTGGAATCCAAAAGAACCTCCTGCCAGCTCTGTCTTGAGCACTCCACATGTGATCCATAGAAAACAACAACACATATATCCTTTTTTCCCTTTTCTCCTCCTTCCACACAAAAACAGCATCAGCTGTTGCCAATTCCACAACCTCTCTTTATTGTTAGACCATTGGCCAGCCACAGATTTCATAAGCATAAATCAGAAGCTCCAAGGTATAAACCATTTTCTCAGAGTGTTGCATGTTTCTAAGGCTTCAAATTATTATTTCTTTATAGGGATGGGAGGGAAGGAGATTCAGAGAACACCAAAGCTTTCCCTAAAAATCTCCTTCTACGTTACATACAGACTATATGTCATAGCATAATATTATATTAGATAATAATATTATCAAATAATATTGTGTCAGTCAAAATAAACAGTTAAAAACAAGGAAACTGAAAAGAATTGGCTACAAGAAAATAAAAGAGCAATGCAAGATCAAATAATAAGTATTTAATTAAATTCCAATTTCATATTAAATTTAGTATTCCATACATCTGAAAAAAAGTACTTGGCACTTGGAAATATCTGCCACGTATTTTCCTGGGATTCAATCAAAACAATTTCAATTTGCATGTAAAGAAAGAGGGCAACTATTTGATGTATTTGAACAATATTTCATACAATTTTTATAACATTTAAATATATAAGAATTGATAAAGTAACTGATTTGTTGAATAATGATTTAAGAAAGAGATCAGAGAAAATAAATATTATTTATTTTTTTAATGAAATAGCACTATATTTTTTCTGTATATGCAGACTTTTTTTGTAATTTCAAGTTTTTATTTAAATTACAGTTAGTATACAGTGTAATATTAGTTTCAGCTGTAGAATTCAGTGATTCATCACTTACATACAACACCTAGGAAATAGCACTATATTTTAAACTTTAGTGTCAAAAAGGAACTTTTCACTTAAATACTTTCTTATCTTAAATGGTATGTCTGAGTTCAATTCTTTTAAAACACTTTGAAATCTTTTTGCTCACTGTACTTCAGATTGGATAATTGCTGTAAATAATCTTTTGATGGTTATTCTTTCTCCTGCCATGTCCATCATGCTTTTTAGCCCAGAGTGTTTTTTATTTCAGATATTATAATTTTCTGTTCTAAAATATCCATTCTGTTGTTTTTGTATTTTCCAATTCTCTGCTAAAATTTTCAGTCTTTACATTCATTGTGAACATGTCTTTCTTTCATTTTTGAGTACAGTTGTAACATAGCCTTTAAGATCCTTATCTGCTAATGGGTGCCTGGGTAACTCAGTTGGTCGAGTGTCTGTCTTCAGCTCAGATCATGGCTTTGGCTCCGGTCAGGATCTCAAGAGTCCTGGATTCCAGCCCCACAGTAGGGCTTTGTGCTTACAGTGCAGATCCTGCTTCAGATTCTCATCTCCCTCTCTCTCTCTACCCCTCCCTGCTAGGGCTCCATCTCTCAAAAATAAATAAAGAAAAACAAAGATCCTTATCTGCTAAGCCTATCTATGTTATCTTGGGGCTGATCTATGTTGAGTGTTTTTTCTCTTAAACATAGGTCATATTTTCCTAGCTCTTTGTATGTTGAGTTTTTTTGTTTTTTGTTGTTTGTTTGTTTGTTTCAATTCCATCCTGGGCATGGTAAATGTTGATATTATGGAGACTCTGGATTTTTTTTTATTTTATTTTTAAATTTAATTTAATTTAATTTTTTTTTAACGTTTATTTATTTTGGAGAGAGACAGGGAGAGAGACATAGAATCTGAAGCAGGTTTCAGGCTCCAAACTGTCAACACAGAGCCAGACGCGGGGCCCCGAACTGAAGGAACCACGAGATCATGACCTGCGCTGAAGTTGGACACTTCACGGACTGAGCCACCCAGGCACCCTGTTTGTTTTAACAAGGAGTTAACTGCAAACTGCATTCGAACTGCAAACTTTGTCTTTTGGGCAGCAGCTCAAATTGTGGTTCATTTTTCTATATTTATCTCAGCTTCTTTGAGTCGTCCAGAGACTTGAATGGTTTATACAGAGAGCATGAAGTTCTGCCTTTCTGGTTCCCTCTCTTCTTGGAGTTTTCTCTCATTTTTTTTTTTTTTTTTAGCTCTAGGCAATACCAATTGTGACTTTTTCTCAAGATGGATAACTCACCCCATGTTGTTTCATTTTTCTGAAGTTGGATTACCAATAGAATATACCTCTTTCTGTTCATTGTGCAGGACCTTCAAATAATTAAAAAGATTTTTAAATCAGAGTTTATAGATATTATCTGAGATTTGATATCGTCGTAGCTTATTTCACCATATGAGAACCCACGGTAACAGTTCATTATTATGAAATATGATTATCTTAGTTAGAGGATTTAATATCTCTATGCCTACACAATGATTGTGAAGGTAATACTCGGACAATAAAAACAAGTATAGTCAACTGAATTTGGAAATGTTTACTTCTTGATATAGTCCAGCATCACTGAGTTGGCTACTATGACTTCTAAAGCTTTATTCACAAAATAGTAATTAATTTTGAATAGTCTGAATTCCCTTCCAATTATCGTTTATAACACTGCCAAATTAGTCCCCCTTCTCAATGCTACGAAATCCACATTCCATAATAAGCTATGTGGCACTATATTAAAAAAAGAAAAGGAGTAAATTTAGGTGTTGTCTTTATATGTTAATATCTTTCTAGTTTGGGCTTTAAATTCTTTAAAAAGCAGCCCCAACCAATGAGTCCCAACTCTGGTATATTTTCCAAGTACTGTTCCACTACCTTTAGAAGCCATGCATCAAAGCTAAAGATGATGTCCTGGTTTGAGAGTTTTGTATAGTAAATAAGTAGAATGTGACAAATTTCTATCTTTTCTAACGCTTAGAGTTATCCCCCAAGATATTGTACATTCAAGGAAAATGCAGATATCTAAGAGAAGAATGTTATGTTTATTAAATATCACAAAACACCTTAGGGATAAGACAAAGGCATCCTGAAAATAGTGTAAAGGAAGAAGAATATAGGTCCAAACCATAAAGGTGATTTTAGTCATCAACTTCAAGTTCTATGAGGCGAGGACTGGTGAACCCTAACTGATTTATCTTTTTAAGCAATCTTAAGATTTAGTAAATAAAAACACTTACAACATAATAAGATAAAGTGTAATACTATTGTCAGCAGATAGGAAAAAAAATAAAGTCACTCTTGGGCCATGAAACATGTGGAATACTCCATTGGTAATCCAAAGGCAATATTGGCAAATATCCCACTATAATTGATAGTTTTTTATTTTTAATTTTTTTTAATGTTTATTTTTGAAAGAGAGAGAGACAGTGCGAGCAGAGGAGAGGCAGAGAGAGAGGGAGACACAGAATCTGAAGCAGGCTCAAGGCTATGAGCTGTCAGCACAGAGTCTGACGTGGGGCTCCAACCCACAAACTGTGAGATCATGACCTGAGCTGAACTCAACTGACTGAGCCACCCAGGCACCCCACCTAATTAATTCTTAAAAATATAGTTTTCATCTAGATTTAAAATTTAACAAATGATTTGAATTCTAGTTACATTGCAATTATAAAAATCAAGTTAGGGTTTCAATAATAACATTAGAAGTATCCAAACAGGCAATTAGGAGGTGAGGTAGGTTCTTTACTAGACAAAGTATATAAGCCAAAGGAGTTGGTTACTAAGGTCTGTTTCTCAGTTCTCACTGACTGTATACCTGATTAAACAATACTGGACCTGTGAACCTAATCAGCATGCATTTCTTAGTTTAAGTGTTTACCCAGACATATTTTTGTTACTGTCAAGTGACCCTTTGATGACAAAGTTGTGATGTGTATGGTTTAAAGAGAAAACATAATGTTAGAAGTTACTATGCACCAAGAAATTTTACTGTGATTTTCCTAAAAAATATTTAACCTATGTTCTGACCTTATTGTCAAAAAGCATTTATTAAAAACCTAACTGGAAAAAGTTTTGGGTAAAGACATGTCTGAAAAAAACAACTGCGTAGACAAGTATCTATCCATGGTTTTATTAGGTGAAGGCATATGAAATTTACAGTTTCTGTGGGTCAAAAATAGTTGCCTACCAATGATTTTGGATAGCTCAACCTAATTATAATTAAAAACTAAATATATGTAATACTCTGAATTATGTAAGAGAAGTCCTCTTTCTAGCCCACCTTTATAGATGTATTAACTTCATTTTATATGAGCTTTTCACACTACTATTTGGTAGAACCAAGGATTTTCTTAAGTCCTAAAGAATCTACAGAGATCTAAAATATCTGCTTATCCTTCTTCCATGCTTTTCTTCCTGTATGAATGAAATATGACTATATAATTATATAGGAAATTGAAAGTTATAATTAATAGGGGGTTTGAATAATTTGTGATTTTAGGCTAAATCTTCCTCCCTTTCTTCTCCAAATAACAAAGTCCCTCTCATAAAGTCTCATTTAGTATGGTAAATTCTGCTCCTAATGTCACAATGAACAATATGAAATATCCGGAAAGGCTCATGAAACATACTGTACTCCTAAGGAAACAAGGTGTTCCATTGAATTTGAGAGGCAGCATGACACATATTGCAGATTATATTCAGACCAGACATATTGTCAAAGTGAATCAAGATCCATTATCCTTGTAAACTATATGATGCCGAATAACTTGATGCAATCTGACATTGGCAACAGCAAGCCTTATCTCCATTCAGTCCAGAAATCTCCCTTGCACTTCCATTCCCCCAAATAATTGCTTTCTTCACAATTCAAATAAATAGGAATACAACAAATTCTATTACTGAGTAATCAGAAAGGAGATAGGCATGAAAGAAACTAGTCTTGGGTTTTAAAACTAATAAATAGCTCCACTGTAAAATAAGAAATCTTATGTCAGAAATAATAATGTTATGTACACATATAGGAGTACATGTATACAACCATTGTTTTATAACTTCATTTAATATTTGTTATCAAACATTAATTTAGTAATATTCATTTAATAGGATGAGATAATAACATTTTAAAAAATAATAAAATTACAACTGCAATGCCATTAATGCTTTAATTCTCTACCAGAGCACTTGAGAGTGGAAATTTTCAAGCACTGTTTACCTAGGAAAACTTCATCATTCTCTTTGAAATCTGTATTTCTTTAACCAAAACATGTTCTATTTAATTAGATCTATTACACCCAAGTGTTCACTTTATTTGAAACATGGACATGCATTCACAGTAATAGATCAGTGTATAATGATGAAGATGAAATTTTTGCTGACATGAGGTTTTCATAGGATAAAACAAGTGAGTCAGTCAGGACTATATTCTAAATTTGATCTTATAACTAAAAATGGACCTGAAAACAGCATTGTAGAATGTCACAGAGAACTTTTTATATTTATTAGTTCCTCTAGAATTTGCTCTCTCATAATAATAAATTCAACTAAAATATATAAACTCAACTTTAAAATAAAGTTCTGGTAAAGTTAGAAATCGCGTTAGTCTGACAGATAGTTTCATAGTAGGA